>NC_056055.1:30482500-31107500 GCF_016772045.2 Ovis aries | reverse complement strand
TGATTTATGTCATCGAGGGTTGTGCCTATGTTTTCCTCTAAGAGTTTTATAGTTTCTGGTCTCACATTTTGGTCTTTAATCCATTTTGAGTTTATCCTTTTGTATAGTGTTAGGAAGTATTCTAATTTCATTCTTTTACATGTAGCTGTAAAATACTCTCTAGGGTTAATTCTCTGGTAGTCTAGGGTCTTAGAGTCAGTGTTCCCACTCCAAAGGGTCAGAGCTTGATCTCTGGTCAGGAACAAAGATTCCATAAGTGGTTTGTTACGGCATTAAGTGAGATTAAAACAAATATCCCCAAACGAGAAACCACAGATGAACACCAGACAAATGGCAGTTACAAAATCAGGCAAATAATAACTAAAATAGTGGAATATATACATATACACCCATAAACAAAATCAAAACAGTCCAACAAAATAAAGTACAACAGACTGACCTGGAAAACAAAGGAAACCAAAATTATATCTACCAGTTAAGAACAAAACTAAAGCACAAACTGGAAAACAAAAGTAAAGCAAGGTACCAGTTGTGGAATAAAGCACTGAAAATAAAACCAACAAATATGTTGAGAGGAAAAGAAAGAAAGAAAAGGAAGAATAGATATACAAAGCTAAATAGAGGTAGATACAGAAGATTTATATAAAGATTAACTGCAAGGGGAAAGGAATAGTAGGAAAAGCAAACAAAGGAAAACAAGTAGAAAAAATAATAATAGGTTAAAAAATTAAAATTAAAAAAAGAGAAAAGGTGAAAAAAAAAAAAAAGGAAAACTCTACAGAACTGCAAAAGCCCAACGTTGAGGGAGAGGTTTATAACAACAATAAAAATGTGACTGGGTTGGGGGGAAGCTCAAAAGCATAATTAGATTTCATAGTGGCAATAAAATCGACAACAGGGAGAAAAAAAGGAAAAACAATTTTAAAAATCCAAAAGAATCTACAGAACAAGTCAAAAAAATAAGAATAATAAATGTTTTTCTCGAGGCACTGCTGTCAGACTCCTTTTGTTCACTGGGAGTCACAGTCCACCTCACCTCCCTGGGATGCCCTCCAACACTGTGCTGATCTCTGGACCTATTGTGGGGGCAGCTCAAATTCTAATCTGGTCCCACTCTTGTGTGTTCTTGCCTCCAATGTCCACAGCTATCAGAACCAGTGTGTTTTCTTTTGTGGGAGCTCTCAATATCCTTTTATATATTCCATAGACACAGAGTCTGCCTAGTTGACCATGTGGATTTAAGCTGCAGGTTGTACAACTGGTGGGAAGGTTTTGGGTCTTCTTCCTTAGCCACACTGCCCCTTGGTTTCAATTGTGATTTTATTTCCACCTCTGCATGTGGGTTTTCCACTGGGGTTTTCTCCTGAGACTGCCTTGGAGGACTTGGGTCTGCCCCAGTGAGGGCCAGGTGTGGAGGTGGTGTAGCTGCTTGGGTCACAGGGGTTCTGACAGCACCAGGTACTCTGGGGAGTTGGTGGCTAGGGCAGCAGGAAATACAGTGCTCTAGAAGGGTATGGCAACCAGCATTGGCCAGTATGCTCCAGTATTCTTGCCTGGAGAACTCTCCTGACAGAGAAGCCTGGCAGCCCACAGTCTCCAGGGTCAGAAAGAGTTGGACATGACTGAAGCGACCCTGCGTGCATAGATGCAAGATTTTTTTTTTGCCTGAGGCAGCTCTGCCTTAGTGAGAGTTGAGTGTGAAGCTGGTGCAGCTACTTGGCTTGCAGGGACCCTGGTGGTGAAAAGTGTGCAGGGACAGGGTCTGCCTCCGCTGCAGGATTTATGGCCCTATCAGTCTTTTTTTGAGCCTCTTGTAGCTGGCGATCAGAAGGCCTCTTTGGCCATTTTTTCTCCATAGCTCCACCCGTTCAGGCATTTAGAAGGCTCCCTTGCCTGGGGTCCTTCTCTGTTGTTTGGTGCATCAGGCAAACAGAGGGCCCCCCTCTCCCAGCTGGGGTCCTACTTTGTAGATTGGTGGGTCAGGCACTTAAAGGGGCACCCTGGGTGGGGTCCTATTCTGTACTTCAGTGTGTCAGGCCTTTGATGGGCCAGTCTCTCTATTGTTCAGCTGCTGATGCTGGCGTGTGGGCAGAGAGAGGCTATGGTGATGGCTCCACCCCCTACATGTGACTCAGCAGTATCAACTTGCTTCCATGGCTGCCAGGCTTTCCTCCACAGGCATTTCCCTCCAAATCTCCTCCCTCACACACCTCTATCCATCTCTCTGCAATCAACAGCAGCCCTCACCTTGGGAGTATTCCATAATACCTAAATTCTAGCTCCCAGCCACTGTACCTTCCAGGGGACCTGACTCCCTGTCTGGGGTATGTATGGCTGCAGCAAGGACTGTCTGATTCTTATTCCATTTAGGCTGCCACAGGTCAGCTGTTTCACTCCCAGACTTAAATGTTTCTCCTCTGACTCAATTGCCCCAATGTGGGGATTGGACCCCTGCTTTACTTCCCCCACCTGCTGAGGGCAGGTTCAATCCTAATAACATTGCTGTTTTTCCCCTAGTTCCTTCATCCTACGGAGTTTTGCATGGTTCTCTGTATTCTGTTCCACTTGTCAGGTACTCCTGCCTGCTCTCAGCTGGTGTTCTGCATGCAGTTCGGTATCTGAAGGTGTATTCCTGATATATCCGTGGAGAGAGGCATACTCCACGTCCATCTAGTTCTCCACCATCTTGTTCTCGCCTCAATTCTCTGCCTATTTTAAAATTTTTTTATGTTGAGTTACATGAGTTCTTACATATTTTGGATATTAACTCCATATATATATATAGTCTATATATATATTCAGTTTATATATATATATATATATAGTTTATATATAAAGTTTTCTAATCTGACACAGTCCCATTTGTTTAGTTTTGCATTTTTCCCTTGCTCTAGGAGACAGATTCAAAAAACTATTGTGAAAATTGACGTCAAAGAGCACTATGCCTGATTTCTTCTAGGCTTTTCATGGTTTTAGATCTTTCATTTAAGTTTTTAATTCATTTAATTATTATACATGCTATGAAAAACTAATCTAGTTTGATTCTTTTGCAGGCAGCTGTCCAGTTTTCCCACATATATTGAGTGAAGAGGCTGACTTTTCCCTATTGTATATTCTTGTGTCCTTTGTCATAGATTAACTGACCAATTTTGTGTGGTTTTATTTCTGGGTTTTATCCTGTTCCATTGATCTATGTGTCTGTTTTAGCAACAGGACCATACTGTTTTGATTACTGTAGATTAGTAATACAATGTGAAATCAGGGAGCATAGTAACTCCAGCTTTGTTCTTGCTTCCCAAGATTGTTTTGGCTACTCAGGGTGACTTGCGTATCCATATATATTTTAGGATTCTTTTTGCTAGTTCTGTCAAAAATGTCATGAGGATTTTTACAGGGAACACATTGAATTTGTAGAATGCCTTGGGTAGTTTGGCCATTTTAGCAATCAATACAAACTCTTCCAGTCTGTGTATACAATATATCTTTTCATTTCTTTGTATTGATTTCCATTTCATTCATGAATGTTTTCTAGTTTTCCCAGAATATGTCTTTCACCTCCTGTATAATTTATTCATATTTATGTTATTTTTTTAAAGCAATTATAAATGGGACTGTTTTCTTAATTTCTCTTTCTGACAGTTTATTATTAGTGGACAGAAACACAACAGATTTCAGTATATTAATTTTGTATCCTGCAAGCTTGTTGATTTCACTTATTAATTCCAATAAATTTTTTGTGGCACCTTTAGGATTTCCTATACATAGTTCATGTCTCCAGCAAACAGTGACCATACTGTCCTTTCCTATTTGGATGCCTTTTCTTTGTCTTGTCTAGGACTTCCAATACTATGTTGAATAAAGTAATGTCATGTTTCATGTCTTGTTCCTGATTTCAGAGAAAAAGCTGTCAGCTTTTCACTGCTGAATATAATGTTGGCTATGGTTTGTCATATACAGATTTTATTATTTTGAGATATACTCCTTCTATAATCACTTTGTTCAGAGTTTTTATCATAAATGGATCTTGAATTCTGTTGAAAGTCTCTCTGCATCTTTTGAGAAAATTATGATTTTTAGCCTTCAACTTATCAGTGTGGATTGATTTGCAGATATTAACCATCCTTGCATTCCCAGAATAAATTTCAGTTGATCACAGTACATGATCCTTTTAATGTATTGTTGAATTTGGTTTGCTACTGTTCTGTTGAGGATTTTTACATCTATGTCTATCATCAATAATGGCCTGTAATTTCCTTTTATTGTTGTGTTGTTTCTGTCTGATTTTAGATGCAGGATGACGTTGCCCCTATAGAATAAACTCTGAAGCATTCTTTATTGCAGTTTTTGGGAATAGTTTTAGGAAGAAAAAGGTATTAATTTTTCTTTAAATGTTTGGTAGAATATACCTGTGAAGTCATCTGATCCTGGATTTAAGTTTTTGGAGATGTTTTTCGATTACTAATTCAGCTTCATTACTGGTGACCAGTCTTTTCATACTGTTTATCTCTTCCTAATTCAGTCTTAGGAGATTGTATGTTTCTAGGCATTTGTTCATTTCTTCCACATTGTCTATTTTATTGGCATATAATTATTCATAGTAACCTTTTATGATCCTTTTCATTTATGATCCGTCAGTTGTAACTTCTTTTTCATTTCTGATTTTCTTTATTTGGGCCTCCCCCCACCCTTTTTTTCTTGATGACTATGTTGTTGTTGCTGTTCAACTGCTAAGTTCTGTCCAATTTTTTGTGACCCCTTGGACTGAAGCATGCCAGGCTCCCCTGTTCTTCACTGTCTCCTAGAGTTTGCTCAGACTCATGTCCATTGAGTTTGTGGTACTGTCTAACCATCTAATCTTCTGTGCACCTTTCTCCTTTTGCCTTCAGTCTTTGCAAGGATGAGCATCTTTTCCAATGAGTCAGCTCTTCACATCAGGTGGCCAAAATATTGGAGCTTCAGTTTCAACATCAGTCCATCCAATGAATATTCAGGGTTTATTTCCTTTAGGAATGACCGGTTTTATCTCCCTACAGTCCAAGGGACTCTCAAGAGTCTTCTTCAGCACAATTCAAAGGAATCAATTCTTTGATGGTCAGCATTCTTTATGGTCTCTCACATCCATATTTGGAGAAGGCAATGGCAACCCACTCCAGAGTTCTTGCCTAGAGAATCCCAGGGACAGGGGAGCCTGGTGGGCTGCCGTCTATGGGGTCGCACAGAGTCGGACACGACTGAAGCGAGTGAGCAGCACACATCCATATGTATGATAAGTATGGCTAACGGTTTATCGTTTTACTTTTTCAGAGATAGTTCTTAGTTTCATTAATCTTTTCTATTGATAGTTAGTCTCCATTTCATTTACTTCTGCTCTGCTCTTTATGCTTTGTTCCCTTTTACTCACTTTTGGGTGTTTCTCCTTCTTTTTCCAGTTGCTTTAGGTACAAGGTTAGGTTGTTTATTTGAGATTTTTCTTGCTTCCTGAGGTAGGCTTGTATCACTAAGAGTCTCCCTTATGGAACTGCTTTTGCTGCATTCCATAGGTTTTGGAGTGTGGTGTTTTCGTTTTCATTTTCATGTTTCATTGTCTCTAGGTATTTTTAAATTTCCTCTTTTACTATTATTTTTTTGGGGGGGGGGCACTTTTTTTCCTAGTCTCATACCATTGTGGTTAGAAAAGATGCTTCATAGGATTTCAATCTTCTTACATTTATGGAGAATTGTTTTGTAACCTAGTGAAGTGAAGTGAAGAGAAAGTCGCTCAGTCGTGTCCAACTCTTTGCGACCCATGTATAGTCCATAGACTTCTCTAGGCCAGAATACTGGAGTGGGTAGCCTTTCCCTTCTCCAAAGGATATTCCCAACCCAGAGATCGAACCCAGGTCTCCTGCATTCCAGGCGTATTCTTTACTAGCTGAGACATCAGGGAAGCCCAAGAATACTCGAGTGGGTAGCCAATCCCTTCTCCAGGGCATCTTCCCGACCCAGGAATTGAACCAGGGACTCCTGCATTGCAGGCAGATTCTTTACCAATTGACCAATCTGGAGAACATTCAACATAAAAAAATATACATTGTGCTGTTTTTGAATGGAATGTTATACATAATATATCTAGTCTAATGCTTATGGCTTGTGTTACCTTTCTGATTTTCTACGTACATGATCTCTCCACTGATGTCCGTGCAGTATTAAAGTCCCCTACTATTACCATGTTACTGTCACTCTCTCTCTTTATGTCTGTTTATATTTGATGTACCTTCTTGTTGGGTCAATTTTTATATCATTATGTAATGTCCTTATTTGTCTCTTCATATAGTCTACTTTAAGTACTATTTTGTCTCATAAAAGTATTACTACTCCAGCTTTCTTTTCATTTTCTTTGCATAGAATACCTTTTCCATTACTTCTCACTATAATTCTGAGTGTGTCCAGATCTGAAGTGTCTCTTATATACAGCATATATGGGAATTGTTTTTGCATCCATTCAGCCACTCTTTGTTTTTTATTGGAGCATCTACTCACTCATGTTTAAATAATTATTAATAAGTTAGTACTTAGTAGGGCTTCCCTGTTAGCTCAATTGGTAAAGAATCTGCCAGTAATCCAGGAGACCCTGGTTTGATTCCTGGGTCGGGAAGATCTGCTGGAGAAGGAATAGGCTACCCACTCCAGTATTCTTGGGCTTGCCTTGTGGCTCAGCTGGTAAAGAACATGCCTGCAATGTGGGAGACCTGGGTTCGATCCGTGAACTGGGAAGAGCTCCTGGAGAAGGGAAAGGCTTCTGGCCTAGAGAATTCCATGGACTGTATAGAGATAGAACATGACTGCAAAGAGTTAGAAATAACTGAGCAACTTTCACTTGTACTTACTGCCATTTTCTTAATCGTTTTCAGGTTGTTTTTGTAGCTCTTTTTTATTCCTTTCTTTTTCTTTTGCTCTTTTCCCTTGTGGTGTGATAACTATCTTTAGTGTTAAGTTTGGATTCTTTTTTGTTTGTATATCTATTATAGACTTTTGGTTGTGTTTATGATGAGGTTTATATATATGTGTGTGTGTGCATATATATACACATATATATGTATCTGTTCATATATATACATATGATTATTTTAAGTTGATAGTCTCTTAAATTTGAACACATTTTAACAACCCTGCATTTTTACCCTTTTCCCTCCATTTAATGTTTTGAAATTATATTTTGCACCTTTTGGTTTTGTGTATTTCTTAACTATTTATTCTAGATGTCAATAATCTACTATTTTGTCTTTTAACCTTCCTATCAGCTTTATAATTGGTTGATCTACAACCTTTACTACATATGTGTCCTTACCGATAGGATTTTTCCTTTTGTGCAGAATATTCCATCCAATAATCTCAGAATACACATTTTTCTCAAATGCATATGGAACTTTCTCTAAAACAAACCATATCTTAGGCTACAAAACAAGTCTTAATAAATTGAAAAAGCCAGAAATAATGCAAAGTATTTTTTTTCAATCACAATGGAAGCAAACTAGAAAACAATAGTAGAATAAAATATAGAAACATCACATGTATGTGGAAATTAAACAACACACTCTTAAACAATCAACAGTATAAGAAGAAAACACAAGGGTTACCTAGGGCTTCAGGATGTGGAGTTCTTGTTCAGTAGGTACAGGGGTTCAATTTTGTAAGATGAAAAAATTCTGAAGATGAATGGTGATGGTGGTTGCACAACAGTGCAAATTTTTATGTAACTGCACTGTGCACTTAAATAGTTAAAATGATAAATTTATATTTTACCACCGTTTAAAAAATAAAAATTCAACATTCATTTGTTGTAAAACTTTCAATGAACTATAAATAGAAGGGAATCTCCTCAACTTTATAAAGGATACCTATGGAAACCAAAGTTATGCTTAATGCTAAAAGGCTGAATGCTTTAAGATCAGTAAACAGGCTAGGTGTCCAGTCTCACAGCATGTATTCAACACTGTAGTGCAGCTTTAGCCATTTCAATTAAGCAAGGAAAAAGCTAAAGGCACATAGATGGGGAAGCAAATACTGAAACATGACTATGTACAAAATCTTAAACTATGTAGAGCTAATAAGTATAGCAAGGTCCCAGAATACTAGGTCAATTTTTAAAAGTTTATTTACATAAACTGGCCATACAAGACTGGAAAATGAAATTAATAATAAGCATTCCGAAACATGAAACACTCGGATATAAATTTAACAAAATATAAGCAAGAAATATATACTATAAACTGCAAAATACTAACGAAAGATGTTAAAGACTTAGACATGGACAGCTACACTGTGCTTACAAATTAGAACACTCAACACTGAACACTCAATTGTCCCCAAATTGATCTATAGATTCCAATCAAAATCATTTCAAACAGTTTTTAAGAAACTGCTAATAAATGTGGTTAGAATAACTGGATATCAATTTAGAAGAAAACAAATCTCTCCCCTTTTCTCACATCTAAATAAAATAGTTAACACAAAATAGATCGTGTATCTAAATGCAAAGGCTAACACTAAAACTTTTGGAAGAAAACATAAGAGAAGGCCTATATAAACTTGGTATAGGCAAATTTTCACACACAACTCTGAATCATAAGAGAAAACTGACAAACACAAATTTCAACGAAACTTAAAACTTACGCACTTTGAGGTATACTATTAAGAAAATGAAAGGGCAAACCACAAATGGAGTGAATACTTGCTCTAAGGAAAGATAAAGGAACACTATCTGGAATATTTTTAAAAAGCACTCTTACAGTTTAGTAAGAAGGCAATATTTTTTTAATGAGGAAAATATTTGAGTAGATACTTTACAAATAAAAATATAAGCACAGGAAAAGCTTTAATATCAAATTATCGGGGAAATTTATATTAAAACAACAAAGACTTCTATACAGCCATGAGAATGGCTAAAACAAAAACAGACTAAAAATATGAAGTGCTGGTGACTCTGTGGAGCTAGTAGGATTTTCATACATTGCTGCAAAGAATATATAACACTTGGCAGTTTCTTCTGGGTGTGGTGGTTGAATCGCTAAGTTGTGTCCAACTCTTGCAACTTCATGGACTATAGCCTGCCAGGCTCCTCTGTCCATGGGATTTCCCAAGGAAAAGTACTGGAGTAGGTTGGCATTTCCTTCTCCAGGGGATCTTCTCAACCCAAGGATCAAACCCAGGTTTCCTGCCTTGCAGGTGTATTCTTTACTGAGTGAGGCAGTTTCTTACAATGTTAAGCATGTACTTATTACACAGTCCAACTATTCTCATCCAAAGCATTTATCCAAGCTAAATAAAAACATATGACTACTCAAAACTTGTACAAGCATGTTCACAGCAACTTATTTCTAATAGTGAAAAATTAGGAACAACCTAAATCAATACCAACAGATAAATGGGTAAACAAATTAGTATAGCTGCTAAGGAACATACTCTAATAATAAAAAGAAATCTACTCAGATAAACTTGTGTTTAGTCACTTCCAACTCTTATGACCCCATGGACTGTGACCCGCCAGGCTTCCCTGTCCATGGGATTTCCCAGGCAAGAATACTGGAGTGGGTTGCTATTTCCTTTTCCAGGGGATCATCTTGACCCAGTAACTGAACCCATGTCTCCTGCATTGGCAGGCAGATTCTTTACCACTGAGCCACTAGGGAAGTCCTCAGATAAGCTACAACATGGATAAAGCTCACCAAAATTATGCTAAATGAAAGTAAGCAGACAGAAGTGTATATACAACATTACTCTGTTTAAAAGAAATTATTGGAAAGAGAAAGCTAATCTGTGGTGACAGAAAACAGATCAGAGTTGACTAAGACCAGGACTGAGAGACAGACTGACTGTAAAAGGGCAACAGAGAACATTCTATGATGAAAGAAATGCTTTATTTCTTGATTGCTATGATGGTTATAAGGATGTATACATTAAAACTATCCAACTTTACACTTTAAAAGGGCAAATTGTATTCTATGTATAATCTGTCTCAATAAAGCTAATTACTAAAAAATTAATATTTAACCACAATAATACATTATCCTAATTATATATAATAAAAGTAACAAATTTAGAAAAACATAAAAAGGAAAAATCTAACCAGATCCCACTATTCTAACAAAGTCTTTTCATTTCTGTGTTCCCTTCTGATCTTAGTGAATGCACATATACTTTGCACAACTGTTATCATTTGATATAAACAATTTTACATCCAACTTTTTTAATATATTTACATTATACACATTCTTCACATTATCTCTTAGGCTACATAAAATGACAACAGAATATTCCATCAAGTAGACATGCTATAATTTGGTTATTCACTAATGCCTACATATTTGGGTTACTTCTCATTCTTTCCAATCATGAAAATTGTTATAATGAACATCATGTATTAAGATTCTTTTTTAATTTGAATATTGCTTGGGATAAACTCCCAATAACTATGACTAACTTATTTTTCTCCATTTTTCTTTTTTTTTCCTTTTTCACTTTATAAGTTATATAGGATGCTAGGGCTGCTATAAAAAAATACCACAAACTGAGTAGCTTAAAATAAAAAAAATTTATTGTCTCACAGCTCTGGATGCTAGAGGTCTGAGATCAAGGTGTCATCAAAGTTTGTTCCTTCTGTAAGGAAGACTGTGACTTGCCTCTGCCCTGGTTTCTGGTGATTTTCTGACAGTCTTCACCATTCCTTGGCTCATAGAAGTATCATTGCAATCTCTAACTTCACCTTCACAGGACATTCTCCCTGTGTGCCTCTGTGTCCAAATTTTCCCTTTTTATAAGGTCATGAGTCACAATGGATTAGCAGCCCACCCTATTCCAGCAGACCTCTTCTTAACTAATTACATGTACAATGATCCTGTTTACAAATAAGTTCACATTTCAAGGTACTGGCATTTAAGACTTCAACACATGAATTTGGCGGGGAACACATTCAACAAGACTTATATGTTATTAAAAATTCAAAAAGCAGAAATATATATAATGAAAAGGAAACCCTGTTCAGTCTTTGAGAATCAAGCCTATCTAGAGAAGTACTCACTATTAGCATCTAATTTTTCCAAAATTTGAATAACATCTTCAGTTCAGTTCAGCTGCTCACTTGTGTCCGACTCTTTACAACCCCATGAACCGCAGAACACCAGGCTTCCTTATCCATCACCAACTGCCAGAGTCTACCGAAACTCATGTCCATTGAGTCGGTGACACCATCCAATCATCTCATCTTCTATCATCCCCTTCTCCTCCTGCCCTCAATCCTTCCCAGCATCATGGGCTTTTCAAATGAGTCAGCTCTTCACATCAGATGGCCAAAGTATTGGAGCTTCAGCTTCAACATAAGTCTTTCCAGTGAACACCCAGGACTGATCTCCTTTAGGATGGACTGGTTGGATCTCCTTGCAGTCCAAGGGACTCTCAAGAGTCTTCTCCAACACCACAGTTCAAAACCATCAATTCTTTGGCACTCAGCTTTCTTTATAGTCCAACTCTCACATCAATACATGACTACTGGAAAAAACAGCCTTGACTAGACGGACCTTTGTTGGCAAAGCAATGTCTCTGCTCTTTAATATAGTCATAGCTTTCCTTCCAAGGAGTAAGCATCTTTTAATTTCATGGCTGCAATCACCATCTGCAGTGACTTTGAAGCCAAAAAAATTAAGTCAGACACCGTTTCCACTGTTTCCCCATCTATTTGCCATGAAGTGATAGGACCAGATGCCATGATCTTAGTTTTCTGAATGTTGAGCTCTAAGCCAACTTTTTGACTCTCATCAAGATGCTGGTGCATGGGGATGACCCAGAAAGATGTTATGGGGAGGGAGGTGGGAGGGGGGGTTCATGTTTGGGAATGCATGTAAGAATTAAAGATTTTAAAATTTAAAAAATAAAAAACTAAAAAAAAAAAAAAAACCATACACATACAATAAAAAATAAAATAAAATAAAATAAAATAAAATAAAAAAAAAAAAAAAGATGCTCTTTAGTTCTTTTTCACTTTCTGCCATAAGGGTGGTGTCACCTGCATATCTGAGGTTATTGATATTTCTCCTGGCAATCTTGATTCCAGCTTGTGCTTCTTCCAGCCCAGCGTTTCTCATTATGTACTCTGCATATAAATTAAATAAGCAGGGTGACAATATGTAGCCTTCACGTACTCCTTTTCCTGTTTGGAACCAGACTGTTGCTCCATGTCCAGTTCTAAATGTTGCTTCCTGACCTGCATACAGGTGTCTCAAGAGGTAGGTCTGGTATCAGGTGGTCTGGTATTCCCATCTCTTTCAGAATTTTCCACAGTTTATTGTGATATACACAATCAAAGGCTTTGGCATAGTCAATAAAGCAGAAATCTGTTTTTCTGAAACTCTATTGCTTTTTTGACAATTCAGCGGATATTGGCAAGTTGATCTCTGGTTCCTCTTTCTCTGGTTCTTTTTCTAAATCCAGCTTGAACATCTGAAGTTCACGGTTCATGTATTGCTGAAGCATGGCTTAGAAAATTTTGAGCATTACTTTACTAGCGTGTGAGGTGACTGCAATTGTGAGGTAGTTTGAGCATTCTTTGGCATTGCCTTTCTTTGGGATTGGAATGAAAACTGACCTTTTCCAGCCCTGTGGCCACTGAGTTTTCCAAATTTGCTGACATACTGAGTGCAGCATTTTCACAGCATCATCTTTTAGGATTTGAAATAGTTCAACTGGAATTCCATTACCTCCACTAGCTTTGTTTGTAGTGATGCTTTCTAAGGCCCACTTGACTTCACATTCCAGGATGTCTGGCTCTAGGTGAATGATCACACTATCGTGATAATCTGGGTTGTGAAGATCTTTTTTATACAATTCTTCTGTGTATTCTTGCCACCTCTTCTTATATCTTCTGCTTTTGTTAGGTCCATACCATTTCTGTCCTTTATCAAGCCCATCTTTGCATGAAATGTTCCCTTGGTATCTCTAATTTTCTTGAAGAGATCTCTAGTCTTTCCCACCCTGTTGTTTTCCTCTATTTCTCTGCATTGATCGCTGAGGAAGGCTTTATCTCTCCTTGTCATTCTTCAGAACTCTGCATTCAAATGGGTATATCTTGCCTTTTCTTCTTTGCTTTTCACTTCTCTTCTTTTCACAGCTACTTGTAAGGCCTCCCCAGACAGCCATTTTGCTTTTTTGCATTTCTTTTTCTTGGGGATGGTCTCGATTCCTATCTCCTATACAATGTCATGAACCTCCATCCATAGTTCATCAGGCACACTGTTTATCAGAAGTAGCCCCTTAAATCTATTTCTCACTTCCACTGAATAGTCATAAGGGATTTGATTTAGGTCAGACCTGAATGGTGTAGTTGTTTTCCCCACTTTCTTCAATTTAAGTCTGAATTTGGCAATAAGGAGTTCATGACCTGAGCCACAGTCAGCTCCTGGTCTTGCTTTTGTTGACTGTATAGAGCTTCTCCATCTTTGGTTGCAAAGAATATAATCAATTTGATTTCAGTGTTGGCCATCTGGTGATGTCCATGTGTAGAGTCTTCTCTTGTGTTGTTGGAAGAGGGTGTTTGCCATGACCAGTGCGTTCTCTTGGCAGAACTTTATTAGCCTTTGCCTGCTTCATTCTGTACTCCAAGTTCATAGTTGCCTGTTACTCCAGGTGTTTCTTGACTTCCTACTTTTGCATTCCAGTCCCCTACAATGAAAAGGACATCTTTTTGGGGTGTTAGTTCTAGAAGGTCTTGTATGTCTTTATAGAACTGTTAAACTTCAGCTTCTTTAGCATTACTGGTTAATGGTTTGCCTTGGAAACAAACAGAGATCATTCTGTCATTTTTGAGATTGCATCCAAGTACTGCATTTCAGACTCTTTTGTTGACTATGATGGCTACTCCATTTCTTCTAAGGGATTCCTGCCCACGGTAGTAGACATAATGGTCATCTGCGTTAAATTCACCCATTCCAGTCTATATTAGTTTGCTGATTCCTAGAATGTCAGTGTTCACTCTTGCCGTCTCCTGCTTGACCACTTTCCAATTTGCCTTGATTCATGGACCTAACAATCCAGGTTCCTATGCAATATTGCTCTTTACATCTTGGCCTACCATAAACAGCACTTGGAACTGCTGATGTACCACAAACTAAATCTAGTGAATCAATTTTTATTCACTACATATAATAGAGGAGTAGTCTTTGAACACCCAAACATTTAAACTTTTTTTCTCACTTGTAAGGTTTCTGCAGGGTCCCCAGGGCATCTAAGAAGCATAAAATCATAGATTCCCTGGTGGCTTAGATGGTAAAGCATCTGCTCACAATGTGGGAGAGCTGGGTTGATCCATCAGTGGGGAAGATCACCTAAAGAAGGGAATGGCAAACTACTCCACTATTCTTATCTGGAGAATTCCATGGGCTGAGGAGCCTGGTGTGCTACAATCCATGGGGCTGCAAAGAGTCAGACGTGACTGAGTGCCTGACACACACATGCACAGTCTGGTTTATGTTTAGCAGTAGCACTGTATTTTTTGAATGGCTTTTGAGTCATACTTAGATCCAGAATGGTCTGCCACTTATTAGCCAGTAGATTACTTTACTAAGTATGAGTTTTTTCATTTATAAAACAGAGTATTAATACCCACTTAATAGAGCTGTGAATATTTATTGAGATAATGCTTCTAAGGCACACACTAGGCACTCAAGTAACAGTAACACTAATAATTTAAAAAATAAAAACATTTAAAAATTGTGATAAAAATAACATACAATTCACCATCATAACCATTCAGTAGTATTGCATGTACTGTTCAGTAATATTAAGTATATTTATACTAGTGTGTAACAGATCTCCAGAACTTTTCTTCTTGCAGAACTAAAACTCTATGCCCTGTAAATAAATCCTCTTTCTCTCCCCACTGCTTCCATACTTTGTTTCTATGAATTTGACTACTTTAGATACTTCACGTAAGTGGAATCATACAATATTTGTTATTCTTTTTTTTTAAAAAACAAAGAAGTGAGAGCATGTGATTCATAAAAGGTCTCACCAGCAGGGCCAGAACAGATTTGGATTTTCTGATTTTTAAAAGACTGACTCATTTGAGGTCATTTTTTAGTTCCTGTTGAACTATGAAAGCCTTCTGATAGCCAGAATTTTGGTAAGTACTGCTATGTCTACCATAGAGTAAAGGACTATTTAAACCACAAAGCTTTTAAAAGATCTGGAAATCAAGATTTATGGGTTTAAATATGCCTGGTTCTTTTGTCATGCTGCTAATTTATGGAAACTCCAGTGTTGTCCATATTGTTAAACAGAACCAGATCTGATAGGAACAATAGTCAAACTAAGACAAAGTATACAATGTCTAGGTCAAAAAGAATAAGTCACTTTTAGTTACCAGCTTACAATGTCTGATCCTGAGAGAGAGGTTAGTCTCCTAAAGAAATACACATGTAGTCTGGGAAATAACTGAACTTTAAACCAGATGTAGCGATCATGCTGCCACATGCAGTACAGGCATCCACAGAGCCCCTCACCAGCGGCTGCTCACTAAGAAATGCCCTTCGCTACAGACATTACCGTTTAAGTTTGCTCTTCCTAGGCATTTATCCCTAAACAACCCAAGAAGAACTATCCAGGCAGTTTAGATTGACATTTGGTGAGCCTGTATCTTAGAAACATATATTTCATCTGTAATGCACAGATCTAAAAATTCTACTCACTCCAGACAGAGGTTGGGGCACAATAAGAGCACTGAGGGTGGGGGGAGTGGAATGAGGGGAGATCTGAGAAGGGGATCTGGTCAATGTTCTATTTACTAAGCCAACTCAATTAAAGTTATAGTTTAATGGAAAAGCCAACATGATCATAAAACAAAAGTAAAACAAAATAAACAGAAAACATAAAACAGGTCATCCGGAGAACATCACTAAACATCTCAAACATCCTGCTCCTAATTGGCAATAAATGTCTTGATCTGGCCTATTTGAGCAGTGGCAACTTACTAAAAAACAATCTGATACGATTTAGAGTTATAATAAGCAGAACTCCATCTAAATGAAATAAAAAACAGAAAAACCTAGCCAAGAACACAAATGGTATCTCATTTTGTCCCTTCAGGGGAAGCAAACTTTCAATCTGGGAAGTTTAATAACAAGTTCAGTGTATTTCAACTTCCTCAAAAACATGGACATATAAAGACAAAAGAAAAATTCACAATTAGACATTATATATGCAATGAACTGCTGATCACATAAAATGAACTTAAAACACTTGGGAATGACGATAGCAGTGATTTTCACATTTTTCAGAGCCCTGAAAAATCCTAAACATTGTATTTACACTGCAAAACTATGAAATGTTGAGAAAACTTTATCAGACTAAAAACATTATATTTTGTAAGGCAGATGCCGTTTTATGGATTTACAAGTATTTGCTGAACCTAGCCTACTATCAGACTCCACTGCCCAAACACAGTATGGCAGACAGCTTTGGTGGTTTCCAAGGGAGCATACATGAAGAAAATTGTAAAATTTTTCACACTTTCCATGTTCCCAGCCAGTTCTATTCAATAACAGACATGAAGATAAATGGAAAAGGACTCAATTAGTATTATATTCCCTGCACTATGGTTCCAAGCACGTACAGGGACAACAAAGAGCAGTAAGGAAAGCAGGGGAGAAGACAGGGTCTCTACATGACCATGTGCTTGAACATGGCATGCAAGAGGAATAGGGGACAGTTGGGATGACCTGATCTCCTCCTCCTCTCTCTTGTACATTCTTGGCTTATTTCAAGGATCCTGCCTTCTCTGCCTCTTATATTTCTCAGTGAATAGTACTACCATCCACCACAATGCCCAAGTCAGACACCCAGGAGTTCTCTCTTAGAGGGAAATAAATTGTTCAGTCCTCATATTTCCAGAGAAAATAAAATGTCCTCCCCACTCCCTAGGAGGGAAAAGCAGAGAAGGAATACTTCTGATATCTGTGAAGAATGTTGTGATCTCACATCATTCTCAGCTGTCTCTGCCTTACCCAAGATCATGTCCCTTTCCCAGAGGTGGCCATATCTCAATGACTGATGGACACAGAGGTATAAAGGCCCAGTCTTCCTTCTCCAAACAGGAGAGCTCTGAAGGCTTTCCCATCTCTGTTCCTGTAGGCACAGCAGAGGCTTCTGTTGAGACTTCATTGCAGCTAATCTTTTCTCTCTGAAGTCCTGCCTCCTTCCTTTCCCTTCTACAACTGTCACTCCCCAAGACACTCCCTGCACACTAATCTCCATCTCAAAGTCAGATTCCCAGAGAGCCCAAACTATGACATCATCTTTCAATCCCCTCACTCTCTCCTCTCCAGGAAAAGAACTGGTCAGTCTGGGAGAAGAAATTAAAAACGCTCAGTACCACACGCTCCTCTCTCTGTGTCTTTCTGACTCACCACCTGCAGAAAGGATGTGATCTGATTTACTGTTGAACCATGCTTAGCCAGGAAAGCTTATTCCTTGGCAGGCAGTCATAGCTATGGTGGTTCATCCTAGCAGTGACGAGGAGCCTAAATCCAGAGGAGTCCAACTGAACAATAAGCTACATTCTTGAAACAGTTAAGGGACTGATGTTTTGACTTCCAACTGCCTACCTCTGATATTTTACATCTTAACTGGTTCTTATCTCAGGAGAAGACAGAGGTGTTGTTTATTAGTTCTCCCAAACCTCAACATTACTCTTAGCTGTTTCTCTCTCCTTTCCCTAACAATTAATCAGTATCAAGTTCTGCCCTAATATACTCTCAAATGTATTTTCAACAGTAAAGC
Source organism: Ovis aries (assembly GCF_016772045.2). Lineage (NCBI taxonomy): Eukaryota > Metazoa > Chordata > Mammalia > Artiodactyla > Bovidae > Ovis > Ovis aries. The sequence goes on along the minus strand of NC_056055.1, from coordinate 31,089,698 downwards.
CACTATTGCATTTATGTTTACTGAAGGAATTTGTTGCTGTTCAGTAGTCAAGTCATATCCAACTCTTCGTGACCCCATGGACTGGAGCATGCCAGGCTTCTCTGTCCCTCACCATGTCCTGGAGTTTGCTCAAGTTCATGTGCATTGCATCGGTGATGCTATTCAAGTATCCATCCATATATTAAGGAAATACATATATTTAATTAGGAAAAAAATACATTTATTTAGGAAATATTCACTTTTAGGAGTATTTGTATTTTCTTGGCCATGGCCAACCTTCTCTCTGTTCATTCTCTTCTTTCCAAGTGGAAATCCCTTCTACCTACCACCACTACCATATTTTACCATCTAAAATCGTATTCATTTATTTACTAACTCAGCAAATAATAAGTAAATGCTTATTATGTACTAGGTTTTAGAATAAAGTTTCTGCTCTTATGAAACATCTAACCTAGTTGGGAGGTGACAGGGAGACAGAAAAAAAATTAGTATGTTAGGGTATGATCAGCATTAAGAAGAAAAATAGTTCAAAATAAGAAGAGCAAGTGCTTGAGACAGGATGAGAAGGAAGGCCTCTCAGATAAGGTGGTATTAGAGCTGTGGCCTGAATGAGGTGTCAGAAGAACCACGTGGCTCCCTAGGAAAAAGCTGTGGAAACACTTGTATAAACTCCAGGAAGGGGGTTGCTGGGTATACATGAAGAATAGCAAGGCCAGTATGGCTGGAGTGAAGTGGGAAAATGGGAGAGAAGATCAGAAAGAGCACATGGGGCCAGGTCATAAGGGGCCTTGTAAGCAAAACATACACTACATTGCACTCTGAGTAATATGTGAAACTATCAAAAAGTTTTGAGCAGAGGCACTTTTATTTTTTATATAGTCATTATCATTATTATTATTAACAAGTAGTTACAGCATATTACATATTCAATAACAGAAATATATATACGAGATACAGACTTAGCACAGAGAACAGAGCAAGCAGTACAGTGGTGCTGGTGAAAACGGGTTACTAACAAATTTTTCACAGCTCAGAAACTGCTTTACATGTATACCAGAGTCCAGACCCCTTAACACGCGCACGCGCACACACACACACACACACACTCAACTGATTTTCAACAAATGTGCCAAGGAAATTTGGGAAAAGGATAGTCTCTAAAAAACATTGCTGGAATAATTAGATACTGCTGCTGCTGCTGCTGCTAAGTCACTTCAGTCGTGTTCGACTGTGCAATCCCATAGACAGCAGCCCACCAGGCTCCGCCGTCCCTGGGATTCTCCAGGAAAGAACAATGGAGTGGGTTGCCATTTCCTTCTCCAATGCATAATATGCAAAAAATTAATCTCAAACTTTACATTACACTATATGCAAAAATGAACTTGAAGTGATTAACAGACCTAAGTAGAAATGCTAAAATTACAGTACTTGTAGAAGAACACATAGGAGGAAACCTTTGTGACCTTGGGACAGACAAGATTTCTGAGGGCACAAAAAAATATGAACTGTGAGAGAAATTACACTGATAAAATGTACTGCATCAAAACAAAGTTTTTAGTATATTAGGAAATGAGAAGTCATTAGAAAATGAAAATTCAAGCCACATTGGAAGAAAATAATTGATAGATATATATTGTTGATAAAGAATTCTTACAAGCAGAGGCATCTTTTAAAAGATCATTTGGGCTGAATCCATAGGAAAGCAAGGTGAAAGCAGGAAGACAGACAGACTATACTGCAGTGGTCCTGATGAAAAGTGATGGTAAGTTGAACGGAGGCAGAAGCACTCAAGCTGGTGAAGAGTAGTCAGATTCTGAATATAGTTCATAGATAGAATCAACAGACTTGTCAATAAACTGAACTGTAAGAGAAAAAGAATAGCCACAGATGACTCCAGAGTTTTTGATTTGAGAAATAAGAAGGATGAAGGTTGATTTTAACTGGGTTAGGGAGGTCTGTAGGGAAGACAAATTTGGGGAAAAGACGGGAATTCATTTTGGACATATTCAGTTTAGGATGCTCACGGACATCTGAGTGCAGAAATCAAAGAAGCAGTTATGAGTCTGGAGCTCAGGGAGAGTTCTGACCTAAAGATATAAGCTTAGGACGACTTAGAGCATATGTACATACACACATCTTCCTGTGCCCTCCCCACCACAACAATCTATCCCTCTTTGATGGCTCTTTCCCTGTTTGATCCTGAAACAGATTCATCTCAAAATAAAAAACAGGTGTGCTAATCTATATTTTAGGAAAAACAGAATGAACATATTTCAAAATTATTAAAATTTACTTAATTTTAATCCATTTAGTAATTTTGAATTTTTTGCATGCTATAAACTAGAAATACAATAAAGAAAAGAGACATAATTCTGTGGAATTTAACTCATTCCAATCCCAAAGAAAGGCAATGCCAAAGAATGCTCAAACTACCGCACAATTGCACTCATCTCACATGCTAGCAAAGGAATGCTCAAAATTCTCCAAGCCAAGCTTCAACAGTAGGTGAACCATGAACTTCCAGATGTTCAGGCTGGATTTAGAAAAGGCAAAGGAATCAGAGATCAAATTGCCAACTTCTGATGGATCATCGAAAAAGCAAGAGAGTTCAAGAAAAACATCTACTTCTGCTTTATTGACTATGCCAAAGCCTTTGACTGTGTGGATCACAACAAACTGTGGGAAATTCTTCAAGAGCTGGGAATACTAGACCAGTTGATCTGCCTTCTGAGAAATCTGTATGCAGGTCAGGAAGCAACGGTTAGAACCAGATATGGAACAACAGACTGGTTCCAAATAGGGAAAGGAGTACATCAAAGCAGTATATTGTCACTCTGCTTATTTAACTTATATGCAGAGTACAGCATGAGAAATGCTGGACTGGAGGAAGCATAAGCTGGAATGAAGATTGCCGGGAGAAATATCAATAACCTCAGATATGCAGATGACACCACCCTTATGGCAGGAAGTGAAGAGGAACTCAAAAGCCTCTTGATGAACATAAAACAGGAGAGTGAAAAAGTTGGCTTAAAACTCAACATTCAGAAAACTAAGATCATGACATCTGGTCCCATCACTTCATTAGATGGAAAAGCAGTGGAAACAGTGAGAGATTTTATTTTGGGGGGCTCCAAAATCACTGCAGATGGTGACTGCAGCCATGAAATTAAAAGACACTTACACCTTGGAACAAAAGTTACGACCAACCTAGACAGCATATTAAAAAGCAGAGACGCCAGTCTAGGTTCGATGAAGGATACAGGATGCTTGGGGCTGGTGCAGTGGGATGACCCAGAGGGATGGTATGGGGAAGGAGGTGGGAGGGGGGTTCACGACTGAGAACATGTGTACACCCGTGGCAGATTCATGTTGGTGTATGGCAAAACCAATACAATATTGTAAAGTAATTAGCCTCCAATTAAAATAAATAAATTTTAAAAAATAAAAATAAAAAGCAGAGACATTGCTTGGCCAACAAAGGTCCATATAGTCAAAGCTATGGTTTTGCTAGTAGTCATGTATGGAGATGAGAGTTGGACTATAAAGAAAGCTGAGCACCGAAGAACTGATGCTTTTGAACTGTGGTGTTGGAGAAGACTCTTGAGAGTCCCTTGGACTGCGAGGAGATCCAACAGTCCATCCTAAAGGAAATCAGTCCTGAATGTTCATTGGAAAGACTGATGCTGAAGCTGAAACTCCAATACTTTGGCCACTGGATGAGAAGAACTGACTCATTGGAAAAGACCCTGATGCTGGGAAAGATTGAAGGCCGGAGGAGAAGGGGACAATGGAGGATGAGGTGGTTGGATGGCATCACTGACTCAATGGACATGAGTTTGCATAAACTCCGGGAGTTGGTGATGGACAGGGAAGCCTGGTGTGCTTTCAGTCCATGAGGTCGCAATGAGTCGGACAGGACTGAACTGAACTGAACTGAAGGTGACCAGTGGTTTTCCTGGTGGCTCAGACAGTAAAGAATCCACCTGCAGTGCAAGAGATCGGCATTGAGAAGCTCCCCTGCAGGAGGGCATGGCAACCCACTCCTGGATTCTTGCCTGGAGAATCCCATAGATAGAGGAGCCTGGTGGGCCACAGTCCATGAGGTCACAAAGAGCTGGACTTGAGTGAGGGACTAAGCACAGCACACAAAGTGACAAGTGCTGCTTAAACAGTGCTTCCTTAAATTTTTTAAGTAATAAAAAAAATTTAAATATTCAATTCAGAAAAAGTGGAAATATTTTTCCAAAGCCACATGAAGGAAATTCTGCCTTCTGATGCCCCCAGCAGCTTGGAGGACAGTGAAAGACCTTTCTGTCACTGGTCACGACCAGTGTTCTGATGTAGAAAGTGTAGACACAGTGTGATCACACATAGTATATGAACTGTGGGCCAAGTCTAAATGCTTTTCACATGAGTGGGTGATTTTACCAGGTCAAGGCTGTTTTCATGGGAAGGAAGTCTGGAGAAGCACATATCTTGCTTTGTACATTGCATCTGGCCTATGGAAGAATAAAGGACCATCATCTTCACTGCAAAATGTCTAGCCTCAGTAGGAAAGTTTTTTTTTTTTTTTTTTTTTACTGTAACTCCACTCCATTTTAACAGTTTGACTTTTTATTATAGTATTCAGTTTTAAGCCTGAACCTTTGAATCTGCAAGTCTTAACAAACAGAACTTTTTGGAACATTAGTTTAGCCTTGTACATTATTTTTCTGAAATGGCCTACACTGCAGTATTTGCAGAAAGTGAAAACCAAGTCCATAAAATATCTAAGTTATGTCACTTTTCCCAAGAACGTTGCAAAGAAGCTTTTTAAAAAATGATTCACCAAATCAAGGTTATACTATATTTGAAAGCTTCAAATGTGAAGAAAACAAGAGGTATACCACTCATAACTGACTTGAAGAAGAGTTTTTGTGGGGATGTACATCAAAGAAAGGGATATTTAACAAAGAAATTAATATTGGCCAGTCTTTAACTGTATGGCAAACTATAACATGGGATAAAGGTGTCACTTGCAGGCCAGTCTCTCTTTTGGCAAGGTCTTGTGGTGACACTCATTGTTTTGGTTTAAGCCATTTCAGCCTGCTACTGCGGAAATGAGCATGAGGCGACAAACATATCACGACCTCACCTCCGAAGCGTGCAAAATAGTGAAAATGTGCAGAGGCTGGGAAGGATGCCTTCTTCCTTCCTTCCTCCCTCCCTCTCTCTCTTTTTCTTTCTTTCTCTTTTAAGGGCTTTACATAGATTATTTCATTTACTTTTCAAAAAATTAATCAGGTAGAAACTGCTATAATCTCTATTTCTAGGTGAGGTCAGTAAGGCTCAAATAAGTAACCCGAAAAAGACAATGAAAAAGAATTTAGTCTCTTTCCCTCTCAACTCACTAGATATTATGCTTAGTGGCATGCATAAATATATATGATATAGAGTATAATCTAATTTATTGATAAATAAGAATGCTCAAGGTTTCCTAGCTTATAAGAAAAATAATATAATTTATATTCAGTGAGAACCACATGATCTATTATGTTTTAACATTTTTGTCCAATTCTCTTCCTAGAGGTTCCGCAGGCCTAGTCTTACCACTCATGCTAAAGAAACTGGCTGAAAATCAGGCCACATTTCCTCTGATGCTAAATCTCTAATGTCTGAAATCACAGTCCATACCAACATAAAATCAGAGATCATAGTAGTGACTGGGGTTGCTTCATTTGCCTCAGAGTTCCATTTTCACCTTGTTCTTTCTCACAGAGGCCCCACTTCAGGGTGTCCAAACTTATTTTTTCTCCAACAAAGTAGTGGAATTTCTCCTCTAGAAGTTTAGGTTTCCATGAGGCTCCTGAATTCATCAGTACCTGCCCAAGTTACTGTTTTCCAGGTGCCCCGGAAATGGAGCAGGTTCACAGGCTCCTGCTGTTCCCCATCCCAAACCAGAGTTTTCCTGCCTATTACCCTATTTCTACACAGGTGACCAAGTATATGGCTGTTAGCATAACTGATGCTATTTTGGGTCCATACAGTTTCTCCTGTCTTTTCACTGACCCTACCCAGAACTGTACTGTGCAGTGTATCACTACTCTATTGTCAAGGGCTTCGTACTTATGGGATATTATTTAATAATCATTAGGACTAAGTGGATTCTAGTTCCCAAACAATGATGAAAACCTTTCCCAACACATTGCTGGAGTTAACAAGACTAGTTACCTATTCATAAATTTTCACTTAGGACTACACATCCTATTTTGAAGCAACTGTCCCCATATCTTAGTTTAATTTTTACTTTATGGCCCCTGAGCAATGCAGAGTGGATCTGTGAATGCTTCTGGATCATTATCCACCCAATCTAGACTTCATCTGTGAGTAACTTACCCTATAATAAACTGCCCCATCGATTACATGGAGCTGCCTGACTCACTTGTCGATCTTGAGATGCCTTCTTATTTCAATTGGCACTTTCATCCTCTCCGTCCTCCAACAGTAAGACTCCTCCTGGGTCAGCCAGTATATGGTGCTAGATCCCATGGCTCCCATAGAGGCACTTTTGTGCACAGACAGTTGTCAAATTATAGACGTCATGGGGAGACTGAACTGAGGGAAGTCTTATGTCACCATGATGTTGACGACAGTCTTTTAAAGGACACCTTCAAACACATCTTTCAAAACACAAGTTGTACAGTGAGTGGAAAAAACAACTATGTTTACAATAAAGTATGAATTAAAGCAATTTTTGCTCATCCTGGGATCCAAAATCACTGTAGAAGCTGACTACAGCCATGAAATTAAAAGACGCTTGCTTCTTTGAAGTAAAGCTATGACAAACCTAGACAGTGTGTTAAAAAACAGAGACATCACTTTGTCAACAAAGATCCATATACTCAAAGCCATGGTTTTCCCAGTAGTTAAGTAATATACCTGAGAGCCGAATCATAAAGAAGGCTGAGTGACAAAGAATTGATGCTTTTGAATTGTGATGTTGAATAAGACTATTGAGAGTCGTTTGGACTGCAAGATCAGATCCTCAATCTAAAAGGAAACCAACCCTGAATATTCACTGGAAGGTCTGATGCTGAAGCTGAAGCTCCAGTACTCTGGCCACCTGATGCAAAGAGCTGACTCAATAGAAAAGACTTGGATGCTGGGAAAGACTGAAAGGTGAAACAGAGAATGAGATGGTTGGATGATATCACTGACTCAATGGACATGATTTTGAGCAAACTCCAGGAGATAGTGAAGGACAGGGAAGCCTGGTGTGCTGCAGTCCATGGGGTCACAAAGATTTGGACACAACTAAGGGACTGAACAATAACAATAAGAGTGACTTTTAAGAAACTAAAAGTATCTTGTTGAATTCATTATTTATTCACTGTATGTTTTGAACAAATAAGGTTTTATTCTAGTCTTTTCCCAGAATTTCCCCTTGCCTCTCCTGTTTTACTAATCACCCCCAGAAAAATGGTATTTTCTCTTTTAAAATACCATTCAAATGTGGACAATAACTCTCTCCTTAAATTTTGATATCCTAGCTGCACCAGGCTAGAATTTTCAAATCCAAAACAGAACAAAAACAAATAATAGTAGAAATTACCAATAACTTGGACATAATCATGTTCCCTTTGGCTGACCAATACCTAGTGCAGTTATGGTGCACCAAACCCACTGGCTATTTCTTCTGAGTCCCCTGCTGCTGTTGCTGCTGCTAAGTCGCTTCAGTAGTGTCCGACTCTGTGTGACCCCATAGACGGCAGCCACCAAGCTCCCCCATCCCTGGGATTCTCCAGGTAAGAACACTAGAGTGGGTTGCCATTTCCTTCTCCAATGCATGAAAGTGAAAAGTGAAAGTGAAGTCGCTCAGTTGTGTCCGACTCTTAGCGACCCTATGGACTGCAGCCTACCAGGCTCTTTCATCCATGGGATTTTCCAGCCAAGAGTACTGGAGAGGGGTGCCATTGCTTTCTCAGTCTGAGTCCCCTACCTCTCTTAAATCTTGAGGTATAAAACAACATTGTGTCTAAAAACACTGATTTCCTAGAAAAGCAGAAGGCTGTCTGTGGAAATGCCCTGATGCTGATGTGTTACACTAAAAGTAACAAAACACAATTCAGGGTTCACTCAAGAATCACTTTATTCCCCTCTGAGTGCACAACATATGATCCTGTATTTCTGTACACTGTGAAATGATCACTGCATTAAGTCTAGTTACCGTCCATCACCATACCTTTTTTTCCTTGTGATAAGGACTTTCAACATTTACTCTACTAGCAACTTTCAAGAATGCAGTACAGTGTCATAACAAACACCCTCTTTCAAGAACACAAGAGAAGACTACACATGGGCATCACCAGATGGCCAACACCGAAATCAGATTGATTATATTATTCTTTGCAGCCAAAGATGGAGAAGCTCTATACAGTCAGGAAAAATAAGACCCGGAGCAGACTGTGGCTCAGATCACGAACTCCTTATTACCAAACTCAGACTTAAATTGAAGACAGTGGGGAAAACCACTAGACCATTCAGGTATGAACTAAATCAAATCCCTTATGATTATATAGTGGAAGTGAGAAATAGATTTAAGGGACTAGATCTGATAGACAGAGTGCCTGATGAACTATGGACGGAGGTTCGTGACATTGTACAGGAGACTGGGATCAAGATGAACCCAAGAAAAAGAAATGCAAAAAAGCAAAATGGCTGTCTGAGGACGCCTTACAAATAGCTGTGAAAAGAAGAGAAGTGAAAAGCAAAGGAGAAAAGGAAAGATATAGCCATCTGAATATAGAGTTCCAAAGAAAAGCAAGGAGAGATAAAAAAGCTTTCATCAGTGATCAATGCAAAGAAATAGAGGAAAACAACAGAATGGGAAAGACTAGAGATCTCTTCAATAAAATTAGAGATACCACGGGAATATTTCATGCAAAGATGGACTCAATAAAGGACAGAAATAGTAGGGACCTAACAGAAGCAGAAGATATTAAGAAGTGGCAAGAATACATAGAAGAAATATACAAAAAGATCTTCATGACCCAGATATTCACGATGGTGTGACCCAGAGCCAGACATCCTAGAATGTGAAGTCAAGTGGGCCTTAGCAAGCTTCACTACGAACAAAGCTAGTGGAGGTGATGGAATTCCAGTTGAGCTATTTCAAATCCTAAAAGATAATGCTGTAAAAGTGCTGCACTCAATATGTCAGCAAATTTGGAAAACTCAGCTTGGCCACAGTATTAGAAAAAGTCAGTTTTCATTCCAATCCCAAAGAAAGGCAATGCCAAAGAATGCTCAAACTATCGCACAACCACACTCATCTCACACGCTAGTAAAGTAATGCTCAAAATTCTCGAAGCCAGGCTTCAGCAATACATGAACCATGAACTTCCAGATGTTCAAGCTGGATTTAGAAAAGGTAGGGTGTTCTTTGCAAGGAATGATGCTAAAGCTGAAACTCCAGTACTTTGGCCAACTCATGCGAAGAGTTGACTCATTGGAAAAGACTCTGATGCTGGGAGGGATTGGGGGCAGGAGGTAAAGGGGATGACAGAGGATGAGACGGCTGGATGGCATCACCGACTCGGTGGACATGAGTTTGAGTGAACTCCGGGAGTTGGTGATGGACTGGGAGGCCTGGCGTGCTGCAATTCATGGGATCACAAAGAATCGGACATGACTGAGCAACTGAACTGAACTGAACCGAGAGGAACCAGAGATCAAACTGCCAGCATCCAATGGATCACTGAAAAAGCAAGAGAGTTCCAGAAAAACATTTAATTCTGCTTTATTGACTATGCCATAGCCTTTGACTGTGTGGATCACAATAAACTGTGGAAAATTCTGAGAGAGATGGGAATAACAGACCACCTGACCTGCCTCTTGAGAAACCTATATGCAGGTCAGGAAGCAACAGTTGGAACTGGACATGGAACAACAGACTGGATCCAAGTAGGAAAAGGAGTATGTCAAGGCTGTATATTGTCACCCTGCTTATTTAACTTATATGCAGAGTACATCATGAGAAATGCTGAGCTGGAGGAAGCACAAGATGGAATCAAGATTGCTGGGAGAAATATCAATAACCTCAGATATGCAGATGACACCACTCTTTGGCAGAAAGTGAAGAACTGAAGAGCCTCTTGATGAACATGGAACAGGAGAGTGAAAAAGCTGGCTTAAAGCTTCACATTTAGAAAACTAAGATCATGGCATCCAGTCCTATCACTTCATGGCAAACAGATGGGGAAACAGTGGAAACAGTGAGAAACGTTATTTTTTTGTGCTTCAAAATCACTGCAGATGCTTATTGCAGCCATGAAATTATAAGACACTCCTTGGAAGGAAAGCTATGACCAACCTAGACAGCATATTAAAAAGCAGAGACATTACTTTGTCAACAAAGGTCCATCTAGTGAAGGCTATGTTTTTTCCAGTAGTCACGTATGGATGTGAGAGTTAGACTATAAAGAAAGCTGAGAGCTGAAGAATTGATGCTTTTGAACTGTGGTGTTCGAGAAGACTCTTGAGAGTCCTTTGGACTGTGAGGAGATCCAACCAGTCCATCCTAAAGGAGATAAGTCCTGGGTGTTCATTGGAAGGACTTATGTTGAAGCTGAAACTCCAGTACTTTGGCCACCTGATGCGAAGAGCTGACTCATTTGAAAAGACCCTGATGCTGGGAAAGATTGAGGGCAGGAGGAGAAGGTGACAACAGAGGATGAGATGGTTGGATGGCATCACCGACTCAATGGACATGAGTTTTGATAGACTCTGGGAGTAGGTAATGGACAGGAAATGCCTGGCTTGCTGTAGTTCATGGGGTTGCAAAGAGTCAGACATGACTGATCGACTGATGGTACTGAACTGAATCATCCATCACCAAAGCTTTTTTTTCTCAGCAGTGGCCACAGGATTGGAAAAGGTCAGTGTTTTACTCAATATGGCAGCAAATTTGGAAAACTCAGGAATGGCCACAACGACTGGAAATGGTCAGTTTTCATTCCAGTCTCAAAGAAGGGCAATGAGGCACAAGCCTCTTGATGAAAGTGAAAGAGGAGAGTGAAAAAGTTGGCTTAAAGCTCAACATTCAGAAAACTAAGATCATGGCACCTGGTCCCATCATTTCATGGCAAATAGATGGGGAAACAGTGGAAACAGTGATAGACTTTATTTGGGGGGCTCCAAAATCACTGCAGATGGTGACTGCAGCCATGAAATTGAAAGAGGCTTGCTCCTTGGAACAAAAGTTATGACCAACCTAGACAGCATATTAAAAAGCAGAGACATTACTTTGCTAACAAAGGTCCGTCTAGTCAAAGCTATGGTTTTTATAGTAGTCATGTATGGAGGTGAGAGTTGGATTATAAAGAAAGCTGACCACTGAAGAATTGATGCTTTTGAACTGTGGTGTTGGAGAAGACTCTCGAGAGTCTCTTGGACTGTAAGGAGATCCAACCAGTCCATGCTAAAGGAAATCAGTCCTGAATATTCATTGGAAGGACTGATGCTGAAGCTGAAACTCCAATACTTTGGCCACCTGATGCGAAGAACTGAACTGACTCATTGGAAAAGACCCTGATGCTGGGAAAGATTGAAGGCAGGAGGAGAAGGGGACGACAGAGGATGAGGTGGTTGGATGGCATCACTGACTCAATGGACATGAGTTTGAGTAAACTCTGGGAGGTGGCAATGGACAGGGAGGCTTGGCATCCTGCAATCCATGGGGTTGCAAAGAGTTGGACACAACTGAGTGAGTGACTGAACTGAAGTGATTTGCAAATGTTGAAAAATACCAGAGTAAATACCACTTCATCTTGGTATATGATCCTTTTAATGTATTCTTGAATTCAGCTTGCTAAAATTATATTGAGGATATTTGCATCTATATTCATCACAGATACTGGACCATTATTTTTTGTGATGTCTTTATCTGGTCTTGTTATAAGGGTAATCTTTGTCTCGCAAAATGAGTTGGGAAGTATTACCTCCTCTTCTATATTTTGGTAGTTTGATTTTTTTTAATGCTTTATATAATTCACTGGTGAAGGCATCTGGTTCTAAACTTTTGATTGTTGGGAGAATTTTAATTACTGAATCAATCCTCTTACTGGTAATTGGTCTATTGAGATTTTCCATCTCTTAATGATTAAGTGTTGATGGGTGGTAAGTTTCTGGGAGTTTACCCATTTCTTTCAGGTTGTCCATTTGATTGGTGTGTTCAGTTGTTCAATGTGGTCTCTTACGATCCTATGCATTTTGTGGATGTCAGTGGTAACATATTTATAATACTGTATTTTAAGTTGAAAACAACTCAAATTTGAATGCACTAAAGCTCTGCATTTTTACTCTCCCCATAACACATTTTATATTTTTATGTCATTTTTTGTATTCTTATCTTGTATATCTTTTAACTAATTATTGTAGTCATAGCTACTTTGTCTTTTAAGCCTCATATTAGCTTTATAAGTGATTAATCCACTACCCTTATTATACACAGTAAGTCTCCTACATATGAACCTTCAAAATTTAAACTTTCAAAGATGCAAATGTGTATCCTCATGTCCAGTGACCTGAGTTCATACGTCTGGTGTACACTGTCACGTGCATGCATCCTCTACAAGTGGTTGTACTTTGGGTACTTTACTGCACAGTACTGTATACAATACAATCATACAGTATCTCTATTTCAACCCCAGGATGTCTAGAATCAAGTGTAAAACCAGCAGTGATGTAGCTAGTGCTGCTAAGAAGTGCCAAGCAATAACAATGGAATCAGAAGTGAAGATAATTGAGAGAGAAGAGTGAGGCAAAAAGATGGTAGATGTCGCTTATACCTATAAAACAAATTGTTCAACCATCAGCATGATTCTAAAGAATAAGAATAATATCATGGAATGTGTGAAGTCTACTGTGCTAATGATGTCAACAATAATATCAAAGAAGCATAGAAAAGTGTTAGAGGAGATGGAGAAACTTCTCAGTGTGTGGCTGTAGCAACAGTAATAGGATAAAGTTCCACTCGGCTTAATGCCAAGTGAAGAGAAAGCTAAAAGCTTTTATGAAGATCTGAAGAAGAAACATGAGGAAGAGTCAGAGGGCACATCTTGTAATGCCAGCCATGGCTGGTTTCATCAGAACAAGGATAGAGCCAACATTCACAACATTAAAGTAAATGACAAGGCAGCGAGTGCAGATTTGGTAGCTGTCCAGGTATTTCATGAACCACCCTGAGAAGTATTGATGAAGGTGCATATTTACCTGAGCAAGTTTTAAATGTGGGTGAGACAGGACTGTACTGGAAGAGGATGTCAAACTGAAGTTACCTCAGTAAGCAGGAAAAGCTGATGCTAGGCTGTAATGCAGCAAATGATAACTCTTGCTTGGTGCCAATGCTCCTGGCTATATGAAGCTGAAGCCTCTCTTAGTTTATCCATTGAGAGAGCCCAGGAACCCTTAAAAACGTAGCTAAAGGCTCCCTTCCTGCTGTGTGGAAGATTATAATCCCAAAGCCTGGGTTATGCAGGCCATTTTCCAGGGCTGGTTTTTCCACCACTTTATCCTGGAGGTAGAGAAATACTGCTTGGAGAAGTACATCCATTTACACTGTTTCGCTGCCTGACAATGCTCCATTCATGGAGACTTTCATCCCAGTGTCAAAGTATTGTATCTATCACCAAATACTATGGCACTCATTCAACCTATGGACCACGGAGTTATAGTGACTTCCAAAAAATATTTGTTTATGTCCCACTTTTCATCAGGCAGTGACTAATCAGGCACTGACTTTGCTTGGCATGAGGTTACTATCATCACAATGAATGGAATTTGGAAGAATCTTTGCCTGCAGTTTGTTCATGATTTTTGTGGATTTGAGAAAATGTATGAGGAGTCCAAAGAGGTCTTCAGCAATTCAGTGACTCTCAGTGAGAAGCTGGGGGTAGATCTGCAAGAGGAAAATGTCACTGAACTCTTAGGTATGCAACACAGGGAACTTACTAATGAAGATCTGATGGAAATGGAAGCCTGGAGAGAGAGTGAAGAGAGACAAGAGGAAGGAGTAACTGCAGAAGCAAGGAGATTCATGATACAGGAAATGGCAAGGGAATTTTCTTTGTCTTAGGAGGCACCGTTAGTTTTTGAGGCACAGGATCCGAATGTAGAACAGTACATGACAGTTGCAGCAGCCATTCAGAGTGCAATCCAGTGCTACTGAGTTATCTCTGATTAGAAAAAAAAAAGAGCTAATACCCAGATCTCACTGCATCTTTTTTTCAAGAGGGTAGACAGAAGAGGGGGCAAGAATTCACAAAAATCTATACAAAAAAAGATCTTAATGACCTGGATAACCACGAGAGTGTGATTGCTCACCTACAGCCAGACATCCTGGAGTGTGAGGTCAAGTGGGCCTTAGGAAGTATCACTACAACAAAGTTAATGGAGGTGATAGAATGCCCTCTGAGTTATTTCAAATCCTAAAAGATGCTGCTGCTGGAGTGCTGTACTCAATATGCCAGCAAATTTGGAAAACCCAGCAGTAGCCACAGGACTGGAAAAGGTCAGTTTTCATTCCAATCCCAAAGAAGGGCAATGCCAAAGAATGTTCCAACTACTGCACAATTGCACTCATTTCACATGCGAGAAAGTTAATGCTCAAAATCCTTCAAACTAGGCCTCAGCAGTATATGCACCAAGAAATTCCAGATGTACAGCATGGATTTAGAAAAGGCAGAGGAACCAGAGATCAAATTACCAAAATCTGTTAGATCATAGAGAAAGCAAAGGAATTCCAGAAAAACATCTACTTCTGATTCACTGACTACACTAAAGCCTTTGACTATGTGTATCACAACAAACTGTGATTCACTGAAAGGGAAAAAAGACTCTTCAATGATGGTACTGGAACAAAGAGGTATCTATGTGGAAACAAAGTGAAAATAGACTCCTACCTTAGGTCACACAGACATAATGGGAAACACAAACAAATATTCTTTTAGAAGATAATGTAGGTTTTCATGATTCTGAAGTGGGATAAATTTTCTGAAATAAGATACAAATTTACTCATCACAGAGGAAAAGATTAATAAATCTCACAACAATAAAATTTTAAATGTCATCCTTAAAAAGGTATGACAGGTACTTTAGAGGCCATTCCCTCATAGCTCAGTTGGTAAAGAATCTGTCTGCAAAGCAGAAGACCCCAGTTCGATTCCTGGGTCAGGAAGATCCACTGGAGAAGGGATAGGCTATCTACTCCAGTACTCTTGGGCTTCCCTTGTGGCTCAGCTGGTAAAGAATCTGCCTGCAATGTGGGAGACTTGGGTATAATCCCTGGGTTGGAAAGATCCCCTGGAGAAGGGAAAGGCCACCCACTCCAGTATTCTGGCCTGGAGAATTCCATGGACTATACAGTCACAAAGAGTCAGACACAACTCAATGACTTTCATCATCATCATCAAAGCCCATGTTGTTAACTATGCTTCTGATGGACTGGCTACAAACTGAAGGTCCAAATGACCTCCTCCAACTCAGGATGCTAATCCCAAACCCAGATTATTACCTGTACTTCTGAACATCATCATCAAAGCCCATGTTGTTACCTATGCTTCTGATGGACTGGCTACAAACTGAAGGTCCAAATGACCTCCTCCAACTCAGGATGCTAATCCCAAACCCAGATTATTACCTGTACTTCTGAACAACTGGCTAAATCAGAGGCCCCCACACCCCCTTGTTGAGTTCAATTAATTTATTAGAGTGGTTCACAGAACTCAAGAAACCCATTTACATACTAGATGATCAACTTATTATAAAATGACATTAAAGGATACAAACCAACAACCAAATAAAGAGATGCACACGGCAATGTCTCAAACAAAGGAGCTTCTGTCCTTGTAGAACTTTAGGCCTGTCAAAATGGCATGCAGAATCATTCTTGTTCTATATAGAAGCTCTCTGAAAGCGGGCAAAAAGCTGTCCTTCAGGTTTTTAGGAAGGCTTCATTATATAGCCATGATTGACTAAATCATTGGCCAAAGGCAACTGGTTCAATCTCAAGTCCCCTTCCCTCCCAGGAAGTCAGAGAATGGGACTGAAAGCTCCAACTTTCTGCTCACAGGGTTGGTTCTCTTGGGAACCAGCTCTCAACACAATATTAACAAAAGCTAACATATGACCCTCTAAAAGTCACCTTATTAATGTAACACAAAACACCTTTTATCACTCTCAGCACCTAAATGATGCCAAGGGTTTTGGGAGCTGTGATCCAGGAAGTGAAGATGAAGACCAAAACATAAATAAAAAATATATTTTGATCATCTGAATGACCAAATAGATATTTCTTATAAGTCACAACAGTGCAAAAACATACTGCATCATTTTGTTTTTACCAAATTAAAACAGCAGGCCAAACAGCATAATTAAGCAGTAAAAGCTAAAGCAATGTAAATAGAAGTCAGGTTAGTAGTTACTGTTAGCCGTGCATTAAAGGCACACAAATGGGAAAGGGCCCTCGAGGGACAGGGAGCTTCTAGGAGGCAGGCAATATTCTGTTTTATTACCTGACCTGGGTGGGAATTGCACGGATATTTACATGCAACAATTTGTTAAGGTTGGCACTTATGTTTCATGCAGTTTTTTGTATATTGGTCAGATTTTGTAATTTTAAAGTTTTTTTCATTATTATTCTAAAGAATAACGAAGAGGACTGAAGGAATACAGGAACATCTGATTATTACTTACTACTGCATTTTGAAATGGTATAAAGATTGAATAAAAGCATTTCAACTGATCTCCACTTCTGGTATTCTGCCATTTCCAACTCACCAGATTAAAAAATAACAGTGGTATGGTCTTATTCAAAGAAGACAGGTATTTCCTATATTTGGCAGGCCTAGATTTGGATTATAAATTCTGAGAAAAGACTGTTTTCACATCTATGATGGTATCCTTGGGCTCTTTAATAGTGCCGGGCAAACAGTAAGTTCTCAAAAAGTATCAGTTAAGTGGATTCACTGGTAAAACTAAGTTTTTCAAAAACCAAACATTCCAAAGAGATGTGAAAAAAGTCCTATGACTTCAATCAGTCTCTAAACTGTAAGAATAGCTATTGAGGTGGTATTATTTGATGGTACATTTGTGGTTACTAGTAAAACTCCAGAGAAATTAACGTATTTCCAAAACAACATGTTAACAAAGTTTAACATTATGGAAAGCACCAGGCAAAATTTCTAGGACAAGTATGGAATTTGCCTCTGCACCATCTTCCATTGGATGCTATCTGTGCTGTCATTGGAGGGCTGGCAAGATGGAGTAGAAGGATGTGAGCTCACTGCTTCTTAAAAAACACCAAAATCACCAATAACTGCTGAAAAACTACTGCCAAAATAAACAAACAACAATGCTTAAACCTAACCAAAAAGATACCCTACATTCAAAGACAAAGAGGAAGCTACAACAAGACGGTAGGAAGGTCACAATCAAGATAAAATCAAATCCAATACCTGCCAGGTGGGCAATCCACAA
This sequence comes from Ovis aries, assembly GCF_016772045.2. Lineage (NCBI taxonomy): Eukaryota > Metazoa > Chordata > Mammalia > Artiodactyla > Bovidae > Ovis > Ovis aries. Next base: position 31,072,184 of record NC_056055.1, on the reverse strand, counting down.
ATTGGGAAATACTTATACCACAGAAATTCTCCTATAGGAGTGACCCACATCAGGCTTCCCAGCCTGAGGGTCTAGCAATCAGAAGGGAAGCCCTCAGAGAACCTGGCTTTGAAGGCCAGTGGGGTTTGATCAGAGGAATTCCACAAGACTGGGGGCAACTGAAACTCCACGGTTGGTGGGGGGGAGGTGCACACAAGATCCCATACATACCAGGACCCAAGGTAAAAAGTAGTGACCTCACAGGACACTGGGCCAGACCTACCTGTGAGTATTCAACAGTCTCCTGCAGAGGTGCAGGGACAAGACACTAGCAGTGGCAGTTCTGGCAAGCATTCATTGGCACAAGCACTCCTGGAGGTCACCATTTTCTCCTCAAGACCTAGCCCAACCTATCAGACTGTAGGCTCCAGTGCTGGGACACCTCAGGCCAAACAAACAGAACAGGAACACAGCTCCAACTGTTGGCAGTCAGGCTGCTTAAAGTTTTCTTAAGCATAGGCCTGTCCACCAGAGGGGCAAGACCCAGATCCACCCACCAGTGAGCAGGATCCAGACCCTCCCACCATCACAAGCCTCTCAGACAGCCAGCAGAAGCAAGAAGAACTATAACCCTGCAGAACAGAAAATGCAATCACAGAAAGTCAGACAAAAATGAGACACAGAGGAATGTGTCCCAGATGAAGGAAAAAGATAAAACCTCTGAAGAACAACCAAGTGAAGTGGAGGCAGGCAACCTATCAGAAAAAGAATTCAGAGTAATGAGAGTAAAATTGATCTAAGACCTCAGAAAAAGAATGGAGGCACACTTTGAGAATATGCAAGAAATGTTTGATGAAGATGTAGAAAAACTTAAAAAAAAAAGAGATGAACACTACAATAATTGAAATGAAAAATAAACTAGAACAAACAATAACAGACTAACTTAGGCAGAAGAATGGATAAGTGAGCTGGAAGACAGGAAGGTGAAAATCACTGCCATTAAACAGAATAAAGGAAAAAAAGAATTAAAAGAAATGAAGACAGCCTAAAAACCTCTGGGACAATGTTAAATGCAATAACATTTGCATCATAGGGGTTCTAGAAGAAGAGAGAGAGAAAAGACCTGAGAAAATATTTGAAGAGATAATAGCAGAAAACTTCTCTTTCATGGGAAAGGAAATAGTCACTCAAGTCCAGGAAGTGCAGAGTTCTAAGCAGAATAAACCCAAGGAGCAAAATGCTGAGACATATACTAAACATAACAACAAAAATTAAAGAGGGAAAGCACTAAAAGCAACAAATAACATACAAGGGAATACTGTAAGGTTATCAACTGATACCTTAGCAGAAACTGTGTAGACAGAAGGGACTGCCAGAGGAGCCAGCCAGGCTCCTCTGTCAGTGGGATTTTTTTGCAGGCAAGAATACTGAAGTGGGTTGCCACTGCCTTCTCCAGGGGATCTTCAGGACCCAGGGATAGAACTTATGTCTCCTGCATTGTATGTGGATTATTTACCATTGAGCCACCAGGGAAGTTCAGGAGTGGCACAATATATTTAAAAGGGAAGGGAAGAGCCTACAACCAAGAATATGCTATCCAGGAAAGTTCTCATTCTAATTCGACAGAGACATCAAAAGCTTTACAGACAAGCGAAAACTAAGAGAATTCCGTGCCATCAGACCAACTTTGTAATAAATGCTAAAGGAACTTCTTTAAGCAGAAAAGGCCACAACTAGGAAGAAGAAAATTATGAACAGAAAAGCTCACTAGTAAGGCAAACATAAAATAAACGTAGTAAATCATCTGCACACCAATATGATGTCAAAATCAGCAACTGTGAGAAGAGAGCACAAATGCAGATATTGGAAATGCATTTGAAATTAGAAGACCAGAAATTTAAAACAATCTTGTTTATATATAAACTGCTATATCAAAACCTCATGGTAACTGCAAACTGAGAATCTACAATAGATACACACACAAAAAAGAAAAAGAATCTAAACACAATGCTAAAGTTAGTCAACAGATCACAAGAGAAGAGAACAAAAGAGGAAGGGAGGAAAAAAGACCTACAAAAACAAATCCAAAACGACTAAGAAAATGGCAATAGGAACAGGTGCTGCGCTGTACTTAGTGTGCTTAGTTGCTCAGTGGTGTCCGACTCTTTGCAACCCCATGAACTGCAGCCAGGCTCCCCTGTCCATGGGGAGTCTCCAGGCAAGAATACTGGAGTTGGTTGCCATGCCTTAATCCAGGGGATCCTCAACCCAGGTCTCCCACATTGCAGGTGGATTCTTTACCATCTGAGCCCAGCACGGAAGTCCAAGAATACTGAAGTGGGTAGCCTATCCCTTCTCCAAGGGATCTTCCCAACCAAGTAAGGAACTGGGGTCTCCTGCATTGCAGACGGATTCTTTATCAGCTGAGCTACCAGGGAAGCCCCAATAGGAACATATGTATCAATAATTACCTTAAACATAAATGGATTGCTTCCCTGGTAGCTCAGCTGGTAAAGAATCCACCTATAATCCGAGAGACCTGGGTTTGATCACTGGGCTGGGAAGATCCCCTGCAGAAGGGAAAGGCTACCCACTCCAGTATTCTGGCCTGGAGAATTCCACGGACTGTATAGTCCATGGGGACACAGAGAGTCGGACATGACTGAGTGACTTTCACTTTTCACTAAATGGATTAAATGCTCCAACCAACAGACATAGACTGGCTGAATAGATACAAAAATAAGACCTGTGTATGTGTTGTCTACAAGAGACCAGCTTCAGATCAAACAACCCACACTGACTGAAAGTAAGGGAATGGAAAAAGATTTTCCATGCAAATGGAAATCAAAAGGAAGCATTACTGATAAGATAGACTTTAAAATAAAGATTGTTACAGGAGACAAAGAAGGACACTACATAATGGTCAAAGAATCAATCCAAGAAAAAGATACAACAATTATAAAAATATATATATACTCAACATAGGAACACTCCAATATATTAAGGCAAATACTAACAGCCATAAAGAAACTGAAAGTCGTTCAGCTGTGTCCAACTCTTTAGGACCCACTCAGCTATTGAGCAGTTTCAAGTGTAACAGGTATGATGAAGAAAAATTAGTTTTTAACTTTTAATTAAATTTAAATTAGAAAACAGATAGTTGATTCAGTTTTGTTTCTCTGAAACAATTTGGATATGTGAACCTACTTTTTCAACGCTGTATTTTATAAAACAGATCAAGAATGTCAAATGAAAACTTAGCCTCTGAATTAAGATGCAACAGGTACACTGAATTAAGTGTAACATATACACTGGATCTCCAAGATTCAATATAAAAAATATTATAAAATAATCACATTAATAATTTTATATAGATTACATATTTAAATAATAGTATTTTAGATATATGGGATTAAATAAAATAATTCTTAAAAGTAGTCTCAACTTTTTCTTTTCACATTTCTTGAAGCAGCTAATAAAAAATTGAAAACAGACATTAGAATGTACCTTGTTTCTGTTGGACAGTGCCATACTACAGCATTCGATGTGAATGACCACTCATTCCTTCTTGAAATGCTGCTGCTTTTCTCCTTCTACTTCTTGGACTCCCCCTTTCTAGTGTGCAGTGTAACTTTCTCTTCCACTCACTCCTTAAATGCCAGAGTCTCCAAAGGTCGTCCCTAGGCCCGTTCCCCTCCTCACACTAGGTACTCTTCCTGGGTAATCTCACCCCTACCCAGGGCTTTCACTGTTCCCAAATCCTGGGACTGTTAACCCCTATGTGCAAATCAGCCACTCTCCTGAAAACACTAGGTTCAACTCCACCTACACCTAAGTATAGCTGCACCTAATCTGTCATTGTATCTTTACATATTTACCTTATTAATATCATAAATCTTGCCCCTCTTGTCCATTTCACTCAGGTTTTCATAATTTCTCGCTTTTATCACTACAATAGCTTTGAAAGTGCTATCCCTGACACCTTCCAAGTCAACTTCCTTTTGCTATTTAGTTTCTAAAACTCACACCTGGCCACATGATTTTTCTATTGAAAATACTCTGGCGGTTTTCCTACTGTTTTCAAGGCAAAATAAAAACTTCTTATAATCATACATAAGGCTTTATGCTTCATTATCAACCTTATAAAATCCCAAACTCAGGCATACCTACGCACCTGAAGTTCCCTGAATACATCATGAGTTGTGATCAGTTGTGCCCGACTCTGTGTCCCCATGGACTATAACCTGCCAGGTTCCTCTGCTGTGGAATTTTTCAGGCAAAAATACTGGAGTGGGGTGCCATTTCACACTCCAGGAGATCTTTCCAAACCAGGGATCGGACCCGAGTCTCTCGTGTCTCTTGCACTGGCAGGCAGCCTCTATCACTAGCAGCACCTCTCCTAGTCATCCTTCAAAATTCAGCTGATGCATAATTCCCCCAGGAAAGGTCTCCAAAGGCCCAAGTTTGAACAAGTGTCCATCCACTGTGTCACCATCACCCCTACACACAGCTCTACCAATAACCCAATGGCACTGCCCTAGAATGACCTGGTAAAGTCTGTAAATTCTCTGAAGACAGGAATTGAGTGGGACTTCCTTGGTGGCTCAGGCGGTAAAGAATCCGCCTGCAAAGCAGAAGGCCCAGTTTCAATCCTTGGGTTGGGAAGATCCGCTGAAGAAGGGAATGGCTACTTACTCCAGTATTTTGCCTGGAGAATTCCATGGACAGAGGAGTCTGGTGGGCTACAGTCCACAGGGTCACAACTGAGAGACTAACACACACAGGAATTAAGTGTCTTAAATTTACCTACCTGTACTATTCTTAATGAGTATGTATTTATTAAATGGACATAAAATTAAATAAGGGAAACCTACAGAATAAACTGCATGGCTAAAATTCAAAACTAGGCTAATATAATCACTAGTTAAATGAAGAAAGTTAACCTGATCATTGCAGATGGTGATTGCAGCCATGAAATTAAAAGACGCTTACTCCTTAGAAGAAAAGTCATGACCAACCTAGACAGCATATTAAAAAGCAGAGACATTATTTTGCCAACAAAGGTCCGTCTAGTCAAGGCTATGGTTTTTCCAGTGGTCATGTATGGATGTGAAAGTTGGACTACAAAGAAAGCTGAGCGCAGAAGAATTCATGCTTTTGAACTGTGGTGTTGGAGAAGACTCTTGAGAGTCCCTTGGACTGCAGGGAGATCCAACCAGTCCATCCAAAAGGACATCAGTCCTGGCTGTTCATTGGAAGGATTGATGTTGAAGCTGAAACTCCAATACTTTGGCCACCTGATGCAGAGCTGACTCATTGGAAAAGACCCTGATGCCGGGCAGGAGGAGAAGGGGACAACAGAGGATGAGATGGTTGGATGGCATCACCGACTCAATGGCCATGGGTTTGGGTAGACTCCAGGAGTTGGTGATGGACAGGGAGGGCTGATGTGCTACGGTTCATGGGGTTGCAGAGAGTCAGACACGAGAGCGACTGAACTGAACTGAAACTGATCACTCTAAAAATGCTTTATTAGATGGCCTATTCCAGGACTGAATGAGCTAGCCAATAAAAATATATGTCCTAAATAATCATTAAGAGAGCAAACATTCAACAAAAGCAACGATTAAAAAATTTAAAACCTAAATATGTTATCCTACTTCTATAGCCTGTTTTTTGGATCTTTTCTTCCCTAATTCTACTTATCAGTTCCTTTCTTTAGCTCTTAACATTAACTTTCTTTCCAATTGAAGGTGCATTTTTTTTCCCTTCCCTCACTCAATCCTTTTCACTTCTTACCGTTCTTCCAATTTTCCTTTTAATCTAACAAAAAATACACTGTCTTTGTCATCTCTGCCAGCCACTTTGTATAAAACAAAGGAATGGTAAAAAGCAGTGAATGGAATGATATCACCAGTCAGACAAAACCATGTGCGTTAATTTGGGTGGGTGATTTCATAATACTAAGCAGCTAATCTGGACCATATGCATAGTAAGTGGAGTTTGACATTCATGGAAGTCCTCGGGCTTACTGCAGCAGGACAGCAAGAGGTAAGAGAGAACAGCCAAATTACTGGTGGTGAGGGCAGCTAAGCACAGCTTTATAAAATTCTCCTATTTGTGCCCATCATTCAAAAGAAAGCAGAAACAGACAGTGGGAATTCAGGAAGCTGTCAGCTACCTGAACTAGCATGGTTGGGTAACTGATTTGACGGTGTTTGCAGCAATAGCCAACCAGTATCAGATGCTAGTCTGAGCACACTGACCAGGGTACCAACTTTAGGACACAAAATAAAGACTGCTGCTCCCAGGGCACTTACGAAATTCAGTTTTAGTAGAGAATGGATTCTGAGAGAGGCAGAGAAGTATCTGAAGAGGAATTATGTAAGTATTTAATGTAGGTTGCTGGAAGAAACAGTTGTTATAATAGAAGGAAAGAGAGTACATTCTTTCAATTACCTGAGAGTGACTTTCTAAAACCACTCAATATTAGCTTTTGTAGGCATAGGGAAGTTCACCCTGAGGATCTATCTCATACGGAAGTCACAATCAAACAAAAATGCATCTCTTCAAAAACTTTATAACCAGCAAGATAATGTAACAGTGAAGGATGTGTTTGAAAGTTTCTAGACTATTAAAGCAGCACTTTTAAATAATCAACTGAATTTAAAGCAGTACAGGGCTTTTGTACACTTACCCGTGTCCAGGAATTAAGTTTTGATTCTCTTGAATTCTGTGGATCTTTCTTAATTAGACAACACAAGCACCATATTAGAATTTTGAGGCTTTCATCTGCAGAAATGAAGGTTAAAATAAGTAGGCTTGATAAAATAGAAAGAAAAGATAATCAGTATAAAATCTGTAAACATTGTATTTAAAGGAAACACATTTATCATAAATGTTTTAGAAAAATCACAAACTACAAAGTTCACTGAACAAGCATCCGGGATCATGTGTGAAACTTAACTTTGTGGGTTTTTTTTCCTTCTTGTGAGTTCAGGATTACTTATGCTTAGCCTTTGTGTGGTCAATTCCTTTTCTGTCACAGAAGCAATTTTTAAAGCCAAAAGAGAAAGATGGAAGAACTAAGAGAATCAGTCCTTTTTATTTTCAAGATCAGTTATTTATTTTATGTTTCAAACCACTAGTAATTTCAACCTTTTTAAGGCAACATCACTGCTATGAGCGGTAATCAATATTTCTGATTTAATCTAATTGGCCAAAATACCTTCACTTGTTAGAAATAAATTTAATAAAAAGAATTGTTTTTATAAACATTCTTTTCAATACCAGATGGTTTGGACAAAGCAGAAGCCTTTCACATGCTCCTCATGAGGCAGGAGGTAGATGGGCTCCTTCTCAGAGTAAAGCAACTGGAGGTTCATTCCTCGTGGATATCAGGACAATTAAGGGAAAAGGCTGGGCCTTGCCCAGTCCACATATTTCTTATTCTCGAAGTCAGGAGACCTCCCCAAACACACACGTGAAGAAAAGGCTCCTCAGAGGTCAAAGGAGAGTTATGTTAAAGGATGTTCCCTACCCAGACACGTTTTCAGTAAAATCTATCTTGGCTAAGATGTATGTGCACACATGAGAAGATCCTGAGATATACCAAATATGGACCATGAAACAGGTAAAACTGGCCAAAGGAAAAAATGGAAGAAATGCCCCATAAAAGTAATTCAAACTGCCACAAGGATGCAACTCAGGGGTTCTCCCTCTGAGTCTGTCTCTGTGTCAATCCACACGACTGTACTTTTTTCCCCCCTTAATAAATACTTAATTTGTTTCACCACTTTCTGTCTTTGTGGGAATCCTTTTTGGCAAAGCTGAAGGGCCAGGGCTCTTGTCACTAACCACTGTCTAGTGGCTAGGAATCTGGGGCTTTCACCACCACAACCCAGCCTCAGTCTCTGGCTGGAAACCCAAGTCCCCCTCCAAGCCTTTGCAAGCTGAGGCAACCTGAGATCACTAATTCTTTACTCAAAAGTGTAAAACTTTACTAAATATGTGATAACAATGTTGACCTTTGAAATCTTCTATGTGGTTAGCACATCTATTTGGTAAGCCATTTTCTCTTTTCTGCTTTGGCAACTAAGTCCATTCAAGCTGGAGATTTTAGAACACAACTGGGATGCAAAAATGAGGCCTAAAAACTGAAGATATCAGTATCTGAACTAGAGCCAAGCTGCTGTGGACTCTACCACAAGGCCATGGAGCTCAGGCTGAGGAAACCCAGCACCTGTAATCACACCTCTGCAGATCACCTGATGCTCTTTACTTTGTTATCAACCACAATTTCATAAACAGAGCATTTCTGAGGGCTTCTTAACAAGAAATAAGAACACAAACTATAGTAAGCTACCTCTGCATTTTCTACCACACATCAAAGGACTCTGATACTAATTTTAAATCCATCTCACCTCTCCCTACCAATAAACACCCATAAGCCTATGCTCTTCTAATAACTAACATATCTGAACAAACTATATCAGGAGCTATCCTGAGAGATATTCATATTTTTTCTAGTTTTTATGAGCTCCAATACCATCACTGCTGGTGCTGCTGCTAAGTCACTTCAGTCGTGTCCAACTCTGTGCGACCCCACAGACAGCAGCCCACCAGGCTCCCCCGTCCCTGGGATTCTCCAGGCAAGAACACTGGACTGGGTTGCCATTTCCTTCTCCAATGCGTGAAAGTGAAAAGTGAAAGTGAAGTTGCTCAGTCATGTCCGACTCAGTGACCCCATGGACTGCAGCCCACCAGGCTCCTCCATCCATGGGATTCTCCAGGCAAGAGTACTGGAGTGGGGTGCCATTGCCTTCTCCAATACCATCACTGGCTTGCCTGAAATCAGTTTATTGCAAGAATCATGTTATTTAACCTCTGAAGATTCTAGAGTTCTTCAGGTTGAATCAATGCCACTGATTAAAAATCTGTTGTACTGTTTCAAATATCAGAAGAAATTATAACGATCTGCATGTCACAAGTGTGATAATACATCTATTGATATGCTTATGCACACAACTTCCCATGTTAAAGAGAATGCAACCCAATGGGAAGCATTTCCAAAAAAATCAGACTTCACCAATAAAAAGAAAAAAGAGGAAGAATGAAAATGTTAGTGATAAAGCATAAATCTAAAAAATCCAAAAAATGAGATTTTCCCCCCAGGTGTTAAGTGATTCTGCACATTTATTTCAACAAGCGTATTATTTTTTACTTTTCTCTCAAAAAGAAAAAGAAGAGCCAGAGTAACTTTCTTTCTTTTTTTTTTTTTGTTTCTGAATTTTATTTTTTTAATATTTATTATTTTTAAAATTTTTTTTGTTTCAAATTTGTTTATTTTAATTGGAGGTTAATTACTTTATGATATTGTATTGGTTTTGCCAAAAATCAACATGAATCCGCCACAGGATGTTCCCCATCCTGAACCCCCCTCCCTCCCCGTACCATCCCTCTGGGTCGCCTCAGTGCACCAGCCCCAAGCATCCAGTATCATGCATCAAACCTGGACTGGTGATTCGTTTCATATATGATATTATACATGTTTCAATGCCTTTCTCCCAAATCATCCCACCCTCACCCTCTCCCACAGAGTCCAAAAGACTGTTCTATACATCTGTGTCTCTTTTGCTATCTTGCATACAGAGTTATCGTTACCATCTTTCTAAATTCCATATATATGCGTTAGTATACTGTATTGGTGTTTTTCTTTCTGGCTTACTTCACTCTGTATAATCGGCTCCAGTTTCATCCACCTCATTAGAACTAATTCAAATGTATTCTTTTGAATGGCTCCGTAATACTTCATTGAGTATATATACCACAGCTTTCTTGGATAGTTGACTTTCATCCAGCTTTAAGGAGGTGCCTTTCTTTGCCCTAAATCAATGCACTGCAATGTACTATTAATGAGTTTACTTTGCTTTAGGGACCTAAATATGAAAGCCACCACTTGTTATTCATGAATGCCACCAGCACTGTCTACAGGGGATGGCATCTGTCAGGCTCCTCCCTGGAGGCTCGGACACCAGGGCTGGTGCACTGGGGACAGAAAACTGCCTGGGCTTCGTCATGTGGGCCGTCATCAGTGCAAATCTACATTCTAAACATTAGTGTAGGGGAAAGGAATATACTAACATATATTTGCCACCCAATTATTTTTTTTTTGATATCTTGAACTGAAAGCCTAAATGAAAGCTAAATTAATTCTAGAGTTTAAAACTGATAGCAGCATATTTTTAGACAATAAATATTTATTGTTTTCAGTTGCCAAGTTTGAAGGCAAACTCTTAAGCGGTAATAAAAAGCATGAGTAAAAGAGGCTACAGCTATGATATTAATATGTGAATCATGAGGGCAGAGTTGAACCTACCAGCCAGAACTCCAAGGTGAAGGCAGTAATTTTACACAGAGAACACCACTGAATAAAAGGCATTTCTCCCTTTCTATTACCTAATTTTTCTCTTCTCTTTGTGTCTTTTAATTTTCAAATCCCTCCTCCTTCTTTATTATCCTTATTTCTGATCTATTCTCACTTACCACTAAGGGAAACTTACTTCTTTCCTTAATGGAAATTGTTTATTTTTTATTGTATTTCAAAGGTAATATTGACATTATGAAATAATAAGAAAAGATACTGTCCTGGAAGAAAGTGCCCAGCTAGTCAAACAATAGGGGCAACATAGCCAAGATCTGATTACTCATGGAGTTCTCTGCCTGTCAGTCTCCTCCAGGAGCTTGACACCAAATGGGTACTTCAAACAGGAAACTGAAATTCAATGGGCAATTCAAGAAACTGAAATTTAATGGGCAATTCAAAAGGTAACATAAGCATTTAAACAGAGATGGAGAATTTGTTTCTGGTTGTCAGAGGGGCCAAAATAATGGAGATTAGGTGCTAAGGAGAGATCACAGACAGATACAAGTTTAAGGCCATAGGGATAAATCAGTACAGCCTCTCACTTTCACACATAAAGAATCTGAGATCCCGTGAGCTGGGTGGCTTGCCTTAGAAAATCCCATCTCATCTACTGTCCTTCAAGAGTCAGTCCCCACAAAACCTCCCCTGTGAAGCTCCTTCCCCTCAGCAACTCATTCAAAGCTCCACAGCACCAACCATCATCCTGAGTCTGGCTGACCTACTTAGGTCTCTTTTTCCCCTAACTAGAAGCTCCTTGGGTGCAGAAATTGTGAGCCATGTTTTCCTAAGGCTTGCTGTTTTTTAAAAGAATAGTGAATATATACATTCACATGAAGCTGGCTGGTGGTAAAGCCAGGACTATAATATTTCAACCACAGTGGTATGATCCGTGGGGACAGATCATTACAAAAATGCAGGCTTTAGAGGAGTAGGATCTCGAATTTTATCAGTTCTGTATTCTGGAAAAGTGACATATCTATACTAATCCATAAAAACCTATCCTGCAAACCTATCATGAATTCAATCAGACCCACTATGCAATCCATAGAGAACAGTGCTCAATACCAAGTGAGCAATTCTGCTCATTTTACTTCAATTCTACAACCCAAACTTTTAACATATTAACATTAATGAATTAAGGATATGTCCTATATCCACTGTTGCTGCTGTTTAGTTGCTAAGTCGTGTCCAAATATTTGCGACCCCGTGGATAGCAGCAAGCCAGGCTTTGCCATCCTTCACTATCTCCTAGAGCTTCCTCAAATTTATGTCCATTGAGTCAGGATGCTATTTAACCATCTCATCCCCTGTTGTTCCCTTCCCCTCCTGCCCTCAATCTTTCCCAGCATCAGTGTCTTTTTCCAGAGTCAGCTTTTCGCATCAGGTGGCCAAAATACTGGAGCTTCAGTTTCAGCATCAGACCTTCCAATGAATATTCAAGTTTGATTTCCTTTTGACTGGTTTGATCTCTTTGCAGTCCAAGGGACTCTCAAGAGTATTCTCCAGCACAACAGTTCAAAAGCGTCAACTCTTTGGTGCTCAGCCTTCTTTATTGTCCAACTCTTACATTTGTACACGATTACTAGAAAAACCATAGCTTTCAGTATATGGACCTTTGTCAGCAAAGTGAGGTGTCTACCTTATACTATGCAGTCTACGTTTGTCAGAGCTTTTCTTCTAAGGTCTTTTAATTTCATACCACCTGCAGTGATTTTGGAGCCCAAGAAAATAAAGTCTGTCAATGTTTCAACTTTTTCCCCTTCTATTTGCCATGAAGCAGTGGGACCAGATGCCATGATCTTAGTTTTCTTAATGTTGAGTTTTAAACCAAATTTTTCATTCTCCTTTTCACCTTCATTAAGAGGCTTTTAGTTCCTCACCACTAGGTACACTTAAAGGACATATTATTTCCTATTGCTAAAAAGTGGTTACTCAATCCGTGAAGTATCTAACAATGAATTATACCTTTAAATGGAGGAAATTCAAGAGTTTCTTTTCCTTTCTCCTGCCACCATTGACCTAGCTCAATGATCTTCAAACTCTTGGTCATGACCAGTTGATGGATTGTAAAATCAGTTTGGGGTCATGAAAACCATTAAAATGGTACAGTGAATATGAATTTCAGGTAATAAAAGTTAGCATATTTTCATGAAATGTGTGTATGTGTGTAACTGTATCTACACATATATACATGTGTACAGAAAATGTATTTCTGGTCAAAAGTTTTTAAGAAACACTAGCTGAGTTGAAATATATAAATTTAGGACAGGCATGGCCCTGGTAGGCAAATACAGTGATGCCTTTGCTATTTCAGATCAAGAATCTGAAAAAACTAAGAGTCCACTCAAGGGAGGAAGAGTCAACCCAAGGGAGAAGGGGAAGCAAGAAGCGCATAAGTGAAGAGGAAAAACAACAGATGAAGATGGTGGTAGAGTGAATGAATGTGAGTATACATAGTGTACCAACACATGTACGTTCATGGATGCAAATACTCTCCCTTCCCCATCAAGTTCAATCTTCTTAAAATTACTTATAACAGGCAAGGACAGAGATATTATATAATTCTCTAAAACATGAAAGGGGAATATTCATTTTATTTTTGATTCTATTACCATTATAGGGGATTCCCAGGTAGCTCAATGGTAAAGAATCCGCCTGCCAATTCAAAAGATCTACCAGTTCTGTTCACTTCGGTCGCTCAGTCATGTTTAACTCTTCAACCCCAAGCACTGCAGTGCCAGACTTCCCTGTCCATCACCAACTCCCAGAGCTTGCTCAAACTCATGTCCATTGAGTCAGTGATGCCATCCAACCATCTCATCCTCTCTCATCCCCTTATCCTCCTACCTTCAATCTTTCCCAGCATCAGGTTCTTTTCAAATGAGTCAGTTCTTCACATCAGGTGGCCAAACTATTGGAGTTTCGGTTTCAGCATCAGTTATTCCAATGAATATTCAGGATTGATTTCCTTTAGGATGGACTGGTTAGATCTGTTTGCAGTCATCCAAGGGATTCTGAAGAGTCTTCTCCAACACCACAGTTCAAAAGCATCAATTCTTCAGCGCTCAGTTGTCTTTATAGTCCAACTCTCACATCTATATGTGAGTGACTACTACTGGAAAAACCATAGCTTTGACTAGAAGGACCTTTGTTGCCAAAGTAATGTCTCTGCTTTTTAATATGCTACGTAGGTTGGTAATAGGTTTTCTTCCAAGGAGCAAGTGTCTTTTAATTTCATGTCTACAGTCACTATCTGCAGTGATTCTGGAGCCCAACAAAATAAAATAGGGCACTATTTCCATTGTTTCCTCATCTATTTGCCAAGTACATCATGAGAAACGCTCGACTGGAAGAAGCACAAGCTGGAATCAAGATTGCCGGGAGAAATATCAATAACCTCAAATATGCAGATGACACAACCCTTATGGCAGAAAGTGAAGAGGAACTAAAATGCCTCTGATGAAAGTGAAAGAGGAGAGTGAAAAAGTTGGCTTAAAGCTCAACATTCACAAAACTAAGATCATGACATCTGGTCCCATCACTTCATGGCAAATAGATGGGGAAACAGTGGAAACAGTGTCAGACTTTATTTCTGGGGGCTCCAAAATTACTGCAGATGGTGATTGCAGCCATGAAATTAAAAGACACTTACTCCTTGGGAGAAAAGTTATGACCAACCTAGATAGCATATTCAAAAGCAGAGACATTCCTTTGCCAACAAAGGTCCATCTAGTCAAGGCTATGGTTTTTTCTGTGGTCATGTATGGATGTGAGAGTTGGACTGTGAACAAAGCTGAGCGCCGAAGAATTGATGCTTTTGAACTGTGGTGTTGGAGAAGACTCTTGAGAGTCCTTTGGACTGCAAGGAGATCCAACCAGTCCATTCTAAAGGAGATCAGTCATGGGTGTTCTTTGGAAGGAATGATGCTAAAGCTGAAACTCCAGTACTTTGGCCACCTCATGCAAAGAGTTGACTCATTGGAAAAGACTTTGATGCTGGGAGGGATTGGGGGCAGGAGGAGAAGGGGACGACAGAGGATGAGCTGGCTGGATGGCATCACTGACTTGATGCACATGAGTCTGAGTGAAATCCAGGGGTTGGTGATGGACAGGGAGGCCTGGTGTGCTGCGATTCATATGGTAGCAAAGAGTCGGACATGACTGAGCAACTGAACTGAACTGAAACGAACTGATGGGACCAGATGCCATGGTCTTAGTTTTTTGAATGTTGAGTTTTAAGCCAACTTTTTCACTGTCCTCTTTCACTTTCATCAAGAGGCTCTTTAGTTCTTTTTAGCTTTCTGCCATAAGTGTGGCATCATCTGTGTATCTGAGGTTATTGATACTTCTTTCAGAAATCTTGATTCCAGCTTGTGCTTCATCCAGCCTGGCATTTTGCAAGATGTACTCTGCATATAAGTTAAATAAGCAGGGGGACAATATACAACCTTGACATACTCCTTTCCCAATTTGGAATAAGCCTGTTGTTCCATGTCTGGTTCTAACTGTTGCTTCTTGACCTGCATACAGATTCCTCAGGAGGCAGGTAAGGCAGTCTGGTATTCCTGTCTCTTGAGGAATTTTCCAGTTTGTTGTGATCCACATAGTCAAAGGCTTTGACATAGTCAATAAAGCAGAAGTAGATGTTTTTCTGGAACTCTCTTGCTTTTTCTGTGATCCAATGGATGTTGGCAATTTGCTCTCTGATTCCTCTGCCTTTTCTAAATCCAGCTCGAACATCTAGAAGTTCAAGGTTCATGTGATGTTGAAGCCTGGCTTACAGAAATTTGAGCATTTTCAAAATTGCTAGCATGTGAGATGAATGCAATTGTGCAGTAGTTTGAGCATCCTTCAGCATTGCCTTTCTTTGGGACTGGAATAAAAACTGACCTTTTCCAGTCCTGTGGCCACTGCTCAGTTTTCCAAATTTGCTGACACATTGAGTGCAGCACTTTCACAGCATCATCTTTTAGGATTTGAAATAGCTCAACTGGAATTCCATCACTTCCACTAGCTTTCTTCGTAATGATGCTTCCTAAGGCCCACTTGACTTCACATTCCAGGATGTCTGGCTCTTGGTGAGTGATCACACCATCGTGGTTATCTGGCCCATGAAGATCTTTTTGTATAGTTCTTTTGTGTATTCTTGCCACCTCTTCTTAATATCTTCTGCTTCTGTTAGGTTCATACCATTCCTGTCCTTTATTGTGCCCATCTTTGCATGAAATATTCCCTTGGTATCTCTAATTTTCTTGAAGAGATCTCTAGTCTTTCCCATTCTATTGTTTTTCTCTATTTCTTTGCACTGATCACTGAGGAAGGCTTTCTTATCTCTCCTTTCTATTCTTTGGAACTCTGCATTCAGATGGGTATATCTTACCCATAGATGTAGGAGACGTGGGTTCAGTCCCTGGGTTGGGAAGATCCTCCAGAGGAGGAAATGGCAACGCACTTCAGTATTTTTAGTGGGAAAATTCCAAGTACAGGGGAGCCTGGCAGGCTATAGTCCATGGGGTCAGAAACAATCAGACACAACTGAGCACACATCATCATTATATTATGCAGTTAGTTTTTTACTTTTAAAAACACAAAAAGTAAAGACTCTATTAGCTAACAACATGGTCAAATCAAGACATTAAACCTCTACGTACACTTTCAGATATGCCTACTCCACCCTATGCTAAGCTCTATGACAACCAAGAGAACAAAAACCACATTTCCTGCGATATTCAGTCTTCCAGGACATTAGACGGGCAAGCCAATAATTATAAAGCAGTATAGTAAGGGTTATAATTAAGGGAGATGCTGGCAACTATGGACACACTAAGGAAGGTTCCTAACTGAGTCCTAGCAAAGCTATTTGAAAGAAGTTTTGAGGATTTGAGATGACAACAAAGTTTCAGGCAAAAAGAACTGCATGTCACAGACCCAGACATCAAACACTGTTACTAATTTAACCTAGCTACAATGCACATGATATTGCTATTAAACAGGAAACGCGGCTAGACAGGTAGGTAGGAGGTCAGTGAAGGGACACCTCCCTCAAAGTGTCTTCAAATTCCTCCTAACCTTGGATAAAACCAAAATGTGTTCCCTAAACAATGGCAGAGCCAAGGCAGGATTCAGACACTAATGAATTTTATGCATGGAAAATAGCACATGAGTTAATATGAAATTATGAAACAGAGAAATTATTTCACTACAATCATTTTATACTGAATTAAAAAATGAGGCTGCAACAATCATCTGGGAGCATCTGCCCTCTAATTCAAGACTTTCTATTCTCCTACACATCTGTGTGTGTGTATATCCATACACATGTACACAAACATATATGGACAACAATAAAGAATGCCATCTTTGTAAAAGAATAAGGAATACAGTTGATAAATTGTTTCATGAAAAATAAGAGACAGGCTTATCATTTAAAGCTCTGAATGCTGTTAAACAATGCAAAGATTAAAATTATCATTAAAAGACTGGATTTTTAGAGGACATGCTTCAGATTCTTACCGTAAGCTAAGATAAAAGGACTCCAGCAAGATTTTGCCAACAGCTGGTAAATTGTGGGGAATCTTTCAATGATTGTATTTGAATCCTATAAAAGAAAATTATATTTGGTCAGTAGAAGGACACTATACAACTCAGAAAATACTGAACTGTCATTATAGGTTGAGAGAGCTCAAATGCTTCTCATTTCGTGTGTATTTTACAAAAATAGGTGAAAAACAGATTAGAGAAGATCTTCAAGTAAATAATTCTAATAAAGTTTAACAAGCAATCACCATACTTTATCCTTAAACCAGCTCACTAAAACTAAGAATTACAGCAAGTTTAGGAAAATCAATTTTGTTGCAAAATTAACTTTATTTTGGGCTTCCCTGAGAGCTAAGTTGGTAAAGAATCCACCTGCAATGCAAGAGACCCCACTTCAGTTCCTGGGTCAGGAAGATCTGCTGGAGAAGGGATAGGCTACCCACTTTAGTATTCTTGGGCTTCCCTTGTGGCTCAGCTGGTAAAGAATCTGCCTGAAATGTGAGAGACTTGGGTTCGATCCCTGGGTTGGGAAGATCCCCTGGAGAAGGGAAAAGATGCTTACTCCTTGGAAGAAAAGTTATGACCAAACTAGACAGCATATTAAAAAGCAGAGACAGTACTTTGCCAACAAAGGTCCATCTAGTCAAAGCTATGGTTTCTCCAGTAGTCAAGTATGGATATGAGAGTTGGACTATAAACAAAGCCGGGCACCGAAGAATTGATGCTTTTGAACTGTGGTATTGGAGAAGACTCTTGAGAGTCCCTTGGACTGTGAGGAGATCCAACCAGTCCATCCTAAAGGAGATCAGTCCTGAGTGTTCATTGGAAGGATTGATGTTGAAGCTGAAACTCCAATACTTTGGCCACCTGATGCGAAGAGCTGACTCATTGGAAAAGACCCTGATGCTGGGAAAGATTGAAGGCAGGAGGAGAAGGGGACAACAGAGGATGAGATGGTTGGGTGGCATCACCAACTCAATGGACATGAGTTTGGGAAAACTCCGGGAGTTGGTGATGGACAGGGAAGCCTTGCGTGCTGTGGTCCATGGGGTAGCAAAGAGTCGGACACAACTAAGTGACTGAACTGAACTGAATTGAACCCACTCTAGCATTCTGACCTGGAGAATTTACCTTTTTTGGTTTTGTTTTTTAAATTTTTTTTAAATTTTATTTTTTTACTTTACAATACTGTATTGGTTTTGCCATACATTGACATGAATCCACCACAGGTGTACATTAGTTCCCAACCCTGAACCCCCCTCCCATCACCCTCCCCATATCATCTCTCTGGGTCATCCCAGTGCACCAGCCCCAAGCATCCTGTATCCTGTATCGAACCTAGACTAGTGATTCGTTTCTTACATGATAATATACATGTTTCAATGCCATTCTCCCAAATCATCCCACCCTGAGAATTTACCTTTAAATTTATATACTTTATCCTTAAACCAGCTCATTAAAACTAAGAATTATAGCAAGTTTGCTGCTGCTGCTGCTAAGTCGCTTCAGTCATGTCCGACTCTGTGTGACCCCATAGATGGCAGCCCACCAGGCTCCCCCATCCCTGGGATTCTCTAGGCAAGAATACTGGAGTGGGTTGCCATTTCCTTCTCCAGTGCATGAAAGTGAAAAGTCAAAGTGAAGTCGCTCAGTCATGTCCGACTCTTTGCGACCCCATAGACTGCAGCCTACCAGGCTCCTCCGTCCATGGGATTTTCTAGGCAAGAGCACTGGAGTGGGGTGCCATCGCCCTCTCCAATAGCAAGTTTAGGTAAAATCAATTTTGCTGCAGAATTAACTTTATTTTACTCATGTAAGTCAAGAAAGGCCACTTTATTCAAAAATAACAGACTGCTTAACAGTGAAAAAATTATGGGTGATTAATATCTGCTGCTGCTGCTGCAAAGTCACTTCAGTCGTGTCCGACTCTGTGCGACCCTATAAATGGCAGCCCACCAGGCTCCCCCGCCCCTGGGATTCTCCAGGCAAGAACACTGGAGTGGGTTGCCATTTCCTTTTCCAAGGCATGAAAGTGAAAAGTGAAAGTGAAGTCGCTCGTGTCCGACTCTTCGCGACCCCATGGACTGCAGCCTACCAGGCTCCTCCATCCATGGGATTTTTCCAGGCAAGAGTACTTGGAGTACTCTTGGAGTGGGGTGCCATCGCCTTCTCTGGATTAATATCTATATAACACCATATCTTCATCCTCATTTTATAAAATTCTAACATAATAAGAGAACTTCCTGAGTCAGCTCCAGTAGCACTATCTCAAGTAAGGTTTGGAAGGACAAGAACTCTAGAACTTGTAAAAAGAAATAAAAGCAGCCAAAACATACAGATATATATCTGTTTATTACTATTGTGATTACTATATGCTAAATGACTTCATACTTGTCCACAACAAGCTAAAACCTAACCCACAAAAAAATATCAACCAAATAGAAAACAGCCTAAGGTTCAAACATACACATGGCCCTTTTCCTACTTCTTTACCTTTCAAGAAAGTTCAAAAATGAAACAAGACCAAACTGGGATAATGTACACATAAGCTGAAATGATAAGCATTTCCAACTGCTGAAGCAATAAATTCCTCACATATGTCTGAGCATCAGTGTCAGCCTTGGACTTTCCAGAATCACTTTAAGATCAAGTTACAAAAGTCTTGTTAAAAAAGTTAGCATTAGTTGTTCATACAGACTGCAACTTTTCTTCTACTTTCTAGAGACATGAGAACTGACATCATCACTATGAATTATTCTTCAAATTTCCTACTTGCTCCTTTGATTAAGGAAAGAAAATTTTAACACAAGAATACCTACATTAAATGATAATTTTAATTCTAATTTTGAAAATAGAAAATAAGTATAATGTTTTCATAATATGAAAATGCACTAATTCACAAAAATACCTATTGCAATAAAACTAAGAAATTGTAGGTCAAAACAAAAACACATCAAATTTTGAACACAATAACTTACATAACAATAGTAAAGACACTCATAATCTTAACAGTCACAAGAAAAGTCCACTTAAAATATGTGGAAGAAGAGATCTTAAAGTTTATAATCTCTTAGTTGAGCCCATTTTAGAATAGAGTTGAGAAAAGAGTAAGCATTTCATCAAACTCTTCAATATTTGAGAGATGCAGAGACCTTTAAAAGAACCCCAATTATGACCTGACAACAAGTGTCAAAGTCTTGTTTATTTAAAAACAACTTGATTGGTCAGGAAGCCTCATGTGACAAGAGAATTCTTCAAGAAAGAAAAGACTGAAGTTATAATAAATCAGACACTAGCAAACCACTTCCATTACTTACAGTTAATTTGTCTGTCTAATCCTTCAATACGTTAGGTCAACACCACAAGCCCCTGACTGCATTCAGGCTTAATGAAATCTGGTGAAGAGTTCCTGATGTCACAAAATAACATATTACTTTGGTTTGGTCCACTACTCACCATCTCTTTCAAGGTTTCATGCATCTGCCTCAGGAACTCCTGGAACTGTGGCAGGTGAAGGCAGATGTCTCGCTGGGTTTCCAGAGTGGAGGCCTGGGTCCAGACAGAAAGCTTCTGCATCCAAAACTCATAATTAGAAGGGAGGCCTGCTGAGTCTGCAGCCATCTCAGAAAAAGGGACAAAGTCCTGTGCCTTCACAGTGGTTGGCTACACACTGAAGAAAATAGTGAACAAACACCAAATCTGTAAGAAAGAGGGGAAAATAAAACATTTAAGAGAGAATCTTTTATCAGTGTCTTCACAACCACTGATGAGTTTTGACAGTGGATTACAAGGAGGATTACAAGCGACCAAAATAGCATGCCTTCTGTGAAGTCATCTTGGAGTTATTTTAAAATGTGTCACCCAGCTGTATCTCCAATTTTTACCATCTGAACTTTTAATCATGAGTAATATCATTACACTAAAAGTCATTATACCTCCACAGGCACATCACTAATTATGTACAAAAAGCACAGCTGACAATACTTTATATCTTCTTTTTAAGATTGAGCTATTTTTATTTTTATTTTTTTTTGATTGAGCTATTTTTAAATGTTCTGAATATGAAGTTCATTTGAGTATTTTAACGTAATGGGAAATCAAAAACATCCATGGAAGTTTCATAATAGTCTGTGTCTAAGAAATGTTTTTGAAGTTCTTATGTTTTATATGCATTTCTGGCTTCTCATTTAGGTGTAAAAAAAAATCTCTGGGCATTACTGTCTAATGAATTTTCTTCCTGGTTTCTCAATTCTTAGAAAAAAGCAAAATAATTCATTCCACATGCATGGATTTGAACAATCTGCTTAATTTATTTAAACACTGCTGTGTATGCTTCATCTCCTTTCACAAAAAGAAATCATATTTTGGTAAAGTAAGATAAACTCTAATTATTGGGAAGGTATGTCTGTCCTAAGTGACAGAAAATAAAAACTCATAAACCTGACTACACATCTGAAGAACATGTTAGAATGGTAGAGTTACATACACAGAGAGCATGTATCTCAGGCAGAGTCAGGTAAATAAACTCCAGGTGCCTCCCCAGGATCCCAGCTCCTCCCACCCACACCCCTAGGAAGCATATGGGGGAGAAAATGGAGGGCTGCCTTCAGCAGGTGCAGGCTTTTACAGACTCCTACCTTCCTGGGGCAGGCATGATAGTCAACTATCTAATTTCAAAACACTACTCTGCAAGGGGTGAGTGGTTTAAATCTTCAAAAGCAATAATTAACCAATAAAATGCTCCCAATTAAATGCCAAAAACATCAACAGAGGAGGTTTTCATTGCTAAACAAGAAAGTAAGAAAAAATTAAGAAGGTCATACAATTTGGCTACAGTGCAAAAGAAAAAAACCTAGGCCAGGAAGATGAAAATTCTAACATGGTACTAAAAATTTAGTTTTGAAAACTACCATAAAGTTTTTTTTAAGTTTAATAATACAGAATATATGCATATTTTCAAATAGCACCTAATAGTCAAAAATCCAGACATCTGATTATTCTCTCCTATTATCTTCACCCAGTTCAGTTCAGTCGCTCATTCGTGTCCAACTCTTTGTGACCCCATGAATTGCAGCATGCCAGGCCTCCCTGTCCATCACCAACTCCTGGAGTTCACTCAGACTCACATGCATCAAGTCAGTGATGACATCCAGCCATCTCATCGTCTGTCGTCCCCTTCTCCTCCTGCCACCAATCCCTCCCAGCATCAGTCTTTTCCAAAGAGTTAACTCTTCACATGAGGTGCCCAAAGTACTGGAGTTTCAGCTTTAGTGTCAGTCCTTCCAAAGAACACCCACAACTGATCTCCTTTAGAATGGACTGGTTGGATCTCCTTGCAGCCCAAGGGACTCTCAGGAGTCTTCCCAAACACCACAGTTCAAAAGCATCAATTCTTCGGCACTTAGCTTTCTTCACAGTCCAACTCTCACATCAATACATGACCACTGGAAAACCATAGCCTTGACTAGATGGACCTTTGTTGGCAAAGGAATGTCTCTGCTTTTGAATATGCTATCTAGGTTGGTCATAACTTTCCTTCCAAGGAGTAAGCGTCTTTTAATTTCATGGCTGCAATCACCATCTACAGTGATTTTGGAGCCCCCAAAAATAAAGTCTGACACTGTTTCCACTGTTTCCCCATCTATTTGCCATGAAGTGATGGGACCGGATGCCATGATCTTTGTTTTCTGAATGTTGAGCTTTAAGCCAACTTTTTCACTCTCCTCTTTCACTTTCACCAAGAGGCATTTTAGTTCCTCTTCACTTTCTGCCATAAGGGTGGTATCATCTGCATATTTGAGGTTATTGATATTTCTCCCGGCAATCTTGATTCCAGCTTGTGCTTCTTCCAGTCCAGCACTTCTCATGATGTACTCGGCATATAAGTTAAATCAGCAGGGTGACAATATACAGCCTTGACATACTCCTTTTCCTACTTGGATCCAGTCTGTTGTTCCATGTCCAGTTCGAACTGTTGTTTCCTGACCTGCATACAGGTTTCTCAAGAGGCAAGTCAGGTGGTCTGGTATTCCCATCTCTTTCACAATTTTCCACAGTTAATTGTGATCAACACAGTCAAAGGCTTTGGCATAGTCAATAAAGCAGAAATAGATGTTTTTCTGGAACTCTCTTGCTTTTTCCATGATCCAGTGGATGTTGGCAATTTGATCTCTGGTTCCTCTGCCTTTTCTAAAACCAGCTTGAACATCAGAAAGTTCACGGTTCACGTACTGCTGAAGCCTGCTTGGAGGATTTTGAGCATTACTTTACTAGCATGTGAGATGAGTAGATTTAAGGGACTAGATCTGATAGATAGAGTGCCTGATCAACTATGGATGGAGGTTCATGACATTGTACAGGAGACAGGGATCAACACCATCCCCATGGAAAAGAAATGCAAGAAAGCAAAATGGCTGTCTGGGGAGGCCTTACAAATAGCTATGAAAAGAAGAGAAGTGAAAAGCAAAGGAGAAAAGGAAAGATATAAGTACCTGAATGCAGAGTTCCAACGAATAGTAAGGAGAGATAAGAAATCCTTCCTCAGTGATCAATGCAAAAAATAGAGGAAAAGAACAGAATGGGAAAGACTAGAGATCTCTTCAAGAAAATTAGAGATACCAAGGGAACATTTCATGCAAAGATGGGCTCCATAAAGGACAGAAATGGTATGGACCTAACAGAAGCAGAAGATATTAAGAAGAGGTGGCAAGAATACACAGAAGAACTGTACAGAAAAGATCTTCACGACCCAGATAATCACGATGGTGTGATCACTCACCTAGAGCCAGACATGCTGGAATGTGAAGTCAAGTGGGCCTTAGAAAGCACCACTATGAACAAAGCTAGTGGAGGTGATGGAATTCCAGTTGAGCTATTTCAAATCCTAAAAGATGATGATGTGTAAGTGCTGCACTCAATATGTGAGCAAATTTGGAAAACTCAGCAGTGGCCACAGGACTAGAAAAGGTCAGTTTTCATTCCAATCCCAAAGAAAGGCAATGCCAAAGAACGCTCAAACTACCGCACAACTGCCCTCATCTTCATCCAAGCTATCACCAATACCTGTTCATTCTATTCCTAAAGTAAATATTCATGCTTTCATTTGACCTCATTCATTTCTTTCCATTTCCACTGCTCCCATCCCACTCTATTCCTGTCTATTTCTTCCCTAGAGTCTTCTATCTGGTCCCACCTGTTCCTCTCCAATTCATTTTCTATATTATTGAGAAAAACAACTTTCCCAAATGTAAATCAGACCCACTCCTGCTTAAAATCTCTTCGATACTTTCCTTGGAAAGAAATCTCAACTCCTTGCATAAATTATCCCAGCTCCTTACCAGAGTCTCTAATAAAACCTTGATAAACAGAGCTCCAGCCTGACCAGAGTCCAGTCAAGGCCTTTCATCTATTTACCGACATATGAAACCCTGCTTCCAGGTCTTTCTGCTGATTCCTCCACAGCTCTTGGCAAATCAGTTAATTACTCCGGGCATTTATTTGTTCATTCACTTACTATCTCCTCTACTGGTAAATACATCTTTGAATTTAGCTCATGCAGGGCCAATAATAAGTGTTGAATGAGGGAATATTTTTCAAAGTATAGTTCTAAGCTAAATGTTATAACAAAATGCTTTTTCCAGATAGAGCAATTTTCAAAAGGTAACTCCCCTGAAAAATAAAATTTGAAGGTATTTTTAATATTATTTACCTAAAACTTAATTATTAATACCCCATTTTATAACTACAGTAATAATAGCCTAAATACACAATTACTATGCTTTTCACAATACATTAAATACTTTTTGCAAACTAGCTAACTTAATCCTCACAACAACCCTGTGAAATGGGTACTACTATCTTCATTTTACGAAGGCGCAGAGAGATTATATAATTGCCCAAAGAAAGATTATGTAAAAGCCAAAGGAAGTAACTGTTAGTAAACAGCAAAGCTAGGGTTGTAGAATTTGAATTTAAGGAGTTCAGCTCTAAAGTCTATCCCTTAAACAAAGAAATAAGCTGAAGAAACAAACCAATGAATTTCTGACATGTTTCACATGGCTGTAGATGTGAGTCAGTTTAGATATTTGAGAGCATCAAACTGAAAAACTTTTTGACAGAAGAGACAAGAAAACATTTAACAAGATTACAAACAACCTTCAGTTAGCAATGGAAATGCATCTGATTTAATTGGAAAAAGCTTTAGAGATCATGTAGTGTAGGGGTCCTGGGTGCTCTATTTCACAGCCTATCTGGGGAGGGGTGGCAGAACAGGGGGAGCAGCATGATGGAAGTGATTGTGAAATGGGTGGTGCTCTGGCTGTGATGGTAACAGTAAGGGTGCTCCTGACATTTCATATCCCAGAGTCAAGGACACTGAACACGTTGCAATGCATTGGAACAACAGTTCAAAAACGAAAATGGTCTTCCCCCAAAGGCCAGTGGTGCCCCAGCTGAGAAATGCCGACCTAATCTGAACATTCTGGAAAGGACATCTGTTGGTTTTGTCTGTTTACCATTCCTCCTCCATTTTTAGTTATACCATCTTACTCTTCCTTTAGGAAAGTATCTCTCTTACATTCCCCAAGTCTTGGCAGATCCTTCAATCATTTTATGGTACCTATGCCATTATAGTGGCATTATAGTGGCATAGGTACCATTCTCTCACTCATCATCAGAGTGAGACGATGATTCAAATTTAACAAAGTAGACTCTGCTGGGAATCTGAACCTTCAGTAGATTGTGATAAGGGTGGAATTAAGTCATCCAAAGAGTCTCTTGATCTAGATCTCTATGCATGTCCTTAACAAACTATGAGTTTTCAGCCTTCTCTTTGATTCTTCCAGTTACCCAGGAGCCTTCCAATAATAATAGTTTTGCTTAAATTAACCACTGTTTTCTGGTTTCTGTGATTTTTAACACAAGAACACAAACTGATATCTCTGATGTTATACAATATTTGATACAAACTGATACCAGATAGTGGGCTGCAGACACACCTTTGCAGAAAGGAGGAGAATTTAGAACTGCTCCTAGGCCAAGTCAGGTAAAACGGCAGTGAAATTCCTGTTCCTATTATGGAATTGGAATCCAGAAGTCCATGGAAGAAGGTAATACAGATCAATGAGGCATCACCTTCACAAAAGGGCCCTGAATCATTAAGATATTCTAGTAGGAATGGCTAAGTGAAATCACTGGACTATCAAAACAGTCAAGCAGCTGATGATTTGCAGAGAACCCCACTTCCCAGATGAGGGGCCAATGGGTCTTAGTCAGTGATCTTTCGTTGTCATAAACATAATCAAGTGGTTACTCCAACTCAAGGTGCACTTTTAGATGTGAGTCCTGACTGGGGCAAATTAATAACCTTGGCACCTAGAATTCAGTTATGAAACTGGTTATCTCCATTTCTCCATGGGGATAAACTTAGGATATGAGAAAACAGTTGCCTTTTACATGCCTCAGAGATTATCAACTCCAGATACAGCACATTATACTGGTCTACCACAGTGAAGATACCAGGCTGACAGAACCTGGAAACTACAAAGATACAGGTGCTTTGTCTATATTCCATATGGTGGGACACAAATTACATGAACATACAGGGTCTGCCACTTCAGAAGTTTCTTATAATCTAATGATCTGTGTCAGATGAGAATGTGTCCTTTAAAACTGAGATACACAAGAATCTAGTACCAAAGGTTGCCTCCATTGTGGAGACCGAGGTAGTTGCATGGTAAGTGCAGGAAAGGAAATCTCCTTTTCTGTAATTTTACTTTTTTGCACTTTTTCAATTTAATGTCATGTGTACTAGTTACTGACTCAAAATAATAAACAAACAAAAATAAGGTGAATGATAACTGCTGTACCTACCTTCTACCCACTAAGAGGCAAAATGCTTGCCTGATACCTCTGGGATTCTGAAGGTAACATGTACTA
The DNA here is from genome assembly GCF_016772045.2 of Ovis aries. Classification (NCBI taxonomy): domain Eukaryota; kingdom Metazoa; phylum Chordata; class Mammalia; order Artiodactyla; family Bovidae; genus Ovis; species Ovis aries. Next base: position 31,045,306 of record NC_056055.1, on the reverse strand, counting down.
CATGGGTTTCAGACCATTCATTGGCTTATCCATTTGCCGGAAAAAGAGAAAATATGGGTAGGGCCCAGAGCAACAATCACTGCACAGCTTATCTGTCCATACTGAAGTGTTCTGCCACTCAGCTATCACCCCGCTCTGGTCATCTATGACACCCTATGCTCTTCAAAGCCTGTGTGGAAGATCTGGATTCTGGAAAAAGCTTATAACAGCCCTCAGTGACTGGACTGATCTCCAAGCCACAAAGCTGGGTGTACCCAGCAGCACTCTATCATCATGTGCAAATTACGCCTGCTTGGTCAAAATGCATGAATGAGGTTTCTGGATCCTATCTGTATACATCTTGCTTTCTATGTCATATAACTTTAAAAAATTCCCTTCTCTTTTATTTCCCCTTCTACTACTGCATATAGAAAGTATATTATTAGTGGACAGATTTGCTAAAAATCTATAATTTACGGAAAATAACAACGATGGGAAAAGGAACTGACATTATCCAGAACTCCTGGACTTGAAGTTAAATGCACTAACCAGGCATTACTTTGAATTATCTCCCTTTTTGGAAGGAAGAGAGAGCTAAATTATGTTAGTGGAAAGTGTTTTAAAAATCCTGTGTATGGAAAGCAATAGGTTTGAATGTCCTGAGTAACCAACATGAGACAGTGTATATATCTGTTGTTTTTGCCCCCCCAATACCCTATCTTGTTCTTTTAATGTATAGTCAGCCCTCCTTATCTGCAGGTTCTGCATCTATATGGATAGAAAAAAATTTTAATTCCAGAAGTTTCCAAAAAACAAAACTTGAATTTACCATGCACCCACTACTATATACATAACTTTTATCTTATATTTATGACTATTTGTATAGCATTTACATTGTATTGTAAGTAATCTAGAAATGATTTAAAGTATGTGGAAGAATGTGTATAGGTTATATGCAAGTATTATGCCACTTTATACCAGGGAATTGAGCATTTGTGGATTTTGGCATCTGTGAAGATCCTGGAATAAACACCTCGCAGATATAGAGGGACAACTGCGCATGCACCTCACATTTGCTCTGAAGAACTTCCCTTCCCTCCTGCGTAGTTTTAATGAGACTGAGGTTTGCCACCTCAGAACTGGAAGAGTTACATGGTTCTAACAGATACAACTAACAACTAGGAAATATACCATACAGATAAAACAAGTTTATGTACTTTTTATCTGACATAAACCATAAACTTTCACCCAATAAGGAGAGTAATTTATAATGATCTCACTTAAAACACAAATTATGGGGCACAAGTGAAATTCTGTTTATGATGTTTATTCTTCTCTATTTTTTGGTAACTGTTCAATGAGTATGTTTTAGTATACAAAAAAAAAAAAAAAAAAAACAGTAGAGAAAACAGCCAAATGTACTCTATGTACCCTTTAAGCAGTTCAAACAATTATTGAGATTTTCCATTTTTAAAGCAAAGCACAGATACCATATCACTTTACTCAAAATACCTTTATTTATATCTTTCTTTGAAAGACTTAAAAAAAAAGAAACTTAATTGCATTTCTTTCGTATCCAATAAAGCCACCAATAATATCAAACAGCCCCTCTATGTTCAGATTTCTTAAAAACTTCCCTTTATATTTGGACTGTTTATATTACAATCCAAACAACATCAACAGATTGCATGCAGTCAATACTGATATCTTTCCTTTAAGCTGTAACAAAACAATGTAAATCTCTAACCTGTAACAAGTACCCCACTTTTATTTGTTTCAACCTTTTCATTTAACCCCTGGAGAAACCAACACATATGACCTAGAGAATTTCTCATACTTGTACATTTAGCATTCCTGTGGTATTGTGTGATGAGTTTTGTTCTCTTCTTTACTGCTTATAAACTGATAGCTAGATCTAGAGGGTTCATTAGATTCAGAGTCGGTTCCTTCGCAAGAATGTTTCACTAGTGGATTTGTGTACTTTGAATGAATTGAGAAGGTATACATAATATTTGGTAGTCTCACATATCATAATGTTGTAACTGATGAGTGGTTTCAGGTATTCTCAGCCAAATCTATCCATTATAAAGCTCACCACCCCTTTTTCCCTAATGGCTTTAGAATCCACTGATGACATTTTAGGTCCATCAGAGGATGATCAATACTGATTTTTCTAGTTTTATCCATTCTCCTGTGTTTATATTTCTTGATGTTTAGAAGCTTTATATTTTTAGGTAGTCAGATTAACAAAATTTTCCTTGAAACTCCAATGTATGTCTCCACAGTCCTGTGAAACTGACAAAAGTACCGCTAACTTTTCTCACTTTTAGTAGCGGAGGCCCTCTTCTAGGTTCTAGCTTCTCAAGGAATGGCAATGCCCTGAGGCTGAAAACTGCAGTAAAATGTCCGCTCAGAACTTAGCACTTGGCTTCATCCCAAGATCTTAAACCCTTGAGTTGTGAGTACATTCACAGTTCTCCAATATCTTCCAAATATGTTTTATAAGGCTGGCTGGAGGTAAAATCTATAACACGTTCTCTTGATTAACCAAGATAGGTGAGGCAGACAAAAGTAATGTAAACATACTTAGTTAAAATTGTACCCAATTTCAGTTCTATTTCAGACTACAGAGTTAAGACCAACCTTCCTGCTGAAAGTTATTCTATAAGGCTATGTGAAACATAAAAACATAATTCAAAAATCATCAAAGTAACAGCAAGAGAGTGTGGAATTTTCAGAGAAAGATCTTGGCACATAAGGTTGCACAGGCCAAAGGAGACTTTTCCGATCTGGCAGAGGTGGTTAAATGGCAAAGCAGCTCTTTTGACAACTTTACTAGCGAGTGAAAGTAGCAGGCCAGGCCTGTCAAAGTGAGGGCCTGGTAAACCACCTCACACTGAAGACTGCACCCACAGAGATGCACCTGAGACCATGGGTAGCCCAGAAGTGAACTCGTCAACATATAGGCTATAGCCTAGCTATGAAACCAAAACTTAATTAAAGTGGTCCCAGGTTACTAGTGCTGCTAGGCACCTGGAAGATGTAAACAACTCCCGTTCTGAAAAAAAGTAATATCATCATAGTTTTCTAATTATTTCTAAAGTTAATTTCTCAAATCCAACAAAAATTGCATAATTAAAGACAAACACACAGGAAGGAAAAAAACATAAACAAAAGCCCCAAAACAATGAACACACACAAACAAAAAATGAAACAGAGAGGGACTCAAGATAGTTCAAAAACTAGACAAAAATGGAGAAACAGACTCAGAGAATAGACTTACGGACATGGGGAGAGTGGAGGAGAGGATGAGATGTATGGAGAAAGTAACATGGAAACTTACATTACCATATGTGAAATAGATAGCCAATGGGAATTTGCTGTATGTCTCAGGAAACTCAAACAGGGGCTCTGTATCAACCTAGAGGGATGGGATGGAGAGGGAGATGGGAGGGAGGTTCCAAAGGGAAGGGATATATGTATATCTATGGCTGATTCATGTTGAGGTTTGACAGAAAGCAACAAAATTCTGTAAAACAATTATCCAGTAATAAAAAAATTTAAAAAAATATAAAGTAACTAAGAGGGTCCCTTGTGAAGATAAAAGTAAAAATTTCATCAAGAAACTAAAAATTATAAAAAACGACTGTAGATGAAAAAACAATACAGTAGGAATTCTAGAACTAAAAAAAAAAAAAAAAACAAAACACCTGAAATGAAGAAGTCAACAAATGGGTCTGACAGTTAATTTGAGCCAGCTGCAAAGGGATCTGATGGACTTGGAAGGTATATTAGAAGAAACTCTCCAGAATTCAACATGGAAAGTAAAAACAATGGGAAATTACAGAAGAATGGATAAGATACATAGAAATACAGTAAGAAAAGGCTAGAAAACATATATTCAATGCAACGAAAGGAAGAAAGGACCAACTGAGAATACTACATCCAGCGAAAATATTCTTCAGGAATAAAAAGGTAAAAGAAAGACTTTCAGACACATTGAAAGAATTTCTCACCAGTAAATCTGCTCTAAACGATGCTCTTCAGGCAGATGGAAATGACCCCAGGTGGAAGTCTAGAGATGTTAGAAGAAATGGAAACCATAAAAAATGGTATATAATGGAAAATTTTAAATTAGTACTTATAGTATAAAATAAGAATAGTATCATTAGAGTTATATATCTATATATTAATTTAAATATAATTTAAATTTAAAATTTAAAATATACAAAACAATAGCATGTACTCTAGGAGAAGGACAGACTTCTACAGTTCTAAATTCCTTGCATTATCCAGGAAAATGAGGAAAAAAGTATTAACATTTGACTTTAATAATTCAAAACTGCATATCATAATTTCTATGTTAGCCACTAATGAAAGAATAAAAGGTAGTACATAATTTCCAAGTTATCGGAGGAGAAAAATTTATAGTAAAAAACACTTAATTCCTAAGAGGGCAAGACTGGACAGAAAAGGAATACAAAATAGGCAAAATAAATTAAAAAACACACAATAAGAATGGTTGACTTTAAACTCAAATATATCAGTAATTACATAATACACAAATGGATTAAATTCTATAAGCAAAAGCCAAAGATTATCAGTTTTGAAAAATTTTAAAAAGCTATATGCTGTTATAAAAGACATATCTAACACATAAGGATACTGGGATTATAGAGAGGTTAAAAGAAGAATAGGGGAAAATACCAAGCTAACATAACCAAAATAATCAAACAGTTTCTATTTAAACACACTTTGGGGGCAAAAAGCTTACTAGAGGTAAAAAGGATCACTTCATAATGACAAAATGCTTAATTAACCAGCAATATGTGAGAGTTCTACATCTGCATGCACCTAATAACATGGAAATGTAAAACAAAATGTAAAGTTTAAAATATAACACAGAAATTAACATAACTACAAGGAAAAATAATTAACTGCAGTCACAGCAGGAATTTTTTAAGAAAGATTCATTAACTAGTCTATACTCTATATTATCATTTGAATTAATTTGTCTAGATTGACCCCCAAACCGTAAGAGTTTGTCTTCTACTTCTGATACTCACAAGAGGGATTCAGGCTCTAATGTCGATTGTGATCATGACAGTACCCTCTCGCCCCTCGCGTCCCTCTTTTTCTTCTTCCCTTTATCCTCCTCCTTCTCTTCTCCCCCCTCCACTGTCTCCTGCTTCTCTTTCTTTCCTTTTCTCCTTTCAAATGGTACTTTGGTTCATTTAGTTACCAAATCAGAATGAATAGCATAGATTTGCCTGTTACCTGTATGAGTTTAATCAGCATCAATGAAAAACATTTCTAAATGTTCTTTCAAAGAAAACTCTAGAGAGACTATCCTCAAGCTCAGCGTCCCCAGCAATACCTCAACCACACAGTCTAACCTTTATTTTTTCCATTTTTGACCAATGCAATTTCAGAGACTCATAGCAGGAAACTTCCACAAACCTCAGAGTATAACTATGGAATAATCAGACAACAATCTACAAAGTACACATCTTCCCTCAAAGCACCCTATGAACTTAAGCGTTTATGTACACTACCAGAATGCTCAGGAAGTAAACAACCCATATGCCGATCAAGAGTAGAATAAACAAAATATTCATACAAGAGAATACTATGGAGCAATGAAAATATAGAAACTACTACTATCTGCCTGCAACGCAGGAGACCTGGGTTTGATCCCTGGGTTGGGACGATCCCCTGGAGAAGGAAATGGCAACCCACTCCAGTATTCTTGCCTGGAGAATCCCATGGAGAGAGGAGCCTGGCGAGCTACAGTCCACGGGGTCAGACACGACTGAGCAACTTCACACACACACACACACACACACACTATAGGATAGATGATCTGACAATCATAAGGTTGAGAAAAATAAGCTATCCATAAGATATGATTCATTTATATAATGTCCAAAAACAGGTAAAACTAAACTGCAGTGATTACCCTAAAAAAGCCATGAAATCTGCTACCTTTAGAGGAAACAAAGTAGTCCTTTTGGGAGGATACATGTGAATGGTTTCTGCGATGCTGGCAATAGTCTACCTATTGACCTAGACGAAAGTAACATAGGTATTAATGTTTTACTAATTTATTAAAGTATAAATTATGCTTATATACTTTTCTGTATTACCTTCCACAATAACAGAAAAAAAAATTTTTTAACTTCCAGCTACATATTTACCATACAGACATAGCCCCAAAGGTAAGGAAAAAAGGAAAATGTACAACTCATAAATGCTGCTGCTGCTGCTGCTAAGTCACTTCAGTTGTGTCTGACTCTGTGTGGCCCCACAGACGGCAGCCCACCAGGCTCCCCTGCCCCTGGGATTCTCCAGGCAACAATACTGGAGTGAGTTGCCATTTCCTTCTCCAATGCATGAAAGTGAAAAGTGAAAGTGAAGTCGCTCAGTTGTGTCCAACTCTTAGTGACCTCATGGACTGCAGCCATCAAGACATAATTTAACCTAATGAGCACAATAAAAGGTTTTAAATTGTTGAATAGTCTGCATTTTCTATTTTCAGCTAAGTTCTCTAGAAAACTTAAAAACCACCAGAATTGGCCAGGGATATATTTCCAGTGCTTGCTTTGTCTTCCTCACTCCTGTCCTCATATAATGTCTCCGTCTTCCCAGTCTTGGCTCTGAAGAAGACAAAATCCAAGGCTTCTCCTTCCATCTCCAGTCCCTTAGCTACATTATATGGCTACTGCTTTCCCCTGTAAGGGCTACTGCCACAAGAAGGAAAAGACATCTAATCTACCACACAGAAGAGGATAACTGGGGAGAGCATGAGGTGATCTGTTATGCAGGGTTAATGCATCTCAAAAAGAAAGAAATGCCTTGTAAAATAGGGATGGTTCTTCAGATTCATGGACATTTCAAATTTTTTCACAAATGCACTTTTTTTTTCCTTAAAATCCCAGTTAATCTACACACTGTTCATGGGGTTCTCAAGACAAAAACACTGAAGTGGTTTGCCATTCCCTTCTCCAGTGGACCATGTTTTGTCAGAACTCTCCACCATGACCCGTTCCTCTTGGGTTGCCCTACACGGCATGGCTCATAGTTTCACTGAGTTAGACAAGGCTGTGGTCCATGTGATCAGTTTGGTTAATTTTCTGTGATTGTGGTTTTCATTCTGTCTGCCTTCTGATGAATAAGGATAGGAGACTTATGGAAGCTTTCTGATGGAAGAGGGGGAAACTGGGTCTTGTTCTGATGGGCGAGGCCATTCTCAGTTCAGTTACTCATTAATGTCCGACTCTTTGAGACCCCATGGACTTGCAGCACGCCAGGCTTCCCTGTCCATCACCAACTCAGGGAGCTTGCTCAAACTCAGGTCATCGAGTCAGTGATGCCATCCAACCATCTCATCCTCTGTCGTCCCCTACTCCTGCCTTCAATCGTTGCCAGTATCAGGGTCTTTTCAAATGAGTCAGTTCTTCGCATCAGGTGGTCAAAGTATTGGAGTTTCAGCTTCAACATCAGTCCTTCCAATGAATATTCAGGACTGATTTTCTTTAGGATTGACTGGCTTGATATCCTTGCAGTCCAAGGGACTCTCAAGAGTCTTCTCCAACACCACAGTTCAAAAGCATCAATTCTTCAGCACTCAGCTTTCTTTATAGTCCAACTCTCACAGCCATACATGACTACTGGAAAAACCATAGCTTTGACTAGACAGACCTTTGATAACAAAGGAATGTCTCTGCTTTTTAACATGCTATGTAGGTTGGTCACAGATTTGCTTCCAAGGAACAAGGGTCTTGTTAATTTCATAGCTGCAGTCACCATCTGCAGTGATTTTGGAGCCCAAAAAAATAAAGTCTCTGACTGATTTCATTGTTTCTCCATCTATTTGCCATGAAGTGATGGAACAGGATGCCATGATCTTAGTTTTCTGAATGTTGAGCTTTAAGCCAGCTTTTTCACTCTCTACTTTCACTTTCATCAAGAGGTTCTTTAGTTCTTCTTCACTTTCTGCCATAAGGGTGGTATCATCTGCATATCTGAGGTTACTGATATTTCTCCTGGCAATCTTGATTCCAGCTTGTGCTTCATCTAGCCCAACGTTTCTCATGATGTACTCTGCATATAAAGTAAATAAGCAGGGTGACAATATACAGCCTTAATGTAGTCCTTTCCCGATTTGGAACCATTCTGATGTTCCATGTTCAGTTCTGTTGTTTCTTGACTTACATAAAGATTTCTCAGGAGGCAGGTCAGGTGGTCCGGTAATCCCATCTCTTGCAGAATTTTCCAGATTGTTGTGATCCACACAGTCAAAGGCTTTGGCATAGTCAATAAAGCAGAAGTAGATGTTTTTCTGGTATTCTCTTGCTTTTTCTATGATCCAGTGGATGCTGGCAAGTTGATCTCTGGTTCCTCTGCCTTTTCTAAATTCAGCTTGAATATCTGGAAGTACTGTTCATGTACTGTTGAAGCCTGGCTTGGAGAATTTTGAGCATTACTTTACTAGCATGTAAGATGAGTGCAATTGTGTGGTAGTTTGAATGTTCTTTGGCATTGTCTTTCTTTGGGATTGGAAAGAAAACTGACCTTTTCCAGTCCTGTGGCCACTGCTGAATTTTCCAAATTTGCTGACATATTGAGCATAGCACTTTAATAGCATCATCTTTTAGGATTTGAAACAGCTCAACTGGAATTCCATCACCTCCACTATCTTTGTAGTGATGTTTCCTAAGGCCCACTTGATTTTCCATTCCAAGATGAGTGATCACACCATGGTGATTATCTGGGTCATGAAGATCTTTTTTGCATAGTTTTTCTGTGTATTCTTGCCACCTCTTAATATCTTCTGATTCGGTTAGGTCCATACCATTTCTGCCCTTTATTCTGCCCATCTTTTTATGAAAAGTTCCGTTGGTATCTCTGATTTTCTTAAAGAGATCTATCTCTAGTCTTTCCCTTTCTATTGTTTTCCTCTATTTCTTTGCACTGATCACTGAAGGCGGCTTTCTTATCTCTCCTTGCTATTTTCTGGAACTCTGCATTCAAATGGGTATATCTTTCCTTTTCTCCTTTGCCTTTACCTTCTCTTCTTTTCTCGGCTATTTGTAAGGCCTCCTCAGACAATCATTTTGCCTTTTTGCATTTCTTTTTGAGGGGGGTGGTCTTGATCACTGCCTCCTGTACAATGTCACAAACCTACGTCCACAGTTTTTCAGGCACATTCAGTTCAGTTCAATTCAGTTGCTCAGTCGTGTCCGACTCTTTGCGACCCCATGAATCGCAGCATGCCAGGCCTCCCTGTCCATCACTGTCTCCCAGAGTTCACTCAGACTCATGTCCATCGAGTCCGTGATGCCATCCAGCCATCTCATCCTCGGTCATCCCCTTCTCCTCCTGCCCCCAACCCCTCCCAGCATCAGGGTCTTTCCCAATGAATCAACTCTTCACTTGAGGTGGCCAGAGAACTGGAGTTTCAGCTTCAGCATCATTCCCTCCAAAGAAATCCCAGGATTGATCTCCTTCAGAATGGACTGGTTGGATCTCCTTGCAGTCCAAGGGACTCTCAGGAGTCTTCTCCAACACCACAGTTCAAAAGCATCAATTCTTCGGCACTCAGCCTTCTTCACAGTTCAACTCTCACATCCACACATGACCACTGGAAAAACCATAGCCTTGACTAGACGGACCTTAGTCGGCAAAGTAATGTCCCTGCTTTTGAATATGCTATCTAGGTTGGTCATAACTTTTCTTCCAAGGAGTAAGTATCTTTTAATTTCATGGCTGCAGTCACCATCTGTGGTGATTTTGGAGCCCCCAAAAATAAAGTCTGACACTGTTTCCCCATCTATTTCCCATGAAGTGATGGGACCGGATGCCATGATCTTCATTTTCTAAATGCTGAGCTTTAAGCCAACTTTTTCACTCTCCTCTTTCACTTTCATCAAGAGGCTTTTGAGTTCCTCTTCACTTTCTGCCATAAGGGTGGTATCATCTACATATCTGAAGTTATTGATATTTCTCCCGGCAATCTTGATTCCAGCTTGTGTTTCTTCCAGTCCAGCATTTCTCATGATGTATTCTGCATGTAAGTTAAATAAGCAGGGTGAGAATATACAGCCTTGACACACTCCTTTTCCTATTTGGAACCAGTCTGTTGTTCCATGTCCAGTTCTAACTGTTGCTTCCTGACCTGCATACAGATTTCTCAAGAGGCAGGTCAGGTGGTCTGGTATTCCCATCTCTTTCAGAATTTTCCACAGTTTCTTGTGATCCACACAGTCAAAGGCTTTGGCATAGTCAATAAAGCAGAAATTGATGTTTTTCTGGAACTCTCTAGCTTTTTCCATGATCCAGCAAATGTTGGCAATTAGATCTCTGGTTCCTCTGCCTTTTCTAAAACCAGCTTGAACATCAGGAGGTTCACGGTTCACGTATTGCTGAAGCCTGGCTTGGAGAATTTTGAGCATTACTTTACTAGCATATGAGATGAGTGCAATTGTGCGGTAGTTTGAGCATCCTTTGGTGTTGCCTTTCTTTGGGATTGGAATGAAAACTGACCTTTTCCAGTCCTGTGGCCACTGCTGAGTTTTCTAAATTTGCTGGCATATTGAGTGCAGCACTTTCACAGCATCCTCTAATCCCCTGAATCTATTTGTCACTTCCACTGTATAGCTGAAAGGGATTTGATTTAGGTCATACCTGAATGGTCTAGTGGTTTTCCCACTTTCTTCAATTTAAGTCTGAATTTTGCACTAAGGAGTTCATGATCTGAGCCACAGTCAGCTCCCAGTCTTGTTTTTGCTGACTGTATAGAGGTTCTCCATCTTTGGCTGCAAAGAACATAATCAATCCGATTTCAGTATTGACCATCTGGTGACCTCCATGTGCAGAGTCTTCTAGTGTTATTGGAAGCGGGTGTGTGCTATGACCAGTGTGTTCTTTTGGCAAAACTCTATTAGCTTTTGACCTGCTTCGTTTTGTACTCCAAGGACAAATTTGCCTGTTACTTCAGGTATCTCTTGATTTCCTACTTTTATATTCCAGTCCCCTATAATGAAAAGGACATCTTTTTTGGTTGTTAGTTCTAGAAGGTCTTGTAGGTCTTCAGAGAACCATTCAGCATCTTCAGCATTACCGGTTGGGGCATAGATTTGGAATACTGTGATACTGAATGGTTTGCCTTGGAAACAAACAGAGATCACTCTGTCATTTTCGAGACTGCATCCAAGTACTGCATTTCAGACTCTTGTTGACTTTGATGGCTACTCCATTTCTTCTAAGAGATTCTTGTATTCTCAGTAAATCTTTAATCCAATTTTAGTTGATGGGTGGGAATGTGTTCCCTCCCTGTTGTTTGATCTGAGGCCAAACTATGGTGGAGGTAATGAAGATAATGGTGACCTCCTTCAAAAGGCTTAACACACTGATGCACTCAATGCCCCCAACACTGCAGCAAACCACCACCAACCCATGCCTCTGCCGGAGACTCTTGGACACTCATGGGCAAGTCTGGGTCAGTCTCTTGTTGGGTCGCTGCTCCTTTCTTTATTTTGGGGGCTCCAAAATCACTGCAGATGGTGACTGCAGCCATGAAATTAAAAGACACTTCTTCCTTGGAAGAAAATCTATAACCAAGCTACATGGCATATTAAAAAGCAGAGACGTTACTTTGCCAACAAAGGTCCGTCTAGTCAAAGCTATGGTTTTTCCAATAGTCATGTATGCGTGTGAGAGTTGGACTATAAAGAAAGCTGAGCACCAAAGAATTGATGCTTTTGAATTGATGCTGTGGTGTTGGAGAAGACTCTTGAGAGTCCCTTGGACTGCAAGGAGATCCAACCAGTCCATCTTAAAGGATATCAGTCCTGAATATTCATTGGAAGGACTGATGCTGATGTTGAAACTCCAATACTTGGGCCACCTGATGCAAATAACTGACTCACTGGAAAAGAGCCTGATGCTAGGAATGACTGAAGGTGGTAGGAAAAGGGGATGACAAAGGATCAGATGGTTGGATGGTAACACCAACTCAATGAACGTGAGTTTGAGTAAGCTCCGTGAGTTGTTGATGGACAGGGAAGCCTGGGGTGCTGCAGTCCATGGGATCGCAGAGTCGGACGAGACTGAGCAACTGAACTGAACCGAATATACACACTAATTAGAGAACTGAAAACTACACTTTTGATTGATATCAAATCCTTGATATTGCCCCCAATATAAATCCTTGGCTTTCTTACAATCCTGCTGAGTATATATGCCCTCACATGGATATCTCTGCCTATATTAATTTCATACAGACAACTAATGAAATATTGTTTAGCATATTTTATTTAAGAGCATAAAAGAAAGGTGGGTGTTCAGTGACATTTCCTCAAAACTCAGGATTTTATCAAGCATTTTCCATACACACAAACCCCTCAATACATACTAATATAGCAAAAGCAAAGGGCATAGAAAGTTAGAAGGAAGTCTCCCTTTTCATTTCTTAAATATACAGAATCAAATCACGTTTTCACCTTCTCCAAATACAGAGACTAAAATTAACAGTAACTGTTAGTCTCAGTTTATGTTTCCCAAAGAAAATAAAATCAGCTTCAGAAATTCTCATGTAGATTGAACTAAAGTAACAGTCCTATGAGCAGAGAGACCTGGACATCTGAACAAAAGTGACTAACCTGTGAAAGACTCCCATGTGCTTGTTCATGTCCCTGTTTCCTGCTTACCAGCGGAAAGCAGGAGGTGGGAGGGGAAGGAACAAAGTGGCAAGGGAAACCAACCTTGGGGTCCTTCAAACATCTGAGATACTGAAAAGAGAGACAGTCCAAATGTCTCAGGTTTGGATCAAGGGCATTTGTCCTTTCCCTCTCATTTATAAACTGGTCAAAAGTTACTTTGTTGCTTGCTGAAGCACTTTTTTTATGAACTCAAATCACCATGACACAAAGATACTCTGTAGCCCAACCACTGTCTATAAAGGTTCACACTGAAGGCTGCCAAATTGACAGGGCTCAGACTCAAAGTATAGCAGGTGAGAGAGGTAATACTCTAGAGCTAAAAGTTCCCCATTTGGCTTGGCTCCTTTAGAAAAGCTTCCCATGTAGCTCAGCCAGTAAAGCATCTGCCTGCAATGTGGGAGACCTGGGTTTAATTCCTGGGTCGGGAAGTTCCTCTGGAGAAGGAAATGGCAATCCACTTCAGTATTCTTGCCTGGTGAATCCCGTGGACATAGGAAACTAGCAGCCTACATAGTTCATAGGATTGCAAGAGTTGGACACGACTTAGTGCTATCTTTCTTTGGAAAAAAGGCTATAACCAAAATTTTCATAGAAATGTTTACACAAGATATGAAGAATTCACCAAGCATAATTCATTAGATTGGAAGAAGGAAATAAAAGCATCAAAACACTTAAGCACTGTTGGAAGAAAGGTAACAAAAAATGAAGAAACAAATGGGAGATAGACTGGAGCAAAGTGCGCTAATTCATTACAAATAAAAACATTTCACTTAATTTAGTAATCAAGAAGTGTTAAGAACCTGGCAAGGGACTGCCCTAAATCAGTGGTTCTCAAATTATCTTTCAGAAAGCAAAGTAGGCTCCTAAAGTTGCGTATTAACACCTGAGAATTTATGCAGCCCCAACGTCAAAGAGCCACAGGCAGGGATGCACAGGATGTTGAGTCTACCACAGTGCTAGGACCAGTGACCACTAGTGATGTGAGCAACTTCAGCCTCTTGTTTAACATTATGTGACATTATTTTCCTCTCCTAAGTTACTAAGCTTCAGGGTGAAAAAATACACAATCTATAATCTAACCTGTGATATTCTGGCCCTCAATTAGCATTTCTACTGAGTGACACTTTCACATCTCATATGGCAATTCCATCCAGAGACATTCTAGAGCTTAGGTGGAAAGGAGGTGGAGGAGGGGTGTATTGGGAGTTGATGATTAGCAGATACAAACTGTTACATACAGAATGTATAAACAACAAGATCCTACCATATAGGGCAGGTAACTATATTCAGTATATGGTGATAAAATAATGGAATAGAATATGAAAGAGAATAAATACACATGTATGTGTACGTGTGTGTGCATGTATAACTGAATCATGTTGCTGTATAGCAGAAATTAACACAACCCTGTAAATCAACTATACTTGAATAAAATTGAAAAAAAAATGTTTTTAAGGTCAACACTAATCATTAGGTAAAGGCAAATCAAAACTACCATGAGATATTACTTTATACCCCTTAGGCTGGCTATCATAAAAAAAAAAAAAAAATAGCAAGTGCTGGTGAGAATGTGGAGAAACTGGAACCTCAACTGCTAGTGGAAATGCAAAATAGTATTGCTGTGTAAAAATGATATGGTGGTTCCTTTTAAAAAATTAAACACTGAATTACCATCTGATCCACTTCTATATACATACCCAAAATAATAGAAAGTGAAGACTCAAACAGATAATTTTTTCCTCATACTCATAGCAGCATACGCAATAGCCAAAAGGTACAAACCACCCAAATATTCACCAAAAGATGGATGGGTCAACTAAATATATAAATATATACAGTGAAATATCATTCAATCATAAAAAGGAAGGAGTTTCTGATGCATATATGGATGAACCCTGAATCCACATCATGTTAACATTATGTTAAGAGGAATAAGCCAGACACAAAAGGACAAATACTATATGATTCCATTAATAGGAGATACTTACACAGTAGTCAGACTCTTAGAGACAGAAAGCAGAATGGTGGTTGTCAGGGGCTGAGAGAAATGGAGAAGGCAGGGATTTACTGTTTAATGGGTAAACAGTTTCAGATGGGAAGGTGAAAATATTCTAGAGATGAATGGTGGTGATGGCTGCCCAACAATGTGAATGTAATTCAGGGCTGCCGAATTGTACACTTTTAAAAAATGGCTAAAATGATAAATTTTATGGTTTGTATATTTTACCACAATTTTAAAAAAATAAAAGAACAGACCAGCAGTGACTCCAGTCAAAGCTGAGGTAGGACCTGGAGCACATCCTGCATTCCAGTCATGCCCTTCCACCAAAGCCCCCTCCCTCAGAATAACTCCATCAACACTGCTGGTTGCCCATCCAATAGCCCTAACCCCTCTACTGCTTCTTTGCTAAGAGAATCAGTTTTGTCCAGAAATCTCATAGCTACTGAGTCTTGGGGAAGGCTGGGATCTTCCCAAATACCAGGGGTGAATCTTTTTTTTTTAATTGACGGATAATTGCTTTACAGAACTGTGTTGGTTTCTGCCAAACATCAACATGAATGAGCCATAGATATACATAGGTCCCCTCCCACTTGAACCTCCCTCCCACCTCCCACCCCATCCCACTTCTTCCAGGTTGTTACAGAGCCCCAGTTTGAGTTCCCTGAGTCATACAGCAAATTCTCATTAGCTATCTATTTTACATATGGCAATGTAAGTTTCCATGTTACTCTCTCTACACAGCCCACCCTCTCCTTCCTCCCCAACCCTCCTCCCCCATATCCATAGGTCTGTTCTCTGTCTGTGTCTCCACTGCTGCCCTGAAAATAATTTCATCAGTACCATCTTTCTAGATTCCATATATATGTGTCAGTATATGATATTTGTTTTTCTTTTTTGGACATGCTTGACTCTGTATTATAGGCTCTAGGTTCATCTACCTCATTAGAACTGACAAATGCATTCCTTTATATGATTAAGTAATATTCCACTGTATATATGTACCATAGCTTCTTTATCTATTCATCAGTCAATGGACATCTAGGTTGCTTCCATGTCTTAGTTATTGCAACTAGAGCTGTGATGAACAGTGGGATACATGTGTCTTCTTCAATTTTGATTTCCTCAGGGTATATGCCAAGTAGCAGGATTGCTGGGTCATATGGTGGTTTTATTCCTAATTTTTTAAGGAGTCTCCATACTGTCTTCTGGGCTTCCCTGGTAGCTCAGCTGGCAAAGAAGCTACCTGCAATGCAGGTGACCCCAGTTCAATTCCTAGGTCAGGAAGTTCCCACGAGAAGGGATAGGCTACCCATTCTAATATTCTTGGGTTTCTCTCGTGACCTAGACAGGTAAAGGATATGCCTACAATACAGTAGACCTGGGTTTGATCCCTGAGTTGGGACAATCCCATGGAGGAGGGCAACCCACCCCACTATTCTTGCCTGGAGAATCCCTGGAGAGGAGCCTGGTGGGCTACCGTCCATGGCGTCACAAAGTCAGAAATGACTGAGCAACTAGGCACAGCATACACTGTCTTCCACAGTAGCTGTATCAATTTACATTCCCACCAACAGTGCAAGAGGGTTTCCTTTTCTCTACACCCTCCCCAGCATTTGTTTGTAGACATTTTGATGATGGCTATTCTGACTGGTGTGAGGTGTAGTTTTGTAGTTTTGATTTGTATTTCAATAATAATGAGCATTGTGTGAGCATCTTTTCATGTGTCTATTAGCCATCTGTATGTCTTCTTTGGAGAAATGTCTGTTTAGGTCTTTTTCTCACTTTTTGATTGGGTTGTTTTTCCAGTATTTACTTATATGAGCTGCTTGTATATTTAGGAAATTAATCCTTTGCCAGTTGTTTCATTTGCTATTATTTTCTTGCCAGGGGTGAATCTTGATCAATGAGACCAGTGGATCTCAACATTTTGTTCTCAGACTCCCCTTCATAGTCATACTCATCACTGAGGGCATTACTGACAACTTCTATTTATGTGAGTTATATATATCAATATTTACCACATTAGAAATTAAAACTAAGAAAAATTTAAAACCCAAGAATATATTCCACTAGCTGGAATATATTCCAGAGCAATGACATCACCATAAATCAACAACTATTAACAACTCTACTGTAGACTAGTGAGAAAATTAGAGTAAGAAACACAAATGACGTTTTAGCACTACTATGAACATAGTTTTGCCCTCATCAGTCTTCTGAAAGTTCTCAGAGATACCCAACATCATATTTTAAGAAAGGCTGGTGCATTCCAGTTATGGTATTTCCATTTGCCTTCCAACTAACTATAGGAATGGGCAATGTTATACAACTCTGGACAATAAGAACTGAGCTTCCACTGGAGAATATTAGTGGATAAATTCACTTGTTCCCCATATTATACACTGCAATCTTCATGGGATACAACAGCAGTAGTTACCTAGGGATTCAAGGAGTAATTAACCTAATATGCTGCAAACAGCAGAGCAGAAAGATGGACCTGGGTCCTCTCACTAGCACAGCTAAAGGAATGAAGTAGCCAACCTTGGAATTTTCCTTTTGGTTTAAGCCACCTTTTATTGGGTTTTCTTACAGTCAAATGCGTCCTCCCTGGCACATCTCAGAACCTAGTTTGCTGAACACATTCTGAAAACCAAGGCTATGTATGTAGCTGGCACCCAGTAGAAGTTCAATAAATATTTGCTGGACAAATGTGTGAATAAATAAGTAAACAAACAAATCCACTAAGGCTGCTGTAGAGGAGAGACTCAGATAAAATGCTGGCTTTGGGGCTGGCAGAAAGACATGCAGTTCCCATACTGTCAACATTTAAAACGAAGTTCGCTATAAATCTCATAGTATCAAAAATGCCTGCGTATTATATACCTGTCAGGGTGGCCAAAACGTTCTGAAATTACTTTCATTTGGTCTGCACAATCTCCAAGTATGAGAGGTAAGTCTACATTTGCCAAATATAGACCATAACCTACTCAGTGGTAATCTGATAAAAAGCACTGTTTCGGGGTTTTTTCCCCCATTTCCCCTGAGTATGAATCAACTGAAGTCACTTCTCCCATGAAATAAGCACTACACAGAGAATTATGGACAGAAGGCTAGAAAACACAGCGTTTATGGAAGAAGGAAAAGAGACAAATATCTAGCCTCCAGTCAATGTTGTTAACTAGGGGTACAATAGCCTTATCAGAAACTACTTAAAACTCCATTAAATATAATCAAATATAAAGTTAAGAAATTTATGCTCAACTATGCTTAAACTTGACAATATTCTTCCTCTTCCTTACTGAAACCCTGATACCAGTATTCTCAATTTACTTTTCAATGTTTCTTTGCTTCATTACTTTAAGCAGGATTGATAAACTTGTCCATGTATTTGTAGCTTTCTTTAAAAAATTTCATAATAAAATATTCTTGCTCCCATAAAGTGCTTATGAAAGAAACAAATGATACACTTTTTCCTGTTAAAACAATGAGGTTTTAAGAAAAATTCCACTAGGAGGAGCTGGCTTTTTCTCTGTTGAGTCAGGAGTGTTTTGTTTCTGAGGCACTCTAATCAAAAACACAGACCTGAAATTTGCAGATAATTTCAAACAAACCCCAATCATAAACAAAACCTGGACCAAAGAAATAAGAGGAGGCAACTGCAATCCAGGTGCAGAGTGTACATACTCTTCACTCAGTTTTGCAAAGAATTAAGGAAATTTAACCTAGCAGATAACTTTCTGGGGGGTTACTGAGCTCCATTCTCCCATCCATGCCCCAAGCCACGTGGGAAAACGAGCTGCTCTCTGAATCTGGCCCCCAAATAGAAACATCCCTTTAGGACTGCTTGCTTTTGAAGCTGCTCAGATAGAAACTCCTGTCCTTGTTTCCATTAGAGCAGCAAGGACCTATCACTGGGACTTGAGAAACATCAGTCTTCACACATACATTCTGTTAGAAATAGTGGTGACTTACTTTCATTGCATTCTTGTCCTCAATTCACTTAACTGACAGACCGTAAGACTGTGAGCTTTCAGTGAGACTGGAAGAAAAACGGGCTGAGGAGCACATTAGATATTAAAATATTAGAAGTCTTCTTGCCTCTGTCATTAGTAACTTGGCTCCAAGTGATTTCTGCCTCTTTCCATCCTTGGTTCTACTCATAATTTATTACTAAATAAACAAAAACAAAAAATCCCACATATTTATTGGAAAACTACCATATGACAGGAACTCTAAAAACACTGCAAATAAAAAAATGGCAGCATTCCCATTTCCTCTCAAGTAACCCATGGCTAATGAGGAAATCACGAACTGCAAACAGATAAAACATAATTCTTTCTTGGAAGGGCTGGGAGAGAAGAAAACATGGAATGCTGCAGACAGCATCAAAAAGGGGCACCCCAGTCAGCCAGAAACAGCAATCACTCACTCTCTCATTCACACATATTATTTACATTTTCACCTCTGTTCAGTTTTCAGCATCTAAAAGTAGTGCTACTTGGCACCAAGACAAACACAACTGTAGGCTCTGATGTCTTAAGACACTATTTAGTTAGAACTGTGGGTGTTTGGAAACAATTGAATTCTTAAAATTACCATCAAAATAAAAAGTGAAATCCTTGTAGAGAACCATGGCATCCTAATAAATCCCACCTGCTTAATCCCACTCATCTTTTTGGGGCTGCAAGCCTCTGAAGGAGGAGTTTAAATGATTGTATGCTGTGGGTCACTGAACTCAAACAGAAAAGCATTTTTGTGGTTAGCTTTTAGTACTATGTAAAACCAAATATCTCACTTTGTTTCCTTTAAACCCTCAGCCCATGTGACCTCCAGTAAAGATGGCAAGTAAATTCACTCCTTGATAGATCCCCTCTACTCCAAACACAGCAAAGAGAGAGGAAACAAGAAGAGAAAACCAAGAGGATGCAAGCAAGTTCAAAAACAATAGAAAAATTTCTGTCTAATAGATATGAGGCAGAAACAGAGTGGAGTAAATTCTCAGAGTTAAAGCCTTTAGCCTCCTAAGCTCAGGATCCAAAAATAAGCACTGTAACTGGAAGCATGAAACCTACAAAAGTTGGTGGTAGTTGTTCAGTTGCTCAGCTGAGTTCTACTCTGTGATCCCACGGACTGCCAGGCTTCCTTGTCCTTCACTATCTCCCGGAGTTTGCTCAAACTAACCATAACCCACCAAGGAGAGAGGCAGACTTAGCATCCTACTTGAGGCAGGATTGGAGGTGAAACTGGAGGAGGGCTCCTCCATTCCTGAAAGAAGATTTGTTATCTCATACGGAGCTGTCCCTAGGGAGGAGGGAGAACACAGACCAGCCAAAGATGAGGAATTCAATGAAGCAGCCTGTGATTGCCCAAGTAACTGAAACACCACGGCAATTCTGGACTAGGGCTCCATGAAAGCCCCAGAGACAACTATAAATTGCTTTAAACAAGGAAGACTAAGCAGAGAGGGAGAAAGAGAGGCAGAAAATGAATCAATGAAAGCAATTAAAAAATATGCTGCATTCAAAACATGCCATTCAACCAAAGTTCTAAAGTACATGAGGAAATCTAATCCCAATAAAGGCAACTAACAAAATCAGCCATCAAACCACTAATTCATTTCAGATGAAATGAATATTATAAAATAGTCCAACAAAATAAGTATATTTAACTGAATTAAAGACTTAAATTTAAGACCTGAAACCATAAAACTCTTAGAAGAAAGCAAGCAGTAAGCTCTTTGACATCGGTCTCTAGGAATTTTTTTTTGATCTGTCTCCTCAGGCAAGGGCAACCAAAGCAAAAATAAACAAATGAGACCACATCAAACTAAAAAGCTTTTACACAGCAAAGGAAACTATCAACAAAACAAAAAGGCAACCAACTGAATGGGAGAAGACATTTGCAAATGATCCCTCCAATAAGGGGTTAACAACCAAAACATATAAGAAACTCATACAGCTCAATATATTTTTAAAAATCCAATTAAAAAAAATAAAGGACATGACATTTTTCCAGAGAAGACATAGAGACAGTCAACAAGCACATGAAAATATACTCAATATCATTAATCATTAGAGAAATGCAAATCAAAACCTGTCAGAATGATTATCATTAAAAAGATAACAAAGTATAAATATTAGTGAGGATATGGAGAAAAAGGAACCCTAGTACATAGTTGGTGGGAATATAAATTGGTACAGCCACTATGGAAAACAGTATGTAAGTTTCTGAAAAAATTAAAAATAAAACTACCATATGGCCCAGCAATAACACTTCTGGGTATTTATCCAAAAAACACCCCACTAATTCAACAAGATATATGCAAACCAGAGTTCACTGCAGCATTATTTACAATAGTCGAATATGGAAGCAACCCAGGAGTCCATTAATACATAAATGAGTAAAGATGTGAGACACATACAAACAAACACATACACACATGGACAAACACAGATGTAGACACACACACAATGTAATATTACTGAGCCATAAAAAAGTATGAAACCTTGCCATTTGAAACAACATGGGTGGATCTATTAGTAAATGAAATCAGTTAGATAAAGACAAATACCATAAAATTTCATTTATATGTGGAGTCTTAAAAGGTCCGTATAGCCAAAGTTATGGTTTTTCCAATAGTCATGTACAGATGTGAGCTGGACCATAAAGAAGGCTGAGCACTGAAGAATTAATGCTTTTGAACTGTGGTGCTGGAAAAGACTCTCGAGAGTCCCTTGGACTGCAAGATCAAACCAGTTCAATCCTAAAGGAAATCAATTCTGAATATTCATTGGAAGGACTGATGCTGAAGCTGAAGCTCCAATACTTTGGCCACTTGATATGAAGAGTGGACTCACTGAAAAAGATCTTGATGCTGGGAAAGGTTGAGGCAAGAGGAGAAGGGGGCGACAGAGATTGACATGGTTGGATGGCATCACCGACTGAATGGACATGAGTCTCAGCAAACTCAGAGAGATAGTGAAGAATAGGGAAGCCCGCGGTATGCTGCAGTTCAGGGGTTGCAAAGAGTAAGACACGACTAAGTAAGACACAACAACAAAAACACCACAAATGAACAATGTAACAAAAACAGAAAAAGACTTATAGAGCCAGAGGAAAAAACCAGTAGTTGCCAGAGGAGAGGTGAGTAAGTAGAAAGGGCAAAACAGGTAAAGGGGATTAATAGGGACTACCAACTTCCATTTATAAAATAAGTAAGTCATGGGAATACAGGAAACAGCACAGGGAATATAGTCAGTAATAATTCTGTATGGTAAGAGATGGGAACTACACTTACTGTGGTGATTATTTTGTAATGTACAAAAATATCAAATCACTACGATACACACCTGAGACTAATACAACATTGTAAGTAAATTATACTTCAATTAAAAATCAAAATAATTGTATTTAAGATGTTAAAAACCCAATTAAAAATAAGAAATTATAAAGCACAAACTCTGAGTTAAAACAATAGAGGGCTAAAAAAGAATCAATTGAAAATTATTTAAGAAGACAGTCATTAAAATAAAAAACACAGTACACAAGATACTTTAGGCAAAACTAAAGAGCTAGAAAATTTGAAGACAATACTATGAAATTCACTCAGAACGCAGCCCAGAAAGAAAATCAAAATTATGAGAAAGAAGTTAGAAAACATAAAGGTTAGTTTCACAAACATCTAGAAGGTATTACAGCAAAAAAGAAAAAGTGAAGAGAATGAAGAGAAACAATATTTAAAGAGATAAAAGCAAGAAATATTCAAGAAATACAAGTTCTTAGACTAACAGTACTTTCTAAATACTGAAAAAGACAATTTAAATAATTACAGATATATAAGGAGCTGAGCTCTATCCTCTGTGATGACCTAAGGGTGGGATGGAGAGGGGCCTATGGAGGAGGGGATATATGGAAATTCAGTCAGTTCAGTTCAGTTCAGTTGCTCAGTAGTGTCCAACTCTTTGCGACCCCATGAATCGCAGCATGGCAGGCCTTTTTGTCCATCACCAACTCCTGGAGTTCACTCAGACTCGCATCCATCGAGTCAGTGATGCCATCCAGCCATCTCATCCTCTGTCGTCCCCTTCTCCTCCTGCCCCCAATCCCTCCCAGCATCAGAGTCTTTTCCAACGAGTCAACTCTTTGCATAAGGTGCCCAAAGTACTGGAGTTTCAGCTTCAGTATCACTCCCTCCAAAGAAATCCCAGGGCTGATCTCCTTCAGAATGGATTAATTGGATCTCCTTGCAGTCCAAGGGACTCTCAAGAGTCTTCTCCAACACCACAGTTCAAAAGCATCAATTTTTCGGCGCTCAGCTTTCTTGACAGTCCAACTCTCACATCCATACATGACCACTGGAAAAACCATAGCCTTGACTAGACGGACCTTTGTTGGCAAAGTAATGTCTCTGCTTTTCAATATGCTATCTAGGTTGGTCATAACTTTTCTTCCAAGAAGTAAGCATCTTTTAATTTCATGGCTGCAGTCACCATCTGTGGTGATTTTGGAGCCCCAAAAAATAATGTCTGATACTGTTTCCACATCTATTTCCCATGAAGTGATGGGACCATGATCTTCGTTTTCTGAATGTTGAGCTTTAAGCCAACTTTGTCACTCTCCTCTTTCACTTTCATCACGAGGCTTTTTAGTTCCTCTTCACTTTCTGCCATAAGGGTGGTGTCACCTGCATATCTGAGGTTATTGATATTTCTCCTGGCAATCTTGATTCCAGCTTGTGCTTCTTCCAACCCAGCATTTCTCATGATGTACTCTGCATAGAAGTTAAATAAGCAGGGTGACAATATACAGCCTTAACGTACTCCTTTTCCTTTTTGGAACCAGTCTGTTGTTCCAGTTCTAACTGTTGCTTCCTGACCTGCAGATAGGTTTCTCAAGAGGCAGGTCAGGTGGTCTGGTATTCCCATCTCTTTCAGAATTTTCCAATAGTTGATTCAGATGTGATACAGCAGAAACTAACATGACATTGTAAAACAATTATACTCCAACTTAAATAATAATAATAATCAGGTAAATAAATCAATTTTTAAAACACACACAGACTAAAATATTAATTGTCAAAAGAAAATCTCAAAACATCACTGAACATCACTGGATCTGCTGAGTCGCAAGGCTCAAGAGGCAAGCCGCAAGAGCTGCAGCTGAGCTCACTGAGGCCTGACAGCGTGCAGAGACAATGGGGAATTAAGCATCTCAGATCAGCACACTCATGCTGAGGCAAAAGTCCCATGAGCATTTTACCTCTTTCTTAACAGTTGGTGGATACAAAGTGAGGTGACTGTCTTTCATTTTAGAGACAAAAAACTTCCTGAAAAAGCAGAACCTTAAATGTTTCTAAAAACTTCTAGCAACAAGAGATGTGTCCACCCTGGAATGATATGTAGTCTGGATTTAAATTTCTCTTCCTTGCCCACCATGTTTCTGCCAGCAGCACCTAACATGGACTTCTTTGGATGTCTTGTTCATCATAGTATCACAACCAACTTCAGACCAATGGACTCATTATACATACAGCAAAAGACCTGAGACAAGGAGCTGATGCCAACAGGGTTCAATGTCAGCTCTAGTTATTACCAGCTGCTATCTGAACTTGATGTTTTTCATCTTTGTTCCTTCACCTCTTATAAACTTCTTTAGAACATATTATTTCATTCCATTGCATCTTGTCTGGAAGCATGAAGAAACAAGAATGAAAGCCTGAGTTATCTGGAAAGGATAATAGATGTTATCTGAAGTTATCTGGAGGATCACAGATGATTTTCAATAGAACAATTGGTCTCAGAAAACTGGTAATATATAACACATATCATAATTGTTTAGATAAAGACTAGACTAATCACTTTGCCTACAAAGGTTAGTATAGTCAAAGCTATGGTTTTTCCAGTAGTCCTGTATGGATGTGAGAGCAGGACAATAAAAAAGGCTAAGTGCAAAGAACTGATGCCTTCAAACTGTCGTGCTAGAGAAGACTCTTGAAAGTCCATTGGACTGCAAGGAGATCCAACTAGTCAATCCTAAAGGAAATCAATCCTGAATTTTCATTGGAAGGATTGATGCTGAAGTGAAAGCTCCAGTACTTTGGCTACCTGATGCAAAGAGCTTACTCACTGGAAAAAGACCCTGATGCTAGGAAAGACTGAAGGCAGGAGGAGAAGGGGGCGACAGAGGATGAGATGGTTGGATGGCATGACCGACTCAATGGACATGAATTTGAGCAAACTGCAGGAGATGGTGAAGGACAGAGAAGCCTGGCATGCTGCAGCTCATGGGGTAACAAAGAGTCAGACACGACTGAGTGACTGAACAAGAGTTATCAATTTTTCATAAAGGTTAGTGAACTTCTCATTTAGGTTCCCCTGGAAAGCAGAGCTCAGGCAAGCTAAAGAAGGTAAGAGACCTGAATTTGCCTTATTTCCAGATATAAAATCTCTCACTAAAACCACCTACATCATGCTATCCAAGTGGTATACCTGGTAGTCACTCAAGGGGATCAAGAGGGACAAAGGCTCTAGAACTAGCCACAGGGTCTCAGATATTTTCTAAAAATTTTGTTATATTATGGCACAAGAGCACCACCTACTGAAATAGTTCCAAGGGACAATTTATCCATTTATCAAAAAATGGCTAGGTCTATATCCACCTCTAACCAACTGTTTACCTTGGTTTCAGAAAAACATGACTGTGGAGGGATGGACTTCAAATCATTTCAATATAACTGGCTGTGTCTCTTTCTTGTTTAAAACTAGGGTCCTTGCCAAGACCTCCTGAAAAAGAAATCGTTGCCCTCATTTTTGCTTTAATAACCATAGTAAAATGAGTCTTGCTACTATCAGTATCCTCTTTCCCTCCTATCCAGCTTGAGCTATCTCAGTGAATACTCTATTTCTAGATCTCTTCCCCTATCTGTTTTCCAAGAAGCAGAGAAAACTCAAGGGGGCAACCTATGGGTTCTAATGAGTCTAGAAAGGATATATATCAAGTCATTCAGTCAAATTTTAAACCATACAAGGCACAGTACTAAGACTGGGGAATTGTGCTTTTTTTCAAACTCATTTGAAGATGATTACAGTAGCCCCCCTTCCCTCAAGGAGCTTAAAATGAACACAGAAGTTCTAGACCAGCAAAGCTGGAGTCCAAATGAGCTGCTAGTAAAATAAAGAAGAAAATACCCAGGGAAGGACAGTTTGGGGGGTTGCGCAACTAACATCATAGCAAGGCAGATCGTTTCTACTACGCTGCATACATGCAGAATGAAGCAGGAGCCATGGCAAAAATAGAGTTCTTTCTGTAGCCCCTCAGGCTTTCATGAAGCTCTTAGTTACTGCCAGTTACAAAATCCTTGACCCAGACTTGCTTGAACAACTCACATAAATTCTACCGTATATGTCACGTAGTCTTGTTACTTTTTATTGGTGCGATGGGCTTACTCTGCTTATGAGCCATTGTATGCATAACCTCTACCATGCCTTAACTGTGATGAAAAAGCAGCAACTCATGTTTACTCCCAATCATGTCGTGCATTCTGTCATCAGTTACTAGTCAGGGTTCCATCACAGCCAGAGTATTCACACGAAAATAGAGGGGATCCTCTACATGGCACAACCATGGAAGAAATAACACATAGCCCCAAAATGCCAGTCATCTGATGCCTGTAAAAGTACAAATTTGTTAACTTGGAAATCACTGAAAATTTCAAAGCAATAAATATGTCTTTATTCTATTTCAATTGCTTCGTAGAATAAAAGAGGATACTTTAGAAAACTTCCAATCACAGTTCTCTAGTGTTCACACATGGCTATGCCAGGTGCAGTCTGCACTATATGGTGTGCTTGTTAAAGCCCCGTAGCAACGGGAAACCAGAGCAGTGTCATAGGAAAGGTAAATCCAGCTGAATGTGAAAACCTCAGCAGAGAGACTTGCTGGAAAAGAATGAAGTTATACAAGAAAGAGGCAAATTCTAAGATAAAAAGCAACCAACTAGTTGACAGAAATAAAGCAGGAAAAAAAAAAAAACCAACATGTGAGTCACAGGCCCGTAGAATTGCGGGGGTGGGGGGGACATAATATCAGGTTTTATTTGTCCAATATAAAATAGATATTATTTAAAAATAATGTTAGGCAACAGGTGGGCTTCTCAGGTGTCTCAGTGGTAAAGAATCCACCTTCCAATGCTGGAGATGCAGGTTCAATTCCTGGGTTGGGAAGATTCCCTGGAGAAGGGAATGGGAACCCACTCCAATATTCTTGCCTGGAAAATCCCATGGACAGAGGAGGCTGGTGGGCTATATTCCATAGGGTTGCAAAAAGTCAGACACAACAAAGAGCTGGACAACAATATACCAAGCAGGGGCCTAGAAAAAATTCAGTAGGTCTGCTAGATTTGACCCAGTTTGGGCCCTCATTAGAATTCCGGATGTAGTGAACATCTGCAGTCACCTCTCCAACGCTTATTTTCTACATTCCTTCTTCCTAACAGGAACCTAAAATTTCTTAGCCAGCAGATTTTGGTGAGACAAGAATGAGCTCTGTTTGGGTTAAGCAGTGGTTCTTGATCAGGGACAGCCTTGACCCACAGGGGACCTTTGACAATGTTTGATGGCATTTTTAGTTGTCACAACTAGAGGAGTGTGCTGCTGACATCCAGTGGATAGAGGCCATGGATGCTACTACACTTCCTATAATACAAAGGACAGTCCCCCAAGACCAGCAATTGTCTGGTCCAAAATGTCACTCCCTCACCCATGCTAGAACACTCAATCACTCACCCAGGAGTTTCTGAGAATAGACTCTCTCCTTGTCAGATGTGAAGAAGGAAATAAGTGTTTCAGCTCCTGCTTGGAGCTATCTCACCATGATATAGAAGCCAGCCTTAGGATTAAGTGTGGTAGGCAAACACAGGTTTCAGGTGATGGCTCCTTGCCACGAGGGCTCTTTAAAAGATAGACCACTTTTTGGAAAATAACTCCGTTTTTTCTCCTCATTACATGATCTTTTCACTTCATAACATATTACATAAATCACCAAAGGCAACATATTGACATTATAATTTCAGATAAAGAATACTCATTAATTCACTCAACACAGCAGTTTCTTGTCAATAATATGACAGAATGAAAAGATTTTTAGAATTATTCGAACATGCCATCGCATACACAGTAGGGTAAATGATGGCCCCCTCAAATGTATGGTCTCCCTGGGACCTGCAATTATTACTTTGAAGGAGTGAATTCATATTTACTTTGTATGGCAAATACAGAGGAAGTACTTATAATGGATTACCAAGGTATGCCATAAAAGAAATCAGATGTATCCTTGTGAGAACGGGGGAGCATGAGGCAGACACACAGAGGAGGAGCCAGGCAGGCAGAGATCAGAGCAATGTAGCCACAAGCTCAGAGGTGCTTTCGCTGGCAATCACCAGAAGCCAGGACCAGATTCTCCTCTAGTGTTCCCAGAGGGAAAGCAGTCCTGCCAGATTTCAGACTTCTGGCTTCCAGAACCATAAAATAATACCTTTCTTCTGCTTTCAGTCTCTAAATTGGTAATTGTTTGTTACAGCAGCCTCAGGCAATTAATGCAGCATCTTTCAAGGAGGTATATGATCCTTCAGTCAAAGGATTCACCACCATCTAATTAACTTAGAACCTCAGGGTCCATATTCTCAGGAAGAAAAGTTAGTTGGCTCAATTCATTCAACAACGTCTCTAAATTGTTTTCTACTGGGTCAGCTGCTCATCCCACAAAGACTAGTGTTTGACAGGTACTAAAGTCTGCGCAGATGGTGACTGCAGCCATGAAATTAAAAGATGCTTACTCCTTGGAAGGAAAGTTATGACCAACCTAGATAGCATGTTGAAAAGCAGAGACATTACTTTGCCAACAAAGGTCCATCTAGTCAAGGCTATGGTTTTTCCAGTGGTCATGTATGGATGTGAGAGTTGGACTATGAAGAAAGCTGAGCACTGAAGAATTGATGCTTTTGAACTGTGGTGTTGGAGAAGACTCTTGAGAGTCCCTTGGACTGCAAGGAGATCCAACCAGTCCATCCTAAAGGAGATCAGTCCTGGGTGTTCATTGGAAGGACTGATGCTGAAGCTGAAACTCCAATACTTTGGCCACCTCACGCGAAGAGTTGACTCATTGGAAAAGACTCTGATGCTTGGAGGGATTGGGGGCAGGAGGAAAAGGGGACGACAGAGAATGAGATGGCTGGATGGCATCACCGACTCGATGGACATGAGTTTGGGTGAACTCTGGGAGTTGGTGATGGACAGGGAGGCCTGGCGTGCTGCAGTTCATGGGGTGGCAAAGAGTCGAACACAACTGAGCAACTGAACTGAACTGAAAGTCTGTGCAGATTCTTCAAAGGCAGGTAGAGCAAAGAGGAAATGATCAGCATGTGCATTATGGTAATCAAGAGTTATATAGCTCTTTTAGTTAAGGACACTCAGGAGAATTGCATCATTTCTGTATTTGAGATCTGTGGAAGAGATGACCACAATCTGTAAACAGAGAGTAGGAGCCTAAAATTTCCTTCTAGCTCTATGACTCTACAGCAAAACCTTACTACTTAGGGCTGTATTATCAGGTTTTATCATTTAATATCCAGAAGGATCTTCAATTAGCAGAATATCAGGGAAATCTCAGGAAATGAAAAACCATCTCTGTTATACAATCTGGTCAATGACCTGCCATTACTTCGAGGAAAGGAATAAAAAGAAGATATCAGCAGTACTTATAGAAGAAAAAAATCCTCTGAACTAACTGTGATCAAAGTACAGTGCAACAGTTGTATAGAGCAATGGAATTATAACAGAACTGGCTGTTCTGTTATTAAAAAAAAAAAAAGGCTGACAAGGGTTGAGAAGAGAGGAGGATGAATAGGCAGGATACAGAGAATTTTTAGGACAGTGAAACCACTCTGCATGATACTCTAACGGTGGATATATGTCACTATACATTTTTCTAACCCCACAGAAAGTAAATGATGGACTTTGGATGATTATGATATGTCAATGAAGGTTCATTAACTGCACCAAATGTACAGTTAATGTGGCAAGGATGTTGATAATAGAGGAGGTGGTACATATGTAGGGGAACAAAATATATGGTAAGTCTGTACTTTCCACTCAAGTTTTCTAAGAACCTAAAACTCCTCTATAATAAAATAAAATAAAATAAAATAAAAGAATCTTTTTTAAAGGCCATGGTGACAGGAGCAATTTTGGCTCAACAAAACTCCAATCTACTCTAGATGCTCAAAGAATAAGGCTCAGAAACAGCAGGAACAGAGTGAAAAAGGCAAAAAATGGGTCTCAACTATTATCTGGCAGCAGCTGCAGCCCTCACACCCTATATAGTAAAATTAATCAGTTCCCTGAATTACAATTTCATAAATTCAGACAGCCAGATGCTTGCTTCCTCCAGACACAGAGGATAATTTGTGTTGGTTATACTATGAGGTATTATCTGCTTCAAAGTCTACTATGGGACTCCTCAACCACCAGGAAATTAAAATACAAAAGCTTTTTATTGTGTCTCCCCCTAACTCTACCCTCAAGATACTATGTATTTCCAATGTCAACTAAGAATTTCATAAGGGAGAGCTTCTCTCACATGTCAAATATGAAGGTTTTTTTGTTGCTTGGTTTGTTTATTCATCCAACTTAGACTACAGGATATTCTACAGCAGCACATGCCCTCTGGCATTAAGTCCATGAGCCAGATTTTCTTTAAACCTTTCTTCTAACAGATATTCCTCTCCCTGTCACAAGCAGTGTGATCTTTTTACCTTTCTCTACCTCATTTTCAAGACCACTTGTTTAGAGACAAAGCGATCTCAAGTAACAGGTTAATTATGTAGGTATGTATGTGCCCAGTGTAAGGGCTAATAATGTGCTACTGATCTACTGATCTTTCCCTGTCACACCACAAGAATTGTATTTGGTCTGGCAAAGCTCAAAAAGTTTAACCATATCTATCTGGTTAAGATTTTTTTTTAAAAAAAAATCAAAGAAAGAGTATGAGTCTATTTGCTTAATAACTATGGGTAAAAATCTTGAAGCTTTTCACTAGCTTAAGCATGATTGTAACCTTTGGCCTTTGGAAGCATTACCATGAACAAAGCTAGTGGAGGTGATGGAGTCCCAGCTAAGCTATTTCAAACCCTAAAAGATGCTGCTGCTAAGTGCTGCAGTCAATGTGCCAGCAAATTTGGAAAACTCAACAGTGGCCACAGGACTCAAAAAGGTCAATTTTCATTCCAATCCCAAAGAAAGGCAATGCCAAAGAATGTTCCAAATACCACACAATTGCACTCATTTAGCATACTAGCAAGGTAATGGTCAAAATCCTTCAAGCTAGGCTTCAACAGTACACGAACCAAGAGCTTCCAGATGTACAAGCTGGATTTAGAAAAGGCAGAGGAATCAGAGATCAAATTGCCAACATCCACTGGATCATTAAAAATAGCAAAGGAATTCCAAAGAAACATCTACTTCTGTTCCATTGACTATGCTAAAGCTTTTGACTGTGTAGACCACAAAAAAACTGTGGAAAATTCTCAAAAAGATGGGAATGAATATCAGACCATCTTACCTACCTCCTGAGAAACCTTTATGCAGGGAAAGAAGCAACAGTTAGAACCAGGCATAGAACAATGAGCTAGTTCAAAACTGGGAACAGAGTACGTCAAGGCTGTCTATTGCCACGCTGCTTATTTAACTTCTATGCAGAGTATGTTAAGCTCAAAGCCAGGCTGAATGACTCACAAACTTGAA
This sequence comes from Ovis aries, assembly GCF_016772045.2. Classification (NCBI taxonomy): domain Eukaryota; kingdom Metazoa; phylum Chordata; class Mammalia; order Artiodactyla; family Bovidae; genus Ovis; species Ovis aries. The sequence continues at coordinate 31,013,807 of NC_056055.1, read as the reverse complement.
TCAACATCACTGGGAGAAATATCAACAACCTCAGAAATGCAAATGATACCACTCCAATGGCAGAAAGCAAAGAGGAAACTAAAAAGACTCTTGATGAGGGTGAAAGAGGAGAGTGAAAAACCGTGAATGTCCTGGCTGATGCTCTCAAGAGTATCAACAATGCTGAAAAGAGAGGCAAATGCCAGTTGCTTATCAGGCTGTCCTCCAAAGTCATCATCAGGTTTCTAACTGCGATGGTGAAGCATGGTTACATTGGTGAATTTGAAATCACAGATCATCACAGAGCTGGGAAAACTGTTGTGAACCTCACAGGCAGGCTAAATAAGTGTGGAGTGATCAGCCCCAGATTAACATCTAAAAAATGGCAGAATAACCTGCTCCCATCCCATCAATTTGATTTCATTGTACTGACAACTTCAGCTGGCATCATGAACCATGAAAAAGCAAAATCAAAACACACAGGAAGGAAAATCCTTGGATTTTTTTCTCAAGGGATGTAATACCTACAAATAAAATGCCTGGCAGTGGTGGGGGCAGCGGGGAGGGGAAAAAGAGGGAACAATCCCACTTAATAACAATTGCATCAAAAAGAATAAAATATCTAGGACTAAATCTAACCAAGAAGTAAAGGACCTATGTGAAAAATTATAAGACACTGTTGAAAGAAGTTGAAGATGGTACAAAGAACTGGAAAGATATACCATGTTCATGGATTAAAGAATTAATATTGTTAAAATGACCATACTACAAAAGGAATACAGATTCAATGCAATTCCTTTCAAAACACCAATGGCATCTTAGCACTGAAACAAATAATTCCAAAATTTGGGTAGAAACAAAAAGACTTTAAATAGCACAAAACAAATTTGAGAAAGAACAATAAAGCTGGAGGAATCATATACCCTGACTTCAAACTATACTACAAATCTACAATAATCAAAGGAGTATGGTATTGGCACAAAAACAGACATATAGATCAATGGAACAAAAAACAGAGCCCGGAAGTGAACCCGTATTTAAATGGTCAATTAATCTACAACAAAAGAAGTAAAACAATACAATGAGAAAAAAACACCCTCATTAATAGTGTTGGGAAAACTGGACAACTACATGCAAAAGAATCAAACTGGATTACTCTCACACTATATACAAAAATCAACTCAAAATGGATTAAAGCCTTAAATGTAAGATCTGAAATCATAAAACTCCTAGAAGAAAACAGACAGTGGTTTTCAGGAATATATATATTTTAATATATCTCCTCAGGCAAAGGAAACCAAAGCAAAAATAACTGGGACTGCATCAAATGAAAAACCTTTTACAAAGCAAAACAAAGAAATCATTCAAAAGATGAGCACTGATAACATTTCTGAAGGCACTCACCAAAAATATCATTACCACCTCTTATTCTCAACAGTGGCAATTCACATAAAATTTTACTTTTATATTTAATAATTTCAAAATTTATAAAATGTTTACATTGTTTTAATCAACTGTGAACCAGGAATAATTCAAAAGATAATTCATAAAAAATTACATGCATAATCTTATATTATATGCATTTTTATTGCAGAATCTTAACTCTATCACATATCTATATTCTTATTTCACTGTATTACACTCAGTCAGGAGAAGTTTCTTCATTTTTGAACTATCTGTCCTGAATATCTTCAATTTACCTTACTTGCCTCATTTCCAAATGGAGCACTATTCTTTCCTGCTTCCATGAGTTCTCTGGGATCCCTTGCTTTTCCCACCCATGATTAACACACATGCCTTCCCATCTCATTTAGACTTTTTTCCATCTACTCTTCTCCCTGTTCACTGCTTCCTTATTGAGGTCTAGACTTGACAGCAAAATAGACTTCTGGAAGAGAGATGATGATATGAAGAAGAAATTTCCTGAGCCTCATCAAGGAATGAGGCAAATAGTGGAAATAATTCTGCAGCATGGCCTTTGCATTTTTATTAAATGCAAATACCCAGAGAAGATGAAACATATTGTTAAACATTAATACCAATGTCTCAGGAGGAGCATGCTGAAACAGGGAAAGGAAGAACAGACGAAGACCCCAATCAATGATAGGTGAAGTGAGAAGAGGTCAAATACAAATTCTACCTACAGCCAGCCTGGGCAATTCCAAATTACTTAGCCTGCCATTTCTGGAAGATACAGTTATAAAGCACAGAGTACACAATCTATAAGGCATGGTCTGCAATATTTGTTATGGAGCATTAACAAGATCACTCAGTCATTCTGTAAGTGTCACACTGATTCTGAACCCACTCTACATTTTGTTTTAAATGCTATCTTTCTAGAGAACTATTTACTGGAAGTGCAAGTTTATCTAACTATTCACTGGGTTCCACAGTAATATTAGGCATGAAACAATTCATTTTTATGAGTTAAGAATTTAATGAGTGGCAATAGCTACTCTACCATCTTGTCTTAAATCACGGCAGATGGTGATTACAGCCATGCAATTAAAAGACACTTGTTCCTTGGAAGAAAAGCTACGACAAACCTAGAGAGCATATTAAAAAGCAGAGACCATCCTTTGCCAAGAAAGGTCCATCTAGTCAAAACTATCTTTTTTTCCAGTACTCATGTATGGATGTGAGAGTTGGACCATAAAGAAAGCTGAGCGCGGAAGAATTGATGCTTTTAAACTATGGTGTTGGAGAAAACTCTTGAGAGTCCCTGGGACTGCAAGGAGATCCAACCAGTCCATCCTAAAGGAAATCAGGTCTGAATATTCATTGGAAGAACTGATGCTGAAGCTCCAATACTTTGGCCACCTAATGTGAAGAACAGACTCATTAGAAAAGACCCTGATGCTAGGAAAGATTGAAGGAAGGAAGAAGGGGGTGACAGAGGATGAGATGGTTGGATGGCATCACCAACTCAATGGACATGAGTTTGAGCAAGCTCTGGGAGTTGTTGATGAACAGGGAAGCCTGGCATGCTATAGTCCATGGAGTCGCAAAGAGTCAGACACAACTGAGTGACTCAACTGAACTGAATAGCTTAATTATTGTGACTCCCACTAGAAATAAGGTTCAGTCAGTCAGTCGCAGTCACGTCTGACTCTTTGCAACCCCATGAATCGCAGCACGCCAGGCCTCCCTGTCTATCACCAACTCCAGGAGTCTACCCAAATCCATGTCTATCGAGTCGGTTATGCCATCCAGCCATCTCATCCTCTGTCGTCCCCTTTTCCTCCAGCCCCAATCCCTCCCAGCATCAGAGTCTTTTCCAATGAGTCAACTCTTTGCATGAGGTGCCCAAAGTACTGGAGTTTCAGCTTCAGCATCATTCCTTCCAAAGAACACACAGGACTGATCTCCTTTAGAATGGACTGGTTGGATCTCCTTGCAGTCCAAGGGACTCTCAAGAGTCTTCTCCAACACCACAGTTCAAAAGCATCAATTCTTCAGCATTCAGCTTTCTTCACAGTTCAACTCGATGGGAATACCAGACCACCTGACCTGCCTCTTGAGAAACCTCTATGCAGGTCAGGAAGCAACGGTTAGAACTGGACATGGAACAACAGACTGGTTCCAAATTGGTAAAGGAGTACGTCAAGGCTATATATTGTCACCCTGCTTATTTAACTTCTATGCAGAGTACATCATGAGAAACACTGGACTGGAAGAAGCACAAGCTGGAATCAAGATTGCCAGGAAAAATATCAATAACCTCAGATATGCAGATGACACTACCCTTATGGCAGGAAGTGAAGAGGAACTAAAAGGCCTCCTGATGAAAGTGAAAGAGGAGAGTGAAAAGGTTGGCTTAAAGCTCAACATTCAGAAAACTAAGATCATGGCATCTGGTCCCATCAGTTCATGGCAAATAGATGGGGAAACAGTGGAAACAGTGTCAGACTTTATTTTTCTGGGCTCCAAAATCACTGCAGATGGTGATTGCAGCCATGAAATTAAAAGACACTTACTCCTTGTAAGGAAAGTTATGACCAACCTAGACAGCATATTCAAAAGCAGAGACATTACTTTGCCAACAAAGGTCCGTCTAGTCAAGGCTATGGTTTTTCCAGTAGTCATGTATGGATGTGAGAAATAAGGTTAACCTTTTCCAAAAACATGAACAGCTACTTATGAGTCTACCCTCTCTCTCTTCATCTAGTAAGTGTCAGTATAACAGAGTAACTAAGGAGGCTGCCTCTGGAGGTAGACTGCCAAGGTTTGAATTCTCACTTTGCCCTGTGACCTTGGGAAATTATTTAACCTCTTCATGCCTCAGCTTCTGCATCTTTAAATGGGAAAAACCTACAAATTACTGTGAATAATAAAATGTATTACTATCTAGAAACCACTTAGACTTGTGCCTGGCACATTGTAAGCACTCAAAATACGTTAGCTACTATCATTAGTTATGGCATTTCTAACAAAACAATGATGATATCTTTCTCCAAGATTTCTCCACTAGGTAGAAATAATCTCTCCTGGTGAATTTAAATGCCTGTCAGCAAAAGCACTCTGAAACCCTAGGGAGTCAACAGTGAGAATAAGCATCAGTGCCTTGGACAGGCTGCACCACAAAAACCTGAAAGCCACAGAGCTGTTTGTTTTACTACACCACAAATATTAGAGTCATAGATTTCAAAATTTTGCTAAGCCAGTTTCTGCTACATTCAAAATATGGTAATATAAGATGGTTTGGTCTGCTATCAAGTCATGGGTTGTATAAACACAAGTTTACAACAAAAATGACTGTAAAAGTGCTATGGTTCTTAATGGTTATATTAAATTATATTTGAGGCCTTTTATTTTTCTAGCTGCAAATAATAGGGAAAAGAGTCTACTTGAGAGTGAGAACCAAATTTAACTAAACTGTAAATTTCTCAAGATAACTTGACAATTTCAATTTCGTCTCTTTTAACGTGCAAGACCAAACACAGTACAGTTTATAACGTGAAACCCAAACACATCACTAGGAAACTAGGTTCCAAACTAGCTCTACCATTATTAGCTGTGTGGCTCAAAATATTTCATCTCTCTTTAAAAGAAAAGGGTAATGACACCAATTGCCTAGAACCAAAAAGTAGATTAAATGAGACAAATGTTGACAATACATAGTAGCTGTAACTGTTAATAAATAACATAGGAAAATATCATTTACTTGAGCTCTGAGATTATTCCTACACACACACACACAAACACACTCATACAATAAAAAGAAGAAAAAGAAAAAAGAATCTAATCTAAGATGTAAGAAGGAAAGCTTAAAAAGACATTTAAAAATTCCTCCTATATAACAAAGTTTTTTTATACCTGAGAGAAAGTGAAGATAAAGAAAATGCTATGTTGTCAAAGCAAAGAACTGTGAGCAAAAGTCAGACATTTACTAAATAACATGAAAGAATTTGAAAAGAAACTATTTTTTAGTCAGTATCAACGATGAAATTTACATGTAATTAGGAACTTCAGGCAGGTTACAACTACGATGGAATAATTCACCCAGAGTTGGCTCAGAGAAACTATAATTTAAAATTAGTATAATATTATAAATTAAATAAATATTTTAAGTAAACATAAAGTAGAATGCTACAAATTCTATGAAGTTTTACACTTAACACTAACATTATGTTCTTTTATGTATATCATAATTAAAAAGTAAAAATGATGCCATGTTAAGAAGATCACATCAAGAAACACATATTTATTCTTTCATCAACTGATATCTAGACTGCTGATTAAATGAAAAAGTAGTCAACAACAGAAGTAATACAAAAAAACAAGAAAAAACAAAACCAGAGTAAAACAAAAGAATACCAATTCTTGCCTATAAAATTAGCAATTAAAAAGTAATTCCCAGTGCTTGCAAGAATACAGTTAAATAGCCACTCATATACAAGTTTATGGGAGTGTAACTTGTACAAGTTTTTTTGGAGGATAATAGGAAAAGTATGCCAAAAGCTTTGAAAGTGTTTACGCCCTTTCACCTATAAACCCACTTCTAGGAACAGAGTCTAAGGAAATAACCAGAGATGTACACAATGAGTGATATATAAGAATGTTCACTGCATACAACAGCAAAAAAACTGTTATCGAAATTTCCAACAAGCAACTAACTAATTCGCAATACAGCCGGATAAAAGTACCAACAAACTCCCATCTCATTTTACAGGAACATGATTTAGTGGCATGGAAAAATGTTTGTGTTAGATGGCTAAATTTAAGACTATAAAATACTATACACAGGATAACTGCAATTTTATATACACAAATATATTCATATGCAACTGAAAAGCTAAATATTGCAATGTTAACAATAGTTATCTCTGTGTGGTGAATTTATTTGCTTAATTATACTTCTCGTTATTTTCTAAATTTCCGAAGATAAAAGGAAACGTATTATTTTTATATCCAGTACAGTCATCCTTGTGGTTTACCCAAGACACTTATTACAGCTAAGTCTATGAGGGTAATCCCATACCTCTTAACTGGAGTAAAGTTACAACCATAACTATATCCTGGCCAAGGAGATACAAGGAGACATCTGGGATAGAGGCCTCCAGGAAAGGTTTTCTTGCTCCTGAGAAGGAAAGTGTGAGAGCCACTGCATTCTTCTGAAAATGGTAACATCTAGATGTGATTCATTTATTTGTCATTCAAAATTCATTTACCTGAACACCTACTGTGCAGTTCTTGGCCCATCTCTAAATAGGGAGATTGTCTGCTATTACTTCTAAGAGTTCTAAATTAGTAAACTTTAGTAGTTAAATACAAAAACCTTAATCATCATCCATCTTCCATTCTATTCTTCACAGGTAAGAGAATTTGTTGGCTCAATGGCAGTTTATTAAACAAGAAAACAAAATAAACTTACCACCACCACCACAACATAAACCTGACCAACTGCACAGCTTAAACAAAACAAAAACAAAGACAGTTCTTCAAGCCAGCACTGCCCTACTACACATTAGGTACTGACAACACCGGAAAAGAGGGGTATGAAACAAAGATGGAACAAAGATGAAGAGCTCTGTTTCTCTCATGCTGACGTCAAGGCCGTGAAAAAAATACAGAAACCTTTAATTTCAATGCATGTAAGAATACACTAAACCTGACAGCTCACTGAAATCACAGAGGAATTTTAAGTGCCCAGATTTGCTGTATGTACTCATGATGGAGGTTTTGTTCAGAAACAAATACACAGTTCCATGTCTTTTTGAAGGCACATCCTAAAATCTCGATGACTTGGGGGCTGCCTATCATTAAGAACTGCTGTATAGATTTGTAATATAATAATGCCCTTAGGGACCACTGGGGTGTGTACAGTTCTTTGCCCCAAAACTAAATGGTCCCATGTGGCTGTATTTTTTTTTTTATGTGACATTTATTGGCTCATGTTTTAATTGGGAAAAAAAGTTAAGAAAATATGTATATCTTTCAAAAGTTAATTTTTAAAAGGTAACATGAACATATGACAAAATATTTTAGACACTGAACAATTCATTCTTGATTCATTTCTATAAAAATACATCAAATATGCTGAGGTTATTAGAGGAAGACGTAACTTCATCCTCAACAGACTTTCTCAATCTCTTGATATGAAAATGATGATGATGATTACAGCAGCTAACATTTACACAGTGCTTATTCTACAGCAACAACAACCATTAGCTCTTTTGATGTCTCAATATCCACAATGCTGTTTTGCAGATGAGAAAACTGAGGCAAAGAGAGATTCAATTTCTTGCCCAAGTTCACATATCTTCTTCACTGAGAAACAGATCAAGCACTCATCCATATCACAAATCACTGATGACATGTCCAAAAGGAAGTGAAAGCTGAATATGAAAAGTAACTTTTGTTTTTATCTGTTAATGAAAGCAAAATTTTTCAGGGACTCAACCTAAAAATTTCAGCTTATTTTCTTAAGGATAAATTATCATTTTATTCTGAGCATTTGCATTCCTCTTTTACATTCAAATTGCTTAATTCTTCTCTCAAATCTCTCTAACAACCCCATCCCATACCACATCATCAGGGTCAACAGGCTCATTCTAAAATTCTCATTGGGTCCTTCCAACTGTCAGAGGCAATCTCTCTGTCTGCTGTTTCTATTTACACATCCCAAGTCTACCCACCCAAACTTCTGTGGGGAAACCAAAGACAATGTCTGTCTCTGCCAAAGGATAAAGGGAGAAAAATGTTTTCCACACAGTTAAAAGAATCCCTTTTGTCAAATCAATCTGATGATGCTGAATGAATTGAATACCTCCCTGTGACCACCTCACCATTGGCTATTTAATATGAAATTGCATAATTTGCAAGGTGGAAACTATTCAAATTGCCCTCAAAAAGTTAAACTAGAAAATATGCTTTTTTATCTCTAACAAAAAGGCAGAAATGTGTAGAAAGAAGCTGTATACCTGCAGTATGCTTTTTCCTGAATAAAAATAATTTCTATTTTCTTAAGTAAAAATTCAAGACACATATCCAAGATAAGGGATTTTATCACTGCTATACAGTAAATCCATTTTTCCAGCTGATAAGATTTCCCTATCCTCCCAAGCCCAAGTCACAATTTCTCTCAAGAGCTCTGAAATTTAATTTGTAGGTTGTACAAATTCATGTCCTGAGCTCCTGACAATCTACGTATTAAGAACAGGGGATCTGACTTGAAAGTAAAATGTCTGACACTTAACACTAATGAATGAGATTTTTTAAATTGGTTTTTTATCTAAAAACATTCATGCTTTCTCTAAAATAAAGGCTAATGTTTCAGCAAGGAAGAATAATTTTTAAAGTACAGTTTATTTATAATTTCATTGGTTTTTCCAGTGGTCATGTATGGATGTGAGAGTTGGACTATAAAGAAAGCTTAGCACTGAAGAATTGATGCTTTTGAACTGTGGTGTTGGAGAAGACTCTTGAGAGTCCCTTGGACTGCAAAGAGATCCAACCAGTCCATCCTAAAAGAGATCAGTCCGGGGTGTTCATTGGAAGGACTGATGTTGAAGCTGAAACTCTAATACTTTGGCCACCTGATGAGAAGAGCTGACTCATCTCAAAAGACCGTGATGCTGGGAAAGATTGAGGGCAGGAGGAGAAAGGGACGACAGAAGATGAGATGGTTGGATGGCATCACCGACTCAATGGACATGGGTTTGGGTGGACTCTGGGAGTTGGTGTTGGACAGGGAGGCCCGGTGTGCTGCGGTTCATAGGGTCACAAAGAGTCGGACACAACTGAGCAACTGAACTGAACTGAACTGTCCAAGTGATTGTGTCTTTTTTATGTAAGATGATCTTTCAGTTCAGTCAGTCAGTCATGTCCGACTCTTTGCCAGCCCATGAATCACAGCACACCAGGCCTCCCTGTCCATCACCAACTCCCAGAATTCACTCAAACTCATGTCCTTCAAGTCAGTGATACCATCCAGCCATCTCATCCTCTGTCGTCCCCTTCTCCTCCCGCCCCCAATCCCTCCCAGCATCAGGGTCTTTTCCAATGAGTCAACTCTTCACATGAGCTGGCCAAAGTATTGGAATTTCAGCTTCAGCATCAGTCCTTCCAATGAACACCCAGGGCTGATCTCCTTTAGAATGGACTGGTTGGATCTCCTTGCAGTCCAAGGGACTCTCAAGAGTCTTCTCCAACACTATAGCTCAAAAGCATCAATTCTTCGGCACTCAGCCTTCTTCACAGTCCAACTCTCACATCCATATATGACCACTGGAAAAACCATAGCCTTGACTAGATGGACCTTTTAAGAGATAATTAAACTTGCTATGGAACTATTTGCTCCAACAGATCTTAATAGTTATGTTAGACATTGATGTATTTTATTTATCTGCCCATGTATTATTAATACTTGAAAACCACTGGACCATTTCAAGATTATTGCTTGGTCTTAGCATGCCATGATACAAATTTTCCTGGCAAGCTGCACTCTCAATACAGGTGTCTGTGCTTTTATGTTTTCTGTAAATTTCCTTATATGCATTCTCATAATAGGTAGTAGTTATAACACCTAGCACCCAGATTCAGTGTTTAATACTGGTGTTAACATCTTGCATTATCAAGCCTGTGCCAAGACACATATTTCCTATGCTCTTCCATCTTGATTTGTTTGTTGAGTATTCACATCCACTGCTTCTATTTGATTAGCACTATAGCACTTCATTCATTTTCTTTTTTCCAGTCACATTTCTCTTTCATTTTTCTGCTCCTCTAAGAATTTAATTTCAATCTATAGCTTCTCCATTTATATTTCACTAATGTGAAATCAGCAGCTAATGCTCAAAATCCTTCAAGCTAGGCTTCAACACTACATGAACTGAGAACTTCCAGATGTACAGCTGGATTTAGAAAGGCAGAGGACCAGAGATCAAATTGCCAACATCCACTGGATCACAGTAAAAACAAGGGAATTCCAGAAAAACATCTACCTCTGCTTCATTGACTATGCTAAAGCCTTTACTGTGTAGATCACAACAAACTGTGGAAAATTCTTAATGAGATGGGAATACCAGACCACCTTACCTGTCTACTGAGAAACCTATAGGCAGGTAAAGAAGTAATAGAACCAGACATGGAACAACAGACTGGTTCAAAACTGGGAAAGGAGTTCATCAAGGCTATATGTTGTCACCCTGTTTACTTAACTATATGAAGAGTATATACAACATGCAAAATGCTGGGCTGGATGACTCACAAGCTGGAATCAAGGCAAGGAGAAATATTAACAACCTCAGATATACAGATGATACCACTCTAATGGCAGAAAGTGAAAAGGCATTAAAGAGTGTCTTGATGAAGGTGAAAGAGGAAGAGTGAAAAAGCTGGTTTAAAACTCAGCATTCAAAAAACTAAGATCATGGCATCCAGTCCCATCACTTCATGGCAATAGATGGGGAAAAAGTGGAAATAGTAACAGATTTTATTTTCTTGGACTCCAAATCACTGTGGATGGTGACTGCAGCCACAAAATTAAAAGATGCTTTCTCCTTGGAAGAAAAGCTAAGACAAACCTAAACAGATTACTAAAAAGCAGAGACATCATTTTGGCAACAAAGGTTCATATAGTCAAAGCTATGATTTTTCCAGTAGTTATGTACAGTTGTGAGAGTTGGTGCAAAAGTAATTGTGGTTGCACTATTGAACTTTGGTGTTTAATACTGGAATACATTCTTAAATAAATGTGGTTATGTTATACATCATTTTAAAGTGCATTTCTCACTTTGTGTTTCATTGTTACTGACTTATTACTTGATGTTTATTTTATATTTATTTTAGACTAGGGAAATGATGTTAGACAAAAAGCAAATTCGAGCAGCTTTCTTATTTGAGTTCAAAATGGGTTGTAAAGCAGCCGAGAAAACGCACAACATCAACAATGCATTTGGCCCAGGAACTGCTAACAAATGTACAGTTCAGGAAGTTTTGCAAAGGAGACGAAAGCTTTGAAGATAAAGAGCATGTAGTAGCTGGCTATCAGAAGTTGACAACAACCAATTGAGAGGATCATCAAAGCAGATCCTCTTACAACCACATGAGAAGTTGCTGAAGAACTCAACATTGACCACTGCTTTGGCATTTGAAGCAAACTGGAAAGGTGAAAAAGTTAGGTAAGTAGGTACCTTGTGAGCTAACCGAAAATCAAAATATGTCATTTTGAAGTGTCATCTTCCCTTATTCTAGGCAACAACAATGACAAACCATTTCTCAACTGGATTGTGATGTGCAACAAAAAGTGGATTTTATATAACCAGTGATGGCCAGCTCAGTGGTTGGACTGAGAAGAAGCTCCAGAGAACTTCCCAAAGTCAAACTTGTACCAAAAAAAAGGTCATGGTCAGTGTTTGGTGGTCTGCTGCCTGTCTGGTCCACTACAGCTTTCTGAATCCCAGCAAAACCATTACATCTGAGAAGTATGCTCAGCAAATCAATGAGATGCACCAAAAACTGCAATGCTTGCAGCTGGCACTGGTCAACAGAAAGGACCCTTCTTTACAGCAATGCACAATCACACATTACACAGCAATGCTTCAAAGGTTGAACAAATTGGGCTAAGAAGTTTTGCCTCATCCTCCATTCCTGACCTCTCACCAACTGACTACCACTTCTTCAAGCATCTTGACAACTTTTTGCAGGGAAAATGCTTCTACAGCCATCAGGATGCAGAAAACGCTTTCCAAGAGTTTTTCAAATCCCTAAGCACAGATTTTTATGCTACAGGAATAAACCTATTTCTCATTGGCAAAAATGTGTCAATTGTAATCGTTACTATTTTGCTTAATAAAGATGTGTTTGAGCCTAGTTATAACGATTTAAAATTCATGGTCTGAAACCACAGTTACATTTATACCAACAGAATAATAATTTTATGTGTTAATATCAATAGCTAAGGCTTCTGATCATGCTAAAATTCATAAATCACTCTTCTCCACAGAATTCATATAAATTCCAATATTCATAAATCTGCTATTGTTCTCAAACTTTTTTTAAATTTAAATGTATTTATTTTAATTGGAGGCTAATTACTTGACAATATTGTATTGGTTCTGCCACACATCAACATGAATCCACCACGGGCGTACATGTGTTCCCCATCCTGAACCCCCCTCCCACCTCCCTCCTCGTACCATCCCTCCGGGTCATCCCAGTTCACCAGCCCCAAGGATCCTGTATCGAACCTGGACTGGTGATTCACTTCTTATATGATATTATACATGTTTCCATGACATTCCCCCAAATCATCCCACCCTCTTCCTCTCCCACAGAGCCCAAAAGACTGTTCTATACATCTGTGTCTCTTTTGCTGTCTCGCATACAGGGTTATCGTTACCATCTTTCTAAATTCCATATATATGCGTTAGTATACTGTATTGGTGTTTTTCTTTCTGGCTTACTTCACTCTGTATAATAGGCTCCAGTTTCATCCACCTCATTAGAACTGATTCAAATGTATTCTTTTTAATGGCTGAGTAATACTCCATTGTGTATAGTACCACAGCTCAAACTTTTAAAAAATTTTAATTTTAACCTTAACTGTAGCATACAAATTTCAGAACGATGCTTAGACATGCTTTAAGTTTAAGCCTGCTAAGAGAATGTTCCCAGAAAACTGGTCTTCATGTCCATCCAATCTTGCAGTAAACTTTGAAGAATGTATGAGGATTTCTGCATATCAATTACTTCTCCCTGCTGAGTGGGTAAGAATGTCACTGGGTTCCAAACAATAACATTCAAGCATGAGGAGTGGTAAATGACCAAAAATATATAAAAACCTCATGGGAACTAAGGGGACTTGATCCACAGATTTCCATATCTACTACCATTAAGGAAACTGAACATCTTCCAATTATATCTTCCCATCATCAATATGCACGTTAATCCACAGATCTTAGAACTCTAAATCCCAAGAACAATAAATGCCTTATTTGAGGTTCCCCAGAAGTAGTTTATTTGGAAAGTAAACTGTTAGGGAAGTGGAGAAAGAATATAGGGAGGAGAACTTCTAGGATAACCATTAAAAGAACAGATATAGATTAGGTAATTTAAAAAATAACATGAACAAACTATGAACTGATTTTTTAAAATTATCAATCAAAAAGAATGTAAGAAAGGAGAGAAAATGGAATGCAGAATAGTTATAGTACAAAAAAGGAAGGAAATAAAAAGCTGATTTATCACTGATCACATCAAATATAAATAGACTAAAATGATCTAGTTTAAAAAAGATGATCAAAATGAATTTGTAAAATCCAAACATACAGTCTTTATCAGGATGACAATTAAAACTTCAAAAGAAGCTGAGTATAGATATAAACACTGACAACTCTTTTCAACAGTGTGTTGAAAAGCAGAGCCATTACTCTGCTGACAAAGGTCCATATAGTCAAGGTTAGTGGTCTTCCCAGTGGTTACATACAGTTCTGAGAGCTGTAAAGAAGGCAGAGCACCGAAGAATTAATGCCTTCAAACTGGTGCTGGAGAAGACTCCTGAGAGTCCCTTGGACAGCAAGGAGACTAAAGCAATCCATCTTGAGGGAAATCAACAGTGAATACTCATTGGAAGGACTGATGCTGAAGCTCCAATATTTTGGTCATCTGATGTGAACAGCCAACTCACTGGAAAAGTCTCTGATGCAACCACTATGGAAAAGAGCATATGACTGTTCCTTTAAAAATTAAACTGAATTACAATATGACCCAGCAATTTCAACTCTGGGTATATATCCCAAAGAACTGAAAACAGTGAGCAGAACATGTACACCAGTGTTCACAGCAGCACTGTTCTTAACAGCCAAAAGGTAGAAACAACAGATGAATAGACACGTAAACTGTGGGATATACATACAATGAAACTTTTATGTTATGTATACTTTTATATGTTACTTATATTTTATGTTATTATATTTTACCACAATGAAAAAAATTTTAATTAATAAGTTAGGTATCTCAAGAAGTTAGATGAAAAAAAAAGAAGAATCCAAATAATAGCAAAAAGGAGGAAATATTAGATTATTACTCAGAAGAAACTGTTTAAAGAAGAAAAGCTCAAAACCTAGTTATGAATCTGTTATAAATTAAATTTCCTAAATATAAAAACCTTATATAAGAAATAAGTCCTTGAGACCTTTGTTAATACTACTAAAGTATATCACAGGGCAAAAAAATAACACAAAGTTTTAAATGGCTCTTTCAGACTTTAATTGTTGTACCAATCAAAATCATCTGTAGTCAGGTAGAGAGAGACAAATATTATATGATATCAGTTATGTGTGGGATCTAAAAGAATAATACAGATCAACCTATTTACAAAACACAAACAGACTCAGAGACCTAGAAAACAAACTTAAAGTTACCAAAGGGGAAAGGGGAGGAGGAGGGATAAAAGCAGAATGAGAAGAGGAACTAAACAGCCTCTTGATGAGGGTGAAAGAGATGAGTGAAAAAGCTGGCTTAAAATTCAACATTCAAAAAACTAAGATCATGGCATCCAGTCCCACCACTTCATGGCAAATAAATGGGAAAACATAAGGAAATAGTGACAGACTATTTTCTTGGACTCCAAAATCAACTGGATAATGACTGCAGCCACAAAATTAAAAGATGCTTGCTCCTTGGAAGGAAAGCTATGACAAACCTAGACAGAGAATTATAAAGCAAAGATATTACAACCTTGCTGACAAAGGTCCATCTAGTCAAAGCTATGGTTTTTCCAGTAGTCACGTACGGATATGAGAGCTGGACCATAAAGAAGGCTGAGCACGGAAGAACTGATGCTTTCAAATTGTGGTGCTGGAGAAAACTCTCAAGAGTCCCTTGGACAGCAAGGAGATCAAAGAGTTAATCCAACAGGAAATTAACCCTGAATACTCACTGGAAGGACCCTGGTTCGATTCCTGGGTCGGGAAGCTCCGTTGGAGAAGGGATAGGCTACCCACACCAGTACTCTTGGGCTTCCCTTGTGGCTCAGCTGGTAAAGAATCAGCCTGCAATGCAGGAGACCTGGGTTCGATCCCTGAGTTGGGAAGATCCCCTGGAAAAGGGAAAGGTTACCCACTCCAGTATTCTGGCCTGGAGAATTCCATGGACTGTATAGTCCACGGGGTCAAGCAACTTTCAGTTCACCATTCATTGGAAGGACTGATGCTGATATTGAAGCTCCAATACTCTGGCCACCTGACGCAAAGAATCGACTCACTGGAAAAGACCCTGATGCTGGGAAAGACTGAAGGCAAAAAGAGAAAAGGGCGGCAGAAGATGAGATGGTTAGATGGTATCACCGACTCAAAAGACATGAATTTCAGCAAACTTCAGGAGGCAGTGAAGGACAGAGAAGCTTATCAAACTGCAGTCCACAGGGTCACAAAGAGTGGGACAGACTTAGTGACTGAAGAACAACAACAAAATGGAATTAGTAGGTATGTATCACTACATATAAAATAGGTAAATAACAAGGACTTACTGTACAGCACATGGAACTATGTTCAGAATCCTGTGATAACCCAAAATGAAAAAGAATCTGAACCTGTACACTGAAAACTAACACAATGTTGCAAATCAACTATAATTTTTAAAAATCATTTGTAAAGCTAGTGACACAAAAGATAATAACAAGTGCTAATGAGTTGTGGAGAAATTGGAACCCTCACATGTTGCTGGTGAGAAGGTAAAGCAGTGCAGCAAGCTGTGGGAAATAGTCTGGCATCTTCTCAAAAAGTTAAACATAGACATACCATACGACCCAGAAGTTCTAGTCCTCAGTATAGCCCCCCCCCAAAAAAAAACAGGTATTCGAAGAAAAATTTGTATACATATGTTCAAATCAGCATTATTCATAATAATCAAAAAGTGGAAGCAACCAAAATATCCATCAACTGATGAATGGGATAAAATATGGTATTATTTAATCATAAAATGGAATGAAATATTGATACATACTACAATTATCAACTCTGTAAACATTATAGTAACTGAAAGAAGAAAAACACAAAAAGCCACATATTGTAAGATTCCATATACAAAATGCCCATCACTACTTGTGCCATCCAGTTACCTCCTAGATGAAAGGTACAAAAGAGCAGGTAATAAACTTTCAGCAAGGTTCTTCTGACCTTGTGATGACCATGAGCAGTTATATCAGGGAAAGAAACAAGTAGTGGAAAAAAACATGGAGGGGGGCCAGTTTTAATCCATAATGTGAAAAATTCAAAGGAGAAAAACAAAGAAAGTGGTAGATGCTTTCTTTCCTTTTTTTAAAAAAAATTAAGGTATAGCTAATTTATAAATTAGCTATAATATTATAAAATTTTTATAATACCTGGTGTACAACATAGTGATTCAACAGTTTCTAAAGGTTATATTTCATTTATAGAAATTATAAAATATTGGCTATATTCCCTTGCTGTATATCTTTTCTGATTGATTTATTTTACACATAGTAGTTTTACCTCTTAATCCCCTGCCCCTTAAAGAAAACTTAATAACTATTTTTTCCCTTTCTACATTTTTATAAATTTATTTTACATCGAGCTAATGAGAAATTTACTGCTCAGGCATTCTTCAATTCATCAATGCATCACAAGTGACTGAATATGGCAGTTAGCAACGTCTATATTAGACTACTTCCTGGAGCTCTGAAAATCATATACAGCTTATTCATAATCTCCTTGCCACTTGTTTTTGTCTCTGTCCTCTTGCGGAGCACACTTCTAGTCTATAACATCTTCACCTTCTAGAACTCAAGGGGAAACTTGTCCCTAGCACAAGGACTGGTTTGTGCTTCACATTAACTTTGTGTCACACAAAGAAAATCAGATCTTAAGACTGCGGACCTTTAAAAGGTCCTAAAAAAGGATCTCCTAATCACCTTCTGCATGTTAATTATAGTTTAGTGACTATTCATTTAGCCTTTGTTTTCTATATGTGCCGTTTTTCAGTCGCCCAGTCGCATCCAAGTCTTTGCGACCCCATGGACTGCAGCACACCAGGCCTCCCGGTCCCTCACCATCTCCCGAAGTTTACCCAAGTTCATGTCCATTGCATCAGTGATGCCATCCAGTCATCTCATTCTCTGACACTCTCTTCTTCTGCCGTCAATCTGCCCCAGCATCAGAGACTTTTCCAATGAGCTGGCTGTTCACATCAGATGACCATGGTTGATTTCCCTTAAGATCGATTGCTTTAGTCTCCTTGCTGTCCAAGGGACTCTCAGGAGTCTTCTCCAGCACCAGTTTGAAGGCATTAATTCTTCGGTGCTCTGCCTTCTTTACAGCTCTCAGAACTGTATGTAACCACTGGGAAGACCACTAACCTTGACTATATGGACCTTTGTCAGCAGAGTAATGGCTCTGCTTTTCAACACACTGTCTAGGTTTGTCACAGCTTTCCTGCCAAGTAGCAATTGTCTTCTGATTCCATGGCTGCAGTCACCATCCACAGAGATTTTGGAGCCCAAGAAGAGGACGTCTGTCACTACTTCCACCTTCTCCCTCTTCTATTTGCCATGAAGTAATGGGACCAGATGCCACGATCTTCACTTTTTGAACTTTGATTTTTAAGCCAGCTTTTTCACTCCCCTCCTTCACCTTCATCAAGAGGCTCTTTAGTTCCTCTTCGCTTTCTGCCATTAGAATGGTATCATCTGCATATCTGAAGTTGTTGATGTTTCTCCTGCCTATCTTGGTTCACGTAATGCTGACGCCTAGCATGCAAGATTTTAAACATGACCTTACTAGCATGGGAGATGAGTGCAACTGTCCAATGGTTTGGACATTCTTTAGTACTACCCTTCTTGGGAAATGGGATGAGGATTGACCTTTTCCAGTCCTGTGGCCACTGCTGGGTCTTCCAGATTTGCTGATGTATTGAGTGCAACACGTTGATAGCATCACCATCCTTGGAATAGTAGAGCTATTCCAATAGCTCTACTGGAATTCCATCAGATCGACTAGAAGGCCCACTTAACTTCACACTCCAGAATGTTTGGCTCTGGGTGATTGACCACATGCCCGTACTTAAACAGTTCATCAAAATCTCTTTTGTGCAGTTCTTCCATGTGCATTCTTCTCATCCCTTCTTGATCTCTCTAGCGTCTACTAAGTCTCTATCACTTCTATCCTTTAATGTGCCCATTTTGGGTGAAATGTTCCCTTGATATTTCCATATGTTGCTATACGTAGTATAACAAAAGTATAACTTTTTATCCCCCCTTCAAAATTATAGACCTTTACTCACACTAAAGGTTATTTTATTAATAGAGATTGACTACTGCCTTCAATACTTGATATTTCATATTTTATATCCATGACCCTGGTTTTCTACAAAAAGATTTCCACAAAGAATAACAGCCTTCTCCTTCCTATCTTCAGGGCACACCATTACCTATTCAACTTCTACAATTTCTCATTCACCTGAGCAAATGTCACACTGGCTGGAGTACTCAACGAAATAGCTTCACTAACTTGATGACTACCACGGACTCATTCACATTTTAGTTCATAATCACAATTTAATTAGATATCCTAATCCTTAATTTATTCAAAACTTCACTATTCACACCAAAAATCAACATGTTCTTAGATCTTAATATTTTCTCCTCTTTCTTCAACAGGACTAGTAGTTCATTTTATTTATAATACATTTTAAAATGTTTTATTACTTCATAAAAACTATTGTGTAAGCTCTGATGCTGAACAGACAGTAAATTCACTCTGAGGCAGACCCTGAGGCGTGAGTTAAGCTTACTCACTAGGTCAATGCTTCAGGCTCACAAATTTGCCTCATAGTATCTATTCCTCTAATATGAATCTCGGCAAAACTACAACTTACTGCATGTCATAGATTTTTGAAATCAACTGCAAATATTCAGAACTGTACATGTTAAATCTGAAAATATCAAGTCTACTGTATATTATATTGAAAAGCTTCTATATCACACTCCAATGTAAAATGATGTAAGGATCATGATATAGACACACTGATCTAATGTAACAGGAGGATTCATTGCCTGGAAAACAGAAAAGAGACAGAGGGCCCAGGTGTCATGTCTTTTGAATGACAAAGAAGACTGTGATAAAGTGAAGAAAACAAATTTGAAAAGAAATGTTCTCTTTTTATCACTGCTCCTTTAGATTCCACATCAGATTCCTATATCTTTACGTGTTTTTTCTTAACCAAAGGTAATTTGTTTGGATTGTCCAATAGGGTTGCAGTAAAATATAAGTTAGGAAAAAATATATATCCTTATTGGATTATGGTATATCAAGTCTATTCAACTCCTCTGAGCATAGAAATAAAAGTGCTCTCAAAACAACAGTTCTAGATAATACCACCTGAGGAAAAACATCTAGTTAATGAAAGCAAATATCCATACTAACAGGAGGGGATCTAGGGGCTAAGTGTTAAGGAGGGCAAAGAGAACTTTTAGGATGAAAGTAGAGAAAATGCAGGTAGGATATATTGTATTAGCCAAATAAGCACAAGTCATGTGTTGGGACAAAACTGGGCTGGCTTTTCAACCAGAGTACACACCAAAAAAAGAACACCAGCATTCACATTCAAGACACTTGCAGCTAGGCTGGGGTAGGCTAGCTCTCATCCATAGAATACCTTACGGTACGTTACACCCAAATTTTCAAAGTTGTAATTAGGTTCAAAGGCAACTCATAGCTTTACTGGTTTCAGAAATGGAGAAATGGCTCATAACTCTAGTTAATTCTCTTAAAAAGCAAATCTTCTAAAATCCCCTTCATTTTAAATGGTAAAATTAGTCACAGTCACTGAACTTAAAACTGAAGCTGCAGTGTGATAAATGTTCCCATAGTAAGAGAGACTCAGCAGAGCACTTAACCCAGCCCCAGGGTGTCAAGAAAGAGACCTGAACAGCATGTGGGGGTTCATCAAGTGAATAGGAGGCAGGATGTTACAGGCAATGGGAACAGCATGTGCAAAGACTGGGGCAAGAGACCTGTCAGTAGACAAAGCATAGACTAACAAGATATAACGCAGCTGTTTTAGGATCTTGCCAAATCAGGAGTTACTCCCTTTTCTGCGCAAGCCCTACAGTGAGTTCTTTTTTAATCGTGAAAACAAACATCTTAGGGCATCCAGAGATAGAGACCAGCCAAAGGATTACTCTATTAGTGCTTTGTATTTTGACCTCACCATTTATATCCTTCCACTGGAGACACTCCTTTCTTTGTTCCTTCCTTCCTTCCTAAGTCCAGGAACACCCCTCTCTTAGAGGAGACTTACCTACAACCAACCTCTGTTGGCATGTTTGAGCAACTGCTTCAACAGAAGCTGATGTTTACTCTTTATCACCTTGTCTGGAGAAAAATGACAGACTACGGTGACATCTAATCACCTCTATTACTTTATCAGGCTCAATAAAGTATGTAGCTTCTTTATGGTGGTGGTTTAGTAGCTAAGTTGTGTCTGAGTCTTGCAACCCCATGGACTGTAGCCTGCCAGGCTCCTCTGTCCATAGGATTCTCCAGCAAGATGACTGGAGTGGGTTGCCATTTCCTTCTCTATAGCTTCTTTATAGTCAGTAATAAAAACATTGAAATAATATCAAGCATAACTTCTAGGTAGAGCTTTCTCAAAGGAATTTGCCAGCTAGTACAACTATTTGCTACAATATGCACAAAGTGTCTTCAGGAAGAAAAACACACAATTCTGACTGGGGTTTATTAATGGACAGTAGACCACAATGAAATTTCTGCCTTCTCACAAGAAAAACATCATGAATGATAAGCATCAGGAGGACTGTAGGGTAAAAAGATAAATTTGACCAAGGCTGTCACCTTGCTTAGGCAAGCAGTAGATGGAACTGAAAGAACCTTATAAGATTGATAAGGATATTGGATGTTATTCTGAATAATAGGAAGCCACTAGAGAATTCTACCACAAAAGTGATGTAATTAGATTTGTATTTTAGAAAGATTACATAGAAGCAGCACGTAAAATGAGTAGAAAACAGGAAGCTCATACTGTAAGACAGATGATCATCTTTTAGTAATCGAGGCCTAGTCTAATGCATGAAAGAATGAAGAAAAGTGCCTAGATATGAGAGATACTGAAGACACAGTGTATATAATATTTAGTGTCTGACTGAACATGAAGAGGGAGGAATTAAAGATGATATTCAGGTCCCCTGGTAAGATGGTGTTGTATATCCCTGGTAGCTCAGCTGATAAAGAATCCACCTGCAATGCAGGAGACCCTGATTTGACTTCTGGGTCAGGAAGATCCACTGGAAAAGGGAGAGGATACCTGCTCCAGCATTCTGGGGTTTCCCTCGTGGCTCTGACAGTAAAGAATCCACCTGCAGTGTGGGACACCTGGGTTCAATCTCTGGGTTGGGAAGATCCCTGGAGAAGGGAATGGCTACCCACTCCAGTATTCTTGCCCGGAGAATCCCATGGACAGAGAAGCCTAGACAACTACAGTCCTTGGGGTCCATGGGGTCACAAAGAGTCAGACATGACTGAGTGACTTTCACTTTCAGGTTTCTGATTAGGGAACTAGATGCATGGTACCACTGTGTACTAAGAGAAGGAGCAGAGCACTAAGGACATACCTAGATTGAAAGATGAATTAGTCTAGGGCATGTTGAGTACAAGATACTTGAGGCACGCAAATGAAAATGTCCAATGAGTATGTAGGCCAGGAGACAGATCTGAACTACAGACATGGATGTGGGACATCAACAGACAGAAGGTGTTTGTAGCCATGGAAATGGATGAGCTAATCTAGGGAGGATGAAAAAAAATGAGGAAAAAAAAAAAGGATTGGGCCAAGGTCATAGGGATGTGAGAGCTACAGAGTACTTACCTGACCCATGGATATTTAAACGAGGAGCAAAGGGAAGTTAATCAAGACAGCAGTTTTGTCAAGGAAGTAAAGTCTTGCATTCAGGGAGAACTTGCACTGATTCTCTGGGGAAAAATGAGCAGACCTGTAGGAGGGAATAGGAGGAGTGCCCACCCATCTGGTTCTTGGCTCCAGTTTCTAGGTTAAGTCTGCTACCTTCAAAAGGACTACAGTCATCCAAAATAAATAATCAATAAGAACGGACTGGCAAAATCATTGTTGTTCTAGTTTTCTTTTACTTAGTACTGTAATTCAAAACTGATACCATCTGTGCAGTGAAGCAGTGTATCTTACTTAAATATAAAAATCATTCTCTTACCACTAATGTAATCCAAAAGCCGAAACAGAGCAGCAGAGACATACAAGTAATATCAGATGTAGTTTAACTGCTATTAAACACAACGATTCTACATTTTGGTTCCAGGTTTTAAATATACTATAGTATATGTGGTTTTGAATAAGACTGTACACTGTAGCATGACTCTTAGATTACTTTTTTCTATTCAAGTGTCGACAGGAAAAAAATACAGTTTTAGTCTGACTTTATAGGCACACACCATCTACTCTAATTTTAACTTGATTTGAGCCTTAAGGGTACTCTTGCAAAGTACCAAAAGTGTACAAAACTAAGGTCAACTAATAGCTAGTTTCTAAAATGTACTGAATTTTTGAATGAACAATATTGAAGTCCCTATAATATGTAATGAGCTAGAATAAAATTAAAAATTTTTCAGTTTCAACTAGAACTTCCCCGAAGATGATAAACAAGTTCTTTCAAAAAACTCAATCTGATTCACCCAGAGGTTCAGTTCAGTCGCTCAGTTGTGTCTTTGTGACCCCATGAACTGTAGCACACCAGGCTTCCCTGTCCATCACCAACTCCCAGAGCTTGCTCAAACTCATGTTCATCAAGTCAGTGATACCATCCAACCATCTCATCCTCTGTCATCCCCTTCTCCTCCTGCCTTCAATCTTTCCCAGCCTCGGGGTCTTTTCCAATGAGTAGGCTCTTCTCACCAAGTGGCCAAGGTACTGCAGCTTCAGCTTCAGCATCAGTCCTTCCAATGAATATTCAGGACTGATTTCCTTTAGGACTGACTGGTTTGATCTCCTTGCAGTCCAAGGGACTCTCAAGAGTCTTCTCCAACACCACAGTTCAAAAGCATCAACTTCTCAGCATTCAACTTTCTGTATGGTCCAACTCTCACATCCATACATGACCAATGGAAAAACCATGGCTTTGACTAGACAGACCTTTGTCAGCAATATCTATGCTTTTAAATATGTTGTCTAGGTTGGTTGTAGCTTTACTTCCAAGTAGCAAGTGTCTTTTAATTTCATGGCTGCAGTCACCATCTGCAGTGATTTTTGGAGCCCAAGAAAATCAAATCTGTCACTGTTTCCATTGTTTCCACATCTATTTCTCATGAAGTGACAGGACTAGATGCAATGATCTTTGTTTTCTGAATGCTGAGTTTTAAGCCAGTTTTTTTACTCTTCTCTTTCACTTTCCTAGTGGCTTTCCTGACTTCCCTAGTGGTTCAGGTGGTAAAGAATCTGCCTGCAATGTGGAAGATCTGGGTTTGATCCCTGGGTTGGGAAGATCCCCTGGAGAAGGGAACGGTGACCCACTCCAGTATTCTTACCTGCAAAATCCCATGGACAGAGGAGCCTGGCAGACTACAGTCCCTGAGGGTGCAAAGAGTCAAACATGACTGAGCGACCCTCACTTCACTTCACTTCTTTCACTTTCATCAAGAGGCTCTTTAGTTCCTCTTTGCTTTCTGCCAAAGGGTAGTGTCATGTGCATATCTGAGGTTATTGATATTTCTCCTGGCAATCTTGATTGTTAACTGCTTCATTAATAATTATTCTGTTGCTAAATATAAATTTAGATATAATCAACAACCAGAGTGTCCCAGGTGGCACTAGCGGTAAAGAGCCCAACTGCCGTGCAGGAGACACAAGAGATGCAGGTTCACTCCCTGGGTCAGGAAGATGCCCTAAAGGAAGGCATAGCAACCCACTCCAGTATTCTTGCCTAGAGAATCCCAAGGACAGAGAAGGCTGGAGGGTTACAGTCCAGAGGGTCACAAAAAGTTGGACATGACTGAAGCAACTTAGCATGCACGCACATATTCAATAACGAGACTCAGAAATATTTTAGTAAAAATTTGTCCAACTGTATACTGAAATTATTACTCAAAATCTTTTTTTTCTGAGGCCCAGAACTAGTTCTATGTCTTAGTCAATACTTAACTTTTATTCAAATAAGTATACTACACTATATATACTATCAATATAGCTGTTACCAAAATAAAATCTCTATATACTTAAGATGCAGTTCCTTCTGAAAGTCTTTCCATTTTTATCTATCATCCATGCACAATTTATGTGTCACTGATACCACAGTTTCTTACCATCGTGTTTGTTTACCTTTGCTGGTATATTTTTCCTGCACCTTCTACACAGGCAAGTACCTTTTCCCACAGCACACCATGAACTCATGGGAAATGGGGACTTTGCGGGAGGGGGGTGGATAATTAGGAAATTTTTAATATGGAGTGTACTTTAGATGCTATACTTCTGGTGTGTGATAACTGTACTGTGGTCATTTAGGATGTCCTTATTCTTAGGCAATGAATACTGAAGTAGTGGGCAGGGTGGGGAGATATGCCACCATATCCACACTTATCAAATGTTAGCAAAATGAAAATGAAAAGTGTGTGTGTGTGTGTACAGGTGGTCATTTACTGTCTTTCAATTTTTTTAAAAAAGAAAATTTGTAGGGGAAACGTCTGTGGTAAAAGAGAGGTGCCATTCCTGCTGTCTGGAAGAAAGAGGAGGGGAAACGCTACAGGGGATTCTGATGGGGTTGCTGCTGTTATCGTCACCTAGTCATGTCCGACTCTTTGCGATCCCATGGACCGCAGCATGCCAGGCTTCCCTGTCCTACTACATCTCCCAGAGTTTGCTCAAACTCATGTCCATTGAGTCAATGGTGCCATCCAACCATCTCATCCTCTGTCACCCCCTTTCCCTCCTGCCTTAAATCTTTCCCAGCATCAGGGTCTTTTCTAATAAGTCAGCTCTTCCCATCAGGTGGCCAAAGTACCGGAGCTTCAACCTGAACATCAGTTCTTTCAATGAAAATTCAGGGTGGATTTTCTTCAGGATAGATTAGTTTGGTCTCCTTGGAGTCCAAGGGACTCCAAGAGTCTCCTACAGCATCACAATTTGAAAGTATCAGTTCTTCAGTGCTCAGTTTTTTTTTATGGTCCACCTCTCACATCTGTACATGACTGCTGGATAAACCATGGACCTTTGTCAGCAAAGTAACGTCTTTGCTTTTTAATATGCTGTCTAGGTTTGTCACAGCTTTTCTTCCAGGGGGCAAGTGGCTTTTAATTTCATGGCTGCAGTCACCATCTGCAGTGATTTTGGAGCCCAAGAAAATAAAGTCTGTCACTGTTTCCATTGTTTCCCCATCTATTTGCCACGAAGTGATGGGACCAGATAGCATGATCTTAGTTTTCTGAATGTTGAGTTTTAAGCAAAGTTTTTCACGCTCCTCTTTCACCTTCATCAAGAGGCTCTTTAGTTCCTCTTTGCTTTTGGTCATTAGGGTGGTGTTACCTGCATAGGTGAGATTGTTGCTATCTCTTCCGGAAATCTTGATTCCAGCTTGTGCTTCATCCAGCCCAGCATTTCGTATGCTGTACTTTTTTATCCATATGGGCACTTCCATGAAAGATTCCTGGCCCACATTTATAGGGGCTCCAGAACCCTTCAGCCTGAGCACTGTGGCCAACCTCCTCCCCAGTGCTGGATGCATGAGTTGTTTCCCAAGTTCTGGACTGACCTGTCCAGGTAGCTCACATCCCCTCGTGAGGGGTGACGGCCACAGTATCTGTCATTATTATCTCTTTGTAAGGTTTTGCACACAAAAATCACTTGATATTAGTGTCCAACTGACTCTATGTTCTCCCAAACACAAGGAATCAAAAAGAAATTAGGTTCCTTAATATCCCTGTTTAACATTATATTAAACAATTATCAGGTGGTATATTTACCCCCACCATTTTCCTATCTCACCCTCCTGTCCCTACTCACTTGAAAAACTAGATCATTAGATTCAAGCAGAAGGAAAATCTGATTAATGTGAGGAATCGGAAATAGGGAGAAGAAAAGAAAGAGATCAAAGTAAAATGAAAATTTAAGTAAAAGGAAAATTTAAGCCAAAAAAATTAAAAAGGAATATGAAAGATAATAATAAGGTAATATTGTTGGATGTATGACCAAGAAGAAGAAGTCTGCAGGAAATAAATTTAATCTCTTGCTTAAATTGATCACTAAACCACAGCTCTCAGTACAACTAACAACTTTAAAATCCCAGTCCGCAGACATGTGGTTATCCCACCCTGGTACTTGTTATGCCAAATATTACTGCTGACTTGGGGTGCTCCTGAGTCAACTGAGAGGACCACCATCATTTCCATCCCCTGCCAAGAGACACATTAGTGACTGAGGGCTGGAACGAGAGCCAGTGGCAAATATACCACAGCAGCAGGCCAAGGACTACACAAAAGAAGTCTGGTATTGAGGTTAAAATTAAATGAAATGGAAGAGAAATAAAGACAAAGGAGGATGAAAAGAACAAACACAGCACCAGAGTGGGTTCTCTCTACACATGGGGAAGGCAAACATCTGGAATTATTTGGTGCTGAGTGCCACCAAATATAAGGTTTTGTTTCCCTCTTACGATTACTTCTTAGTAACACCATACAAAGAAAAAATAAGACCTACAGGCTAAAATGAAGGAGAGTGGTTAAAGTGGGTATAACAATAACCATTACTTACTCATACACACACACACACACACACACACACACACACACATATATTTTTAAAGTAACAGAGCAGTTAACCACACAGAGAATATTCCTGACTGACTTGGAGAGACATTCATCCTAAATTCTGAAGCCAATGAAGAAGTTGCAGAAGATATGTATAATAACATGCTAACATTTTTGCAAAATTATGCCTCTATAAGCACAGGAAAAGTTTTTAAATGATTTCAAAAGAAATGGTCATATTATGAGTGATTTTTACCTCTTTTACATTTTTCTTGCATTTTTTAATGTAATTAAAACAAAAATAACAAAAATCCCTTAAAATTCCTTAAAAGTAAAAGAAAAAACACCCCCTTCTAGGTCACTCACTCTTTGTGTGTGTGTGTGTGTGTGCGCACACACACGTGCACACTCAGTCATGTCTGACTCTTTAAGCCACAGATTGCAGTGCACCAGGCTCCTCTGTCCATAGAATTTTCCAGGCAAGAATGCTGGAGTGGGTTGCCATTTCCTACTCTAAGAGATCTTCCTGACCTAGGGAATGAACTCATGTCTCTTGTTTCTCCTGCACTGGCAGATGGATTCTTTACCACTACCACTAAGCCACTTGGGAAGCTAAATGTGTATTCAATCTACAAGCAACCCCTTTCACACAGAATACAGCTTTGAGTCAGCTGCCCCACTCAGTGGAGAGGAAGTGCCACAGACACAGCCTCGCTGCATCATGGTGCAAAAAACACAAGTTGTGAAGGTCCACTGAAAGAACTTGAATCCAGCATCTCTATTCACTAGTCCAGTGGCCCAGGAAAAACTACATGAGAATTTCCTGAGTTACCTTCAGTTGGCTTTGGAAGTGGAATAATAAATACTACACAGGGTTGTTTTGAGGACTCTAAAGACCATGGCCCACATATGACAATTTGGACTGGTGGGCCAGTTGCCACGGAGACTATGACCCTTCTGAACAATTCTGTACAGTTTATTCTCTCATGAAACATTCTGTTCCTAATAATGCCAGACTGCCATTTCTACTGACCTCAGTCTATAAGTCCTCAGATTAATTAGTGCTCAGCAGAACAATCTGGATACTGATGCTTCCTTCTAAAGCAACTGCATCTACTACCTCCAGGAGAGAGCAGAGCAAACATCCAGAAGAGTAAAAGAGGGACGAGTGTGTCAGGGTATAAAGGCATGTTTATCCAAGTTCTTCATCCTATCAATACATCGCAAGCCCAGTAGGAGCAGAAAACACTTTCTAGGGGCGTGCACTATACAAGCATGACCAAAAGAAGAGCTTGATAATTGCAAATACAGTTGCAGACTCAGCTTGACATATTATACTTTAACAGAATTTGCTCTGTAATTGGTGTCCATTTCTTAGTTTCAAAACTTTTAAGAATATCCACCAACAACTTTAATATTCGTAAGTATGCCTTGAATCTATAGAAATCTGGAACCACTGAGACAGAAAATAGTGAGACGTCTGAAGCAACTATTTAGAAAAGTGCTGCTAAGAAAGGCTTTCTACAATGATGAAAATTTTTGCTTAATATCTATGCTATCTAATTCTTTGCAAACAAATATGAAAAGTTCCATACAGTCTCCAAGAACAAGACCAGGAGCTGACTGTGGATCTGAACTCCTTAGCGCAAAATTCAGACTTAAATTGAGGAAAGTAGGGAAAACCACTAGGCCATTCAGGTACAACTTAAATTAAAACCCTTATTAAACATTGGAAGTGACAAATAGATTCAAGGAATTAGATCTGGTAGACAGAGTACCTGAACTATGGAAGGAGGTTCCTAACACTGTACAGGAGGCAGTGATTAAGACCATCCTCAAGAAAAAGAAAACGAAAAAAGGCAAAATGGTTCACTGAGGAGGCCTTAGAAATAGCTGACAAAGAAAGAGAAGCAAAAGGAGAAATGAAAAGATACACCCGTCTGAATGCAGAGATCTAAGAATACCAATTTAAGTCTGAATTTGGCAATAATGAGTTTATGATCTGAGTCACAGTAAGCTCCAGTCTTGTTTTATGCTGACTGTATACAGCTTCTCCATCTTTGGCTGCAAAGAATATTATCAATCTGATTTCAGTATTGAACATCTGGTAGGTTCATGTGTAGGGTCTTCTCGTTTTGTTGGAAGAGGGTGTTTGCTATGACGAGTGCATTCTCTTCGCAAAACTCTGTTAACCTTTGCTTTGCTTCCTTTTGTACTCCAAAGCCAAATTTGCCTGTTACTCCAGTCATCTCTTGACTTCCTACTTTTGCATTCCAGTCTCCTATAATGAAAAAGACATCTTTATGAAGACCCCTGTAGGTCTTCAGCTTCTTCAGCATTACTGGCTGGGGCACAGACTTGGACTACTGTGATATTGAATGGTTTCCCTTGGAAATAAACAGAGATCATTCTGTCATTTCTGAGACTGCTCCAAGTACTGAACTTCCAGATGTTCAAGCTGGCTTTCGAAAAGGTAGAGGAACCAGGGATCAAATTGCCAACATTCACTGGATGACTGAAAAAGCAAGAGAGTTCCAGAAAAATGTCTATGTCTGCTTTATTGACTATGCCAAAGCCTTTGACTGTGTGGATCACAATACACTGTGGAAAGTTGTGAAAGAGATGGGAATATAAGACCACCTGAACTGCCTCTTGAGAAACCTCTATGCAGGTCAGGAAGCAACAGTTAGAACTGGACATGGAACAACAGACTGGTTCCGAATGAGGAAAGGAGTACATCAAGGCTATATATTGTCACTCTGCTTATTTAACTTCTATGCAGAGTACATCATGAGAAACGCTGGGCTGGAGGAAGCACAAGCTGGAATCAAGATTGCCAGGAGAAATATCAATCACCTCAGATATGCAGATGACACCACCCTTATGGCAGAAAGTGAAGAAGAGCCTCCTGACGAAACTGAAAGAGGAGAGTAAAAAGTTGGCTTGAAGCTAAACATTCAGAAAACGGAGATCATGGCATCCGGTCCCATCACTCATGACAAATAAATGGGGAAACAGTGTCAAACTTTATTTTTGGGGGCTCCAAAATCACTGCAGATGGTGATTCCAGCCATGAAATTAAAAGACGCTTACTCCTTGGAGGAACGTTATGACCAATCTAAACATCATATTAAAAAACAGAGACAACATTTTGTCAACAAAGGTCCATTACTCAAGGCTATGGTTTCTCCAGTGGTCAGGTTATGGATGTGAGAGTTGGACTATGAAGAAAGCTGAGCACCCAGAATTGATGCTTTTGAACTGTGGTGTTGGAGAAGACTCTTGAGAGTCCCTTGGACTGCAAGGAGATCCAACCAGTCCATCCTAAAGGAGATCAGTCCTGGGTGTTCATTAGAAAGACTGACATTGAAGCTGAAACTCCAATACTTTGGCCACCTGATGCGAAGATCTGACTCATGTGAAAAGATGCTGATGCTGGGAAAGATTGAGGGCAGGAGGAGAAGGGGATGACAGAGGATGAGATGGTTGGATGGCATCACCATCACCAAACCCAATGGACATGGGTTTGGATGGACTCCGGGAGTTGGTGTTGGACAGGGAGGCCTGGCGTGCTGCTGTTCATGGGGTCACAAAGAGTCGGACATGACTGAGCAACTGAAGTGAACTGTATTTCTGACTCTTTTGTTGACTATGATGGCCACTCCATTTCTTCTTAGGGATTCTTGCCCACAGTAATAGATATAATGGTCATCTCAGTTAAACTCACCCATTCCAGGCCACTTTAGTTCACTGATTCCTAAAAGGTCAATGTTCACTCTTGCAATCTCCTGTATGACCACTTCCAATTTGCCTTGATTCATGGACCTAACATTTCAGGTTCCTATGCAGTATCGCTCTTTACAGCATTGGACTTTACTTCCATCACCAGTCACATCCACAACTGGGTGTTGTTTTTGCTTTGGCTCTGTCTCTTCATTCTTTCTGGAGTTATTTCTCCACTGATCTAAAGTAGCATATTGGGGACCTACTGACCTGGGGAGTTCATCTTTCAATATCCTATTTTTTTTGCCTTTCATACTGTTCATGGCGTTCTCAAGGCAAGAATACTGAAGTGGTTTGACATTCCCTTCTCCAGTGGACCACATTGTGTCAGACCTCTCCATCATGATCCGTCCATCTTCATTGGTCCTACAAAGCATGGCTCATAGTTTCATTGTATTAGACAAGGCTGTGGTCCATGTGATCAGACTGGTTAGTTCTCAGTGACTGCGGTTTTCAGTCTCTCTGCCCTCTAATGGAGAAGGATAAGAGAGTTATGGAAGCTTCCTGATGGGAGAGACTGACTGAGGGGGAACTGGGGTCTTATTCTGATGGGCAGGGCCATGCTCAGTAAATCTTTAGCCCATTCTGTCCTTATTGCCAAATTGAGACTTAAACTGAAGAAAGTAGGGAACACCACTACACCCTTCAGGTATGACCTAAAGCAAATCCCTTATTATTATATAGCTGAAGTGACAAACAGATTCAAGGGATTAGATCTATCTCTGTGTACTCACATGACCTCTTCTTTGGTGTGTGAAGGAAAAGAGATCTCTTCCCTCTTTTTATAAGGCCACCAGACCTATCAGATTAGATTCCACTCTGGCTTCCCTAGTGTCTCAGAAGGTTAAGAATCTATCCATAACCCAGGAGACCTGGGTTGAATCCCTGTGTTGGGAAGATTCCCTGAAGAAGGAAACGGCAATCCACTCCAGTATTCTGGCCTGGAGAATCCCAGGGTCAGAGAAACCTGAGGGACTACAGTCCATGGGTTCACATGTTTCGGACATGACTGAGCAACTAACACATCAGTTCAGCTCAGTCACTCAGTCATGTCTGACTCTTTGCGATTCCATGGACTGCAGCACGCCAGGCAACCTGTCCATCACCAACTCATGGAGTTTACTCAAACTCATGTCCACTGAGTCGGTGATGCCATCCAACCATCTCATCTTCTGTCATCTCCTTTTCCTCCTGCCTTCAGTCCTTCCCAGCATCAGGGTTTTTTCACGAGTCAGCTCTTTGCATCAGGTGGCCAAAGTATTGGAGTTTCAGCTTCAACATCAGTCCTTCCATACTGATTTCCTTTAGGATGGACTGGTTGGATCTCCTTGCAGTCCAAGGGACTCTCAAGAGTCTTCTCCAACACCACAATTCAAAAGCATCAATTCTTCTGGGCTCAGCTTTCTTCATAGTCCAACTCTCACATCCATACATGACCACAGGAAAAACCATAGCCTTGACTAGATGGACCTTTGTTGGTAAAGTAATGTCTCTGCTTTTTAATATCTTGTCTAGGTTGGTCATAACTTTTCTTCCAAGGAGTAAGCGTCTTTTAATTTCATGGCTGCAGTCACCATCTGCAGTGATTTTGGAGCCACCCCCAAAAATAAAATCTGCTACTGTTTCCACTGTTTCTCCATCTATTTGCCATGAGGTGATGGGATCAGATGCCATGATCTTTGTTTTCTGAATGTTGAGCTTTAAGCCAACTTTTTCACAAACACATAATTTAATCTTAATTATCTCTCTAAAGGGCCGATCTCCAAATACAGTCACACTAGGGGTTAGGGATTCAGCGTATGAATTTGCGGCCGGTGCGGAGCAGTGACAAAATTCAGTCTCTGCTCAACCTTCCATTCTTCCTTAACTAGCTTTTTTATCATGAGTTCCAATATTTCATGAGCCATATTTCCTGCCCCTTATTCATAATCTTCTAGAGGCTTAGTTTTCTGCCTTCTCTTACCACACAACCAGTTTACACCTGAGTAAGGTTTTAACCTTGCCATCAGACAACTCTGAAATTCATTGAAAGTAAAACTTATCTTTGGTCCTCAGAAATGACTTCTTTCCTTTTTAACTATGCAGAAAAGAGTCAGCACAGCAGGTCCAAGACCACTCTCCTTAGGAAGAACTGCTTGTAAAGGATAGTTTGGGAGTTTGGGATGGGCACGTACACACTGCTATATTTAAAATGGATAACCAACAAGGACCTACTGTATGGCACATAGAACTCTGTTCATTGTTATGTGGCAGCCCAAATGGAAGGTGAGTTTGGGGGAGAATCGGTACATGTATACGTATAGTTGAGTCCCTTTTCCTGTTCACCTGAAACTATCACAACATTGTTAATCAGCTATCAGTTCAGTTCAGTTCAGTTCAGTTCAGGTGTTCAGTCGTGTCCGACTCTTTGTGACCCCATGAATTGCAGCACGCCAGGCCTCCCTGTCCATCACCAACTTGCGGAGTTCACTCAGATTCACGTCCATCGAGTCCGTGATGCCATCCAGGCATCTCATCCTCTGTTGTCCCCTTCTCCTCCTGCCCCCAATCCCTCCCAGTATCAAAGTCTTTTCCAATGAGTCAACTCCTTGCATGAGGTGGCCAAAGTACTGGAGTTTCAGTTTCAGTATCATTCCTTCCAAAGAAATCCCAGGGCTGATCTCCTTCAGAATGGATTGGTTGGATCTCCTTGCAGTCCAAGGGACTCTCAAGAGTCTTCTCCAACACCACAGTTCAAAAGCATCAATTCTTCAGCGCTCAGCCTTCTTCACAGTCCAACTCTCACATCCATACATGACTACTGGAAAAACCATGGCCTCGACTAGACGGACCTTAGTTGCCAAAGTAATATCTCTGCTTTTCAATATGCTATCTAGGTTGGTCATAACTTTCCTTCCAAGGAGTAAGCGTCTTTCAATTTCATGGCTGCAGTCCCCATCTGCAGTGACTTTGGAGCCCCCCAAAATAAAGTCTGACACTGTTTCCACTGTTTCCCCATCTACTTCCCATGAAGTGATGGGACCGGATGCCATGATCTTCGTTTTCTGAATGTTGAGCTTTAAGCCAACCTTTTCACTCTCCTCTTTCACTTTCATCAAGAGGCTTTCTAGTTCCTCTTCACTTTTTGCCATAAGGGTGGTATCATCTGCATATCTGAGGTTATTGACATTTCTCCTGGCAATCTTGATTCCAGCTTGTGTTTCTTCCAGTCAAGCGTTTATCATGATGTACTCTGCATATAAGTTAAATAAGCAGGGCCCCAATAAAAATAAAAAGTTTAAAAAAAGAATGAAAAACCTTGCAAGGGTGGCCCTTGGCTAGGGTCTGGGAACTTGGATACTGTAATAGTTCCTACCGACCTAACTGCTAAGATGGACTCTCTCTGCACAAACTGTACAAACAATGTTACTGATCCTGAACATCTGCTTTCCTTCCAAGGGTTTGAAATTTTAGTACTTGCTAGACAGTGGATGACTATGCAACCAGCCCCCAAAATAAACCTTAGGCACTGAATCTCTAATGAGCTTCCCTGATGGATGACATTTCACATGTGTTGTCATAATTCTGCTGGTGAAATTACATGTTTTGTGTGACTCCTCAAGGAAAAGACTCTCAGAAGCTCGTGTCTGGTTTCCTCCAGACTTCATCCCATGCACCTTTTCCCTTTGTTGACTTTGCTTTGTGTTCTTTCCCTGCAATAAATCATAGGCATGGTGACAACTATATGCTGAATTCTGAGTTTTCCTAGTAAATTATCAAACCTGGAGGTTGTCTTGAGCACCCCCAACTTATCAAACAACAAACTTTTATACTAAAAAACAAAACAAAAAAAACAAACAAACAAAAACCTGTTCCCTATCTCTTAGAGAACAGTCACTCCAGTTATAGAAGCATTATTCCTGGAGGCAAACTAAATATTTGGAGGTTAAGCACCAAAGAAAATGAAGGGAGGATATAATCAACAAAACTTAAAAAAAACAAAAACTAGAAGACAAGCACTTTCAGATTGGAAGGGCTAGCCAAGCACCCATCACAATGGATGAAAAATTTCACACAATAGCACATCATCATAAGATTTTATTATAAAACCATTGGAAGACAGAGGGAAATTGAACAATTCTGAAGGAAAATTATTCAGAATTCACAATTCTGAAGGAAAATTATTTCCAACCTGGAATTCTATATCCAAACAAACTATTAGTTGAGTATAACTAGTACAGTGACCAGAAATAATTTACCTCCCACACACCATTTTAAGAAGGTACTAGAGGATGTGCCAGAAAAGGCAATGGCACCCCACTCCAGTACTCTTGCCTGGAAAATCCCATGGACAGAGGAGCCTGGTAGGCTGCAGTCTACGGGGTCGCTAAGAGTCGGACACGACGGAGCAACTTCACTTTTACTTTTCACTTTCATGCATTGGAGAAGGAAATGGCAACCCACTCCAGTGTTCTTGCCTAGAGAATCCCAGGGACAGGGGGAGCTGGTGGGCTGCCATCTCTGGGGTCGCACAGAGTCAGACACGACTGAGGCGACTTAGCAGCAGCAGCAGCAGCAGAAGATGTGCTCCCCCAAAAGCAAGGAGTCAACCAAGAAAGAGGATATAGTAGAAAGAAGATGTATATAATACCAGAGAAAGAATAGAAAAATGGATGGTAAGGAAGAAAAATCCTCAGATGGTTACAAAGAAACTTAAACAAGAAAAGCAGGGGTTATTTATATCTGCCCAGATTTCTATCTCATGTAAATAACAAGAGTTAAACCTCCACAAACTCTTAAAGTAAAACAAAAGGGGAAAAAAAGAAAGAAGAGGAAGGCAAAAGCAATAGCAGCAGTCATTGTGGTATACCAATCTTCTATGTTGACAGAATTATCCAAAGCTCTTCTGAATAAGGGATAACAAGATAGTTACGTGCTACCAATCACAACTACCAATGTTAGGTTACAACATGGTACTTGACAATGGCTGGCAATTCTCCTGATCAAAAAAATATGTTTGACAGAAGTTAGAGAACAAATGTAAATGAGAGATTCCACTGGCTTCTTTAGATAAATGCCTCTTTTTATTCAAGGACTAGAGGTAATTTATCAACAGTCACATAAGTGCTCCATTACCCAATTTAAAGGCTCCCTCAAAACTCTAGACAAGAAATTCAGAAAAGGCAAATGAATTTTAAAATCTAGTCAACAATAAACAAGGAAACAAAACCAAAACAACCACCTGCCTCCTCCTCCCCACCCCCTACCACCCAGAACTACTAGCCCAGTTCATTCAAAGAGCTTAAATTTGATCCTTATATATTCAAAATTCATACAAGATGTCATAAGATATCAGAGCACAGAATGTAATTCTAGAAAATATTATAATGTTGAATTGATACTCAACCAGTCATACCACTAAGTGGAAAATAAGGAGAAAAGCAAATTAGAGTGGTGCAGATTTTGAATGCTTGTCCCACCCTGGTCTAGCTGAAAGGCAAAACCACAAGAAACATGCTCAGAATCATTTAAATAAAATTCCTTAAGTACAGGATTCTAAAATGTCAAGCTAATACAATCTTAAAATAGCAACTATTTTTAGTGTCTTTTTATTTTTTTAATTGACCAAAGCAATTGGATTCCACTAGCAGCTAATTTTTGCCAAATTTAATTCTAACAAACTCATTTAAGTTAAAAGGCCATAAATAAAGACTAAAATATTTATACCATATTTTTGCATGCCTGCAATTCAAAAACAACAGGATCAAATTTTTTTCAGGCCGTGAATAAACATGCAATACTTTAGGCTAAAAGCATATTTTATTCCAAAATTAGGAGTGAAAATGAAGCTCAAAAGAAACGACCTCCCAGTCTTGAATTCAGTGGCATTAATATTAATGACAATCCCACTCATTTCAAAGGCATGTCCCAGAGTGTTTATATTATGAAAAATGGGTCTGGAATGTCATCTTCAGTAAATTTTAAATTGTTTAATCTGAGGTTTTGCTAGATTTGTAACAGCTGCACTTGTGTTTACAACTATAATTTACAGCGTGGCACTCTTTTACACATTTTTTTGGATATAGTTGGTACAAACATGTTGTACTGATCAATGGAAATGAGTTTGGTATCTCTCTATAGCTACAAGTTTAGTCAGAATAAAGTTTTGTTTTGGATTAACATTGTAAAACAGATGTATCATAGACCTTCAGAAGTTTTATGGTATTGGTTAGAGAAGGATAGGACAAAAACTTCCATTCATATACAAACATTTGGAAAATGACTCAATTTGTGTTTGTAGAATTCAAATTTTGTTTGGGGAAAAGATATACATATCAAATACGCTGTGGGTCTAATTTGTTTGCTGGCATTCATTGAGGGTCTTGGGGCACATTACCAAGCAGAAACTGGTTAAGCAGTATTCAAAAATTACATTTCTTCTAATGCCTCTATTTACACAGTAGAAAGATGCAACAAAAAAGTCTGCCAAAAACTTGCTTAAGAATGCTTCAATAGGGAGCATCAGAAACCCTTGATATGGAGCTGCTGGCGCAATGAAAGGAGCACCAGACAAGAGTTAGTTTCCCGGGAAAACATTCACCAGCTTTGCCACTAAGCAACCTCATTTTCCTTCTCTGTAAACATTTCAAAGAGAAATTATTACTGAAGGTGAATGTTTGCTGCTAAAATCAGTTAACTCTTTTAGTAACTGAAAACATTATCATGCCATAAGAATCAAGACACATTTAAAAGATGTACAACAGAAGTAACCCTAGCAGTTCCTCAGCAGCTATCTTCTTTTGGGCAATCTCTCAAGAACCCCTAACCCTGGTCCAAATTAATTTTTTTGAAAAGGCTCCACTCTATTTTTCTTTTTGTTTGAATACCCATCTTACTTTGGTATGTATGGTTTCATGGAAGTATGAAACACATTTAGTAGGGTTTATGACCAAGGTAATATTAGAAATGAACCAAGACCCAAAAATAGTGAAAAAAAAAAACACAAGCTTATAAAATCAATAAACTTTAAAAAAAAATCATTAGAAAAAAAGCTCTGATTTCTAAAGGGCGTATGGTATATTATTGCTCAGGATAATAACAATAAGCTTTTTTTCCTAGAACTGTGAAACTCTGAACTCATCAGAGAACATAGATTACTAACTACAGCAATTTCCCCAGTAAGTATGATACATTTGTTCTGAACTACCCATTTCTTTTTCTAAGTGTCATTTCAAGATGTTCCAAAAGTTAGTAAATCACTTCATACAAAAGTCATAAATTCAAATGTCCAAAAGAGATCAGTAAAATGAGTAAAGCAATCAGATGGGCTTGAGGCAACCAGAAGACTAAAGATCACCCAAAGAAGATGGCCAGAACTTAGCTCCTGCCAGCTGCTGCCAAAAAAAAGAAGTCAAATTTAGTATTGTCAGACTGCTTTTCAGCTAAAAGATAAGCTGAAAATAACTTTCATCTTAAATATAAGTAAAATAACTTAGTGTTTAAATGTAGGGTAATTGAGGTAGGAGATAGATGAGCCCCAGGTTGAAGAGTTTCTCCCCACCTCAATCTCTGGACAGGAACGGATATCCAGCTTGGAGCCACTATAGGTCAAGGCCACCCGAGATCATGCTGACTCAGAAAAATTTTCAGACATCATGCAAGCCATATACATCTACCATATTTGTTCTTTACAGATCTAGTTAAAATACTACTTACAAGACTAATAAGTTTAGTGACATTTTTAATGCTTCAATTATATTATAATTCATGTTAATATATTCGTTTACTTTTTCCTATGAAAATTATTACCTTAACTTCTTCAAGCAAGAGAAGTCACCTGGCCAATCACAAATGGAAGACAGTAAATGATTCTTCCTTTATCAAATATCCAAGTATGGCACAACACACTCTACTCCCAATCCATCCTGGAAGGTAACCTCAGCCAGAACAAGAATCAAGTCCACTATTACATCCCCAGCACCTAGCACAGAGCCTAACTCAAAAGAGTTGTATGTGACAGAGTTTACCAGCACTCCCCACATCTGTGCCAAATGAATACTTCCCAGCAGCTTGGAAGTTAGGCTGGCTGTATGATTAAGTTCTGGCCAAAGAAAGGAGAGCATAAATGATGTACATGCCTTTCATGCCTGGCCTCTAAAAAATCCTGTGCAGGCTTCTAAATTCTTCCCCAAAACACAAGGCTGGAAGTAAAGAACTGAATCAGTGCAGCTAGAAATTGGAAGGACCCCAGAGAAACTGGGGAACCTTCAGGAAATCTGTATATAAAAATATGCACAAGAGAGAGAACTGACATACAGTGGCCTGGCACGCTTGTCACATCAAGGCGGTATATTGTCACCCTGCTTGTTTAACTTCTATGCAGAGCACATCATGCAAAATGCCAGGCTGGCTGAAGCTCAAGCTGGAATGAGGATTGCCAGGAGAAATCAATAATCTCAGATACGCAGATGACACCACCCTTATGGCAGACAATCAAGAGGAACTAAAGAGTCTCTTGATGACAGAGGAGAGTGAAAAAGTTGGCTTAAAACTCAACATTCAGAAAACTAAAATCATGTCATCTGGTCCCATCACTTCATGGCAAATAGATGGGGAAACAATGGAAACAGTGAGAGACTTTATTTAGGGGGGGAGGTCTCCAAAATCACTGCAGATGATGACTGCAGCCATGAAATTAAAAGACATTTGCTCCTTGGAAGAAAAGCTATGACCAACCTAGACAGCATATTAAAAAGCAGAGACATTACTTTGCCAACAAAGGTCCGTCTAGTCAAAGCTATGGTTTTTCCAGTCGTCATGTATGGATGTGAGAATTCAACTATGAAGAAAGCTAAGCACTGAAGAATTGATGCTTTTGAACTGTGGCGTTGGAGAAGACTCTTGAGAGTCCCTTGGACTGCAAGGAAATCCAACCAGTTCATCCTAAAGAAAATCAGTCCTGAATATTTGTAGGAAGGACTGATGCTGAAGCTGAAACTCTTAATACTTTGGCCACCTGATGCAAACAACTGACTCACTGGAAAAGACCCTGATGCTGGGAAAGACTGAAGGCAGGAGGAGAAGGGGACAAAAGAGAATGAGATGATTGGATGGCGTCACTGACTCAATGGACATGAGTTAGAGCAAGCTCCGGGAGTTGGTGAAGGATAGGGAAGCCTGGCATGTTGCCGTCCATGGATTGATTGCAAAGAGTCAGACATGACTGAGCAACGGAACTGAACTGTCACACTAGCAAAAATTAACACTTTTTATGTTAAGCCACTGAGATTTAGGATTTTGTTACCACAACCATAGTATTTACTTTGACTAATACTGTGTTGAATATTTGTGAAATGAATGCCTAAGTAAATACTTAAGTGCCTCAGCCAAGTAAGAACCTAGGCATCAAAAATGCAGATTCCTGTCCCTCTGAGTTGGTTGACAAATGCTTACATAATTATCTTCAATCCCATTACAGACACCATGGCTTGAATTTCAAAACATATGGGACTGTGGAAAACAACCACAAAACTACAACAAAGGCAGTCAAAACAGTTATATGAGAACACAATCTTCAAGAACTTCTGTGTACTTCAGTGTAGGCAGAAAATCACATATCAAAAATAACCACTCAAGATTTTTAAAATCTCATCAGACTTGGAATAGAGAAAAACTTCCACAACCTGATAAAGGGCATATATGCAAATGACCTAGAACAGAAGAACAAAGTTGGAGGACTTACACTACTTGATTTCAAGACTCATCAAAAGGCTATAGTAATCAAGGCATAGAGACATATATACAGATAAATGGAACAGAAAAAAAAAGAGCTGAGAAATAGTCACATATATATTGTGTGATTTTTGACAAGCTCCAAAATAATTCAATAGGGAAAGAATAATCTTTGATAGTATAGAAAAACTGGAAAGGTACATACAAAAATGAATCTGAATCCTTCGCTCATACAATATATAAACGTGAACTCAATATGGATCATAGACCTAAAGTGTAAGAGCTAAAACTATAAAATCTCTGAAAGAAAACATAGGAAAAAAAATCTCAGCAAACTTGGGTTAGGATAAGATTTCCTATATAGGACATAAAAGGCACAAACTTTAAAGTAAAATAATCAATAAACTGGACTTCAACAAAATTAACTTCTTGTTCTTCAAAAGATACCATTATGAAAATAAAAAAGGAAGGCATAAACTGGGAGGAAAACATTTGCAAATCATGTATCTGACAAAGGACTTGTATTAGAAAAATATAATTTAAAATGATTGTGCAATATTACTACAAACACATTAGAAGGGCTAAAATTAAAAAGGCTGACAATCCTAAGTGTTGGTAAGGATGTGGAACTGGAAACTCATATACTGCAAGTGGGAACAGAATGGTATAACCCCTTTTGAAAATAACTTAGCAATTTTTTTATTCAAGTAAGCTAGCTGACTTATAATACTGTATTAGTTTCAGGTGTACACAGTAATTTTTTTGTCTGTTACTTTTTATTTTTTTAATTATGAAAATATGATAACACACAGGAGACTTGGAAAATACAGAACAAAGTTACAGTTCTACTATATAATTATTTTTAAGTAGATAAATTAAGATTTTTAGTTGGAGTTTCAATATCAAACTTTCAAGAATTAATAGAATGAATATACAGAGAAGTAGAAGGATATAGTAGACCTGAAAAGTACTATGAACCAATTCAACATAATTAAGATTTATATAATTTTCACAAAACAGTAGAATAAAAATTCTATTCAAGTTCCCACAGATTATAAACTAGGAGACACTAGAACATATTCAGGGACATAAGACCAGGTTCAAAAATTTGATAGTCTAAAGGTACTGAAGTCATAAGAGTCTATTCTCTTCTCACTGTGGAATTACATTAGAGATCAATATCAAAAGATTTTGAAAATAACTCACATATTTTCAAGTGTAATGTGACATTTACCAAGAGAGATCTTGACTTAGCCACTGAAAGGTTCAATAAAGTCAGAAGACTGAAAAAACACAGACAGTAATTACAGAGAAGCATTTTAATAAGAAATTAATACCAAAATGAGAAAATAATATCAAAGATACTTTAAAAATCCCATGCATTTGGAAATTAAGTGTCTACTTTCAAATGATGGGCATTATCTAAGAAGTCATAACAAGGAAATAGAAAGTATTTGTAACAGAATAAAAATGAAAAGAGAATTTACCAGAATTTGTTGCACGCAGTTGAAACTGCTCAATGTAATTAAATACAATGTGGAGTCTTGAAAAAGGTATGTATATATCCATACACATACATACATATATATATACACACACACATATACACATACACACACAAAAGCATTTCTATTATGCTTGATAGCTACTATGCTTGATAAAGAACATCAAAAAAAAAAGAGACAGAAAAATTGAAAAACATAAATGAGCAGTGAAAAGGAAATAGAAAAAGTGAAACTAACTATATAAAATGAAAATATCATCATAAAGTCTAGTTGTTTTTAAACATGGCTGCTCATTAAATATGCTTATGCGGAGCTTTGGAGGAAAAAAAAGAAATATCTGAGCATTTATATTTTTCAAAAATTTCCAAGATAATTCTGATACGCATCTGGATTTTAAAAAGTGGTTACAGGTTTTTCTATTAAATGGTAGTTTTAATGATATAAAATTATATTATTTTCTGTTGACCAATCATGATACAATGGTACTAAGTTAATAATGGTTACATAATCACAATAGTCAAAGATGTTTTCACAATCAATAGGCAGACAAAAACAAAAGATAATTACAATTACAAGCCATAATGGAAACATGATCAACCTAACAACATAAAATAAATACATACAATTTGGAGGGGTTAAGTAGAGTGGTGTGGTAAGCAGAAGTGCATACATGCGCTTGTTTTAATCTACCCAGCCAGTCGATATCTTTTGGTTGGTGCATTTAACCCACTTACATTTAAGATAATTGCCAGTATAATTACCATTTTCTTAATTGTTTGGGGTTTATTTTGTGTAGGTCTTTTCCTTCTCTTGTGTTTCCTGCCTAGAGAAGTTCCTTTAGCGTTGTACAGCTGGTTTGGTGGTGCTGAATTCTCTTAACTTTTGCTTGTCTGGAAAGCATTTGATTTCTCTGTTAAATATGAATCACAGTCTTGCTGGGTAGAGTATTCTTGGTTGTAGGTTCTTCCCTTTCATCACTTTAAATAAATCATATCACTCCCTTCTGGCCTGTAGTTTCTGTTGAGAAATCATTCGA
The DNA here is from genome assembly GCF_016772045.2 of Ovis aries. NCBI lineage: Eukaryota > Metazoa > Chordata > Mammalia > Artiodactyla > Bovidae > Ovis > Ovis aries. The sequence goes on along the minus strand of NC_056055.1, from coordinate 30,970,551 downwards.
TAACCTTATGGGAGTTCCCTTGTATGTTATTTATTGTTTTTCCTTTGTTGCTTTTAATATTTTATCTTTGTCTTTAATTTTAGTCAGTTTGATTACTATGTGTCTCGGTGTGTTCCTCTTTGCGTTTACCCTGCTTGGAATGCTCTGCACTTCCTGGACTTGGTTGACTGTTTCCTTTCCCATGTTAGGGAAATTTTCAGCTGTTATCTCTTCAAATATTTTCTAAAGTCCTTTCTCTCTGTATTCTTCTTCTGGGACCCCTATAATGTGAATATTGGTGCAGTTAATGTTGTCCCAGAGGTCTCTTACACTGTCTTCATTTTTTTTCATTCTTGTTTCTATATTCTGTTCTGTAGCAGTGACTTCCACCATTCTGTCCTCCAGGTCATGTTATCTGTTATTCTGCCTCAGTTCTTCTACTATTGATTCCTTCCAGTATATTGTTCATCTCTATTTGTTCTTTAGTTCTTCTAGGTCTTTGGCAAACATTTCTTGCATTTTTTCCATTCTGTTTCTGAGATCCTGGATCATCATTATCATTATACTGAATTCCTTTTCTGGAAGGTTGCCTAGATCCACTTCATTTAGTTGTCTTTGGGGTTTTATCTTCTCCCTTCATCTGGGACATAACTCTCTGCTTTCTTATCCTGATCAACTTTCTGTAATGTGGTTTCCATTCTAGCCACTGTGAAATTGCGGTTCTTCTTGCTTCTTCTGTCTGCCTTCTAGTGCAGGAGGCAGAGAGCCTTGTGTAAGCTTCCTGATGGGAGGGGTGGGGTGGGAAAAACTGGGTCTTGCTCTGGTGGGCAGGGCCTTGCTTTAGCATTAATCCAATTATCTGCTGATGGATGGGATTGTGCTGTTAGCTTTTTGTCCTGAGGTGACCCAGCCCTGGGGTCTATAGGGTCCTCGTAGGGTTAATGGTGACCTCCAAGAGTCCTTAAGCCAAGGGACAGCTTCCAGGACTGCTGTTGCCAGTGCTCCCATCCCTGCAGGAAGCCCCCCCACCCCACGCCTCCACAGGAGACCCTCAAACATGAGCAGGCAGGTCTGGTTCAGTCTCCCGTGAGGTCACTGCTCCTGTCCCTTGGACCTTGGTGCATATCAATTTTGTTTGTGCCCTCCAAGAGTTGAGTCTCTATTTCCCCTAGTCCTGTAGAAGTCCTATAATCAAATCATGCTGGCCTTCAAGGGCTTCCCAATGCCTTTGCTGGATCCCCAGGCTGGGAAGCCTGACGTGGGACTCAGACCCCTCATCATGGTGGGAGAACTTCTTGGGTATTGTTGTTCTCCAGTTTTTGAGTGGCCCACCTGGAGGGTATTGGATTTGATTTTATTGTGACCACACCCCTCCTACTGTCTTGTTGGAGCTTCTTCTTTGTCTTTGGATGCAGGATATCTCTTTCTGTTGGGTTCCAGCATCCCCCGTTGTTCAACGGCCAACTGTGACTTTGCTGCTCTCCCAGGAGACAGGCACATGTCGTACTCCACAATCTGGAACCAGAAACTGCAATTTCTTAGAAAGCTAAACTTTTACCTGTCCTACAACTTAGCCCTTCCACTCCTACACTTTTACCCAAGAGAAATGAAAGCTATGTTCATCCAAACACCTGAACATAAATATTCATAACAGCTTTATCTGTATAGACAAAAATTGAAAACTACCTAAACGTCCATGAAAAGGAGCCAAAAGACTGCTGTATCCAAATAACGAAATAGTACTCACCAATAAAAATGAACTAGTAATACAAGCTACATGACACAGTTACCAAAACAATTATACTAAGTGAAAAAAGACCCCTCAAAAAAGAGCATGTATTATCTGAATCAATTTATATAACATTTTACAAAATATAAATTAGTTTATAGTGACAGAAAGCAGATTAGTGATTGCCTGGGAATGGGAGGAGAGGGTGGAGTGTGGAGTGGAACAGGTAGAGGAAAACGTTGACAGAGGAGCACTAGGTAAGTTGAGGGTATGATATACACGACCATTACCTTAATTGTGGTGAGAATTTCAAGGATGTATTCATATTTAAAGAGTACAATTTGATATGCTTTGACATATGTATGGAGAAAAGAAAAGATATACCCATTTGAATGCAGAGTTCCAAAGAACAGCAAGGAGAGATAAGAAAGCCTTCCTCAGCGATCAATGCAAAGAAATAGAGGAAAACAACAGAATGGGAAAGACTAGAGATCTCTTCAAGAAAATTAGACATACCAAGGGAACATTTCATGCAAAGCTGGGCACAGTAAAGGACAGAAATGATATGAACCTAACAGAATATATTAAGAAGTATCAAAAATACACAGGACCATTCAAAAAAGATCTTAACCCCCCAGATAAGCAGGATAGTGTGATCACTCACCTAGAGCCAGACATCCTGGAATGTGAAGTCAAGTGGGCCTTAGGAAGGATCACTACGAACAAAGCTAGTGGAGGTGATAGAAACCCTAAAAGATGATGCTGTGAAAGTGCTGAATTCAATATGCCAGTAAATTTGGAAAGCTCAGCAGTGGCCACAGGACTGGAAAAGGTCAGTTTTCATTCCAATCCCAAAGAAAGGCAATGCCAAAAATGCTCAAACTACCACACAAATGCACTCATCTCACACGCTAGCAAAGTAATGCTCAAAATTCTCCAAGCCAGGCTCCAGCAATACGTGAACCGTGAACTTCCAGATGTTCAAGCTAGATTTAGAAAAGGCAGAGGAACCAGAGATCAAATTGCCAACATTCGTAGGATCATCGAAAAAGCAAGAGAGCTCCAGAAAAACAGCTACTTCTGCTTTATTGACTATGCCAAAGCCTTTGACTGTGTGGATCACAACAAACTGTGGAAAATTCTTCAAGAGATGGGAATACCAGACCACCTGACCTGCCTCCTGAGATCTATATGCAGGTCAAGAAGCAACAATTAGAACTGGATATCAAACAACAGACTGGTTCCAAATAGGTAAAGGAGTACTTCAAGGCTGTATACTGTCACTCTGCTTATTTAACTTATATGCAGAGTACATCATGAGAAATGCTGGGCTGGAAGAAGCACAAGCTGCAATCAAGATTGCCAGGAGAAATATCAATAACCTCAAATATGGAGATGATACCACCCTTATGGCAGAAAGCGAAGAAGAACTGAAGAGTCACTTGATGAAAGTGAAAGAGAGTGAAAAAGTTGGCTTAAAATTCAACATTTAGAAAACTAAAATCATGTCATCTGGTCCCATCACTTCATGGCAAATAGATGGGGAAACAGTGGAAACAGTGACAAACTTTATTTTGGGGGGCTCCAAAATCACTGCAGATGGTGATTGCAGCCATGAAATTAAAAGACACTTACTCCTTGGAAGAAAAGTTATGACCAACCTAGATAGCATATTAAAAAGCAGAGACATTACTTTGCCAACAAAGGTCTGTCTAGTCAAAGCTATGGTTTTTCCAGTAGTCACGTATGGAGGTGAGAGTTGGACTATAAAGAAAGCTGAGCACCGAAGAATTGATGCTTTTGAACTGTAGCATTGGAGAAGACTCTTGAGAGTCCCTTGGACATTAGGGAGATCCAACCAGTCCATTCTAAAGGAAACCAGTCCTGAATATTCATTGGAAGGACTCATGATGAAGCTAAAACTCCAATACTTTGGCTACCTGATGTGAAGAAGTGACTCATGTGAAAAGACCCTGATGCTGGGAAAGATTGAAGGCAGGAAAAGAAGGGGGCGACAGAGGATGAGATGGTTGGATAGCATCGCTGACTCAATGGACATGAGTTTCAGTAAACTCTGGGAGTTGGTGATGGACAGGGAAGCCTGGCATGCTGCAGCCCAGGAGACTGCAAACAGCTAGACATGACTAAGCAACTGAACTGAACTAAGCTATGTATAGCTCACTGTCTATCAGTAAAACCTCAAAATAAAATGGTTTAAAAATAATGTATAGTCAGATACTCATAGCCACTGTGGCCACAAAATAACACAACCAGAGATTATTCTAATCAAGTATAAGAATATTTTCAAACACTTGTCTTATTTTAACCATTCTGTCTCAAGAAGCAATAAGTCTTTAATAACTCAAATAATTTCAAAATTAAACAAATTATTTTAAAATGAAAAGAACTTAGCACAGTATTAGCCATAGATTAAGTGTATAGTGTACACATTTGCAGAACTAAATGGAGATACAGAATCTTTCATACAGTGAAATAAATTTCAAGCTTTTAGTATAGCTCCATACTATACTAAATGTCGATGTTCCTAAATGTGATATTAGGAAAATCACTAACAAAATTTAAGATATTTCTCATTGTACTTATCTTAATTTATATCACTCAACTTAAAAAGAAAATCATTCTTATTACAGTACTTCATATAAAAATATTTTTATGTGTGTTACTTCTAAAACTGGATGCAGTCTCAAAAAAATACCAATTCATCCAAATACTTCTCAGCAAGCAAAACGTGCACTAGCTCTGCCAATATTTTTGCATAATGACTAAGTCTAATGGTTCTGATCAGAATCAGAAGCAGGATATTTTTCTCTGCCAAACACAGTAGAAAATGCCACTTGGTATATAAAGTATCATGCTTATGACACTGATACAAGTTTACTCACTCTCAAGGCCTAAGATTACAGATACATAGATAACAGCTTCAAATAAAAGCAGAAATGAGTCTCACTAGAAATTACACACATCTAAACGTGCATTCTAGATAGCCTTTTGTTGTAAACATTGATTTGCAAGGATAGGATAAAGAATCATCATAATTCATGTTTTACAAGGCTTTGCTTGAGTACCCCAAATTCAGCAAGGTAGAGTTAAGTACAAATGATTTCTTCAAACAAGTATAAGTTTTGCAGATCATTTTGAATGTATAACCTGCATATACTGTGTATATCACATATACAAGGAATTATAAACTGTATCACCTGGGATGCTTTTAGTTGCTAGCAAGAGAAACCTAACTTTATGAATCAAAATAAGATAAATTACGTTAAGGTAGGTTTTTGTTCATGCTGTACATTCAGTGTGTATATGGGAGGTGAAGGGAATGAGAGTGGTCTGCTTACTCACTTGTGGATCCAAGACGATAGAAGCTCTGACATTTTAGCACCTTGCATCCATAATCGCTACTTCAGGAAGAGAGACAGCCAGAAGGTCATTCATCTATAGCTAAATATTTCTACCTGGAAGTAACCTGCTTAAAACCTATCAATTAAAAGAATCACATGGCTGTGCTTAGCTGCAAATAAGGCTAAGAATTCATATTGTTGAAATGTCCATTCTACCTAAAGCAATATACAGATTCAGTGTGATCCCAACCAAAATTCAAATGGCACATTCACATAACTGAAACAAATAATTCTAAAATTTGTTGTTGTTATTCAGTCATTCAATTGTGTCTGACTCTTTGCAACCCCATGAAGCACACCAGGCTTCCCTGTCCTTTTCTATCTCCTGGAGTTCCCTCAAACTCATGTCCACCACTAAAGATCCTCACTAGCCAAAACAATCTGGAGGAAGAAAAACAAAGCTGGAGGTATCCAAAGTCCTGGTTTTCAACTATACTACAAAGCTAATAAAATCAAAACAGTATGGTACTGGTACAAAAACAAAGGCCAACGGAACTGAAAGTCTAGAAACAAACCCACATATACCTGAAAAATTAATTTCTGACAAAGGAACAAGCAACATACAATGGATAAAGGATAGTCTCTTTAATAAATGGGAAAATTGGAGAGTCATATGCAAAAGAATGGAACTAGACCACCATCTTACACCATATACAAAATTAACACAAATTAAAGATTTGAATGAGAGGCAGTGGCCAAGATGAACGAGTAGGAAGACCCCAAGCTCACCTTCTCCCATGGACAACTGCTGGTGAGAAAAACCTTCTGATGAGAAGATTAGCAAAAAAGACCTTCTAAAACAAAAGATACAAAGGGAAGGAGAAGTAGAGATGCAGGGTAGTCAAGACCCATACAAAATAGTCAACCCACAAATGTGAGGATAATTACAGTTGCACAGAGGTTCTCTCCAAGCAGCAAGGAGTCCAAGAGACTCATCGGGCTCCCCATCTCAGGGGTCTTACACTGAGATAAGCCTCCAGAACATTTGGCTTTAAAAGTCAGAGTGGATTACTTTCAGAAGAGCCAGAGGGCTGTGTAAAATAGAGACTCCACTCCTAAAAAGCACACACAAAATCTCACACATTCTAGGACCTAGAGAAAAAGCAATCATTTGAAAGGAGCCTGGGTCAGACTCAGCTGCTGATCTTGAAAAGCTTCCCAGAGAGGTGGGAGGCAACTGGAACTCACTCTGGAAACACAGACACTGGTGGTAGCCATTTTTGGAAGCTCATTCTACCTGGTGGACACTGGTGCTGATAAGCACCATTTTGGAATCACTCCTCTAGCTTGTAAGTGCTGAGACTCAGGCATGTCCACCAACCTGTAGGCAGCAGTACTGAGATACCTCTGGCCAAACAACTAGCAGAGCTGAGACACAACCCCCACCAGCAGACCTGCTGCCTTAAGACCATCTAAGCCCACAGAACCCTGGGATTGGCCCAGATCACCAGAGGGCACAGGATCCAGCCCAGCACACCAATGCACCAGCAGTAGCCCTGGGACCCCCACGACTCTACAGCCAGAGACCTTGGAATGGGGCTCCATCCCCAGGGGTCCCACTAGTGCTGGGACCAGCCAGGACCAATGGAGAGACAGCAATCCTGGGATCCCTGGGACCACTGCCCCACCTATGCAGGCTGCCACTAGCTCTTGGATTCCAGGGGCTCTACAGTCAAATACTTTACAACCCAGCCCCACCTACCAGTATACCATCAGGACTGGGATTCCTCTGGCCATGCAGCCAGCCATACTAGGACCCAATACCATCCACCAGAGGCTGGCAGCCTGCACACAAGGTCAGACCTGGCAATCAGCTGGACCAGGGCCAGCTACTCCTGGCTACTCAGCAAGCCACAACAGAAGGACCCACATAGCCTATACAGAGGGCATCCCTAGAGTACACAGTTCTAGTGACAAGAAGGGAATGCACTGTTGAGACACACAGAACATTTCCAACAAAAGGTCCTTCTCCAAAGTTTGTAAATATAATTAACCTACCAGAGAAGTGGGAGGCAACTGGAACTCACTCTGGAAGCACAGACATTGGTGGTAGCCATATCAGTACCAGATATATGGGGCTTCCCTGGTGGCTCAGAGGTTAAACCGTCTGCCTGCAATGCGGGAGACCTGGGTTCGATCCCTGGGTCAGGAAGATCCCATGGAGAAGGAAATGGCAACCCACTCCAGTATTCTTGCCTGGAGAATCCCATGGATGGAGGAGCCTGGTAGGCTACAGGCCACGGGGTTGCAAAGAGTTAGACATGACTGAGCGACTTAACTAACTAACAAACTAACTAACTACATATAGAAATAAAAAACAGCAAATTAGGCAAAATGAGGTAACAAAGGAATATGTTCAAAACAAAGGAATAAAATGAGACCCCAGAAGAAAAGTTAAGGCATTCAACTCAACAGAAGTTAAGGCAATCTACTCAATAGAAAGTTCAAGGTAATGATTATAAAAATGTTCAAACAACTCAGGAGAAAATTGGATGAACAGATTGAGAAATTGGAAGTTTTTAACAAAGAATTGGAAAATATAAAGAACTAGGTAGAGATGAAGAATACATGAAAAATACATTCAGTTCAGTTCAGTTCAGTTGCTCAGTCGTGTCCAACTCTTTGTGACCCCATGAATCTCAGCACGTCAGGCCTCCCTGTCCATCACCAACTCTCGGAGTTCACTCAGACTCACGTCCATCGAGTCAGTGATGTCATCCAGCCATCTCATCCTCTGTTGTCCCCTTCTCCTCCTGCCCCCAATCCCTCCCAGCATCAGTCTTTTCCAATGAGTTGGAAGGAATCAAAAATAAATTAGAAGATACAAAGATATGGATCAGCAAGCTGAAAGAGAGTAGTGAAAATCACTGAAGCAGAATAGAAAAAAGAATAAAGAGACCTCTGGGAAAACATCAAACATACTAACATTCACATTATGGGTATCCCAGAAGAAGAGAGCAAGAAAGGACAGAGAACATATTTCAAGACACAATAGCTGAAAATTTCCCTAACCTAGGAAAGGAAACAGATATCCAGCCAGGTTCAGGAGGTACTGAGTACCAAACAGGGTTAACCAAACAACACATTGTAATTAAAATGACAAAAATTAAAGATAAAGAGAGACTAATAAAATCAGAAGGGAAAAAGCAACAAGTTAAGAACAAATGAATTCCAATAAGGCTATCAGCTAACTTCAACAGAAACTCTACATGCCAGAAGGGAGTGGCACAATATATTTAAAGTGATGAAAGTGAAAAACCTACAACCAAGAATAATACTCTACCTGACAAGGCTTTCATTCAGATTTAAAGGAGAGATCAGAAGTTTTACAGGAAAGCAGCTGAGTTCAGCACCACCACACCAGCTTTCCAACAAATATTAAAGGGACTTCTCTATGCAAAAAAGGCCACAACTAGAAACATGAAAATTATAAAAGGAAACGTCTCACTGATAAGGTCAAATACACAGTAAAGGTAGTAAATCAGCCATGTATAAAGATATTAGGAAGATTAAAGACAAAAACAATAAAACACCTATATCCACAATAAGTAATTAAGAGATACAAAACACAAAAATATGTAAAATATGTCAAAAACAGTAAAAATGAAGGGTTGTTTAAATGTGTTAGAGCTTAAGAGATCAGCAATTTAAAATAATCAGACAGATTAGATGGATAGAGATGTACGGTGTGGGGAACAGAGACAGTAATTGTGTAATATCTTTGAATGATAACATAATAACTAGACTTATGGTGATCATTTTGAAAAGTACAGAAATACCAAATCTTTATTTTGTGTAACAGGAACTAACAGGGTGTTGTAAGTCAGTTATTCTTCAAAAATAAAGAAACTCACAGAAAAAGAGATCAGGTTTGTGGTTACCAGAGGCAGGAGGTGGGGGGGAAAGGGAACTGAATGAAAGCAATCAAAAGGTACAACTAACTTCCAGCTATAGGATAAATAAGTACAGAGAATATATCTAATAGTTTATAATTATAAACAGAGTATAACTTTTAAAATTTGCAAATCACTATGTTGTACACCTGAAACTTATAGAATATTGTACATCAACTATACTTCAAAAAAGTTAGAAAAAAGGTAAATGAGTCTTAGGAATGTAATGTACAACATGATAATATAATTAACACTGTTCTATGGTATGCAAGAAAGGTGTTATGAGAGTAAGTCCTATGATTTCTCATCACAAGGAAAAATCATTTTCTATTTTTTTAGTATTTTGTATCCATATGAGATGATGGATGTTCACTAAACTTACTGTGATAATCATTTCATGATGTATATAAGTCAAATCATTATGCTATACACTTTAAACTTACAGAGCACAAGATGTTAATTATATCTCAATAAACTGGAAAGGGAAAAAATTTAACACCTGAAACCATAAAGTTCTTAGAGAAAAACATAGGCAATAACTTCACTGACACTGGTCTTAGTGATTTTTTTTTTTTTTTGGAGTGGACTCCTAAAACAAGGGAACCAAAAGCAAAAATAAGCAATGCAGCTATATCAAACTAAAATTTTTCCCACCCTGAAGCTTCCCCATCATCAAAACAAAAAGGTAACCTACTGATTGGAAGAAGATATATGCAAATCCTATATCCAATAAGGAGTTAATATGTAAAATATACAAACTCAAAGTCAACATCAAAAAAACCCAAACAACCCAACTGAAAAATAGGCAGAGGATCTGCCTATTTTTCCAAAGAAGACAAACAGAGGGCCGAGGATCCATGAATTGCTCGATATAATTAGTCATCAGGGCGAATCACATCCCAATTACAGCCAAATCACAACCATTATAGCAAATCACAACCGTAATGATGTATCATCTCGCATGTTAGAATGGCTACTATTTAAAAAAAAAGAAATAGCAAGTGTAGATGAGAATGTAGAGAAAAGAAAACTCTTGTGTACTGTTAGTGGGAACGTAAACTGGTACAACCATTATGACAAACACTATGAAGATTCCTCAAAAAATTGCAAGTAGAACTACCATATGATCCAGTAGTTCCATGGGGGCCTGTTTAAAATGTCCCCTAAGCATAGCACTCAAGTGCTAACTAGTATTACTAAACACAGGAAGGCTTTGATACACCTTATGGAGAAAATGTATGCTTTAGGGTTACAGTGATAAGCTCTGTGGAAGGCAACTAGGTAATTGTTCAAGGTTAGGTTTTTGCACTATGGGGAATTTTATATCACTTATATGTATTACTAAATCAAAAGATAAATAATTTTATAAAAGAAAGAAAAAAGAAACTGGCAAATCTGGAGATAGGGCAGACCTCATGATTGATCCAACTCCATCCTAATCCCCTATTAACAGCAAAATAGTTCAGTCATTATGGGAGCCCCATTATACAATATACCACCAAAAAAGAGAGTATACACTTCTCCTCTAGCAGCCCAAGTAAAAGACCTCAGATGTTTTTCGGACTGTATTTGCTTAAACTTATGCCCATCCCTAACCAATGACTGTGATCATGCAAATATTACTAATTTAAGGCAGATTGTTTAAGACAACCAGAGTCTACCAGAGAAGCTGGTAGCAAGACTGGTATTCCCCGGAGTCTATTTAACAGTGACTTTTGAAAGAAAATCCAGGCACTGTTAGGAAGGAGAAAAGCAAGAAAAGATGCTTGGTAGGCACCCAACAAGGTCAACAATTGTGAAGCAGCAGGCAAAGAGTTGTGGAAATATAGCATACACACATAAGACAATAGTATGAACAAGGGTGCATAAGGACCAGAAATGATCAAGCAATCAGGGCTTGGTAAGGAAATCTATGGGTACAGCACATAAACGTACAAACAGAATCAGAGAAATGGGATCAGGGTTAAGAACAAGGAGGACGTATAATGTGATTACTCTGAATAAAAAACAACAAAGGAACCAGCTCCACAAGGGTGTTGGAAGTAATTAAGCTAAAGAGCCCCTCCAAATTCCCATGAAAGAAGTCAATCGGTTTAGCAATTCTGCACCTTCAAACCTGACTAGGTAAGGGATCACAGAGCCAAACTCTAGTGTTTAAATAATGCCTGCCCTGAATAATTGTGTGTGTATGTAAAAAACAGCAGTCTCTAACTATCTTATGGGTAGTTAGCAGAATATCTGACTCCAGATCTCAGATTATACAAAAACAGATTAAACATTAAAAATGTTACATATAACATATATTCTGTATTACAAAATAGCATTGGGCTTCTAAAGGAAAATGAAAAAACTATAGTCCTAAAAATCTGAAAAATGAAAACCATGGGATAAAGGATAATAAGAAGTATAGCCAGACAGATGTAAAATCATGCCATCTGAGGTCCTACCCACTGGATGCCATAATACTGACCACAGCACCAATTCCTTTCCTCTTCCCCTTCCCTCTTACTCCCTAACCCCACTTCCCGTGATACCTATACTTGATTTTTCAAAGGCCTGAAAGAAGCAAAGAACTATAAAGTCCAGTTCATCACTACACAAAAGCATGACATAATCTCATCAAAACCTACCTTTTGTGATTTTGAAGTGACAATAATCCTAAAGTTTTACTTTCACAGTTCAAGAAAATGAATAAGCTAATTACTCTCACCATTTACTATCTCTTATGAAGTTAGAAGCAAAGATAATAGATCAACTTGGGTCTAATCAGAAGGAAAAAAACCTCACAGCAGTTTGAATAAGGGAAATCAAATATAAGAATTATTCACTATAACTGAGTTAACCAGGAGACTGGCTAGTCAAAAGTAAAAAGAAATCTAAAGAATATAGGAATAGCAGATATAAACAGCACCCACTACTTTCTAGTGCTAGAATTTAGTGCCCAAGAACAACACCCCCTTTGACTCTACCTACCAGGCTCCCAATAAGATCTAAATATTATTGGAGAGGAAACAACCATGGCTCACCAAATGACAGTGAAATCTCTACGGGTGCTGTGCCAGTAGAACTTGACGGAAATCCACCTTTTGTAACTTGCCAGATACCTACCCTACATGGCGCCAGGAAAACCTGGTTGCAAGGAAGTGTCTCACCAGAGGCACTCTATTAAAAAAAAGTCACCCAAGGGGAATGATGGGGCAAGCTGCAGGCAACTAAGTGCTACTGGCCCCAGTGCACCACAGGACTGGGCACCAGAGGAGCAGCATTGCCCAGGAGCCTGCGAGAGGAACTGCAGGTCCCAGGAGCCAGGCAGTGGGGGAGCTGAGCTCTGAGGAAGCACTCAAGCTACAGAAGCTGGACACTGAGGAAGTCATGTGGTCTGCAGGAGCGAGAGGCACTTCTCCTGACAGCACATAAAATATCACACTGATCTACTACTTGAACACAACCATGCTGACTAGATCTGATGAACAGGAAATGACAAAGTACTTTAGATGCCTTCTTAACACACATGCCAATAAACCTCAGAGAAACTCAAGGGTCACCCACCTCAGTGAAGTAAATGGGGTTTAATAGTTTGAAGCAGAAGTTAGCAAACTTCCTCTATAAAGGTCCACATAGTAAATATTTTGGGCTTTAAGGATTCTGTCATATATTCTTTTATTTTTTTCCAAACACTTAAAAATATTTTTTAAAATTCTTAGCTTACAAGTCACACAAAAACAGGTAATAGGCCAAATCAGACCCACAGGCTATAGTTTGCCCATTCTTGATCTGGAGCATGCAAGATATATACTCTGCAAGGTGAAATATAAGCTGCTCTAAAATGCACCACCTATCATGAAAAGAGGTACAGTTGTGCAGTAATTTCTTTGAATTTTGAAGACAACACATATCACATTTGTATGCACTATTTTGACTCATCTATAGAGTTATAGGTAAAGCTGCCTGCTTTGAGTAGAATCAGAGCAAGAGAAGGCTCCAAAGCTCAGATCCTTCAAGGATAAAGGTTTGCTCATTTACCAAGAAAAAACTCTAACCTTCTAAGGCTCTGGCTGAGGGCCAAGAAAATACAGAATAAGTTGCACAAAGAAGTCATGGATATCAGTTATGGCCTTGTGGTCAACTAGAGGAACAAGGATTGTAACAGTTTTACATATTTTCTATTTGTCATTGTATGTGTATGTGTGTATATATCTATTAATATACATTATATATATATATACATACACACACATGTTAACAAATTTCCTTCTCTTTCCTTACCATTTTTATTTTATTGACAAGTCGTTACAAGATGGCTTTACAATTTTGTCTTTACACAACAGAACATTCAGTGGAACTATGGGTGATTTTAGAAAGTGTTTAGAGACTCCTTTTAATTTTGGCATGAATCATAGACCAGCACCCTACCCCGCTGGGGGTTACTGTCTCCTGTGCAGAAGAGGACGGAAGGACTCTTCGTTCTCAGAGAGTGGAGTGAAGACTGTAAGCAAACTGGCCCTGTCCATGGTGCCCAAGGGCAACAGCGTGCTACACCTGCCGCCGTGAGTGTGCCCAGACTGCCCGTGCACAGTGGCGAAGGAGGAGCGCCACAGTGGCCTCAACCAACCGGCGATTTTGCTGTTTCGAATGATGCTCCTGGAGCACAGGTTTACACATCCTGGTGTATATACATATAGCAGAGGAATTGTTGAGTCATAGTTAGCTCAGCTTGTAAAGAATCCGCCTGCAATGCAGGAGACCCGGTTGAATTTCTGGGTCAGGAAGCCTGTCCCCTGGAGAAGGGATAGGCTACCTACTCCAGTATTCTTGGGCTTCCCTGGTGGCTCAGATGGTAAAGAATCTGCCTGCAATTCGGAAGACCTGGGTTCAATCCCTGGGTTGGGAATATCCCCTGGAGGAGGACATGGCAACCCACTCCATTATTCTTGCCTGGAGAATCCCCATGGACAGGCTACAGGCCTGGGGTCACAGAGACTCAGACACGGCTGAGCGACTAAGCCATGGCTGACTTTGAAATGTGACATAGTAAGCAATTAATACAATGACTCTTGGAATTGTGCATTTGCTCATTTGGAGAAAGAAAAATTTTCTTCACTTGTAAGAATAGCTTTATCTTGGGCAGAAATACAGTTGTTAGTTGTTATACAATCAAACAAGAGGCCTTAATAAATTTTAAAAGCACATGTTCTGACCACAATGGACTTAAATTTGGAAATCAATAATAAACACACATGAAATCCTAAAATATCTGGAAATTAAACCCACACTTCTAAATAACCAATGGCTCAAAAAAGAGATCACATAGTAAACTCAAAATATCTTGAACTGATGACAAAAACATAAACATATCAAAATTTGGAGGATGCAGCCTAAGCAGTGCTTAAAGAGAAATTTGTAACTGAACGGTTGTATTAGAAAAGAAAAATGGTCTCAAATCAATAACTTAAGCTCCTACCTTAGGAAACTAGAAAAAGAACAACAAACTAAACCTAAAGCAAGCAGAAGGAAAGCTATAATAAAGATTACAGTGGAAATCAATGGAAACAGAAAAACAACAGGTAAAAATCAATGAAACAAAAAGTTGGTTCTTGAAAATATCAAAACCAATCAACTTTTAGCTACACTGAGCAAGAAGAGAAAAAGATAGTAACTACCCCAATCAGAAATGAAACAGGAGGCATCATTATTGACTCTATAGGATCACTTTTATGCCAACAAATGACACAACTTAGATAATAAGGGGAAAAATCCTAGAGAGAAGCAACTTGCCAAAACTTACTCAAGAAGAAAGAGAAAATCAAAATTGACCTGTAACATATAAAGACATTGAACTTGTCATTTAAATTTTTCTGATAAAGAAAAATTCATGAACAGATAACTTCACGGATGAATTCCACCAAATATTTAAAGAAGAAATAACACTAATCCTTTACAAACTCTTTCAGAAAATGTAAGAGGAGAGAACACTTCCCAACTCATATTAAAATGCCAGAATTACCATAAGATCAGTCAAAGACAGCACAAGAAAATTACCTGCCAATATTCCTCAAAAACACAGACACAAAATCCTAAACAAAACATTACTAAACCAAATCCAGTAACACATAAAAAAGGATTATATACCACGACCAAGTGGGATTTATCCTAGGAATGCAAAGCCACTGTAACATTAAAAAATCAACTAATGTAATGAGTTATATTAATAGAATAAAGTAACTAACCACATGGTTATCTCAATAGATGCAGAAAAGCATCTAACAAAATCCAACATTTGTTCATGATAGGAATTCTCAACAATCTAGGAACAGAAGGGAAGTTCCCCAACTTTCTGAAAGGGCATTTCTAAAAAGATCACAGTGCTACCATCACTCCTATTGGTAAATGAGTAATAGGGAAGAAAAAATCTGACTCCACATTAGACCTATTTTTTTTGCTTTAGTTAACAATGATTGAGTATAGTCTGAAATATACAGGATAGCCTATTTTCAAGGCAGATCAAGTCCACTCATATACAGATAAAAAGTTGCAGAGGAGGGAATAACATTTGTTGGAGGTTTACAACAACATCATGACCTGACCTATGTGGACAGCTGCAAGAACAAAGAATTCCTGCACCAGCAGTCTGCAACAACCAACCAACCAAGTGAGAGAGATAATTCCTAGGCAGGTTGATAAGAAGTCCAGGGGTCCCCAAGGAGAGAGGGGTCTGGAATTCTCAAGGAGGAGGAAAGGACAAACTTTTCTTCCCTCTACATTCCTTAGGATTATATGACAATAATGTATTACAAAGATCATGACATCTGGTCCCATCACTTCACGGCAAATAGAGGGGAAACAGTGTCAGACTTTATTTTGGGGGGCTAAAAAATCACTGCAAATGGTGAGTGCAGCCATGAAATTAAAAGACGCTTACTCCTTGGAAGAAAAGTTATGACCAACCTAGACAGCGTATTGAAAAGCAGAGACATTACTTTGCCAATAAAGGTCCATCTAGTCAAGGCTATGGTTTTTCCAGTGGTCACGTATGGATGTGAGAGTTGGACTATGAAGGAAGCTGAGCACCGAAGAATTGATGCTTTTGAACTGTGGTGTTGGAGAAGACTCTCGAGGGTCCCTTGGACTGTAAGGAGATCCAACCAGTCCATTCTGAAGGAGATCAGCCCTGGGATTTCTTTGGAAGGAATGATGCTAAAGCTGAAACTCCAGTACTCTGGCCACCTCATGCAAAGAGTCGACTCATTGGAAAAGACTCTGATGCTGGGAGGGATTGGGGGCAGGAGGAGAAGGGGATGACAGAGGATGAGATGGCTGGATGGCATCACTGACTCAATGGACGTGAGTCTGAGTGAACTCCGGGAGTTAGTGATGGACAGGAAGGCCTGGCATGCTGTGATTCATGGGGTCACAAAGAGTTGGACACGACTGAGCGACTGAACTGACTGATCCTGCTTGAGGACAGTCTCTGAAAAAAACCTTCTGGCTAATCCTATAATCTTAAAATGTAAATTATGGGAGTAGGTCTAGTAAGGTCTTTACAACCACCAGACATTCTTTTGATTCACTGTAGTAACTAATTAAAAGTATATAATTCCATTGCTAATACTAGCGATGGGGCACTCTTTCTGCCCCCTTCTGATGTCTATGTCAGAAGCTTTCTCTATCTCTTTTATACTTTAATAAAACTTTACTACACAAAAGCTCTGAGTGATCAAGCCTTGTCTCTGGCCCCAGACTGAAATCTTCTCCGGAGGCCAGGAATCCCAGCGTCTTTCATGGTTCAGCAACAACATTTCACAAGGGCACCCGTTCCTCAATTTGCCCTTAAAAATGCTTTGCTGTAACCCTTCAGGGAGTTTGGGACTTGGGGAGTTGTGGGGAGAAATAAGCCACCTGTCTCCTTGCATGGCCCTGCAATAAACCTTTCTCTGCTTCAAACACTGACCTTTCAATTTTGTTTGGCCTCACTGTGCATGGGGAACACAAGATTAAATGCTTTCCCCCTAAGATCAGGAACAAGTCAATAAGATCCACACTCCTTACTTCTGTTCACAATGTATTGGAGGTTCTAGGCAAAAAAAGAAATAGTTAAAGGCATCTAGATACAAAGATATATCTAGTCAATCCTAAAGGAAATCAGTCTTGAATATTCATTGAAAGGACTGATGCTGAACCTCCAATACTTTGGCCACCTCATGTGAAGAACTGATTCATTGGAAAAGACCCTGATGCTGGGAAAGATTGATGGCAGGAGGAGAAGGGGACGACAGAGGATGAGCTGGCTGGATGGCATCACTGACTCCATGGACATGAGTTTGACAAGCTCTGGGAGCTGGTGATGGACAAGAAGCCTGGTATGCTGCAGTCCATGGGGTTGCAAAGAGTCAGACATGACGGAGAGACTGAACTGAACTGAGATACAGTAAGTAAAACTGTCTATACTCGAATGATATGATATTGTATGTAGAAAATTCTAAAGAATTCACACAAAAAACCCTGCTTAATATAATAGTAAAGTAAGGTTGCAGGACACAAGATAAATAAACTAAAATCAATTATATTTTTGCACATTGGCAATGAACAATCCAAAAACAAAATCTGAAAAATTCTACTCACAACAGCACAAAAAAGTTAAACACTTCAAAATAAAGTTAACAAAAGAAGGGCAAGACTTGCGCACTTAAAATTACAAAACATTGCTGCTGCTGCTAAGTCGCTTCAGTCGTGTCCGACTCTGTATGACACCATAGACGGCAGCCCATGAGGCTCCCCCGTCCCTGGGATTCTCCAGGCAAGAACACTGGAGTGGGTTGCCATTTCCTTCTCCAATGCATGAAAGTGAAAAGTGAAAGTGAAGCTGCTCAGTTGTGTCCGATTCTTAGCTAAAAGAAATGAAATGTCGTACAAAACAGAAAGACAGTCCATGTTCATGTTAAGATGGCAACAGCAATTCTCCCCCAAACAAATCTACAGATTATATGCAATTTCTATCAAAATCCATCACAGTAGGCTTTTTTGGAAAAAATGACAAACTGATAGAAAAATTTATATGGAAATCTAAGGAAACCAGCATAGCCAAAACAATTTTGAAAAAGAAAAAAATATCAGAAGACTTATACTACCCAATTTCAAAATTAACTACAAAGATACCATATAATCAAGACAGTGTGGTGCCGGTATGAAAAGAGGAAAAACAAGGACTCAAACAGAAATGAGAGTCTAGAAATAATTTATGGTCACTTGATTTTTGACAAAGGTGCAAAGGCAATTAAATGGGAAAAGGAACTTTTTATTTTTCCTCAACAAATAATGCTGAAACAACTGGATATCCACACACACAAAAAAGATGAATTTGGACCCATACTGCATACCATACACAAAAGTTAACAGAAACTGAACATAAACCTAAAGCATTATTTTAAAAAAAAAACGATAAACTGGACTTCTTCAAAATAAAAACTTGTATTTCGAAAGACACCATGGAGAAAATGAAAAGACAAGCAACAGGCTGGGTAATAAATTATTTACTGAAATAATTTATAAAACATATATTGGGCTTGTACCCAGAATACACAAAGAAAGTGTATAGCCCAATAAGAAGGCAAACCAATCCAAAAAATGGACAAAAGATTTCAGTAGACATTTCAAAAACAACATAGGAACAGTATATAACTACATGAAAATAAGTTCAACATCATTAGCCAATAGAGAAATGCAAATTAAAACTAATATGAGATACTACTTCATACTAAGATGGCTATGAAAAAAGACGCAATAACAAGTCAAGATATGGAAAAATCGAAACTCTCACACAATGCTTGTGGGAACATGATATGGTATGGCCATACTGGAAAACAGTTTAGCTGTTTCTTAAAAAATTAAAACCTGAAACCACTACACAACCCAGTAATTTCCTCATGGGTATTTATCCAAGAAAAATGAGAACGTACGTCCACACAAAGACTTGTACATGAATGAAAACAGCAGCATTATTCATCATAGCCAAAAAGTGAAAACAACTGATGTCCATCAACTGATGAATGGATAAAGAAAATGTAGTACAGTCATACAATGGTTATTTATCAATAAACAGGAGCAAACTATGGATACATGCTACAACATGGATGAATCTCAAAACCATTACGCTAAATGAAGCCAGGCATAAGACCGCACTTATTTCATAAATCCATCTCCATAAAAGGCTAACTGATAGTGATAGAAAGCAAATCAATGAGGCTAAAGCCAGCACCAGGTCTGAGTACAAAACCTGCAGAGGCAAACTTATTAAGGTGATGTAAAATTTCTAAAACTGAATTGCTGTGATCACTGCACAATCTCAAAAATCTTCCAAATTTACTAAAAATCACTTAATTATTTAGAAAACAGGATACAGTTTCCAAAAGGTGATTTTTATATGAACTCTGCTTTCCTGTTATTAGAGATATGGTCAGTTTTCATTCCAATCCCAAAGAAAGGCAATGCCAAAGAATGCTCAAACTACAGCACAATTGCACTCATCTCACATGCTAGTAAGGTAATGCTCAAAATTCTCCAAGCCAGGCTTCAGCAATACGTGAACCGTGAACTTCCTGATGTTCAAGCTGGTTTTAGAAAAGGCAGAAGAACCAGAGATAAAATTGCCAATATCCGCTGGATCATGGAAAAGCAAGAGAATTCCAGAAAAACATCTATTTCTGCTTTATTGACTATGCCAAAGCCTTTGACTGTGTGGGTCACAATCAACTGTGGAAAATTCTTTAAGAGATAGGCATACCAGACCACCTGACCTGCCTCTTGAGAAATCTGTATGCAGGTCAGGAAGCAACAGTTAGACCTGGACATGGAACAACAGACTGGTTTCAAATAGGAAAAGGAGTGTGTCAAGGCTGTATATTGTCACCCTGCTTATTTAACTTCTATGCAGAGTACATCATGAGAAATGCTGGACTGGAAGAAACACAAGCTGGAATCAAGATTGCCGGGAGAAATATCAATAACCTCAGATATGCAGATGACACCACCCTTATGGCAGAAAGTGAAGAGGAGCTAAAAAGCCTCTTGACAAAACCGAAAGAGGAGAGTGAAAAAGTTGGCTTAATGCTCAACATTCAGAAAATGAAGATCATGGCATCTGGTCCCATCGCTTCATGGCAAATAGATGGGGAAACAGTGGAAACAGTGTCGGACTTTGTTTTGGGGGGCTCCAAAATTACTGCAAATGGTGAGTGCAGCCATGAAATTAAAAGACGCTTACTCCTTTGAAGAAAAGTTATGACCAACCTAGATAGCATATTCAAAAGCAGAGACATTACTTTGCCAACTAAGGTCCGTCTAGTCAAGGCTATGGTTTTTCCTGTGGTCATGTATGGATGTGAGAGTTGGACTGTGAAGGCTGAGCACTGAAGAATTGATGCTTTTGAACTGTGGTGTTGGAGAAGACTCTTGAGAGTCCCTTGGACTGCAAAGAGATCCAACCAGTCCATTCTGAAGGAGATCAACCCTGGGATTTGTTTGCAAGGAATGATGCTAATGCTGAAACTCCAGTACTTTGGCCACCTCATGCAAAGAGCTGACTCACTGGAAAAGACTGATGCTGGGAGGGATTAGGGGCAGGAGGAAAAGGGGACAACAGAGGATGAGATGGCTGGATGGCATCACTGACTCGATGGACGTGAGTCTGAGTGAGTCCAGGAGTTGGTGATGGACAGGGAGGCCTGGTGTGCTGCGATTCATGGGGTCGCAAAGAGTCGGACACAACTGAGCGACTGAACTGAACTGAACAGGAAGATTGTAGATGTTCCTATCTTAACAGGGAAATGTTTTCTACACACTCAACAGAGTTTATTGAAGAGCCTAAGAGAATGAATGGACCAGATAACTCTGCAAAGTCTCTTCAAAAATTAGTCCGAAAATGTCTCTTTTTTTTTTTATGTGTATAAGGGGTAGTGATAGGCTTGTTACCATTATTACACGGGTTTGGGCTATCTTTTTAAGGTAAGTGTTTTTCCCATTACAGCTACAAACAAAGTAAAATAAAGATATATAAAAATAGAGATCTGTATCTTTCATGTTCTTAAAAAAGAAAGTCCAAAAAAAAGTGTAATATTTAGTAGAAAATTTTAAATGCTGAAGATTTGCCTTTTTATCTATTTTATCTATTATCTGATGAACTTTTAAAGTTTTTCCTTCTCTACTTCCACTGCATTTTTATTAAAACACTCGCAAAGTCAATGCACTTCTTTTATAGATGTTCTTTCATACTAAAAGGTCAGTCTTTCAAGATCTATGAACAAAAACAGAAAATGTACATACCCCAGCCTAAAATAAAATTGAATAAATCCATTTGGTGGGGGATCAAGATGGCAGAATAAGAGGACATGCAGGTCACCTTCTCCCATAAATACAGCAAAAATACATCTATATGTGGAACAATTTTCAAGGAAAACTAACTGGAAACTGGCAGAAGAACTCCTAAAAAATCAAAATCAAAGTTATAATAAAAATATACACATAATCAGGCAGGACAGAAAGAAGAGTAATGGGTTAGATCTATGCCCCTGGGAGGGGACTAAAAGGAAAAGGGAGATCACATAAGCAGACACTTATCCTGTGAAAGTGAGTGGGTCAAGCCACAGAACGGGTGCCCCAGTCCTGGGGACCTATATGGATGAGAAAAGCCCCCTTGGCTGCTACTAGGACAGATAGAAAGACTGAAGAAGTCAAGACTCCTCTAGTAAGAGGTGCATAGGTACTGCCTCACCACTAGACAGGGAGGAGGGAGGTTTGTCTTAGAGGCTGCTCCCTTGCCACATTCCCCAGTCCACTCTGAGAAAAATCCCTGCCCCTTCTCTGTCCATGTCACAGCTTGGCCCTGGCTCTAGAGTAGCCAGGACCTGGGGAAAGACTCAATCTAGGGACACAGAGGTGACAAGAGGGTCTAGGGTGTGGGCCTGGTAAGGCAGCAGTAGCCACTGTTGATGCTTATTTACAGTACCACAGTGCCACTGGAGAAGTTCAATCATCTCAATAGATGCAGAAAAACCATTTGACAAATTTCAACGTTCATTCATGATAAAAAAATTGGATATGGTGGGACTATATCTCAACATAACAAGAGACATTTATGACAAATCCATAGCCAACACAATTAATACCCAACCATCAAATGAAATTAAAAGTTTCAACTTTTTCAGTTGAAACCCTTTCAGCTAAATTAAAAATCCAGACAAAGATGCCCACTCTTGTCATTTCCACTGGCAGTCCTAGCCACAGCAATAAGATAAGAAAAATAAATAAAAGGTATCCAAATTGGAAGGCAACAAGTAAAACTGTCACTGTTTGCAGATGACATGAGACTCTACAGAGAATCTTAGAGTTTCCACCCAAAACTATAAGAATAAATGAAACCAGCAAGACTGCTGGATACAAGATTAATATATAGAAATCTGTTGTATTAATAAATCTGTTACACTAATAATGAAACATCAGAAAAAGTAAAACAATAAATATATTTAAAATTGCACCCCAAAAAATAAACATAAGAATAAACTTACAAAGGAAGTAAAAGACTTATACTCTGAGAATTATAAAACAATGATGAAGGAATCTGAAATGATTTAAAAGAAAAGGAGGAATAAAATAGAAATGGAAAGATAACTCATGTGCTTGGACTACATGAATTACAATTATTAAAGTGCCCATACTATCCAAAGCAATCTACAGATTTAATGTAATCCCTATCAAAATACTCCTGTTTTTCACAGGATGAAAACAAATAATCCTAAAATTATATGGAACCACAAAAAAAAAACCTTAATTGCCAAAGCGTCCTGAGGAAAAAACAGTAAAGCTGGAGGTACAACCCTCCTTGACTTCAGACTATAATGCAAAGCCACAGTAATCAAAACAGCATGGTATTGTCAGAAAAACAGACACATAGATCAATGAAACAGAATACAAGCCCCAGACAAATCCATGCACCAATGGTCAATTACTCTATGACAAAGGAGGCAAGAATATACAATAGAGAAATGATAGTCTCTTGAATAACTGGTGTTAGGAAACCTGTACAACCATATGTAAAACAATGAGATTAGGATATTTCCTCACATCACGTACAAAAATAAACTCAAAATGGTTTAAAGACCTAAATGTTTATGACCTGAAACCATAAAACTCCCCAAACAGAACAGAGGTAGAACAGTTTTACACAAATATAGCAGTATTTTCTTAGATCAGTCTTCTACAGAAAAATAAATAAAAGCAAAAACAAACAAATGGGCCTCCATCACCTCCATTAGCTTTATTGGTAGTAATGCTTCCTAAGGCCCACTTGATATCACACTCCAGGATGTATGGCTCTAGGTTAGTGACCACACACCATCACGGTCATCCAGGTCATTAAGACCTTTTGTGTATATCTCTTCTGTATATTCTTGTGACTTCTTCTTAATCTCTTTTGCTTCTGTGAGCTCCTTGCTATTTCTGTCTCTTCTCATGCCCATCTTTGCATGAAATGTTCCCTTGATATCTCCAATTTTCTTGAAGAGATCTCTAGTCTTTCCTATTCTATTGTTTTCCTCTACTTCTTTGCATTGTTCAATTAAGAAGGCTTTCTTATTTCTCGCTCCTCTCCTCTGGAACTCTGGATTCAGTTTGGTATATTTTTCCCTTTCTCCATTGTTTTTTTTTGCTTCTCTTATTTTCTCAGCTATTTGCAAAGCCTCCTCAGACAACCACTTTGCCTTCCTGCATTCCTTTTCTTTGCAATGGTCTTCATCACAGCCTCTTGTACAATGTTATGAACATAATTCTTTGGGCACTCATCTACCAGAACTAACCTCTTGAATCTATTTATCACTTCCACTGTATAATCATAAGGGATTTGATTTAGGTCATGCCTGAACGACCTAGTGGTTTTCCCTACCTTCTTCAATTTCAGCCTGAATTTTGCAATAAAGAGATCACGATCTGAGCCAGTCAGCTCCAGGTCTTTTTGCTGACTGTATAGAGCTTCTCTATCTTTGGAGGCAAATAATATAATCAATCTGATTTCAATATTGACCATTTGGTGATGTGCATGTGAGAGTCATCTCTTGTGTTGCTGGAAAAGGGTTTTTGCTATCATTACTGTATTCTCTCGACAAAACTCTGTTAGCCTTTTCCCTGCTTCATATTATACTCCAAGGCCAATTCTGCCTGTTACTCCAGGTATCTCTTGACTTCCTACTTTTGCATTCCAACTTTCTATGATAAAAAGAACATCTTTTTTTTTTTTTTTCTGGTGTAAATTCTAGAAGTCGTCATAGAGCCATTCAACTTCAGCTTCTTTGGCATTAGTAGCTGGGGTACAGACTTGGATTACTGTGATGTTGAATGGCTTGCTCTGGAAACAAATTGAGATAGCTCTGTCATTTTTAAGACTGCACCCAAGTATTGCATTTTGGACTCTTTTGTTGACTATGAGGGTTACTCTATTTCTTCTAAGGGATTATTTTCCACAGTAGTCAATATAATGGCCATCTGAATTAAATTTGCCCATTCCCATCCATTTTAGTTCACTGATTTCTAAAATGTCATTTTTCACTCTTGCCATCTCCTGCTTGACCACATCCAACTTACCCTGATTCATGGACCTAACATTCCAGGTTCCTATGCAATATTGTTCTCTACAGCATCAGATTTTACTTTTACCACCAGATACATCCACAACTGACGGTCATTTCCACTCTGACCCAGCTCTCTTTCTGGAGCTATCTCTCCACTCCTCTCCAGTAGCACACTGGACACCTACAAACCTGGAGTGTCATTAAAAGACTGAAACAGTATGGACCAACAGAAGCAGAAGATATTAAGAAGAGGTGGCAAGAATGCACAGAAGAACTATACAGAAAAGATCTTCATGACCCAGATAATCACAATGGTGTGATCACTCACCTAGAGCCAGACATCCTGGAGTGCAAAGTCAAGTGAGCCTTAGAAAGCATCACTATGAACAAAGCTAGTGGAGGTGATGGAATTGCAGTTGAGCTATTTCAAATCCTAAAAGATGATGCTATTAAAATGCTGCACTCAATATGCCCAGCAAATTTGGAAAACTTAGCAGTGGCCATAGGACTAGAAAAGGCCAGTTTTCATTTCAGTCCCAAAGAAAGGCAATGCCAAAGAATGTTTAAACTACTGCACAATTGCACTCATCTCACACACTAGCAAAGGAATGCTCAAAATTCTCCAAGCCAGGCTTCAACAGTACATGAACTAAGAACTTCCAGATGTTCAAGCCGGTTTTAGAAAAGGCAGAGAAACCAGAGATCAAATAGCCAACATAAACTGGATCATTGAAAAAGCAAGAGAATTCCAAAAAAGCATCTACTTCTGCTTCACTGAGTATGCTAAAGCCTTTAACTGTGTGGATCACAACAAACTGTGGAAAATTCTTCAAGAGATGGGAATACCAGCCCACCTTACCTGCCTCTTGAGAAGTCTCTATGTAGGTCAAGAAGCTACAGTTATAACTGGACATGTAACAATGGATTGGTTCCAAATTGGGAAAGGAGTATGTCAAGGCTGTATATCGTCACCTTGCTTACTTAACTTATATGCACAGCACATCATGCAAAGTGCTGGACTGGATGAAGTACAAGCTGGAATCATG
The DNA here is from genome assembly GCF_016772045.2 of Ovis aries. Taxonomy (NCBI): domain Eukaryota; kingdom Metazoa; phylum Chordata; class Mammalia; order Artiodactyla; family Bovidae; genus Ovis; species Ovis aries. The sequence continues at coordinate 30,944,871 of NC_056055.1, read as the reverse complement.
ATGCTGGGAGAAATATTAACAACCTCAGATATGTAGATGACACCACCCTTATGGCAGAAAGTGAAAAGGAACTAAAGAGCCTCCTGATGAAACCGAAGGAGAAGAGAGAAAAAGCTGGCTGAAAACTCAATATTCAAAAAACAAAGATCATGGCATCCAGTCTCATCATTTCATGGCAAATATGTGAGAAAACAATGAAACAGTGACAGCCTTTATTTTCTTGGGCTCCAAAATCACTGCAGATGGTGTCTGTAGCCATGAAATTAAAAGACACTTTTCCTTGGAAGAAAAGCTATGACAAACCTAGGTGACATATTAAAAAGCAGAGACATTACTTTACCGACAAAGGTCCATGCAGTCAAAGCTATAGTTGTTCCAGCAGTCATGTACGGATGTGAGTTGGACCATTAGGAAAGCTGAGCGCAGAAGAATTGATGCTTCTGAACTGTGGTGTTGGAGAAGACTCTTGAGAGTCCCTTGGACTGCAAGGAGATCGAACCAGTCAATCCTGAAGGAAATCAGTCCTGAATATTCATTGGGAGAACTGACGCTGATGATGAAAATCCAATACTTTTGGCCACCTGATGTGAAGAACTGGCTCACTGGAAAAGATCCTGGTGCTGGGAAACATTGAAGGAAGGAGGAGAAGAGGATCAGAGGATGAGATGGTTGGACAGCACCACTGACTTGATGGACATGAGTCTGAGCAAGCTCCAGGAGTTGGTCATGGATAGGGAAGCCTAGTGTGCAGCAATCCATGAAGTTGCAAAGAGTCGGACACAACTGACCAACTGAACTGAATCAACCTGGGCGGATTCATCTTTCAGTGTCATATCTTATTCCTTTTCATACTGTTCATAGGTTTCTCAAGGCAAGAATACTGGAGTGGTTTGCCATTCTCTTCTCCAAAATGGCGCCCAATTAAACTTTAACACTGTTGCACAACAAAGGAAACCATCAAGAAAAAAAAACACAACTTACAGAATGCGAGAAAATATTTGCAAATTATGCAAATGCCAAGAGGTAAATGTACAGAGCTCGTACCACTTAACATCAAAAACTAAACAACCCTATCGAAATACGGGCAGAAGACCTGAATAAACATCTTTCCAAAGAAGACATACAGATGACTAACAGGCACATGAAAAGATGCTCAACATCACTAATTATAAAAAATGCATATCAAAACCACAAGAGATATCACCTCATACCTATCAGAAAGGCCTTTATCAAAAAGTCTACAAATAACAAATGTTGTCAGGGGTGTGAAGAAAAGGGAACCTTCCTTCACTATTAGTAGAAATATAAGCTGGTGCCAATCGCTATGAAAAACAGTGTGGAGGCTCCTTAAAAAACTAAGAATAGAACTACCATCTGATTCACTCTGTGTATGTTTCTGGAAAAAACAAAAACACTAATTTGAAAAGGTACCTGCACCCCAATGTTCATAGCAGCACTATTTATAATAGCTGAGACATAAAAACAACACAAGTACCCAAGTACCCAATCAAGAGATGACTGGATTAAGATGTGGATTATATAGAAACAATGTAATATTCAGTTCAGTTGCTCAATTGTGTCCGATTCTTTGCGACCCCATGAATCGCAGCACGCCAGGCCTCCCTGTCCATCACCAACTCCCAGAGTTCACTCAGACTCATGTCCATTGAGTCGGTGATGCCATCCAGCCATCTCATCCTCTGTCGTCCCCTTCTCCTCCTGCCCTCAATCCCTCCCAGCATCAGGGTCTTTTCCAATGAGTCAACTCTTCACATGAGGTGGCCAAAGCATTGGACTTTCAGCCTCAGCATCATTCCTTCCGAAGAACACCCAGGACTGATCTCCTTTAGAATGGACTGGTTGGATCTCCTTGCAGCCCAAGGGACTCTCAAGAGTCTTCTCTAACACCACAGTTCAAAAGCATCAATTCTTTGGTGCTCAGCTTTCTTTCCAGTCCAACTCTCACATCCATACATGACCACTGGAAAAACCATAGCCTTGACTAGGCAGACCTTTGTTGGCAACATAATGTCTCTGCTTTTGAATATGCTGTCTAGGTTGGTCATAACTTTCCTTCCAAGGAGTAAGTGTCTTTTAATTTCATGGCTGCAATCGCCATCTGTAGTGATTCTGAAGCCCAAAAAAATAAAGTCTATCACTGTTTCCACTGTTTCCCCATCTATTTCCCATGAGGTGATGGGCCCGGATGCCATGATCTTTGTTTTCTTAATGTTGAGCTTTAAGCCAATTTTTTCACTCTCCTCTTTGACTTTCATCAAGAGGCATTTTAGTTCCTCTTCACTTTCTGCCATAAGGGTGGTGTCATCTGCATATCTGAGGTTATTGATATTTCTCCCGGCAATCTTGATTCCAGCTTGTGTTTCTTCCAGTCCAGCATTTCTCATGATGTACTCTGCATAGAAGTTAAATAAGCAGGGTGACAATATACAGCTTGACATACTCCTTTTCGTATTTGAAACCAGTATGTTGTTCCATGTCCAGTTCGAACTGTTGCTTCCTGACCTGCATACAGGTTTCTCAAGAGGCAGGTCAGGTGGTCTGTTATTCCCATCTCTTTCAGAATTTTCCACAGTTTATTGTGATCCACACAGTCAAAGTGACCCATAAAAAATAATGACGTTTGTAGCAACATGGATGAACCTGGAAGATATTATGCTTAGTGAAATAAATGAGACAGAAGAAAAAAATATTGTATCACTTATATGTGGAATCTTAAAAAATAATAAAAATGAAGGTATAGACAATACAGAAAAAGACTCATAGATACAGAAAAAGACTGACAGATATAGAAAACAAATTTGTGGTTACCAAAGCAGAGAAGGAAAGGGGGGAGGGGCAAACTAAGAGTATGGGATTAACAGATACAAACCACTACATATAAAATAGATAAGCAACTATACTGTATAGTACATGAAATTATTCCCATTATCTTATAATACCTATAATGGAATATAATCTGCAAAAACATTGTAACTTGAAACTAACACAATATTGTAAATTGACTATACCTCAATTTTTAAATAATAATAATACATTTGATGCTGATTTCCAGGCTGACTTGAGGTTCCACCACTACCAACCTGAAACTGCCACAGATGTGAGGTTTCCTAGGCTGTCTCTGTGGCCTGGACAATCAATCCACCTTTTTACTGGCCAGGCTGGCCTACCTTTAACTGGTTTTCATAAATACAAAATTTGTATAATTGTTACTGGAACCACTTGGTGAAATATGGAACTAGTTAAAAGTACCATTTATTATTAAATGTACACGCACAGTTTCACATACAAGCAGCACCACATCTTTCACATTCAGCTAATCAATCAAGTTAATGTTTTTATTACAGAATAGAAAACTCAGATCTTCCAAAATCATGTATGCTTAGTAAGTGTTTTCCAAGCAATCAAGAAGTACATGACTAAATAATGAAAAGGGTGAATTAAAATATATAACATACCAAGGTATAATTAACTCAATTTTAAAGAAGCAGGATCTAACTTTTACTCTGCTGGAAAGAGGCCTTGATATAACTAGGAAAAGCAAATTCTTTTCTGATGCAGTCTTTCTTGTACACATATGAATAACGTATATGAGGGCTTACTTCCCTGCGAATCTAGCGCAGTATATTAGATTGAAATAGCATTTTAAGTTTAATGGATAAACTCACAATGATTGTTTTCTATCAAAGTTTTTGTACAAGTGATCCCAACAGGTGGTATGAATTCTATCTACCATTTGTAACAATCTTTCCTCTCTTCCTGAGGGAAGTAATGAAAAAATGTTTTGAGCTGCACACCACTAAAGGTGAGTGACATCCGGAAAGAACTGAATATTGGTGGCCCAAAAGTGCCCTACTAATGTAATAAATAAGTCAACCATATCTCAGTTATGATGCATTAAATGGGAAAAGGGTTAGAATGAAACCAGGAGCCCAAGAGCTTTCCAACAATTTCAGATTACGACAAACACAGCAGCACATACAGGTCTTTGCTGGAAAATTCCTCAGCCTTTCCTTGACATTCTGGTCCCAAATTTCCTATGTTTTTAAAACTCCAAATCTTTTTTCCCTCTCCGGACTTTTCCAGCCCATGCAATGTGACCATAGAGGGTTCATGTTGTAAACGCGTCCCCGTAAAAAATTACCGAAAAAGCAAGCTAAACAAACCTCCCCACCTCTCCAAAACAAAAACAAAAACACCTCCCAAAGGCTTTGGACGCTATTTGGCCTGCCAGTCCAAAAAAGTGAGTTTCTGGGAAATGATCGCCCATTAGAACCCTCCTCTCTTCCTAAAATGCAAAGCTGGAAAAGCAGGAAGGGTAACAAACCGCCCCGGGCTCCTCTAATTGGGCCCCCACCATCCAGCACTCTGGGGGCGGGGGGCGGTGCGGCGAGCAGGCGGCCAGCTTTAATGGGTGATGAATTTTAAATGGCGAGCTTTTCACAGCGCCCAAGGATCCAGGGCAAAGAAAGTCACCTTTGCTCCTGTCCTTTTAAGAAGACCTAGCTGCCTCCGCTTAATGAACAGAAAGAAGCAAAACGGCAACCCCCAGTTCCCACAGCTCTGGGGGGCCTCCCTTCCGCTCGACCCCTCGGTCGGCTCCACCCCCCGAGCCTGCCCCGCCCTCTAGCCACGCCCCTCGCCCGCGGCCCCGCCCCCCAGGGTTGGCCCCACCTCAAACCCCTATCCACTTCGCAGCCCCTCTCACCGCCTGAGCCCTGCTCACTCACCTAGATGCGGTGCGCGCAGCGGACGTTCTCGCGAGTCTTTCCCCCCTACCCCAACCCACACCCCCAAGCTGACGTGTCGGCCAGACCCCCGAGGGAGGCAGACGCCTTCACTCGCGCTCTGCGGCCTCTCTCTTACCGGTGGTCCGCGCCAGAGCAACTTCAGCAGTTTGGGCAGTGGCGAAAAGGCTGCCAACCGCCCGGGTTCTGTGGCTTGAAAATTTGACTTTGCTTCGTATTGGTTTTTGTGTTTTGTTTTCACTTTTTTGGAATTTTCCCGCGGCTGCTCGGCAGCTGAGCCGCGCGCGCACGTATTCGCAGTGCACTCTGGGGCTTGGCCAGCGACCCTACACCCCGGCGGCGTCGCGGGAAAATTCCGACGAATCTTGTGCTCGTGGGGCGGGACGCGGGCCCGGACTCGGCCGGAAGTCGGTCCGTTGGGGCGGGCCTAGGCGAGGGGCCCTACTGAGGCTGCCTTAGTTGTTCCTGAGCACTAAGCTGGTGTCGCGGGCTTCAAGTAGACCGCAGGAAGGACCTGAAGGGGAAAAACCCTGGGTTTTTAAACAGGTTGTTGCTTAATTTCAAGATTCTGTTCAAAATGCAGAAAATTTTTAAAAGAAAAATTGAGTCTTTGTCAGGAATGTAAAACCACTAAACAAAGCCTAGAATATTATTTTCTAGGTATAGTCACATAAAAAAGGGAATCTTTCTTTGGATCCCTCACCCCAGTAAAATCAGTTCCATACAGTGTTTGCTTGGGTTCAAATCAGTTCTACGCTGCATTTAAACCACTTAAATGGAAGGCATCTTCTTTTTTTAAAACAAACTTCCATTTTTGTCGTTAGCGTGTCTTGGTGGATTTTTAATTCTTGAACCTAGTAATGCATGAAGTTTTTTCATAGATGTTTAAGTTGTTGAAAAAAAATTTATTGAGGAAACATTTTTAAGATTTAACTTTTTTTTAATCTATGACTTACAATTGTAAAATTACAATTTTACAGGTGCTTTCAAAAAACAAGGCAAGTTACGCACATAATAAAAATAACCAAGCACCTTCAGCCTTCTTTAATGAAGGAATACCCACTTTACCAAATAAATTGGATTCAGGGATTAGATAATCTATTAAAAAAAAATTTTTTTTAAATTAAAAGTGAAGGCCCTCAGTCGTGTCCTACTCTTTGCAACCCCATGGACTGTAACCTACCAGGATCCTCAGTCCATGGGGTTTTCCAGGCAAGAATACTGGAATGGGTTGCCATTTGCTTCTCCAGGGGATCTTCCCAACCCAGGAATCAAACCTGGGTCTTCCATACTGTAGGCAGACGCTTTACCGTCTGAGCTACCAGGGAGGCCTAAAAGACTCAATCAAGGAGCTACAAAAGGACCCCTATCTACAATTTGGGACAGCAAGAACTGTAGCTGTATCAAGGAATGAGATGTTAAACATATTCTTGAAAATATTCTCTGCCAGCTAAAAAGGTCTGTGTGTGTTTGATGTGTGCCTAGTTCAATGTAGGTAGATCCACAACAGAGCTGATGTAGAGGGCTACATACTTGAGTGACATTCATCATGGCCCCTTGCCCTTAGGAAGAAAGTCATTTTTGTGGTGACAAATGTGAGCAAGTTTAAGTTTGTTTACCAGCAAAGGAAGCAACTAAACTATGTATTTCTTTAGAGAAAATATGTTCTGTTACTGAAGAAAGCTGACCACGGAAGAATTGATGCTTTTGAACTGTGGTGTTGGAGAAGACTCTTGAGAGTCCCTTGGACTGCAAGGAGATCCAACCAGTCCATTCTGAAGGAGATCAGCCCTGGGTGTTCTTTGGAAGGAATGATGCTAAAGCTGAAACTCCAGTACTTTGTCCACCTCATGCGAAGAGTTGACTCATTGGAAAAGACCCTGATGCTGGGAGGGATTGGGGGCAGGAGGAGAAGGGGATGACAGAGGATGAGATGGCTGGATGGCATCACCAGCTCGATGGACATGAGTCTGAGTGACCTCTGGGAGTTGGTGATGGACAGGGAGGCCTGGCGTGCTGCGATTCATGGGGTCGCAAAGAGTCGGACACGACTAAGTGACTGAACTGAACTGAGGGTTCATTCAGGTCCTGCCGTATTATAGTTTTGTGCTGTACTATGCTAAATTGCCTCAGTTGTGTCCGACTCTTGACCCTATGGGCCATATCCCAGCAGGCTCCTCTGTTCATAGGATTCTGTAGACAAGAACACTGGAGTCCATTACCATGCTCTTCTTCAGAGGATCTTCCTGACCCAGGAATAGAACTAGCATCTCTTCAGCTCTGTTCAGTCGCTCAGTCGTGTCTGACTCTTTACGACCACATGAACCTCAGCAGGCCAGGCCTCCCTGTCCATCACCAACTCCTGGGGTCCACCCAAAACCATGTTCATTTAGTCCGTGATGCCATTCAACAGTCTCATCCCCTGTCATCCCCTTCTCCTCTTCCTGCCCTCAATATTTCCCAACATCAGGATCTTTTTAAATGAGGCAGCTGTTTGCATCAGGTGGCCAAAGTACTGGAGTTTCAGCTTCAACATTAGCCCTTGCAATGAACACCCAGGACTGATCTCCTTTAGGATGGACTGGTTGGATCTCCTCTCAGTCCAAGGAACTCTCAAGAGTCTTCTCCAACACCACAGATCAGTTCTTCTGGATGCAGCTTTCTTTATATTCCAACTCTCACACCCATACATGACCACTGGAAAAACCGGAGCCTTGACTAGATGGACATCTGTTGACAAAGTAATGTCTCTGCTTTTTAATACACTGTCTAGGTTGGTCAGAGCTTTCCTTCCAAGGAGTAAGCGTCTTTTAATTTCATGGCTGGAATCACCATCTGCAGTGATTTTAGAGCCCAGAAAAATAAAGTCTGACACTGTTCCCACTGTTTCCCCGTCTATTTCCCATGAAGTGATTGGGACTGGATGCCATGATCCTAGATTTCTGAATGTTGAGTTTTAGAAAAATTTTTCACTGTCCTCTTTCACTTTCATCAAGAGGCTCTTTAGTTCTTCTTCACTTTCTGCCATAACGGTGGTGTCATCTGCGTATCTGAGGTTATTGATATTTCTCCTGGCAATCTTGATTCCAGCTTGTGCTTCCTCCAGCCCAGCGTTTCTCATGATGTACTCTGCATAGAAGTCAAATAAGCGGGGTGACAATATACAGCCTTGATGTACTCCTTTTCCTACTTGGAACCAGTCTGTTGTTTCATGTCCAGTTCTAACTGTTGCTTCCTGACCTGCATACGGATTTCTCAAGAGGCAGGTCAGGTGGTCTGTTATTCCCATCTCTTTCAGAATTTTCCACAGTGTATTGTGATCCACACAGTCAAAGGCTTTGGCATAGTCAATAAAGCATAAATAGATGTCTTTCTGGAACTCTTGCTTTTTCGATGATCCAGCGGATGTTGGCAATTTGATCCCTGGTTCCTCTGCCTTTTCTAAAACCAGCGTGAACATCTGGAAGTTCACGGTTCACATATTGCTGAAGCTTGGCTTAGAGAATTTTAAGCATCACTTTATTAGCATCTCTTACCTCTCCTATATTGGCAGGTGGGTTCTTCACCACTAGAACCACCTGGGAGTACCCACTGTAGTTTTATGTCTTTTAAATTCGGTAGTTAATAAAGACTTGCATGACTTATAACAGTATATGAAATAACATCATATTAAGCCTAATTTAGACTTAAATGCAGAGAAGGCAATGGCAACCCACTCCAGTACTCTTGCCTGGAAAATCTCATGGACGGAGGAGCCTGGTGGGCTGCAGTCCATGGGGTCTCTAAGAGTCAGACACGACTGAGTGACTTCACTTTCACTTTTCACTTTCATGCATTGGAGAAGGAAATGGCAACCCACTCCAGTGTTCTTGCCTGGAGAATCCCAGGGACGGGGGAGCCTGGTGGGCTTCTGTCTATGGGGTCGCACAGAGCCGGACATGACTGAAGCAACTTAGCAGCAGCAGCAGCAGCAGACTTAAATGGGTAACATGTATCATATAAATTCTGAGTCGGACACGACTGAGTGACTTGTACTTTCACTTTCACTATAGACATTCATTTTATCTGGCATCCACATGTATGGAGCTATCCTAATACTTTAAGCAGTAAGGAGATGAGCACACTGTAAAGTGCCTGAAAAGCTTCCTGAGAAAAATACCTAGATATGAATCCGATTTTTAACTCAATATAAAATTAAGTATGTGTGCTTCTAGAAACAATTTTGATTACAGTATAGAGTCAAATCACATTTAAGTAATAGAGCAAAAATGAAAAATGGCATGCATAGGCGAAAACTGTTTCATCCTTAGAAATAGAATCTATTCTAATGGAATCCACCCTTTAGAATCTTTACATTCTATTAGGAATAAACATCACAGCTGAGTGCAGCAACCGACAATACCAAATCCTCCTTCAGCATTCAGTAAAGTGCAAGTGAAAGTTGCTCAGACAATCTGACTCTTTGTGACCCCATGGACTATACAGTCCATGGAATTCTCTAAGCCAGAATACTGGAGTAAGTAGCCATTCCCTTCTCCAGGGGACCTTCCCAACCCAAGGACTGAACCAGGTCTCCCGAATTGCATGCGGATTCTTTACCAGCTTAGCCACAAAGGAAGCATTCAGTAAGCAAATAAAATCAACTGTTTTGGATTCCAGCCATTGTTCAGTTCAGTTCAGTCACTGTCGTGTCCGACTCTTTGCGACCTCATGGACTGCAGCATGCCAGGCTTCCCTGTCTATCACCAACTCCCAGAGTTTACTCAAACTCATGTCCATTGAGTCAGTGATGCCATCCAACCATCTCATCCTCTGTCATCCCCTTCTCTTCCTGCCTTCAATCTTTCTCAGCATCAGAATCTTTTCAAATGAGTCAGCACTTTGCATCAGGTGGCCAAAGTATTGGAGTTTCAGCTTCAGCATCAGTCCTTCCAATGAACATTCAGGACTGATTTCCTTTAGGATGGACTGGTTGGATCTCCTTGCAGTCCGAGGGACTCTCAAGAGTCTTCTCCAACACCACAGTTTCTTTATAGTCCAACTCACATCTGTATGTGACTACTGGAAAAACCATAGCCTTAACTAGACAGACCTTTGTTGGCAAAGTAATGTCTCTACTTTTTAATATGATGTCTAGGTTGGTCATAACTTTTCTTCCAAGGAGTAAGCGTCTTTTAATTTCATGGCTGCAGTCACCATCTGCAGTGATTATGGAGGCCAAAAACCTAAAGTCTGCCTCTGTTTCCACTGTTTCTCCATCTATTTCCCATGAAGTGATGGGACCGGATGCCTTGATCTTCATTTTCTGAATGTTGAGCTTTAAGCCAACTTTTCACTCTCCTCTTTCACTTTCATCAAGAGGCTCTTTAGTTCTTCTTCACTTTCTGCCATCAGGGTGGTGTCATCTGCATATTTGCGGTTAATGACATTTCTTCCAGCAATCTTGATTCCAGCTTGTGCTTCTTCCAGCTCAGTGTTTCTCATGATGTACTCTGCATAGAAGTTAAATAAGCAGAGTGACAATATACAGTCTTGACGTACTCCTTTTCCTATTTGGAACCAGTCTGTTGTTCCATGTCCAGTTCGAACTGTTGCTTCCTGACTTGCATATAGGTTTCTCAAGAGGCAGGTCAGGTGGTCTGGTATTCCCATCTCTTTCAGAATTTTCCACAGTTTATTGTGATCCACACAGTCAAAGGCTTTGGCATAATCAACAAAGCAGAAATAGATGTTTTCTGAAACTCTCTTGCTTTTTCCATGATCTATTGGATGTTGGCAATTTGATCTCTAGTTCCTCTGCCTTTTCGAAAACCAGCTTGAACATCTGGTAGTTCACATATTGCTGAAGCCTGGCTTGGAGAATTTTGAGCATTCCTTTGCTAGCATGTGAAATGAGTGCAATTGTGTTGTAGTTTAAGCATTCTTTGGCATTGCCTTTCTTAGGGATTAGGATGAAAACTGACCTTTTCCAGTCCTGTGGCCACTGCTGAGTTTTCCAAATTTGCTGGCATTTATAGCCATTGTAGTAAGACTCATATTTCCAGAATTAGTCCAGATACCACCTGGTTTCCAGCTCTCACAACACTTAACACTATCTTGTCCTTGACTCTGATATTTGCTGCTTCTATCTCATCTATGACTATTTAATAAGTGTGTAAGTCCCAGGCCCTAGGCTGATTATTTTTACTTCTTACAGTGACCCTATGTTGTAGATAATATTGCAGTTTCACAGATAAAGAAGCTGATGCACAGAGCAATCTCTACTAATAGATACTGTATCTTCAAATACAAGTAGATTGACTCAGGGGCTTCTAATTACTTGCTATTCTCTTGCTTAGGCCCCAGTCTGGGTACCAAACCACTTCTCAAGGTTTTAGTGTGCAGCGGTGGGGGAGGAGTGATGTGACCCCAAAGGCTATGCATGTTCATCACTTTCCTTATAAAACATTCTGAATGAGGAAATGAATGCTGACAATATGGAAATGAAAACAGTAGTGATAATGTTTGTGCATGAAATGCATAGAGAAATGCTCCAAGTAGGGACTTCCCTCGTGGTCCAGTGGTTAAGAATCTGCCTTGCAATGCATGGAACATCGGTCCCATCCCTGGTCAGGGAACTAAGATCCCACACCCTGTGGAGCAACTAAGCCATGTGCTACGGCACTGTGAAGCTGCACCACAGTGCTCTGAAGTTCGTGAGCCACAATTTCTGAGCCCACAGGCCATAACTAGAGAGAGTTGGTGTGTCAAAATAAAAGATACTGCGTGATGCAATGAAGATTCTGTGTATGGCAATAAAGACCTGACAGAGCCAAATGAATAATTTTTTTAATGAAATGGTTCAAGTAATAGTGAAGGTCTTTGATCTGCCACCCTGATAGGAGGAAGAGGATCTGAGGTCAGGAAACAGAGGGCTGCCAGAGGTGGAAATTAACAGGAAGAGGGAAATGTATTATAACTGTTGCCTGGTACTGCCACTTCCCTCAACATGCTCATACCGTAGGTCCTGTTGAAAAGAATGAACCTTAGAAAGACATATTTGTACTAATTGCCCAACTCCTTGACACAACTACTTGAATCAGAAATAGTAACCTGATATTTGCTGAACCAATTAAACTTTTGTTGGGTAATTTGCAATTGCAGCACTGAGATTGACTGTAGCACCCCTGCATCACAGAAGCCAAACCTCATGCCAACCATAGTTACTGAGGGAAGGAAAAATTTAAGTAGCAAACAAAGTTGGTTGGCAGAAAAAAACAGAGAAGTTTGAAAGATCATGTTATTCCATGTGAGATAAAGGGTAATTTCCATTTCCAACTTCCCATGTTTAAGCCCAGTTGCAAACTGAGCAGGCTAATTTTTCTGTTTCAGTTGCCCATGAGATTCCCCTGTATCCTTGCAACAATCACTCCTTGACTTATTCGGACTTCCATGAATTTCTCTTCCTTACTGCAAAGCAAGCCCTGATCAAGGCACTGGAGGTGGCAGCTCTTCTTTGTGCCACTGGGAATTAGCACTTTGGATAAAACTATTTGATGAATCAGTGGATACCTCACGAGCACCTCCCAAGCAGAAGGCATGAAGCATATAGGGTGCACTGAAGACACAGAACCACCGGATTATCCTGGAGTTGGGAGAAATCTCACAGCTCACCTCTATAGTCCAGGAGCTCCCTAGATGTGGGCCAGTAAAATGTTAATAATATTAGAGGACTAAAAGAGGTAACTTTTTATTAGGTCAAATAAAAACATTGGGGAGTAAGGGAGAATCTACCATTATTTCAATTTTTTAGAAACATTTTTGACTTAAAAAAAAAAAAAGGATGGGAAGGAGTCTTGAAGAACAATCTTATAAATTGAATAAATTTCACTTAATGAAAAACCGATTAGATTGTCTGTATTAATCTCATTTTACCACTTCCTCTTTCCTTATTAGTATGAGAACACCGTTTTTATTGATACTTATATGGCAGCCCACTTCAGTATTCTTTCCTGGAGAATCCCATGAACAGAGGACCCTGGCAGGCTACAAACAGTCCGATATGACTGAGTGACTTTCTCTTTCAGCATGGCAACATGCCCAATCAAAAAGACCACATTTTCCAGACTTGCTATTAAGGGGTGACCATCACTTTCATTTTCACTTTTCACTTTCATGCATTGGAGAAGGAAATGGCAACCCACTCCAGTGTTCTTGCCTGGAGAATCCCAGGGACAGGGGAGCCTGGTGGGCTGCCATCTGTGGAGTCGCACAGAGTCGGACACGACTGAAGCGACTTAGCTGCAGCAGCAGCAGCAGCAGCATGTTACAAAGTTGTAGCCAGTGAGAGAAAAGTGGAAGCTGTTGCATGGGACTTTCAGAAAGGCTTCTCAAAAGATAGACAGTAGGTAAGGAGCTTTAGCCCTTTCCTCCTTTCTCTTGCCCTCTACTGGAGGTCCAGTCATCTTAGATCATAAAGTACCTCAAGGACAGTGGTCTTGGAATAGGATGGCGGAACAAAGGAAATAAAAGGACCCTCAGTTCAGTTCAGTTCACTTGCTCAGTCGTGTCCGGCTCTTCACAACCCCAAGGACTGCAGCACACCAGGCCTCCCTGTCCATCACCAACCCCTGGAGTTTACTCAAGTTCATATCCATTGAATCGGTGATGCCATCCAACCATCTCATCCTCTGTTATCTCTTTCTCCTGCCTCCTTCAGTCTTTCCTAGCATCAGAGTCTTTTCAAATGAGTCAGTTCTTCACATCAGGCGACCAAAGTATTGGAGCTTCAGCTTCAGCATCAGTCCTTCCAATGAATATTCAGGACACTGGGTCCCCAATAATCATGAGAGTCATCTGATTTGCCTAGCTCTGAACTTCTTTTAGAAAAAAGAAAAACAAATCTGTTTTGTTTCAAAAACCGTTTTGTTAATTACGGTTATTTTTTATCTCTCTTCCTAGCAGCTGAACTCAGCTGAGGTTAGACTATACATAGGATCTGCGGTTACTGTGATGAAAAAAATAAAAGAAAGAGAAAAAATACATATTCTCTGCCCTTGTGAAGCTTAGCCTGGTGAAGGGGATCTTCTTTTAATTAATCAACATCTTCTCTTCTAGTCTCATAAATGTCAAACAAGATAAATGCAAAATACTATAATGTTTCATTCAAAAAAGCCAGGGGAAGGAGTCCTAAACCACCTCAAGAAACAGGAAGGAAGGAGACTCTTACTAAAAGACTATAAATGTAGAATGGAGAAATAACTATCATTTTGCAGTCTCTGACACGGCATTCCCAGAAAACAACAACAAAAACTTCATATATATATATATATATATATATATATATATATATAAACTTTACATATATATATAAACTTTATGTGTATATATATATATATATATATATATGTGTGTGTATATATATATATATATATATATATATATATGCTTTTCCTTGTGGCTCAAATGGTAAAGAACTTGCCTGCAATTCAGGAGACCTGGGTTCAATCCCTGGGTCAGGAATATCCTCTGGAGAAGGGAAAGGCAACCCACTCCAGCATTCTTCCCAGGAAAATTCCATGAACAGAGGATCCTGGTGGGCTACAGTCCATGGGGTCACAAAGGGCTGGACATGACTGAGTGACTAACACACACCTCTTATTAATACATATGCACATATATGTATGTATCTAAAGGCAGTTTTAGTCTGGTTTTTTTTTTTTTGGTTCAGTAAAAAATGCATTCCTATTTAGAGCATGCATTCCCACCAATCAGAGTATGTTGTAACCAACATAGCACATTTTTATTGCTTGCAAAAATAATAAATTATATTTTAAAATAAACACATGGCTTAAAAGTAATTTTCTTCATAAGTATTTCATAATGATTCACTTAGAATGAAATCAATAGTAAAGAACTCCTAAGAATAAGCACTTTAAAAATAGCAAATTATGCACATTTATGATTTGATTAATTCTGGCAACTATTAAGTCAAAAATAATTGTTTTCCCGATCTTGTATCTGTTTCAGATTGACCCTTTAATTGCCTAGCATTTTCCAGTAAGACTAGTTAACTGCATTTATTCATGTGGTACATTAAGGTTTCAGTACAGTCAGACCATACAATAAAACAACTGCTGCTGAGTGGGCTAAATGGAGAGATGTAAGAGTGTGTGTGTATTAGTCGTTCAGTCGTATCCGACTCTTTGCTACCTAAGAGTCACAACGAGTAAATCTTTGAGTAAATTAAGAGTAAATCTCTTAGTTCTCATTTTCTAAAAATGGTAGTATGTGAGGTGATGGAGCTGTTAACTTCATTGGAAGGATGGATGCTGAAGCTGAAACTCCAGTACTTTGGCTGCCTGATGTGAAGAACTGACTCATTGGGAAAGACCCTGATGCTGGGAAAGATTGAAGGCAGGAGAAGGGGATGACAGAGGATGAGATGGTTGGATGGCATCACTGACTCAATGGACATGAGTTTAAGGAAACTCCAGGAGTTGGTGATAGACAGGGAAGCCTGGTGTGCTGCAGTCCATAGGGTCACAAAGAGTCAGACACAACTGAGCAACTGAACTGAACTGGAGCTGTTAACTAACCTATTTGTGATAATCATTTCACAATATATATGTGTATCAAACCATATTGTACACTTTAACTCATACAATGTTATATGTCAATTATAACTCAATAAAGCTAGAAAAAAGCTTGCTGCTTGATAAAGGAAGAAATCCCAAAAGAGACACCAATATAACATATATATGTGTGTACACACACACATATATATATACACATACATATATGCGCTGTATTTTTATTCCTCAAGATCTATAAGGGAAATGGGAGAAATAACATTTAATGAGCATCTATAATGTCACACATTTTGCCAAGCACATTATATTTATTGTCTCATTTGATTAGTTTTTCTGGCATAATCTCATCACATGTAAGTGTAGTTTTTAAAAATGTCACTCCCGTGTTGCATGTAAGCCAAATCAGAGAGTGCATCAGGAGAAATCATTTTAACTGCAAAAAAGAAAATTAGAACAGCAAGAGACAGATCATCATCTGCAGTCTCTTTGGGGCTTGATCACAGCTTCCTTAAATGGCTTGGATCTTGTTTTTCACACTTGCAGATGCCTGTCTTTGTGTTGCTCCCTGGCCTCATGTGTATATATCTTAGTTCCCTGCAAGGTTACAGTCACCGTAAGAGCTAAAACTGATTGCTAGTGGCCTTGACCTACAGCAGCTTGAAGCAGGTTTCAGTTAGGCCAGAGTTTGAGGTCGGGTCACAGTGGTGAGAGCATCAAATCCTAACCACTAGAACAATCAATGGTCAGTGACTGGCCCTAGCCCTTAAGCTTTGCAAAACATAGAATTCTCATAAACAAGGAAAGTAATAGTAAATATTTATTAGGAGGAAAAGGAGGATACTACATGTAGAGAGACACATGGGCAGATTCTGAGAAAGTCCCACTCTTATGACAGTTTGAATTACTTTTATGGGACATTTCCTCTGGGTTTCCTTTGGCCAATTATTTTTATTTGCCTGGTTCAAAGTCCATATCTGGTATATCTCAGGATCCTCCCATGTGTGCACACTCATCTCTTAGCCAAGATGGATTCTACTTAAGAGGCCTTTGGATAGTTAGCGTCACTCCCCTTTCGACCTCCAAGGAGCCTTTCTACATTGTGTAGTCGGGGAGGTCTTCTGACTTCAAGAATGAGAAATATGGGGTCTCTTATCTTCTATCTGGCCAGAGCCCAGCCTCCTCTCTCATTTGTCCTGCTATTAATATTTTGGAGTTTCGGTACACAGGGGATGAATCGCCAATCACTTTACCTTGGCAGACCTATCTACCTCTTGCCTCAAAATCAGGTCCTATTTTTCTGTATCTCTTGAGTGTCCAGCAAAACATTGGGCCGGAAAGAATAAGCCAGCACCCTGAAGGTTGCATATGGCTAACAGACTTGTTTTGTTTAGCTTGAAGACTGCTGGAGAAAAAAAAAAATGAATCAAAAACATTTTGAAATCAGAGGATTTCACAGAATATTCTCTATATTCGTCTTCTCCTCTATAAGATGGAAAACATGGGCATCCTGGGCCAGCATTTCTGCCTGGGAACTGTTACGTGGGAAGTTAGACATGAGCGACAAGAGGAGGTCTGGCTGAAAGGGATGCAAGCTGATCTCTAAGATGCATCCCAGACACACCCAGGAGCGCTCACAGATATGCTACAAAGTAACCACAGAGCGGTTTCAACTCCTGCACATGTGCCCTACACTCATAGTGGATACAAAATAAACACAGGGGATTCTCCAAGTAAACAGGTAGTTAAGAGCCCAGCAAGGGCTCATAAATATTCTATATCTAATTATAACAGACTGAATTATGGGAATTGGACTATAAAGAAAGCTGAGTGACTAAGAATTGATGCTTTTGAACTGTGGTGTTGGAGAAGACTCTTGAGAGTCCCTTGGACTGCAAGGAGATCCAACCAGTCCATCCTAAAGGAGATCAGTCCTGAATATTCATTGGAAGGACTGATGTTGAAGTTGAAACTCCAATACTTTGGCCACCTGATGTGAAGAGCTGACTCATGTGAAAAGACCCTGATGCTGGGAAAGATTGAAGGCAGGAGGAGAAGGGGGCGACAGAGGATGAGATGGCTGGATGGCATTACTGACTCAGTGGGCATGATTTTGAGTAAACTCCAGGAGTTGGTGATGGACAGGGAGGCCTGGTGTGCTGCAGTTCATGGGGTCACAAAGAGTCAGACATGACTGAACGATTGAACTGAACTGAACTGAATTATGGGAAGACATAAATAACATAGTCTGCTGTTGTATAACTTACAACTGTCAATTGGCCTTGAGTGTATCCCCATGGCATTCCCTTTCATTGACTGGTGATGTGTACAAGCTCTACTCTGCACACACCATAACCAAAAGGAGACAGGGACTATGAAAGCAAGAAGCCAAACAGGCTCAATAGGAAAAATGAGAAGGACTTCCTTTGTGATCAGCTTGCTCCTGTGTTTTTGGAGCACCTGTCTAATAAAATATCTGTCTGCTTGAGCCTAACTGAGCTGTAACTTTTCTGTCATCTCACACTTTGGTCTGTCACTCCTAATATCTGCTGTGACAAGAAAAGAACAGAGAAAGAGAAATAAGCTGACTTGACAGAACCATCAGCTATAGTTCAAGAGCAGTTGTTGTTCAGTTGCTCAGTCATGTCCAGCTCTTTGTGATTCCACTGGACTGCAGGTCGCCATGCTTCCCTGTCCTTCAACATCTCCTGGAGCTTCCTCAGCTCATATCCATCAATTCAGTGATGCCATCCAACCATTTTGTCCTCTGTCGTCCCTTTCTTCTCCTGTCTTCAATCTTCCACAGCATCAGGGTCTTTCCCAATGAGTCAGTTCTTTGCATCAGGTGACCAAAATATTGGAGTTTCAGTTCAGCATCAATCCTTCCAGTGAATGTTCAGAGGTGATTTCCTTTAGGATTGACTGGTTGGATCTCCTTGCAGTCAAAGGGACTCTTTGGAGAAAGAGTTTTCTCCAGCACCACAGTTCGAAAGCATCAGTTCTTTGGCACTCAGCCTTCTTTATGATCCAACTCTCACATTCATACATGACTACTGGAAAAAACACAGCTTTGACTAGTTGGACCTTTGTTGATAAAGTAATGTCTCTGCTTTTTAATATGCTGCCTAGGTTTGTCATAGCTTTTCTTCCAAGGAGCAAGCATCTTTTAATTTCGTGGGTGCAGTCACTGTCCACAGTGATTTTGGAGCCCAAGAAAATAAAGTCTGTCACTGTTTCCATTGTTTCCCCATCTTTGGCCATGAGATAATGGGACTGGATGCTATGATATTCCTTATTTGAATGTTGATAGGCCAGCTTTTTCACTCTCCTCTTTCACCTTTGTCAGGAGGCTCCTTAGTTCCTCTTTGCTTTCTGCCATAAGGGTGGTGTCATCTGCATATCTGAGGTTATTGATATTAAAGAGCAGTACCTCCTATAAACAGGCAGAGGTTCTCCAGCTAGGTAATCTCCATCCCACCCTAGACTGACCTCAATAAGCACTTTACTTTGGGACTCCTGTACTAGACATGCCATAGATATCTTTAGTGATATCCTAATAGTATGCTGTTATTTTTCAAGTGTGGAACCTGCTTCCTAAAGCCATGTTTGGCCCAGAAACTATTTGAAAATCTTCACAAAACATTTTTAATATGTAAATTGTTCTCTGCTGCTGCTGCTGTTGCTAAGTTGCTTCAGTCGTGTCCAACTCTGTGCGACCCCATAGACGGCAGCCCACCAGGCTCCACCGTCCCTGGGATTCTCCAGGCAAGAACACTGGAGTGGGTTGCCATTTCCTTCTCCAATGCATGAAAGTGGAAAGTGAAAATTGAAAGTGAAGTCGCTCAGTCGTGTCCGACTCTTCGCGACCCCAGGGACTGCAGCCTACCAGGCTCCTCCACCCATGGGATTTTCCAGGCAAGAGTACTGGAGTGGGGTGCCATTGCCTTCTCCAGAATTGTTCTCTAAGGCCTTGCTAATCCAACTGTAAGCAATGAACCTGCAGCATTAGCATCAGCTGGGAGCTTGTTGAAAGCTCTACTGAACCAGAATCTGCACTTTAGCAGCATACCCAGGTGATGCGGATATGAAGTAAAATTTGAGAAGTACTGCTCTAAACAAAGGTCATGACTATCCCTATCACACACACACACACACCAGGGAAGAATAAAGAGGCACAAGGCCTTAGGCCAGGGTGTGAGCGTGTCTTACACATCCTTCCTTTTCCAGATAAATATGTCGATTCTGTAAGGTCCACTTGAAGGCATAAGGTGTTTGTTATTTTTTTCTTTTGCTCTCACACTTGTCTAAAAATCTGTCTCTGACAAAAGAACAGACAGCACAATGTAAAAGAGGCAAAGGACTTAGACATTTCTCCCAAGATCCACAAATGGCCAATAAGCATATGAGAAGATGTTCAGCATCATCAGTCAACAGAGAATCAACAGCTAATCAAAACTATTTCACACCCAGTAGAATGGTTATTAAGATTGCTTGGTGGCTCAGATGGTAAAGAATCTGCCTGCAACGCAGGAGACCTGGGTTCGATCCCTGGGTTGGGAAGGTCCCCTGGAGAAGGGAATAGCAACCCATTCCCGTATTCTTACTTGGGAAATCCCATGGTCAGAGGAGCTAGCAGGCTACAGTCCATGGGGTCACAAAGAGTTGAATGCGACTGAGCGAGTAACACACACACACACAGAATGGTTATTATAAAAATGAAACAAAACAGAAAACAACCATTGTTAGTGGTGATGTGGAGACATTGGCGCTCTCATACATTGTTGCTTAGAATATAAAATGATTTAGCCTTTACGGAAAACATTTTGGCAGATCGTCAAAAAGCTAAACATAGAATGATTATATGATCTAGCAATTTCCCTACTAGCTTCCCGCTCCCCCTCCCCCAAATAGAAAACAGACTCAAAAAGATGCTTGTGCAACAATGTTTGTTGCACCATTAGTCTCAATAGCCAAAAAATAGAAACAGCCCAAGGGTCCACCAACAGATAAATGGATGAACAAAATTAGGTGTATGCCTACAATGGAATATAATCCAGCCATTAAAAAAAAGGATGACATTCTCATCCTTGCTGTAGCATAGATATATCTAGAGGACATTGTGACGAGTGAAATTAGCCAAACACACAGAAGGACAAATATTGAAATATTGTATGATTATATGTACATGAAATATTTAGAATAGGTAGATTTATAGAGACAGAAAGTAGATTAGAGATGACCAGGGCCTGGGAAAAGGGAGTAATGAGAAGGTCTGTTTCAGATGTTGAAAAAGTTTTGGAGATAGTAATGATGGTTGTATAATGTGTGTGTTAGTCGTTCAGTCATGTCTGACTCTTAGTGACCCCACAGACTGTAGCTGGTGAGGCTTCTCTGTCCACGGAATTCTCCAGGCAAGAATACGGGAGTGGACTGCTATTCCCTTCTCCAGAGATTCTTCCCGACCTAGAGATTGAACCCTGGTCTCCTATATTGGAGGTAGATTCTTTACCGTTTGAGCTACCGTTCAGTTCAGTTCAGGCGCTCAGTCGTGACCCACTCTTTGCAACCCCATGAATCGCAGCATGCCAGGCCTCCCTGTCCATCACCAACTCCTGGAGTTCACTCAGACTCACGGCCATCGAGTCAGTGATGCCATCCAACCACCTCATCCTCTGTTGTCCCCTTCTCCTCCTGCCCTCAATCCCTCCCAGCATCAGGGTCCTTTCCAATGAGGCAACTCTTTGCATGAAGTAGAAAAAGTACTGGAGTTTCAGCTTTAGCATCATTCCTTCCAAAGAAATCCCAGGGCTGATCTCCTACAGAACGGACTGGATGGATCTCCTTGCAGTCCAAGGGACTCTCAGGAGTCTTCCCTAACACCACAGTTCAAAAGCATCAATTCTTCGGCGCTCAGCTTTCTTCACAGTCCAACTCTCACATCCATACATGACTACTGGAAAACCATAGCCTTGACTAGACGGACCTTAGTTGGCAAAGTAACGTCTCTGCTTTTGAATATGGTATCTAGGTTGGTCATAACTTTTCTTCCAAGGAATAAGCGTCTTTCAATTTCATGGCTGCAATCACCACCTGCAGTGATTTTGGAGCCCCCGAAAATAAAGTCTGACACTGTTTCCACTGTTTCCCATCTATTTCCCAAGAAGTGATGGGACCAGATGCCATGACCTTCATTTTCTGAATGTTGAGCTTTAAACCAACTTTTTCACTCTCCTCTTTCACTTTCATCAAGAAGCTTTTTAGTTCCTCTTCACTTTCTGCCATAAGGGTGGTGTCATCTGCTTATCTGAGGTTATTGATATTTCTCCCGGGAATGTTGCTTCCAGCTTGTGTTTCTTCCAGCCCAGCGTTTCTCATGATGTATTCTGCATAGAAGTCAAATAAGCAGGGTGACAATATACAGCCTTGACATACTCCTTTTCCTATTTGGAACCAGTCTATTGTTCCACGTCCAGTTCTAACTGTTGCTTCCTGACCTGCATAGAGGTTTCTCAAGAGGCAGGTCAGGTGGTCTGTTATTCCCATCTCTTTCAGAATTTTCCACAGTGTATTGTGATCCACACAGTCAAAGGCTTTGGCATAGTCAATAAAGCAGAAATAGATGTTTTTCTGGAACTCTCTTGCTTTTTCCATGATCCAACGGAAATTGGCAATTTGATCTCTGGTTCCTCTGCCTTTTCTAAAACTAGCTTGAACATCTGGAAGTTCACCGTTCACATATTGCTGAAGTCTGGCTTGGAGAATTTTGACCGTTACGTTATTAGCATGTGAGATGAGTGCAATTGTGTGGTAGTTTAAGCATTCTTTGGCATTGCCTTTCTTTGGGATTGGAATGAAAACTGACCTTTTCCAGTCCTGTGGCTACTGCTGAATTTTCCAAATTTGCTGGCATATTGAGTGCAGCACTTTCACAGCATCATCTTTCAGGATTTGAAATAGCTCAACTGGAATTCGGAGAAGGCAAAGGCAACCCACTCTAGTGTTCTTGCCTGGAGAATCCCAGGGATGGAGGAGCCTGGTGAGCTGCCGTCTATGGGGTCACGCAGAGTCAGAAACGACTGAGGTGACTTGGCAGCAGCAGCAGCAACTGGAATTCCATCACCTCCACTAGCTTTGTTCATAGCGATGCTTTCTAAGGCCCACTTGACTTCACATTCCAGGATGTCTGGTTCTAGATGAGTGATCACACCATCGTGATTATCTGGGTCATGAAGATCTTTTTGTACAGTTCTTCTGTGTATTCTTGCCACTTCTTAATATCTTCTGCTTCTGTTAGGTCCATACCATTTCTGTCCTTTATTGAGCCCATCTTTGCATGAAATGTTCCCTTAGTATCTCTAATTTTCTTGAAGTGATATCTAGTCTTTCCCATTCTGTTGTTTTCCTCTATTTCTTTTCATCGATTGCTGAGGAAGGCTTGCTTATCTCTTCTTGCTATTCTTTGGAACTCTGCATTCAGATGCTTATATCTTTCCTTTTCTCCTTTGCTTTTCACTTCTCTTCTTTTCACAGCTATTTGTAAGGCCTCCTCAGACAGACATTTTGCTTTTTTGCATTTCTTTTCCATGAGGTTGGTCCTGATCCCTGCCTCCTGTACAATGTCACGAACCTCACTCCATAGTTCATCAGGCACTCTATCTATCAGATATAAGCCCTTAAATCTAATTCTCACTTCCACTGTATAATCATAAGGGACTTTATTTAGGTCATACCTGAATGGTCTAGCGGTTTTCCCTGCTTTCTTCAATTTGAGTCTGAATTTGGTAATAAGGAGTTCATGATCTGAGCCACAGCCAGCTCCTGGTCTTGTTTTTGTTGACTCTATAGAGCTTCTTTATCTTTGGCTGCAAAGAATATAATCAATCTGATTTCGGTGTTAACCATCTGGTGATGTCCATGTGCAGAGTCTTCTCTTGTGTTGTTGGAAGAGGGTGTTTGCTTTGACCACTGCATTTTCTTGGCAAAACTCTATTAGTCTTTGCCCTGCTTCATTCCGTATTCCAAGGCCAAATTTGCCCATTACTCCAGGTGTTTCTTGACTTCCTACTTTAGCATTCCAGTCCCCTATAATGAAAAGGAAATCTTTTTTGGGTGTTAGTTCAAAAGGCCTTGTAGGTCTTCATAGAACCGTTCAACTTCAGCTTCTTCAGTGTTACTGGTTGGGGCATAGACTTGGATTACTGTGATATTGAATGGTTTGCCTTGGAGATGAACAGAGATCATTCTGTCGTTTTTGAGATTGCATCCAAGTACTGCGTTTCAGACTCTTTTGTTGACCATGATGGCTACTCCATTTCTTCTGAGGGATTTCTGCCCGCAGTAGTAGATATAATGGTCATCTGAGTTAAATTCACCCATTCCAGTCCATTTTAGTTCACTGATTCCTAGAATGTCGACATTCACTCTTGCCATCTCCTGTTGACCACTTTCCAATTTGCCTTGATTCATGGACCTGACATTCCAGGTTCCTATGCAATAGGGAAGTCCAATAATACTGTGAATCAAATTAATGCTGATGATTTGTACACTTAAAATGACAAGTTTTATGTTATACATTTTTTGCCACAATAAAATTTTCTTTGCCTCTAGGGCTCCCCACATAGTGTGGGTGAGTTAAAAGTCGATGGTCTGAGTGAGTGGACACTAAATGGACCTGTGATTGCTGAGCTTGTAGGCTGGAGGGAATGTGCAGCATAGACCCAGCGAGATCTACAACCAGTGAAGGTCAGGGTGATGCCAGGTTGGAGGGGTTACCCCAGACTGTGACTAATATGACAAGAAGACCAAACCAGAGGTGAATGATATCCAGGCTACTTGTAAACAGGACTAGAGCCATGATCACAGAGGCCAGAGAGGTCAAAGTACACCTCAACTGGATATCCCAACCCTTCTCTGTCACCACAGGAGTGTCTAAGATACTCTACCCCTAAGATCTGAAGATATTGTCTTAAGAAAAGCAAGCGGGGAGGGGTAAGTAAGAAACTTTTCTATCTGAGAAGACAGAGCAACAACTAAAGACACTGCTATAGTCTTTAAGCCAGGTAGAATTAACCGTTAATTTAACTCCCTCTCTACTCCCCACCCCCACCATGAACCAAAGGGTGGGGTTCATGAGTAAGACCACATTGAATAAACATAAAGAGATTCTGAGAACATGGCAATGCATCCCCCAGCTCCTGTTGAACCTCTTACACTGACTCTAGTGCCCCTCCTTTGGGTTCTACATGCTTTTATGCTAAGTGTCTGGCCCTGCATGGACTATTTTTGAAAAGCTAGAGTTGGGCTCCTGGAGCCACCTCACCTGTAGGCACAGACTGTGAAATTGAACACTTGCTTGGTTTCTTCCTCTTCCCTGTCCTTCTTCCTCCATCCCCTACCCAGTTTCTTCAGATAATCCTTAATAAATCACTTCCTTCTGGGGAAGACACCTAAGACATGCATTTTCTCTGCATTCCGACATTATACTATAATTTAACATTTTCAGCCTTGCCACATCTGTTACTCGACTGACCTCAAAAGTATTTGAGTTTGTGATCCCTGTTCTAGGTATTCTGCATTGTTTGTGGGAAAGCCTGAGCCAGCTCTGTGGTAGGAGTACCTCTCAGAGGGAAATTTTGAGCAAGGTGAAAGGGAATCAAGATTGCCAGGAGAAATATCAACAACCTCAGATATACAGGCTTCCCTGATGGATGAGATGGTAAAGAACCCACCTACCAATGCAGGAGGTATAAGAGACATGGGTTAGATCCCTGAGTCAGTAAGATCCCCTGGAGAAGGAAATGGCAACCCACTCCAGTCTTCTTGCCTGGAGAATTCCATGGACAAAGGAGCTGGTGGGCTATAGTCCATAGGGTCGCAAAGAGTCGGACATGACTGAGCAACTTTCACTTTCACTTTGCAGATATGCAGATGATAACGCTATAATGGCAGAAAGCAAAAAGGAACTAAAAAGCTTCTTGATGAGGATGAAAGAGGAGAGTGAAAAAGCTGTCTAAAAACTCAACATTCAAAAAACTAAGGTCATGCCATTGGGTCCCATTACTTCAAGGCAATTAGAAGTGGAGAAAGAGAAAACAGTGACAGATTTTACTTTCTTGAGCTCCCAAATCACTGTGGACAGTGACTGCAGCCATGAAATGAAAAGACACTTGCTCCTTGGAAGGAAAGGTATGACAAACCTAGATAGCATATTAAAAAACAGAGACATCACTTTGCTGACAAAGATCCACATAGTCAAAGCTATGGTCTTTTCAGTAGTCATGTATGGATGTGAAAGTTGCATAAGGAAGGCTGAGCTTTGAAGAATTGATGCTTTTGAAATGTGGTGCTGGAGAAGACTCTTGAGAGTCCCCTGAATTGCAAGGAGAAGGAAATGGCAACCCACTCCAGTGTTCTTGCCTGGAGAATCCCAGGGACAGCGGAGCCTGGTGGGCTGCCATCTATGGGGTCACACAGAGTTGGACATGACTGAAGCGACTTAGCAGCAGCAGCAGCAGCAGCAAACCAGCCAATCCTAAAGTAAATCTACCATGAATATTCATTAGGACTGATGCTGAAGCCAAAGCTCCAATACTTTGATCATGTGATGTGAAAAGCAGATTCACTGGAAAAGACCCTGATGCTGGGAAAGATTGATGGCGGGAGAAGGGGACAACAGAGGACAAGATGGTTGGATGGCATCACTGACCCTGGACATGAGTTAGAGCAAACTCCTGGAGATGGTGAAGGACAGGGAGGCCTGGCATGCTGCAGTCCATGGCTTTGCAAAGACTCAGACACAACTTAGCAAATGAACAGCAACAACAAAGAAGGACCAGTTAAGGAACAAGATCACAGAGGTGGGCCCCTACCTTCTTCCTCTTTATTTGGCCACCCCTCCCCCAAATCCCAACTCTGCTTCTAGATATTAGACTGGTGAAGCTGTTCCAGGAGCCCAAGACCAGTTTTCCAAAGTGAGTCACAGGAGTGCTCAACCCCTAGAACAAGAGAAAATTTTTTAAAATTTAAAAAGCAATGCAGGTTTATTTCAGAAAACCTAAACTAGTAAGAAATAATAAAAATTAAAATTAACCAATTCAAATTTTCAAGGAATCTATTTTCCACTGGATACTTTGAGATTTCTTCTGCTAATCTATTATACAATATGCTTGTTCAGCAGTGGTTGTATTCATGTTTATCCCTATTGACTTCTTAAACTTTTTAACATCTGCATCTCCCCCTAAAAGAACTACTCAACTGCTACTACTCTGGTCCCAGGTGTCACCATCTCTCACCTGGATCATTGTCCAGCATCACTCTTGGATGTCTCTGATTCCACCTTGCAACTATATCAGTTCAGTTTGGTTCAGTTGCTCAGTCGTGTCCGACTCTTTGCGACCCCATGAATCGCAGCACGCCAGGCCTCCCTGTCCATCACCAACTCCCAGAGTTCACTCAGACTCATGTCCATCGAGTTGGTGATGCCATCCAGCCATCTCATCCTCTGTCGTCCCCTTCTCCTCCTGCCCCCAATCCCTCCCTGCATCAGAGTCTTTTCCAATGAGGCAACTCTTCACATGAGGTGGCCAAAGTATTGGAGTTTCAGCTTTAGCACCATTCCTTCCAAAGAACACCCAGGACTGATCTCTTTAGAATGGACTGGTTGGATCTCCTTGCAGTCCAAGGGACTCTCAAGAGTCTTCCCTAATACCACAGTTCAAAAGAATAAATTCTTCAGCACTCAGCTTTCTTCACAGCCCAACTCTCACATCCATACATGACCACTGGAAAAACCATAGCCTTGACTAGCAGACCTTTGTTGGCAAAGTAATGTCTCTGTTTTTGAATATGCTATCTAGATTGGTCATAACTTTCCTTCCAAGGAGTAAGCATCTTTTAATTTCATGGCTGCAATCACCATCTGCAGTGATTTTGGAGCCCAGAAAAATAAAGTCTGACACTGTTTCCACTGTTTCCCCATCTATTTCCCGTGGAGTGATGGGACCAGATGCCATGATCTTCGTTTTCTGAATGTTGAGCTTTAAGCCAACTTTTTCACTCTCTTCTTTCACTTTCATTAAGAGGCTTTTAGTTCCTCTTCACTTTCTGCCATAAGGGTGGTGTCATCTGCATATCTGAAGTTATTGATATATCTCCCGGAAATCTTGATTCCAGCTTGTGCTTCTTCCAGCCCAGCATTTCTCATGATGTACTATGCATATAAGATGTACTCTGTATACAAATTAAATAAGCAGGGTGACAATATACAGCCTTGACATACTCCTTTTCCTATTTGGAACCAGTCCATTTGTTCCATGTCCAGTTCTAATTTTTGCTTCCTGACCTGCATATAGTCCTTTTTAAAAGCCAAAGTTGACACTTCACTGAACATCCTCCAGTTGCACTCTGGGTGTCTCAGGGAAAAAAAAAAAACAAAACATCAAAGTCCATAGCTTGGCTTACCAAGGCCCACCATGTTTGAATTCTCGCTACTGCTGTGATATCATCCCTCTCTGAATCCCTCCTTAGCTCACTTGGCTTCAGAACATTGACCTTCTTGCTCTTCCTTGAGCATGACGTGAAAAGTCCCATCTTGGGCCCTTTACATTAGCTGTCACTTCTTCTTTCTCTCACATTTTTCATGTCTTTGCTCTAATATTCCTTCTTAATGAAGTATACCCTGATGCTCCTATTTAAAATGGAAACAAAAACCCTCCCAGCATTCCTAATTGCCTTATCATGCTCAATTTTTATTCTTTTTGATCAAAGCATCGCCTAACATGTTATGTAATTTACTTAATTATTACATTTGTTGTTTATTTTCTGGTTCCTCCAAATAACATGTAAAGCTTTGAGGGTAGAGATCTTCTGGCTTGCTTACTGATATATCCTGAATACCCAGGCAAGTGTCTGGCACAAAGCAGGCTTTCAATGAATATTGGTTGAATGAATGAATGAATGATGCTCGACTTTTCTTATAACTTATCTTCCAATTTTCTGTCTATTTGCCTTTTTCCTTTTAATGATTGGAATATTTCTTCTTTTTTTTTTCTTGAATGTTAGGTTGAATTATACATTTCTACAATCATATTTTATTTTCAAAAGCACTTTCTTATTTTCTAAAATGTTCCATAGTTACTATCTCCCATTTGTATCATGGGTGCAATATGTTCTCTTATTCTGAAGTTTTCTTGAACTGACTTTTTCCTCTATTTCCATTTTTTTTTCTATACTGAAAGATTTCTTCAAATTTTGGATGAACTTCATCTACTTATGGGGCTTCCCTTGTGGCTCAGCTGGTAAAGAATCCAGCTGCAATGCAGGAGACATGGGTTCGATCCCTGGGTTGGGAAGACCCCCTGGAGAAGGGAAAGGTTAACCACTCCAATATTCTGACCTGGAGAATTCCATGGACTGTACAGTCCACGGGATCAAAAAGAGTCGGAAAAGACTCAACAACTTTTACTTGTCTATTCTATTTACTTGTCTATTTAAGATAGAGGCGCTAGAAACTCATTGGAAATCCCACATATCTGGTTGGATCCTGTCAATGGGTGGTCCTCACTGGGTAGTGATAGGTGTCAGTCTGTCCTTTTTGTAGCTGAGAGGGCTTCCCTGGTGGCTCAGATGGTAAAGAATCTACCTACAATGCAGGAGACCTGGATTCGATCTCTCGGTTGGGAAGATGTCCTGGAGAAGAGAATGGATATCTACTCCAGTATTCTTGCTAGAGAATTCCATGGACAGAGGAGCCTGTTGGGCTACAGTCCATGGGGTTGCAGAGTCAGATGCAACTGAATGACTAACCTCACCAACTGAGCTGCATGCATGCTAAGTCATGTCTGACTCCTTTTAACTCTATAGACTGTAGCCTGCTAGGCTTCTCTGTCCATAGGATTTCCCAGGCAAGAGTACCCAAGTGGGTCACCATTTCCTTCTCTGGGAGATCTTCGACCCAGGGATCAAACCCACATCTCCTGGGTTTCCTGCATTTGTAGGCAGTTTTTTTTTTTTTTTTTAAATCACTGCGCCACCTGGGAACCTTAAAAATTGGTAGCCATAGAATCTGAGGAAGGGAGCTGGTTAGTCTTTCAGCAGAGATGAATCCTCTTAGCTCCTTCCTGGGAGCATATCCCTGGCTACCAGTGGTAAGGGACCTGAGCAGAATATATGGAGCTACTGTTCTCCCAGTTTGGAGTTTCTCGGTACAGAACTTTACCCTGCAATAAGTTGGAGTGCAGTTGCACAATCAGAGTCCATATGATTCAATCTTTCTGTCTTTAGCCAATGTGGGTGAAAGGTTGTTGCTGAACTACGCAAAGACACCGGGATTCTTGGCCTCTGGAGAAGAATTCATCCCGGGTCAGAGACGAGGCTTGATCGTTCAGAGCTTTTCTGTAATAAAGTTTTATTAAAGTATAAAGGAGATAGAAAAATCTTCTGACGTATATCAGAATGTGGTAGAAAGAGCACCCCCTTGCTAGTGTTAGCAAGGAGTTATATACTCTCCAATGAATCCAAAGAATGTCTGGAGGTTGTAAAGACCTCACCAGACCTACTCCATCAGTTCAGTTCAGTCACTCAGTCATGTCCGACTCTTTGCGACCCCACGAATTGCAGCACACCAGGCCTCCCTGTCTATCACCAACTCCCAAAGTTCACTCAAACTCATGTCCATAGAGTCGGTGATGCCATCCAGCCATCTCATTCTCTGTCATCCCCTTCTCCTCCTGCCCCCAATCCCTCCCAGCATCAGGGTCTTTTCCAATGAGTCAACTCTTCACATGAGGTGGCCAAAGTATTGGAGTTTCAGCTTTAGCATCATTCCTTCCGATGAACACCCAGGACGGATCTCCTTTAGAATGGACTGGTTGGATCTCCTTGCAGTCCAAGGGACTCTCAAGAGTCTTCTCCAACACCACAGTTCAAAAGCATCAATTCTTCAGCACTAAGCTTTCTTCACAGTCCAAATCTCACATCCATACATGACCACTGGAAAAACCATACCCTTGACTAGATGGACATTTGTTGGCAAAGTAATGTCTCTGCTTTTGAATATGCTATGTAGGTTGGTCATAATTTCCTTCCAAGGAGTAACCATCTTTTAATTTCATGGCTGCAATCACCATCCGCAATGATTTTGGAGCTCAAAATAAATAAATAAATAAATAAATAAATAAATAAATAAATAAATAAAGTCAGCCACTGTTTTCACTGTTTCCCCATCTATTTCCCATGAAGTGATGGGACCAGATGCCATGATCATAGTTTTGTGAATGTTGAGCTTTAAGCCAACTTTTTCACTCTCTTCTTTCACTTTCATCAAGAGGCTTTTCAGTTCCTCTTCATTTTCTGCCATAAGGGTGGTGTTATCTGCATATCTGAGGTTACTGATATTTTCTCCTGGCAATCTTGATTCCAGCTTGTGCTTGTTCCAGCCCAGCGTTTCTCATGATGTACTCTGCATAGAAGTTAAATAAGCAGGGTGACAATATACAGCTTTGACGTACTCCTTTTCCTATTTGGAACTCGTTTGCTGTTCCATGTCCAGTTCTAACTGTTGCTTCCTGACCTGCATATAGGTTTCTCAAGAGGCAGGTCAGGTGGTCTGGTATTCCCATCTCTTTCAGAATTTTCCGCAGTGTATTGTGATCTGCACAGTCAAAGGCTTTGGCATAGTCAATAAAGCATAAATAGATGTTTTTCTGGAACTCTCTTGCTTTTTCAATGATCCAGCAGATGTTGGCAATTTGATCTCTGGTTCCTCTGTCTTTTCTAAAACTAGCTTGAACATCTGGAATTTCACGGTTCACGTATTGCTGAAGTCTGGCTTGGAGAATTTTGGGCATTCTTTACTAGCATGTGAGATGAGTGCAACTGTGCGGTAGTTTGAACATTCTTTGGCATTGCCTTTCTTTGGGATTGGAATGAAAACTGACCTTTTCCAGTCCTGTGGCCACTGCTGAGTTTTCCAAATTTGCTGGCATATTGAGTTCAGCACTTTCACAGCACCATCTTTCAGGATTTGAAATAGCTCCACTGGAATTCCATCACCTCCACTAGCTTTGTTCATAATGATGCTTTCTAAGGCCCACTTGACTTCACATTCCAGGATGTCTGGCTCTAGATGAGTGATCACACCATCATGATTATCTGGGTTGTGAAGATCTTTTTTAGACAGTTCTTCTGTGTATTCTTGCCACCTCTTCTTAATATCTTCTGCTTCTGTTAGGTCCATACCATTTCTGTCCTTTATCGAGCCCATCTTTGCATGAAATGTTCCCTTGGTATCTCTAATTTTCTTGAAGAGATCTCTAGTCTTTCCCATTCTATTGTTTTCCTCTATTTCTTTGCATTGATCGCTGAAGACTTTCTTATCTCTTCTTGCTATTCTTTGGAACTCTGCATTCAGATGCTTATATACTTCCTTTTCTCCTTTGTTTTTCGCTTCTCTTCTTTTCACAGCTATTTGTAATGCCTCCCCAGACAGTCATTTTGCTTTTTTGCATTTCTTGTCCATGGGGATGCTCTTGATCCCTGTCTCCTGTACAATATCACGAACCTCCGTCCATAATTGATCAGTCACTCTATCTATCAGATCTAGGCCCTTAAATCTATTTCTCACTTCCACTGAATAATCCCCAAAATGGAAACAATCCAATGCCTATCAACTGTTGAATGGATTAACAAATGTGGCATATCTTTAGAGAGAAATATTATTCGTCCATAAAAAGAAATGAAGTACTGATACCCTGCTACAAGGTGGGTGAATCTTGAAAGCATTATGCTAAGTGAATGAAGCCAGATGCAAAAACCACATATTGTATCATTCCATTCATATGAATGTCCAGAAGAGGCAACTCCACAGAGAGAGAAAATAGATTAATGTTTACTATGGGCTAGGATCAGGGGGAATGAGCAGTGATTGTTAAAGACTATGGTGCATCTTTTGGGGTGATAAAAATGGATGTTATTAAATAATGGTTCAAGTGAAGCCACTCATTCGTGTCTGACTCTTTACAACCCCATGAACTACAGCCTACCAGGCTCTTCCGTCCATGGGATTTTCCAGGCAAGAGTACTGGAGTGGGTTGCCATTTCCTTCTCCAGGGGATCGTTCCAACCCAGGGATCGAACCTGGGTCTCCCACATTACAGGCAGATACTTTACTGTCTGAGTCACCAGGGAAGGCCTAAATAATGGTTAGTGCTGTGTAATACTGTTACTCTATGAAAAGTCACTCATTTGTACACTTTCAAAGGGTAAATTTTATGGCATGTGACTCATTTCAATAAAGCTTTTATTGAAAAGTAATCTCCCTAATTATCTAAAAAAATCTTTGATCTACCAGACATTCGTTGGAATCAAGAAGGCCCACACAATTCATTTGATTTGTAAATCTCTTAAGGCTCTTTCAAAATCCATCCATTTCCCTTTTCTTTTTCATGCCACTGACTTGTTGAAGCAATCCCTTAATGAATACTTCAGATTACTGTTTTACTTGTGATGCAGTTGTAGTACCATGTAACAGTGAATTTCCTTTATTTAAAATTTTCTCACAGCCCCTTTAATGTTCTACCTTCATTCTCGAGGAAATAAGCTTCATTCCCTCTTATGGGGAAACTTCTGAGCTTTCAAAAACTTAGATTCTCATTAGCCTGCCTCTCTCCGCATCACCCCCAATCATCCCCTCGACCTCCCTCCTTGCTGACCTCTGCCTGTTCTCCATTACCCTTCAGCCCAGCCTGGCCTCCCCAGGGTGGCACACAGAATTGCAACTCCAGATGTGGACTGACCAGGGACTCGCCTATTGGGATGGTTATTTCCCTTGATCTGGATGCCATCCTTTAGTTAATATAAATTAAGTTCTCATTAGTTCATTCACCAGCTCACATTCTTATCTCATTTTCCCCTTGAAATTAACTAAAATACCTAGAATGTGTTTGTGTGTGTGTTCTCATATAAACTTAACATCAGGTTAACAGTGGGATTTCTGAGCCTAAATGTAGGTTTTAATTTTTATTCATGTACATTACATTTCATTGATTTTTGTCCATCTCTTCAGTCTTTAGAGATCTTTTTGAGTCATGAGTTTTACATACTTTACAAATCTGAGAAGCACATTTCTCTGTTGTAAGGTCAAATACAGAGCCCAGAGTTTTCCTTTTAAAGGCCTTCTTTCCCATATAACATTGATACATTGCCTGTTTGACCTCTTTGGTTTAATCGGCTATAAATCCACCAGACTGTACCATTACCCAGGCCTTAGTTCTCCATGTGCTTTACAATAATATCATGAAAGACTCTGAGAAATGCTTATCTGAAGCCAAGAAACTGTTCATTTATTTCCAGACTCATTTCATTTTTCCTTACCTTTCATTGCCGCTCACTAAACAATAAAGGATTTTCTTGAGCTCAAGAATGAAACGAGTCCCCGAATTCCAAGACTAGATTATTTTTCTGAAAAATTTGATAACTACATGACTGCTCACAAATTCATAATTTCTAATCTTTGAGAAATGGTCTTAAAAAATTATCACTAAGTTGTTTTAACAGACCTCTGCTTATATTGAATATTTCCCTTCTTTTATCTTGTCTGAATTTTGTCTTATCTAGATGACATTTTGGAGAAAATATTCATTGACTTCAATATCCTCTTTTCAGGAAAATATTTTCTAATTTCAAAAAATTTCTTGAGAGTATCTTGTATTTATGTAAGCTCTCTTAAATGTCTTATGATAAATACCATATGTAGATAGTAATATCTTAACTTCTTATTCATTTTGACATCCTTTGTAGGAAACAGAATGCTGAAATCTATCTA
The DNA here is from genome assembly GCF_016772045.2 of Ovis aries. Taxonomy (NCBI): domain Eukaryota; kingdom Metazoa; phylum Chordata; class Mammalia; order Artiodactyla; family Bovidae; genus Ovis; species Ovis aries. Next base: position 30,910,717 of record NC_056055.1, on the reverse strand, counting down.
CTATTTTATAGAAAATAAGAAGGCAAAAAGTAACTGCCAAATGCAGCCACGATGCAGTGAGTTCAATAAAGTTAAGTTGAGAGATTCAGAGACTTCCTTCTGTTAGGTTATGAAGGAAAATCCCGCACCCCCACAGCTCATAAATGAGAGACCCACAGACTGCGTGGATGGCTGGAAAGTCTTTCCTTTCTGTGACTGGTGCTCCTGCAGGACCGCTTTAGACTCTGCATCTGAACTGGACACATTCAGCGATGGACAGGTGAGCTCAATGCTGTGCCGTTTTTACTGTCAATCATCCTGGGAACACTTGCATTCAGGAAATACTGGTTGGTTTAGGATTGCAAGGAAATGGCAGCACCCACTCTGCTTGATGAGGTGATCACACTATAGGAAGATCTCACATTCTTTTCCAACCATTCCAAATGGAAAACAGCCAAGCTCTGGACAACAGCACATGGTTTGGACTCTGTAAGAAGCAAACTTGATCCTGCTGAGAGAATTCTTTCACTGCTAAAAGAGTAAATAAAGCAAACATTCTGTGGGAATCCCATGTAGAGAGTGTGGGGAAGGCTGTTCTGTCAGAGCTAACTTTTCAGAAACATCTCCAGCCTAAAGGAGACTTACACATTTCGCATTATTCAGCCCAGTAATGGGTATACTGTGCTTCAGGGAAACATTCTAAATGTAACCATATTAATGGAGCTCGTAACTTTATTGGTAGATTAATGAGGATCTGAAAGATAGGGCTAGTCTGATCTGTTACTGGATAATGTGGTAATTAATGCTTGTGATGTAATAAGGAAGCCCTAATTAGGGAACTACAGGGGGAAGAAAAAACCCCCCAACAGGCTTTTTCACTTAACCAAAGCTTGCATCATCTAAAGAAATTTTGCAGTGTCCATTTGCTTCATGGACTCAGGACATAAAATCAGAAGAAAGACTATTTTTTTAAAAAGTAAGCAACATTTAATGATCAACTGAGACTTCATATCTTTCCTTATGAAAATTCCCACATTATAACAGATTACTGTGAAAATATAATTTGAGGTTATAATAATAAATTAGCATATGTTTGTGATGTTTTCAAGTAGTTTTTATTCAGTTCTTTTAAGACTTTGGGAAACATACAGTACCATTTTCAAGTGGACTTTTACCTACAACCCAAAATTCACTTTCATTATAACTATCAAAAGTTCACCCAAAGTATTAAGGACAAAAACAAACACTCCCAACTTTAAGGGGAATTTTATACTCCCTTTTCTTTGGACAAATAAAAACATTTTAGGATATCAGATCTTAGTAATACATAGTATACATACTACATACATTGTATATTTATGTCAAATTAGTCTTCTGTATTGAAAGAACATTCTAGAAACTTTACTATGCACAATACATATATGAGAGACATCTTCTTACATTAATCTATATGTATGAAATAATTATACAGCCTTTTAGATGATACTAGTAAAATCCTTTTTTGCATCCTATTTAGTGGTTTCTGGAGGTTAATGACCAGATTCTAGAGGTTAATGACCATCTGAGGAGGATCAGTGAACTAAGGCTTTGTCAGAACTATTAACTTCAACCAATCATTAATTGCTAGAAATGTCTTGGGTCTGGGAGGTTAGCTATAGTACAAAATTAAGGAGAAGGAAATATAAACTCTTAATACTATCTTTATGGGCTATTCCCTTTAATTTGAAATGTACATGGCAATTATTGTTTTGCACTTTGGCCAATCAGATGATTTAAATCACCATGCAGCATTCTGCCCAACAGTGCTTTAATTAAAGGCCTTGTATTTAAAAAGGAAACGCAGTCTACTAATTTCTATCTACTTCAGTTGCTTATAATTTTTATATCTCTTGCCAGAGTCAGTTTCATATTGTTCCTAAACACCTTTGTGCAGGATCTTTAATCTCTTTAAAAAGTCCACCTATTTGTTAATCAGTACACTCGCGTGTAATCAGTATTCAAAATGATCTAGGACAAGGTCAAGACGTCTTCTCAAAACACTACGATTTAAGTAACCGCCTGTGTTTCTCAGTTCCCAGAGGGCTCTCTGAATCTTTCAGCTTCACACTAATCAGTTTTGCATTGGGCAGGGAAAATATCTTAGACGTCTATGCAGTGTGTTTTTGGTTTTGGCACATGGAAGTCCTCCTAAAACATATATTTATTTGACTGTATAAAAGTGAACCAAATCTCTTTATATGCATCTTTAAATATATAAATAGAATAGCAGCTATTCTTATTTTCAAATACTCATGCTATACATGATTAAACATGTTCAGAACAGTGACCATATTACTAAGTGAAAGAAGAAAGTATGTAAAATATGATCCGATCTTCTTTAAAAGAAAGGAAAAAATTCTCAAATTATTTGAATTATTAAATAAAGTCACACACCTGTGAAGTTATGCAATTAGGTGTCTCTCTTTTTGAAAACAGTCCAGGTTTCTTGAAGAACAATGGGTTGGGAAGCTGTAGGCAAACAAGTCAAAAATCCTCAAAACATTCTCCTTAGTCTTGCCTTATATCAATCACCCTTTCTTATTATCTTCTCACTCCTAAAAGGTGCTGCAGTGGGGAAAAAGTGTGGTGGTAGGCTTGGGGGTAAGGAAAAAGTTATAAAATGCAAATTATGTAGAAAGGAGCTACAGCTATAGCAACCCCTTATGTTTACTCTGAGCCTTTCTTGAGTGTTTTGTGAGCACCATCCTCTTAATCTTCTGGGATGAGTAGGTGGCAAGACTCTTGATCTTTACCTGACAGAGATCTATAATATAAAAAAATTAATCGACAGCATAAGATCTTAACAGAAAGCACTTGCATGATGAGAAAGGTTAATTTTAATGTATGGCCTCAAGCGCAATTCAGAGCAATCAACCCTACACTCGATTTTCAACCTCATTTTTAGGCATCTTCCAACATGCAAAGTTCCCATGTGGTAGGATTCCCAAGAAACTGGCCATAGTGGTTACCTTGAAGTAGAGAAATGAGGCAGATGGAGGGAGGGGTTAATGAGGGAGAGATTTTTTCCACTGTGTACTCTTTTGTGCCTTCTGGATTTACCTATTCCAAAATTAATTAAAACACACACACACACACACACACACACACACACACAAAACAATCTTCAAGAGGGCAAATTCAGTCAGAAAATCTGCTCCAAGCTTCCTTGGTGGCTCATTAGTAAAGAATGTACCTGCAAGTGCAAGGAGACACAGGTTTAATTCCTGATCCGAGAAGATCCCAAATGCTGCAGAGGAACTAAACCAGTGCACCACAATTACTGAGTCTGTCCTCGACCTGGGAGCCTGCAACTATCAAGCCCCCCAGCCCTAGAGCCCGTGCTCTGCAACAAGAGGAGCCGCTGCAGTGAAAAGTTTGGCACCACAACTGGAGAGTAGCCCCTGCTTGCTCCAACTAGAAAAAAGCTCTCACAGCAATGAAGACCCAGTACAGTCAAAAATAAGTAAATAAAATTTAAAAAATAGAAGATCTGCTCCTGTGATGTTTTCCCTCCATTCTCCAGGAAACTTGGTGGTTGTGTTTTATCCTCCATGTCTCTTGGTAATACTCTAATAGAAATCATTGCAAAGAAATTAGCCTATAATTTATAGTTTATATTAAATTATATAAGTTAACAGCTTTCATAGAAATAAATACAGTATGTTAAAAGGTTCTTTGGCTTTCCCTCTCTGTGAATTTACATATTTACTGCACTTTCTTTATCTGGGTTGTGGATCAATCAAAGACATTTCAAGTGTCTTTACAAATCACCAAGAGTGTTTAAAAGAGGAGATGAGGGCAGGCCCTCACTTGGGCTTCCCTGGTAGCTCATCTGGTAAAGAATCTGCCTGCAACGCCGAAGACCTGAGCTGGATCCCTGGGTCGGGAAGATTCCCTGGAGAAGGGAATACCTACTCATTCCAGTATTCTGGCCTGGAACATTCCATGGACTATTCCTTGGGGTCGCAAAGAGTCGGACATGACTGAATGACTTTCACTCTCAATCATTCTCCTTTTCCTGATTTCACCCAGTTTTCAACTCCTTATCAATTTGGTCTTGATTGAATAAAATAGATGTGGGGCCTTAGGCTGACTAGCAATGAAATATATCTGCTTTAAACAGGAACAAGAAAAGAACTAAACCAGGGTAACCACTGTGGAGAGGCAGTAAGCAGTGAGAAACAAATTAAAGGATCATAAATACACAATTTTGTACCCACCTCTCAACATTTGAAGTTTATCCCAGTATATCCCAAGGGTAGTGTTGTTTCTAGACAGACCATATCTTTTAGCCCAGAAGAGAAAAACCCAGGACAATGTCCCTCCTTGACCTCTGTGAGCTCCAGAGCAGTGTGCCTCCAACTCTGAGGTGCATCTAGATCAACCCCAGCAAATGAAAGGGCATACTTTTCTTGTTAAAATGCAGATTCTGATTTAGCTGATTTTGAGAAAGGCCATACATTCTGCACTGTAACACACAAGGTGACATCTTGCTGCTGGTTCAGGGAGCACACCTTGAACAGACAGAATTTAGACAGAACCTGTGCCTCAGTCACATCAATTGTGAATGAGTTGTATGAACTGATTACCCTTGTGTCAGCAATTAGGGATTTCTTTGTCCTAGCTAACAAGCCTCAGGATTGGCAGCCTTGGGCTCATGAGGCATTCCCACAATGCTCACATCCTCTAACTGGTTTTGCTTTGCTGTCTTTCATGTGTGATTTTCATTCTCATGCTGGCCATAGAGTGGCTGCCCTTCTGGGTATCACATTCATTTTTTATGCAGGATGTAGGGTTAATGGAGGAGAAGGCAATGGCAACCCACTCCAGTACTCTTGCCTGGAAAATCCCATGGATGGAGGAGCCTGGTGGGCTGCAGTCCATGGGGTCGCGAAGAGTCGAGCACGACTGAGCGACTTCAATTTCACTTTTCATTTTTATGCATTGGAGAAGGAAATGGCAACCCACTCCAGTGTTCTTGCCTGGAGAATCCCAGGGACGGGGGAGCCTGGTGGGCTGCCATCTATGGGGCTGCACAGAGCCGGACACGACTGAAGCGACTTAGCAGCAGCAGCAGCAGCAGGGTTAATGGAAGAGGGCAAATGGTATGCGACAGCTGAATCTGCTCCTTTTAACGAGGAAAACAACAGCTTTCTTGAAGCCAGAATTCTACTTCTTATGGGCCAGTAGACTTCTACCGACCTCTCACTGGGCAGACATGTCACATGACCACATGTAGCTTCCAGGGAAATTTATAAATAAAAATGTTCAGCCAATCTTACTGTCACCCTAAAGAAAATGCTAAAATGAAAGAAGGGAAGAATAGATATTGAGTAGGTGTGGTAGGTAGAATAATGGCTTCCCAAAGATTTGTTGTTGCTGTTGTTCAACTGCTAAGCTGTGTCTGACTCTTTGCAACCCCATGGCCTGCAGCACACCAGCTTTCCCTGTCCTTCACTATTCCCCAGAGTTTGCTTAAGTTCATGTCAATTGAATCAGTGATGCTATCTAACCATCTCCCCAAACATGTCCCCGTCCTAATCACTGAACCTGTGATTAAGTTACTTTACATGGGAAAAAAAACGTTTTGCACATTTGATTCATTTAAGGCTCTTCAGATGGGGATGTTATCCTGGATTCTCTGGGTCGACACAAGGCAACCGCAAGGGTCCTTAAAAGAAGATGGCAAGGAGATGTGATGACGGCAGTAGGAGCCTAAGTGTTGTGGGGGCCATGAACCAAGGAAAGCGAGTACATCTAGAAGTCTGAAAAGCCAAGGAAATGGATTCTCTAGAGTCTCCAGAAAGAAAGCAGCCCTATGACTGCATTTTGTGCTGCTTTGTGTGACTGTTACTTTGATTTGAACCCAGTGAGATTTACTTTGAAACCTTGGCCTTTAGAATTGTAAGATAAATTTGTGTTGTTTTAAACAACCAAGTATAATTTGCTACAGAAGCTGTAGGAATGTGATACAATAGCCAACTAACATTGCCCATCACAAAGTTTGAGTTAGGAGAAGGTATGAAGAGACCCGCAGCAAGGAGGGAAAGAAACATGAGAACTCAGGACACAGGCAAGGCCATGCCTTGTCATCGACAAACACACAAATGGAAGCAAGGGTCACCCATAGCTGGGTGAGTACCTGAAGGAGAACTACCGAGAATATGACTCTTGAGAGTCCCTTGGACAGCAAGGAGATCAAACCAGTCAATCCGAAAGGAAATCAACCCTGAATATTCATTGGAAGGACTGATGCTGAAGCTGAAGCTCCAATAATTTGGCCACCTGATGCGAAGAGCTGACTCATTGGAAAAGACCCTGATGCTGGGAAAAACCAAGGGGAAGAGGAGAAGTGGGGGTGGGGCAACAGAGGATGAGATGGTTGGATGGCATCACTAACTCAACGGACATGAGTTTGAGCCAACTCAGGGAGATAGTAATGGACAGAGAAGCCTGGCATGATGCAGTTCATGGGATTGCAGAGTCAGACATGACTTAGTGACTAAACAACTGAGAAGACAGAACACAAACACAGTCAGCAAAGACAACTGTCCTGAACTAAGAACATTTAGAAATTCATCTGTTTGTTTTATTTTGTTTTGGCAAGTAATGTTTCTATAATGGAATCAGGGACCACTAGGGGACCACAGTGATCATCCAGGCCAAGTTCCTCATTTTCCATCTGAGGAGTCAGGCCTGAAAATAAAACAGGCATCTGTCTTCTATGCAAGCATGTTCTCTACCACATCCCACTGCCTCATGCTTTTAAGTAAGATTGCCAAATAAAATACAGCATACTTAAAATAAATTTGAATGTCAGATAAACAACAATTTTTAGTGTAAGTTCTGTATGTTTCTTATTGCTCCTGTAACAAGCTACCACATATTTAGTGGCTTAAAGCAACATAAATTTATTATCTTACAGTTCTATGTGCCAGAAATCCCACTGGGTCTCACTGGGCTAAAATCAAAGTGTCAGCAGGCATGCATTCCTCCTGAAGCCTCTAAACGAAAATCTCTTTCCTTGCCTATTACAGCTACTAGAGGCCACTGGCAATTCTTTGACTTGTGGACCCTTCTTCTGTCTTCAAAGTCAACATTGTAAGATCTTCTAATCTCTCTCTGTTTCTGATGTTCCTACCTTTCTTATCAGGACCCTTGTGATTGCACTGGATCTACTCAGATAATCCAGGATAATCTGATGAACCTAACTTAATCACATATGAAAAGTCCCTTTACACATATAAGGTAAACAAGGTTCAGAAATTAAAATGTGCACATCTCTTTGGGTCATTTTCCTGCCTTCTACAAGTATGTCCCAGATACTGCATGGGACCTACTTATACTAAAAAATTATTCATTGTTTTTCTGACATTTAAATTTAACTGGACATGTTTTGTTTTTATTTGCGAAATGTGGCAACCCTAGTTTTAAGGGGGTGTGGATGGTGTATATTCTCTATGGCATGGTAACTATTATACCTAAGGCTCAAGCAATAAGTTAAAAATTTTATTTGGACCAGTGAGCTGTTTTTTTCCCCATTTTACAAAATGGAAATAGCCTTTTAATATTTTGTACTTTATTTTTAGGGAAAAGCTGCTAAAAAATTTCTATCAAATTAATCCTCAATATGGAAATTTTATTTCTAAGAATAAGTAAATGAACATACCTTAACAGTCAGAGAGAAAGGATGCCAAGCATTTATTGTAAACATTTCCACTTTTCCCAAACACCACATGGTTCAGTTCTCTCAACCAGCCCATTAATAAACCCAAAAATGTGGGCCTAAACTTGGCTTAGCTTGGCCATACTTAATTACTGAGTGTATAGGATGTTTTCCTCTTTTAAACAAAACATTTAATGAACAAGAAGGGGGCCAGGAAGTAGGCCTATCACAGTCTAGGATGGATTCACCTGATTTCCAGTCCAGCTGCTTTCTGAATAATCCCTGGAACAATTGTCTCTGTGCGTGCTGGAGGTCCCAAGGCCTTCTCATTTCTTCCGACTTCTCTTACTTGACTCTTCTCTAGTCTGACAGTAGCAGGACACCCTGTCCTCCTAGTGAAGGGGATCTAACTTCAACTACTTCCCACTCAAGGAATCAATCAGCAGTTCTCCTCAAGCCCCCTTTAATGACTATGTTAAAATTGATTACAGTTTTACTGACATGTAAGTACTACAAGACTGAATTCCATAAAAAAAAAAAAAAATCTACCTTAAATAGATTGCTCTGGTGGTGTTGGATAATAACAAAAATTATACAGAACTTAGAAATAAAGCCAAGAAGATGTATGTCTTTTTAATGTCATACTAGAGCATGGTTTGAATCTGCCCACAAGGGAGAGACCTGGGTTTGATCTCTGGGTTGGGAAGATCCACTGGAGATGGGAATGGCTACCCACTCCAGTATTCATATATTACCCACTCCAGTAATCTGCCTGTGATACGGGAGACCAGGGTTCAATCCCTGGGTTAGGAAGTTCCTCTGGAGAAGGGAATGGCAAACCACTCCAGTTTTTTTGCCTGGAGAATTTCATGGACAGAGAAGCCTGGCAGGCTACAGTCTGTGGCGTCTCGAAGAGTCGGACATGACTGAGTAACTAACACATACAGTCAGAGCATGGTTTAGCAGGCCCATCTAAGGATTATTTCATTCCCTGTGTCTAGGAAGTTGTACTGTTATATTATTGTACTTCTCTAGCTACTACTAAAGACTCAGACTTTATGCAGTTGATTATTAACTTGCAGACCTGTATCTTGTCCAACAGAAGTGCAGGTAATTTCTTTCCATAGGAAAAATATCTCCAAATGTTATGATTTCACTGCTCTGAAGCATATTAACCAGTTTTTCCTTCAAGTTAGTCAGTCAGTCAGTTCAGTTCAGTCACTCAGTTGTGTCCGACTCTTTGCAACCTCATGAACCACAGCACGCCAGGCCTCCCTGTTCATCACCAACTCCCAGAGTCCACCCAAACCCATGCCCATCAAGTCGGTGATGCCATCCAACGATCTCATCCTCTGTCGTCCCCTTCTCCTGCCCTCAATCTTTCCCAACATCAGGGTCTTTTCCAATGAGTCAGTTCTTCGCATCAGGTGGCCAAAGTACTGGAGCTTCAGCTTCAACAACAGTCCTTCCAATGAACACCCAGGACTGGTCTCCTTTAGGATGGACTGGTTGGATCTCCTTGCAGTCCAAGGGACTCTCAAGAGTCTTCTCCAACATCACAGTTCAAAAGCATCAATTCTTCGGTGCTCAGCTTTCTTTATAGTCCAACTCTCAAATCCATACGTGACCACTTGAAAAACCATAGCCTTGACTAGACGGACCTTTGTTGGCAAAGTAATGTCTCTGCTTTTTAATATGCTGTCTAGTTTGGTCATAACTTTCCTTTCAAGGAGTAAGTGTCTTTTAATTTCATGGCTACAATCACCATCTGCAGTAAGTCTGACACTGTTTCCACTGGTTCCCCATCTATTTCCCATGAAGTGATGGGACCGGATGCCATGATCTTCGTTTTCTGAATGTTGAACTTTAAGCCAACTTTTTTCACTCTCCTCTCTCACTTTCATCAAGAGGCTCTTTAGTTCTTCTTCACTTTCTGCCATAATGGTGGTGTCATCTGCATGTCTGAGATTGTTGATATTTTCCCTGGCAATCTTGATTCCAGCTTGTGCTTCCTCCAGCCCAGCGTTTCTCATGATGTACTCTGCATAAAAGTTAAATAAGCAGGGTGACAATATACAGCCTTGACATACTCCTTTTCCTATTTGGAACCAGTCTGTTGTTCCATGTCCAGTCCTAACTGTTGCTTCCTGATCTGCATACAGGTTTCTCAAGAGGCAAGTCAGGTGGTCTGGTATTCCCATCTCTTTCAGAATTTTCCATACTGTATTGTGATCCACACAGTCAAAGGCTTTGGCATAGTCAATAAAGCAGAAATAGATGTTTTTCTGGAACTCTCTTGCTTTTTCCATGATCCAGCAGATGTTGGCAATTTGATCTCTGGTTCCTCTGCCTTTTCTAAAACCAGCTTGAATATCTGGAAGTTCACGGTTCATGTATTGCTGAAGCCTGGCTTGGAGAATTTTGAGCATTACTTTGCTAGTGTGTGAGATGAGTGCAATTGTGTGGTAGTTTGAACATTCCTTGGCATTGCCTTTCTTTGGGATTGGAATGAAAACTGACCTTTTCCAGTCCTGTGGCCACTGCTGAGTATTCCAAATTTGCTGGCATATTGAGTGCAGCACTTTCACAGCATCATCTTTCAGGATTTGAAATAGCTCATCTTGTTCCATCACCTCCACTAGCTTTGTTCATAGTGATGCATCCTAAGACCCACTTGTCTTCACATCCCAGGATGTCTGGCTCTAGGTGAGTGATCACACCATCATGATTATCTGGGTCGTGGAGCTCTTTTTGGTACAGTTCTTCTGTGTATTCTTGCCACCGCTTCTTAATCTCTTCTGCTTCTGTTAGGTCCATACCTTTTCTGTCCTTTATCGAGCCCATCTTTGCATGAAATGTTCCCTTGTTATCTCTGATTTTCTTGAAGAGATCTCTAGTCTTTCCCATTCTATTATTTTCCTCTATTTCTTTGCATTGATCACTGAGGAAGGCTTTCTTATCTCTCCTTTCTATTCTTTGAAACTCTGCACTCAGATGCTTATATCTTTCCTTTTCTCCTTTGTTTTTTGCTTCCCTTCTTTTCACAGCTGTTTGTAAGGCCTCCTCAGACAGCCATTTTGCTTTTTTGCATTTCATCAGGCACTCTGTCTATCAGATCTAGTCCCTTAAATCTATTTCTCACTTCCACTGTATAGTCATAAGGAATTTGATTTAGGTCATACCTGAATGGTTTATGTTAGTAATGTTCTTCTAACCTCCCTCCCCCCTTTTTTTAAATGACTTTCCTGATGAGTGATACACACCCTTGTTCTTGAAATGTTGCATCCATCTTCACACTCTTATTAGATCCCTTATTAATGAACTGAACAAAATCTTTGACATGTATACATCCTAGATTCATATGAGAATCATGTTTTAACTTTTTGGAAATTATGTCTCGATACTAATAAGTCCACGTAGCTTATGCTATGAATTTGCTGTAACAACATCTTTCATCACAGGTTGAAGGCCCAGATTCTTAGCATGGCATTCAAGCTTCTTTATATTCTGGCCCCAGCTGGCATCTCCTTTACTGTGAAACACTCCCCAAGCTCTTCTTTCCAACCCACACCATCCTTTCCTCTGGCAGAGTCAGATGTCCCCTCATCTTTTGCACCCAACATCTCCACACACATGTTTATTGATAAATTGAACTACTGAACTATTTTCCTACCTTGTGTTGAGATGCAACCTAGAGGTTAATTAAGATAATGCATTTCATCCCCTGGCCACAGAGATTGCTTCATATGGGGTTCAGTAAGCATTGTTCTCAGGACATTGACAGGAATGGGTATGACAAAATCACTCTTTTCTGCTTGATGTGGTCAAAAGCCTGAAGCCCTGGAATCTGGTCACTTGCGGGGCAGGGGTGGAACCACCTCAGGATGAGCAGAAAGCAGCTCTGAAAACGGGAAAGGAACCGAGGCCTTGCTAACATGAGGCAGCCTCTGGCTCAGTTCTATTTCTAGAGTTTTCAGTTCAGTGGACTAGTAGAGCTATGTGATCTCGTATGCCTGTTCCAAGCTACTTTTCTATTATTTCCAGTCAGAAGCAGCCTAGCTGATACTTATACGTGTATCAGTCATTTGTATATCCATCAATGCTTCCTGAATCATTCTTTATCTGCCTACCTTCTGTCCAAAGAGATCTTCGTGTTTCCAGCACCTTACAGTTTCTAACTTACTCTGACTTTATAAATATTCCCTGAATTAGGTATAGGCAAGCCCTTTTGGGGGCTTCCCAGATGACACTAGTGGTAAGGAACTTTTCTGCCAAAGCAGGAGATGTAAGAGAAAATGGGTTCGATCCCTGGATCGGGAAGATCCCCTAGAGGAGGGCATGGCAAACCCACTCCAGTATTCTTGTCTGGAGAATCCCATGGACAGAGGAGCCTGGTGGGCTATAGTCCATGGGGTTGTAAAGAGTCGGACATGAGTGAGCGACTTAATGTGCATACACGTACCCATTTGGTAACACTATATTCTTGATATTTCCTACAAGTTGTAAAATGAAAACTGGCTTTTCCCACCTTCGGCAGCCCCCAGTATCTACAGAATTCTAAGTCTAAATCATCTTTTCGGACATCCCTCTCATCGCATCTGGAACCACATGAATCCCTGCATGCTTCTCCCTTACTCTGCCCACCCCTGCCCCCTTCTTCTGGGATTTGCAGAGAAAAAAATGCGTGCACTGGCAAACTGTGGGTCTAAGAGCGTGCGTGTGTGTTAACTTGCTTCAGTCGTGTCTGACTCTTTGTGACTCTATGGACTGTAGCCCTCCAGGCTCCTCTGTCCATGGGGATTCTCCAGGTAAGAATACTGGAATGGGTTGCCATGCCCTCCTCCAGGGGATCATCCCAACAAGGGGTTGAACCCGCGTCTCTTATGTCTCCGGCACTGGCAGGTAGGTTCTTTACCACTAGTGCCACCTGCAAAGCCCGGGTCTAAAAGAGCCCTACATAAGAGTCCTCACATCACATGTCAACCAGATGTACTCTATCTCTTGCTACTTTGCATCTTGGAAATGATTGTGAAAACTTAGCATTCAATGTGGAGATTTCTTCCAAAAGTTATGAGTCCCTTTCTTTGAGCAGCCCCACTTGAGGACCAGGCTAGAAATAACCTCGGAAAGAGATTTTGCTGACAGATTCAGAGGGCCTGGGAATGAATCTCTTCTTAATGACCAGGCAGAAATGCTAGGAAGCATTTTGGAATCTTCTCTCTCAACTGGTATTCACAACATCTTCGTCTGAGGAGTATACTTGTCTCTCCTGAATAATCATTTTTTGACAACCATGCCAATTTTGTTTACTGGATTTGTTTCTCTCTTGTATAAAGAGTGGGTACTCTAAAGATTTGTGAGAAGACCAAGCCTGAAGAATTATTTTGTGCTTAATATATTTGCATACCTTGAGAGGAAGAAGGGAAAAATGTTACTTTGAGCTAGTTTTCAGTAGGTAGAAACCGGATAGATAGATTTGGTCATTTAAAATTGAAATTCAGTAAGTCCTTAAATACCCAGGAAAGAAATTTGTCTGCTTCAATTCCTAAACAAAATTGGCAAAATGCTAAAATAATGTTGAGTGAAATCAAAGTGGTCTCTGCCAGTTCCATATTTCAGATATTATTTACTCTTGTGTTAGTTCCCCAGAACCCACTTCATCTGGGACAAACCATTGCTAATAATTTATACACAATTCCTCAGATCTCCATGTTAAAATAGGGTGAAATAACCAGTGTTAACCTGTTTTTTACACCAAAGGCCAACAATTTCCTTCCTACCCACCACCTGGGGTCACATAGGAGCATGGTGTTACCATTTAAACATGAAAAACCCTCAGTCTCTATGCTTCTTCCTCTCCCTCCCAATTCATGAAACACTCAGAGTTAAAAACAAGTGTGTAGTTCTTTTTTTTTTTTTTTTACTGCGCTGGGTCTTTGTTGCTACACGGACTTTTTTCTTGTCGTGGTGAGCAGGGGCTACTATACAGAGCTGGTGTGTGGGCTTCCCATTGCAGTGCCTTCTCTTGTGGCGCACAGGTTCTAGGGTGCCCTGGCTTCAGTAGTTGTGGCTCCTGGGCTCTAGAGCAGAGGGTCTATACTTGTGGTACACAGAGTCTATACATGGAGCACACAGTTACTCCATGGCATGTGGGATCTTTCTGAACAGGAATCAAACCTGTGTCTCCTGCATTGGCAGGCAGATTCTTAACCAGTAGATCATTAGGGAAGCTCTACTTTTATTTTTATTGTTAAATTTTGAGAAAGTTCTTTTTATAATCTGATTCCAATCCTTTATCAGATTTCTAATTCAAAAATGCTTTTTCCCATCGTACTGTTGAAGCCTAGCTTGAAGGATTTTTACTATGACCTTGCTAGCATGTGAAATGAGCACCATTGTATAGAAGTTTGAACATTCTTTGGCATTGCCTTTCTTTGGGATTGAAATGAAAACTGACCTTTTCCAGTCCTGTGGCCACTGCCTGAGTTTTCCAAATTTGCTGGCATATTGAGTGCAGCACTTTCACAGCATCATCTTTTAGGATATGAAGTAGCTCAACTGGAATTCCATCACTTCCTCTAGCTTTGTTGGTAGTAATGCTTCCTAAGACCTATTTGACTTCACACTCCAGGATGTCTGGCTCTAGATAAGTGATCACACCACTGTGGTTATCTGGGTCATGAAGATCTTTTTTTGTATAGTTTTATGTATTCTTGCTACCTCTTCTTAATATCTTCTGCTTCTGTTAGGTCCATACTGTTTCTGCCCTTTATTGAGCCCATCTTGGCATGAAACATTCCCTTGGTACATTAATAAAAAACTGTCTTGATCATTGCAGCATTTTAGGTAAAGCAAATTCTCTATTTTTTTTTCAATGTTGTGTTGGCTATTCTAGGTTCTTTTCATTTCCATATAAATTTTATAATCCTATTATCAACTTGGACCATAAGAAAGGTCTTGAATTTTTATTTTGATTGCATTGAGTCTATGGATCAATTTGGGGATAACTGATTTCATAACAGTGTAAGACTTTATTTTTTTGGGCTCCAAACTCACTGCAGATGGTGATTGCAGCCATGAAATTAAAAGATGCTTACTCCTTGGAAGGAAAGTTATGACCAACCTAGATAGCATATTCAAAAGCAGAGATATTACTTTGCCGACTAAGGTCCGTCTAGTCAAGGCTATGGTTTTTCCTGTGGTCATGTATGGATGTGAGAGTTGGACTGTGAAGAAGGCTGAGCGCCAAAGAATTGATGCTTTTGAACTGTGGTGTTGGAGAAGACTCTTGAGAGTTCCTTGGACTGCAAGGAGATTCAACCAGTCCATTCTGAAGATCAGCCCTGGGATTTCTTTGGAAGGAATGATGCTGAAGCTGAAACTCCAGTACTCTGGCCACCTCATGTGAAGAGTTGACTCATTGGAAAAGACTCTGATGCTGGGAGGGATTGAGGGCAGGAGGAGACGGGGACAACAGAGGATGAGATGGCTGGATGGCATCACGGACTTGAGGGACGTGAGTCTGAGTGAACTCCAGGAGTTGGTGATGGACAGGGAGGCCTGGCGTGCTGTGATTCATGGGGTCGCAAAGAGTTGGACATGACTGAGCGACTGAAATGAACTGAACTGAACTGAACTGATATTGTAACGATATCCCGTCTCCAAACTATAAACACAGTATATTTTTGAATTTATTTAAATGTCTTCAGTTTTCTCAACCAGGTTTCATAGTTTTAAGCATACAAGTCTTGTACATATTTTGTTGGGTGATACATTTACATTTTCAGTGCATTCAGATGATAAAAATATATTGGTAAAAAAAGACAGGGAGGTAAAAGATGTGATGTTATACCAGCCAAAGAAGACCGTAGATATGGCCAGAGTGGACATATTTTTACACTGGGGTTGTAAGGGCATTTTCCACCTCTTCTGTTGTTTGCCCTGCATGTCTTCTTTTGGGAGGAATCAAGCCAGAAGCAGGAGCAGTCAGAGCTGATTGCTCCTGCCACACTGCCAGTGGCCCTGTCATGCTCAGCCCAGCAGTTCTGATAGAGCTGTTCCTGTGTTGATACCTCCCCACCCACCCCATCACAATGATTGGGCTCATGGTTTTTGATTGGAACCAAGACATGCCAGTGAGACTCAACATTGGGAGCCTAGATAGAAAGAAGTAATGTTTTACTTTTAAAAGAAGTACCAACTAGGACAAGGATATCATAACCCTGGAGCTATGGAAAGCTACTTTTGTTCCCTCTTATTGAACCTCCCTGCCTGACAAATTTAGAGAACTACCTCAGATCAAGTAATTAGTGGACACAATTTGCAGTAACCAGCCTCCAGCACACCTCCAAGGTAGCCTCTTAGATAGCTTCCTTCTGATTCTTGTCACCTGGTATTCACCTTATGGAAACCCCACTTTGAATGGGGATGATCTATGTAGGCAATAGTTATTTCAGAAATCATGGGGCTTCATTTCCAAAGCTAGGTCATAAAAGATAAAGCAGCTTCCACTTTGCCCTCTCTTGGAATACTTGCTTCAGGGAAAACCAGCTGCATGCCACAAGGACATCAAGTAGCTCTGCAGAAATTTCCAAGTAAGGTGCACCTCAGGCCTCCTACAGACATATGACTGAGTTACTCTCCAGCCCCAGCCAAGTGTCAGATGAAGCTCCAGAGAGCATTTTTATTGCAATCTTAGGACAAGACAAGCCTTAGGCCAAAATTGCCAACTAAACTGTTCCTGAATTCTTAACTCATAGAAACTGTGTGAGGTAAGAAGTATGTATTGTTGTTTAAAAGCCACTATTTTTGAGGTTAATTTGTTATGCAGTATTAGATAACTAATATACTAACAAAGCTCAGTCAGATTTGCCCCAACTTAAAGATGATCATTTTTTCCCGACTCTCTCCATTTTTATTTTCTTTATGGGTCAGCTCCTCCTGGACAGCCCTCCTTTGTGTGATCTTTCGATAATAATTTGCTGAATTCTTTCCCAGTCAGAACCCTGTTGCCCTCCTTTGACTCTTGTGATGTACCTAAGTTCATTCCTCACAGCCACCAGGTCTCCAATTCTGTAGTCCCTGGAATAGTCCCATGTGTTCATTAAAAAATTTCTTTTCTCCTTGTGCAGTTCCTCTGTTTCCAAGCAGCTTTGTTCCTTACATCATGTTTTTTTTAATATATATACTCCATTCATTTTTTGCCCTAACCATCTTTCTTTCTTCTCTCTTTTATAATTATATAATTTTCCATATACATCATTCCTTAAATGTGCTCCTTTTTTTTTTTTTTACAATACTGATGACTTTGTACTTGCTGTTAGTTACATTCTTTTATCCATTCATTCCCCTATTATTCATTCCTTCAGTAAATACACCTTGTGTCCCTACCACATGCCAGGCATTATGTACACTAAGCGCTGGTGGAACTTCCCTAGAATATCCTTATCCTTGCCTTTAAATGCCCTCTTTCTCCACCTGAACTTCCACTTAATTGAATTACCTGACTTTTATTGTGAGCCTACTCAAGGTCAGACACTGTGCTAGACATGCTTTAAACCTCTGCTCAAATTACCATCTCTTGTAAGACGTCCTTTTTCTGCCAGAGGTGATTGCTTCTGTCATACTCTGTATCGGTAATTCAACAGTGTTTTGCTTACTCATTTGTCTATTCTCTCATCCTTTCATCAGGTGTTTTTGAGAGCCTGCTATATGCCTGACTGTGTTAGAACCTGAGGAAACCATAGTGTGAGGTAAGTGCCAACAGACATTTGTGCCTAATGCAATGGAAATTCTAGGGTGGAGCAACTAATGATGTGCTGTAATTATTTCCCTTGGTCCCTGTGTTCTTCAAAGATCTTGAACTACCTGAAGGCATAGGTCACATCTTCTTGTTATTCCCAGTGCCTAGCACAGTCTCAGGCACATAAAAGGAGCTTACTAAAGGTTTGTTGTTTGTTTGAAGCTCACTACCGTGTTATTTGACAACTGGGAACCAGCCAGCATTGGGTCATCACATAGTCATCAAATTAAGACTCTCTCCCACATTTTGGCTTATGTCTTTTCTCAGAGTGGATTTAAAATGAAAGCTCATCTACAACTCAGTTGCGTTTCAGATGCTTTGCCCTGGTCAGACTGGCAACACGTCAAATTCACTTAAATTTCTAGGAAAAGATTTAATAGATTTTGAGGGTGGCTTTAGAGAGAGGTGAAGGAGAAAAACTAGCTTTTGGAAGATGAGATGGTAGCCAAATGTAAGGTTGGTCTTCTTCTAAATCATTCTAGGGCTAATGAAAGTTCAACAAGTTAGCTTTAGCCTGGGGTCTGAAAATAAATGAAGTACCCAAGATGAATCAAAGACTAAAAACAGAAATTAATTGAATAAGATTTACAAATATGCCCCAGCCCTGTGTAAAATACTTTTGATGTCTGCATTTCTGCCAACTCCATATTTTTATTGCTGTTCAGTTGCTAAGTCTTGTCTGACTCTTCGACTCCATGGAAGTCGAAGAAGGAGAGAGCATGCCAGGCTTCTCTCTCCATCACTATTCCCCTGAGTTTGCTCAAACTCGGACTTCTCTGGTGGCTCAGATGGTAAAGTGTCTGTCTACAACGCGGGAGACCCGGGTTCGAACCTTGGGTTGGGAAGATCCCCTGGGGAAGGAAATGGCAATCCATTCTAGGACTATTGCCTGGAAAATCCCTTGGACAGAGGAGCCTGGTAGGCTACAGCCCATGGGGTCACAAAGAGTCGGACATGACTGAGCGACTTCACTTCACTCCACTTCACTTCACTTTGCTCAGACTCATGTCCATTGAGTCAGTGATGCCATCCAACCATCTCATCCTCTGTTTTCCCCTTCTCTTCCCCTCAATCTTGCCCAGCATCAGAGTCTTTTCCAGTGAGTCTACTCTTCACATCAGGTGGCCAAATATTATAGCTTCAGCCTCAGAAACAGTCCTTCCAGTGAATATTCAGTGTTAGTGTCCTTTAGGATGGAGTGATTTGATCTCCTTGGTGTCCAAGGGACTCTCAAGAGTCTTCTCCAGCACCACAGTTCAAAAGTGTCAATTCTTTGGCCTTCTTTATGGTTCAACCCTCACATCCATACATGACTACTGGAAGAACCATAGCTTTGACTAGATGGACCTTTGTTGGCAAAGTGATATCTCTGCTTTTTAATATATTGTCTGGGTTTGTCATAGCTATTCTTCCAAGAAGCAAGTGTCTTTTAATTTCATGGCTGCAGTCACTGTACACATTGATTTTGGAGCCTAAGAAAATAAAATCTGACCGTTTCCACATTTTCCCCAACTGTTTGCCAGATCCAGAGAGATGATATGGGGTGGGAGGTGGGAAGGGGGTTCATGTTTGGGAACTCATGTACACCTGTAGTGGATTCATGTCAATGTATGGCGAAACCAATACAGTACTGTAAAGTAAAATAAAGTAAAAATAAAAATTCAAAAAAAAAAAAAGTGATGAGTCCAGATGCCATGATCTTAGTTTTTTGAATGTTGAGTTTTAAGCCAGCTTTTTCACTCTCCTCTTTCACCTTCATCAAGAAGTTCTTTAGTTCCTCTTCATTTTCTTCCATTAAAGTGGTATCATCTGCATGTCTGATAGATATACTCACAATTAATGAAATAATTTGCAGATTTTATACCTAATGAAAATATTTCCTTTATTTCTAGAAAATAAGATGCTGAAGGGAGTCTCATGATGTAGGTTCAGGAGTATCATAAGATTCTGTCAATTACAATCTGTCTTCAGGTACCCTTGATGGTTAATGGGATTCTTCTCTAACCAGATTAGTTCACTCTAGAAAATGAGATGGTGAGATAACAGTAAGCACAGAAATATTCCACTGTTTGGAAAACTTGCATTCCACGTGGTTATTAAGCTTATTTGCTTATCTTAATCTTATCTTTTTATTGACCTGCATTTCAAAATGATGAGTGCTCTGAAGTCTCAGACCCCAGTATAGAACAAAGCAGAACAGTTGGATTTCCTCAATGTCACTGTCACTTTGCTAGAACAAAATCCTCCTATAGTAAATATGCTATTTTAGAAATCTCTTGTGTCACAGAGTCCCAAGTGAAAGCATTGACTCATTTGTTTTTCCTTATTATATTTTATAAACTGTAATTTTATCAACAAAATGATTACATTGATTATAATTCAGAAGTTATCTCCAAATTTTCTAATTCTATACCAGCAAGTTAATTTATTTTACTCAAGTGGATTGCAACAAACACAATTTCATTTAAGCTAAATTGACCTTCTGACTATACCCATGCTTGAATGATTCTTTGGGGGTGTTAGGCATTTCTGGAACTGATCATTAAGGACATGATAACCCTGAACTTTTTTTTTTCCACTCTCTGGGCAAATTTGTCTACCCATCTTGGAGGAATATGTTCTCTAATTCCAGTGCCTTTTCTCTCTTCCTTTGTTCATCTGGAGAACATTTGCTTGGCTTGTAAGATCAAGTCAATGGCTGTATCATCCATAAAAACTTACTTAATTACCCACTTAACTCTGGGAGAACTGCACTCCTCCTTGTGTGTACATTTTTGTCTCCTGTTACTATGTGTGTGTAAATATTTAAAAATAAAATTTAGCTTTCAACTTTGTGGTAACTGTGGATTCACATATATTTGTAAGAAATAATATAGGGATATTTATATACTGTTTATTCAGTTACCCTCCATGGTAACATCTTTCAAAACTCTGTACAATATTACAACCAGAATATGGACATTGATACAGTCAAAATACAGGACAATGCCGTCACCACAAGAATTTCTCTTGTTGCCTTTCATAGCTATATCCACTTTCTCCCTCATTGTTGTTGTTGTTTAGTTGCTAAGTCATGTCCAGCTTTTTTGCAACCCCATGGACTGTAGCCCACCAGGTTCCTCTATCCATAGGCTTTCCCAGGTGAGACTACTGCAGTGGGTTGCTAGTTCCTTCTCCAGGGGATTTTCCCAACCTAGTGCTCAAACTCCCATCTCCTGCATTGGAAGGTAGGTTCTTTACCACTGAGCCACCAGGGAAGTCCTAAGTGATCATTAATCTGCTTTCCACATGTATAACTTTGTCATTTCAAGATTGTTATATAAATGGAATGATACATAATACATATATATGACCTTTGGGGATTAGTTTTTTTTCCACTCAGCATAATTCTTTGAAGGATTCATTAAAGTCATTGGGTGTTGTATAAATCAATGATTCCTTTTTATTGCTGAGAAGTTTTCCATGCTCTGGATGCAGCAAAGTCTGTTTGACCATTCACACATTGGTTATTACAAATAAAGCTGTTGTGAGCATTTATGTGCAGATTGTTGTATATAAGTTTTTATTTCTCTGCAATAAATGCCCAAGAGTAAAATTACTGGATGATATGGTTGTGGCATGATCAGTTTCATAAGAAACTACCAGCCTGTTTTCTAGAGTGGCTGTTTTTTACATTCTGACCAGAAATCTATGAATGATTTGGTTTCTTCACATCCTTGTCAGTGTTTGGTGTTCTCTGTTTTCTATTTTAGCCATTTTGATAGGTGTGTAATGATGGCTAATAATGATGAATATCTTTTTATGTGTATATTTTATGTGTATATTCTTCATCTTAACAGCAGAGGCTAGAACTTTGTTTTATATTAAATAAGAGGGTTTTATATTAAATAAGAAGGGTGCTCTTTTGTCTTGTTCCTGATCTCAGAGGTAGCTGCTGCTGCTGCTAAGTCACTTCAGTCGTGTCCGACTCTATGCGACCCCATAGACGGCAGCCCACCAGGCTCCCCTGTCCCTGGGATTCTCCAGGCAAGAACACTGGAGTGGGTTGCCATTTCCTTCTCCAATGCATGAAAGTGAAATGTGAAAGTAAAGTCGCTCAGTCGTGTCCGACCCTCAGCGACCCCATGGACTGAAGCCTTCCAGGCTCCTCTGCCCATGGGATTTTCCAGGCAAGAGTACTGGAGTGGGGTGCCATTGCCTTCTCAGAGGTAGAATGTTATGTAATTCACTATTGAATGTTAGCTGCAGCTCTTTTTGTTTATGCTCTTTATCAAGTCATGGAAGGCCCCTCTATTCCTATATTGCTGACTTTTATTTTTTTAATCATGAATGGGTATTGGATTTGTCAAATACTTTTTCTGCATCAATTGATTTAATTGTGGTTGGTTCTTTTTTGCCTATTGGTTAGTAGATTCAGTTCAGTTCAGTTCAGTCGCTCAGTCGTGTCCGACTCTTTGCAACCCCATGAATCACAGCACGCCAGGCCTCCCTGTCCATCACCATCTCCTGGAGTTCACTCAGACTCACGTCCACCAAGTCTGTGATTACATTGATTCATTTTAAAATGTTGAATCAGCCTTCTGTACCTAGAATAAATTCCAGTTAGCCATGATATAATTGTTTTCATTCATTACTGGATTCAGTTTGCAAATATTTTATTGAAGGCTTTTATGTGTAAGCTCATGAGAGATATTAATATGGAGTAGTGGGGGCTGTTTTTGTTTGGTTTTGGAATCAGGCTAATCTAAAAAAATGGAGAAGGAAATGGCAACCCACTTCAGTATTCTTGCCTGGAGAATTCCATGGATGGTGGGGTATAGTCCATGGGGTCACAAAGAGTTGGACACGACTAAGTGACTAACAGTCTCACAAAATGAGTTCAAAAATATTCTCTCTTCCTCTATTTGCTGCAAGAGTTTGTATAAATTGATATTATTTCTTCTTTATATATTTGGTAGAATTCTCCAGTAAAACCAGGAATAAACAGAGGGATATCCCTGCAGATCCTGAAGCCATTAAAAAAATCCATCTAGTCAAAGCTATGGTTTTTCCAGTGGTTAGATATGGATGTGAGAGTTGGACTATAAAGAAAGCTGAGCACCAAAGAATTGATGCTTTTGAACTGTGGTGTTGGAGAAGACTCTTGAGAGTCCCTTGGACTGCAAGGAGATCAAACCAGTCAATCCTAAAGGAAATCATCTTTGGAAGGACTGATGCTAAAGCTCCAATACTTTGGCCACCTGATGTGAAGAATTAACTCATTGGAAAAGTCCCTGTTGGTGGGAAAAACAGAGGATGAGATGGTTGGATGGCATCACTGACTTGATGGATGTGAGTTTGAGCAAACTCTGGAAGTTGGTGATGAACAGGGAAGCCTGGTGTGCTGCAGTCCATGGGACTGCAGAGTAGGACAACTGAGTGACTGAACTGAACTGATTGAAGAGAATAATATTAAAAGAAACAACAACAGCTACAGGATCTACAGCAATAGCCCCTGTTTCATTTCTGAGACAGATGATTTGGGTCTGCTCTTTTTATCTTTGTCAGTTGTAGTAGATTGATGACTTCCTAAAGATATATCCACCTGGACCCTTAAAATGTCATCTTATTTGGAATGAGGATTTTTGCAGATATAACTAAGGCAAAGATCTTGAGGTGAGATCATTCTGGACTTAGGTTAGACCCTAAATCCAATGACTTGTATCTTTAGAATAAAAAAAGGAAGGAGATGAGACACACACAGACTCAAAGAAGATGATGCAAATATGGATGTAGATATTGGAGTAATGTGTCTACAAGCCATGAAACTCCAAAGTTTGCTGGCAAGCATCAGAATAAGAGAGAGGCAGGGAACAGTCTCTTGCTCAGAGTCCCCCAGAAGGAACCAGTCTTCCTGACATCTAGATGCTGGACTCCTGGCCTCTTGAATTATGAGAGAGTGAGTGTCTGTTGTAAACCACACAGTTTGCGGTGATTTTTTATGGCAGCTCTAGGAAACTAATACATCAGTCTTCTGAAAGACAAGCTTCGTAAACCTTATGGATTTTTTTGAGGAACCAGATTTTGTTTCATTTGTTTTCTCTATTGCTTTTCTGATTTCAATTTCAGTGATTACAGCTCTTGTCTCTTTTTGTTTTCTTCTTTTTTCTGGCTTTGGGTTTATTTTGCTCTGCTTCTAGTTTTTTGAGAAAGCTACTTACATGACTGATTCGAGACTTTCACTCTTTTCTAAATGTGAACATTTAGCACTATGAATTTCCCTCTTGTCACTGTGTCCCAGAAATTTTGATATGTTGTATTTTCATTTTCTCTTATTTCTGTGTGTTTTTAAAATAGTTTCTTTGAGACTTCTTTTTTTGAACCATGGATTA
The DNA here is from genome assembly GCF_016772045.2 of Ovis aries. Lineage (NCBI taxonomy): Eukaryota > Metazoa > Chordata > Mammalia > Artiodactyla > Bovidae > Ovis > Ovis aries. The sequence continues at coordinate 30,886,860 of NC_056055.1, read as the reverse complement.
GTCTGAAGTGTGTTGGTTAATTTCCACGTATTTGGAGATGTTCTTGTCTTTCAGTTACTCATTTCCAGTTTGATTGTACTGTTAGAGGAGACAATGTGTGTGATTTTGATTCTTTTAACTTTGTTAAGATTTGTTGTATGGCACAAGATATGGTCTATCTTGATGAGTAATATTTTGGAAGCACTAGGAAGAAAACATGTATTCCACTGTTATTGATAGAATGTTCTAAATAATCAATTAGATCCTGTTGATTGTGTTCTTCAGTTTGAATGTATCCTTATTGGTTTTCTATCTAGTAGTTCTATCAGTTGCTGAGTGCATATTGTTGAGGCCTTTAACTATAACTGCAGACTTTTCTCCTTTCAGCTTTATCAGTTTTTTCTTCATGTATGATGAGGCTCTGCTGTTTGGTATATACATATCTAAAATTGTTATGTCTTCCTGATGGACCAATCCTTTTATCATTATTTAATATGACTGAAAGTTGCTCAGTCATGTCCAACTCTTTGCAACCCCATGGACTATAGTCCATGGAATTCGCCAGGCCAGAATACTAGAGTGGGTAGACTTTCCCTTCTCCAGGGGATCTTCCCAACCCAGGTCTCCCGCATTGCAGTTGGATTCTTTACCAGCTGAGCCGCAAGGGAACAACAACAACAACAACAACAACAACAATATCTCTTTTGGTCTGTAGTATGATTTTTCAATGAGGAGTCTACTGGATCTGATACAAATAAATATTTCTTGTTGCTATTGTCCAGTCTCTTAAGTCATGTCCTACTCTTTGTGACCCATGAACTGTAGCATGGCAGGCTCCTCTGTCCTCCACTATCTCCCAGAGTTTGCTCAAATTCATGTCCATTGAGTCAGTGATGCTATCTAACCATCTCATCCTCTGCTGCCCTCTTCTTTTGCCTTCAATCTTTTCCAGACCAGGGTATTTTCCAATGAGTCAGTTCTTTGCATTGGGTAACCAAAGTATTGGAGCTTCAGCTTCAGTACGAGTCCTTCCAATGAATATTCAGAATTAATTTCCTTTAGGATTGATTGGTTTGATCTCCTTGCTGTCCAAGGGACTCTCAAGAGTCTTTTCCAGCACCAAAATTAGAAAGCATAAATTCTTTGGGGTTCAACCTTCTTTATGATTCAACTCTCACTTCCATACATGACTACTGGAACAACCATAGCTTTGACTAGCCAATCCTATTTTTTTTTTAATTAGTATTTGAATGGTGTATCTTTTTCTGTTTACTTTCATTCTTCCTGTGTTGTATTTGGAGTTTCTTATAGAAAGCATATTATTGGTTCATTTTTTAATTCACTCTGTTAATATCTGTCTCTTAATTGGTATTTTAGATCATTAATATTTAAAGTAATATTAAAATCTGAACATTTGTGTTCCTCCCAAGTTTATATGCTGAAACCCTAATCTCCAAAGGTGATTGTATTAGTTTGTGAGGCCTTTGGGAGGTGATTAAACCATGAGGGTAGAGTCCTCATGAATGGGATTAGTACTCTTATGAAAGAGATCCCATAAAGTTCCCTAGCCCCATCAGCCAGGTGAGGATAAAACTAGAAGTCTGTGACTTGGGGAAGAGGGCTGACACAACCCAACTTCAGGACTTACTGTAAAGCTCCAGTAATCAAGACAGTGTGGTATTGGTGAAAGAAGACAAATACATAAATGAAACAGAATAGAGAGCCCCAAAATAAACATAAATAAATGTAATCTTTTCAATAAATAGTGGTGAAACAAGTGGAAATCCACATTCAAAAAAAAAAGAATCTAGATATGGATCCTATGTACTTGACAAAAATGAGCTCAAGATCCTAGATCTAAATTTGTAACACAGAAGTATAAAACTCTGAGAAGCATGGAAGGTATATACCTCAACATAATAAAGGCCATATATGACAAACCTACAGCTAGCATCATCCCCAGTGGTGAAAAGCTGAAAGCATTCACTCTAAGATCAGGAGCAAGACAAGAGTGTCCACTCTCACCACCACTTTTTCAACATAGTTTTGCAAGTCTCAACTACAGCAATCATAGAAGAAACAGAAGTAAAGGGAATCCAAATTGGAAAAGAAGTTAAAACGTCCCTGTTTGTAGATGATGTGATACTCTACACAGAAGACCCTAAAGACGCTACCCAAAAACTACTAGAACTCATCAATGAAACTGGTAAAGTTGCAGGTTACAAAATTAATACATAGAAACCTGCTGCCATTCCATACAGTAACAGCAAAAGATCAGAAAGAGAAATTCAAAAAGTAATTCCATGGACCATTGCATCAGAAAGAATAAAACACCTAGGAATAAATCTACTTGAGGAGACAAAAGACCTGTACTCTGAAAATCATAAGACACTGATGAAAGAAATCAATGACATAAATAGATGGAAAGATATAGCATGTTTTTGGATTGGAAGAATCAATATTATCAAAATGACTATACTACTCAAGACAATGTACAGATCCAATGCAATCCCTATCAGTTTACCATTCGCATTTTTCACAGATCTAGAACAAAAATAAATTTGCATGAAGACACAAAAGACCCCAAATAGCCAAAGCAATCTTGAAAAAGAAAAACAGCTGGAAGAATCAGGTTCCCTGACTTCAGACTATACTATATATCTGTAGTCATCAAAACAGTATGGTACTGGCACAAAAATAGAAATGCAGATCAAAGGAACAGAAAACCCACAAAGAAGCCCATGCACCTATGGTCAATTAATCTATGACAAAGGAGGAAAGACTACTCAATGTTGGAAACACAGTCTCTTCAACAAATGGTGCTGGGAAAACTGGACAGCCACATGTTAAAAAATGAAAGTAGATCATTCCTTAATTCTGTATACAAAAATAAGCTCAAAATGGGTTAAAGACCTAAATGTGAGACCAGACGCTATAAACCTCCTAGAGAAAAACATAGGCAGAACACTCTCTGACATAAATCATAGCAACATCTTTTTTTGACACTTCTCCCAGAATAATGGAAATAAAAGCAAACATAAACAAATGGGACCTACTTAAACTCAAAAGCTTTTGCACAGCAAAGGAAACAATAAACAAAATGAAAAGACAACCCACAGATTGGAAGAAAATGTTTGCAAATGATGTGACCAGTAAGGGATTAGTCTTCAAAATTTATAGCTATGACACTAAATAGCATCAAAAAAAGAACCCACTCAAAAAACAAGCAGAAGATCTGAATGGACATTTCTCCAAAGAGGACATACAAATGGCAAATATGCACATGAAAAGATATTCAACATCGCTAGCTGTTAAAGAAATGCAGATTAAAACTACAGTGAGATACCCCCTCACACTGGTCCGAATGGCTATCCTCAAAAAAGTCCACAAACAACAAATGCTGGAGAGTGTGTGGAAAGAAGGGAACCCTCCTGAACTGTTGGCGGAATGTAAATTGATACAGCTACTATGGAGAACAGTATGGAGGTTCCTTCAAAAACTAAAAATAAAGCTACCATATGACCCTGCAATCCCACTCCCAGGCATATATCCAGAGAAAACATGGCCTGAAAAGATACATGCACCCCAATGTTCATTGCTACTGCACAGTAGCCAAGACATGGAAGCAACCTAAATGTCCATTGACAGAGGAACGGATAAAGAAGATGCATTACACGTATACAATGGACGATTACTCAGCCATTAAAAAGAATGAAATAGTGCCATTTGCAGCAACACGGATGGACCTAGAGAGTGTCATCCTGTGTGAAGGAAGTCAGACAGAGGAGAAATGTCACACGACATCCCTTATGTGCGGAATCTAAAAAGAAATGGGTGAACTTGCAAAAGAGAAAGAGACTCACAGACTGAGAAAATGAACGTATGGTTGCCAGGGAGAAAGGATAGTTAGGGACTTTGGAAACGTCATGTAGCACTGCTATATTTAAAATGGGTAACCAACAAGGAATAGCACATGGAACTCTGTTCAACGTTATGTGCCAGCCTGGAGGGGAAAGTGGTTGGGGCAGAATGGACACATGTGTGTGTATGGCTCAGTCCTTTCCCTGTTCACCTGAAAATACCACAACATTGTTAATCGGCTATACCCCCAATACAAAATGTTTTTTGTGTTAAAAAAAGATTAAAAAAAAAACCTCTTAGAAGATAACAGGAAAAAATCTAGGGGACCTTGAATTTGGTGATGACTATTTTTATTATTTTTTAAAAAGCTTTTTATTTTGTATTGGGGTATAGTTGATTAACAAACAATGTTGTGATAGTTTCAGTGAACAGTGAAGGGATTCAGCCATACATATACATGTATCCATTCACCCCCAAACCCCGCTCCCATCAAGGCTGCCACATAACATTGAGCAGAGTTCCCTGTGCTAGACAGTAGGTCCTTGTTGGTTATCCATTTTAAATATAGCAGTGTGTACATGCCCATCCCACACTCCCTAACTATCGCTTCCCCCCATGCTTTCCCCAGCAACCATAAACTCGTTCTTGAAGTCTGTGAGTCTCTTTCTGTTTTGTAAGAAAGTTCATTTGTATCGTTTCTTTTTTGATTCCACATACAATACTTCTTCTCGGTCAGATTACTTCACTCAGCATGACACTCTCTAGGTCCATCTATGTTGCAGCAAATGTGGCAATGACTTTTTAGATACAACAACTAAAACACAATCCGTGAGAGAAAGAATTAGCTGAACTTCATTAACGTTCTCTGTCTACAAATGATACTCTCAAGAGGATAAAAAGATAAGCCACAGACTTGGAGAAAATATTTGCAAAAGACATGTCTAATAAAGGACCATTATCCAAAATAAACAAGTATTCTTCAAACTTAACAATTAAAAAAATAAACAATGCAGTTTTAAAAATAGGCCAATAATGTTAGTGTACCTCATGAAGATACACAGATGACAAATGAGCATATGAAAAATATTTCACATCGTATGACATAAGAGAAGTGCAAACGGAAATGAGATACTACTACACACATATTAGAAAGGCCAAGATTCAGAACACTGGCAACACCAAACACTGGTGGGAATGTGAAACACCGGGAATTCTCATTCATTGTTTGTGGGAATTCAATACTATGGAAGATATTTTGGTAGTTTCTCAAAAAGACTAAGCCTACTTTTATCATAAGACTCAGCAGTTACGCTCCTTGGTATTTACTTAAAGGAGTTGAAAACTTATGTGCATATAAAAACCTGCACACAGATGTTTATAAAGCCTTTATTCATAACTGTCAAAACTTGGAAGCAACCGAGATGTCCTTTAGTGGATGAATAGATAGCTGTGGTACATCCAGGCAATGGGATATGATTGAGCTACCAAGCCATAAAAAGACATGGAAAATCCTTGAGTATATATTACTAAGTGAAAGAAAACAATCTGAAAAGGCTACATACTCAATAATACCAACTATAGACATTCTGGAAAAGTCAAAACATTGGAGAAAGTAAAAAGATATGTGGTTGCCAGCGGTTACAGAGAGGGAGGGATGGACAGATGGAGAACAAAAGATTTTTTAGGGTAGTGAAATTACTCTGTATGCTTCTATAGTGGTGGATACATGTCATTATACATTTATCCAAAACCATAGAATGTTCAACATAATGAAAACTATGGACTTTGGGTGATAATGATATGTCAGTGTAGGTTCATGAATTGTAACAAATATATACTCTTCTGGTGGGGGATATTGATAATGCAGGAGGCTATGAATGTGGAGTAGGGGGGACCAGAGGGCATATGGGCTATTTCTGTAACTTCCTCTCAATTTTGTTCAGAATCTAAGACTGCTATTCAAAAAAAGTCTTAAAAAATAGGTGCTAGAGTCACTTGAGGTTTTTATGAGTTTAAATGATACAATATATAAAAAGTACTTTGCTTTGTGCTTGACACATGAGAAGCCCTCAGTACTGCAATTAAAGATAAATAACATGATAAGGGAGCATTATAGCACAGGTAAAGGACAACTGGGAGACACAAAGTACAATAGAGATTAGCACAGAGTGAGGAAAGGCTTTATTGGAGGAAGTGGGCCTCGCTGGCCCTTAATAAAGGAGCAATGCTTAGACAAGCCTCAAGGTGGGAGTGGTGAGGATGGCTACAGTATTCTAAACAGACCAGACCTGATGTGCTATGGTGAGGAGTAGGCAAGGTGCACGGCAGGACTGAGAAAAGATTATTTGGATGATCCATGAGGTCTTATGTAGAAGTCATAGTAATATGTCCTGAAGATTCCTCCCCTACAAAGTCCCTAAAATTTGGAATTACTTGTCTTTTTAAATGTATAGCTTAATTTTCGAAAACTAAGGGAAACCTTTGAATTCTAAAATGTATGAAAAGGATGGATGTAAGGAATTAATGAGCACTGAAACCAGCTGCTGCCATGGGAGCCTTTGTCAGCCCCTGACTGCCTGGAGCCAGGCTGTCCAGGGGTGACAAAGACAAGGGATGTCAGATTGGAGACTCCCACATAAACCTGCAACTCCTTCAGTGGGTTATCTGTACAAAAATCTGCCCCCTCACAGGGAGACTGGAAGAAAACTTGTCCTCTTCTGGTTGTAGCTCAGGGGAAAAAAAAAAAAAAAAGAAACAAAACACCACCAAGAATTCACAACCGCAGGCCAGCTCCTTATGGTAGAGTGTGGCCTACATGCACACTGCCCACATGATTTGATAAATTTCAGCTAAGAATTTGGTTCAGAGTAAACCAGGGTTGACAGTGCCTGAGATATATGGCAGATGCAAGCTAACATTCTCTCTGGAAGGATGCTTCTTAAACCAGGCCTCGAAGAACTTCTTTAGAGAAAATGATAGGGAACCTGAGTCAAAAAGAAATTTTTTAAAAAAAATCAGAGAATGTGTAAGTAAACAATGTACTATGAGTGATAGTAAAATAACAAACCATAGATCCAGATCAACAAAGATACCAAATATTAAAATGATCACAGAGTATAAAGTCACTATGTTGAATATATTTGAATACATGAAAGAGGCTATTAAAGGTATAAATAAGGAGCAAGAGACTTCAAAATGACCAGGCAGATGTAGGAAGGGAAGTGATGAGAGATGAACCTGCAAAGCAGATAGTGGAAAACTGCGGGGAGCCTTGCCAGGTGAAGAACGTGGGACTTTGTATACAGACATAATGGAACCATTGTGAGACTGACATATGTTAATTGGAGTTTAACTAGGACTAATCTGGTAGCTGTATGCAGAAGGGACTAGAGGTGAGAGGGTGCCATAAAGATCAACTGGAAATTCCATGGCAGGAGTGCTGGTGTGTGCTCCTAAGAGAAATGAGAATGGAAAGAATCTGTGGAAGAAAAGCAATCCTGATGGAGAAACCAACAATATTTGGTGGCTCGATGTCAAGCGAGTAGGGAGGATTCTAGTCTAAGCCTTAGAGGCTCTGATTAACATCTTGTATTCCCTTCTCCTAGAACTTTTCCCCAACCCAAACCCCTGGATTCATCCTGAGCTTGCACTTGGCCCCCATGACCTGAGTATGAGCAATGTGTGAGCAGAGGGGAGCTACGTAACCCCACAGGAAGCATCAGGATGCAGTAAGCTTCCTACTAACCAAACACATGTGGGCTTCACACAACTCTGCTGACACAGGGTATTAATAATCGTGCATCAAATATTACAAAGCCCTCTTCTAGGCCCCATCTCATTTGATCCTGGAAGCAATCCTTGAAGTAGGCTGACAAGACCTTGTTACTTATCCCTACTTGATGAGTGGTGAAGTTGAGACTTAGGAGTATGAAGGAAGACTCCCCCAGGCCACACAAGCTGTTTAGTGGTGAAGCCCACACTAGACTCTCCCAGGCTAGAGCTCTTTTAATTATTCCATATCTAGGAGGGGGAACCTGTTGGTTGTTGTTATGTTCTATCGTATTTTTGGTCCTCACATTGATGCAGGGCCTAATGCAAAAGAACGGATGTTGCTAGAAACAATTCTAGTTAATTCATAGCTATAAAGAGGAGACTAATGCAATGTAGTTTGCAATTTCTGAGATGCTTTTGATCATAAGCTAGAATATGGAGTTGAAGGGGGGCTCTATTCGGGGAGAAAGGTTGAAAGAGATGCATGGAGTTGCTTAGAGAGATACAGTTGTAAAACGGGATAGCAGTTGAGTTTCTGACACTAAATTTTTGGTGCCCTATGGTGTTAATTAGACATTTCTTTTCAACCTGATTGACAGTGCATTTTAATGGAGAAATAACAGCCCAGCAGAGCCTGGCAGTATACTCTTTTCTTACAATTTACAAGCTGAACTTCCCTTGGCAACCTACATCTGGTTTGCTCTGCTGGTAAGTCTGTCAGTAGAACAATGTATAGGCTCTTTCATTTCCATAGGTTTGCTCTTATTAAAGCCTTCTGCATTTTCCTCAGCTTAATTCATTAGGGTTGTTAAATTTCACCAAATTACTTTCCTGAAGTTAAAAAAAAAAAAAAGCACAGTTTTTACCTGCCTGAATAAAAGTGGGAGAGTATGGAAATGTGTAAGTTTTTAAGGCAAGAGGCTGTATGTTAAAGGTTGTATAGTGGAGGCTTCATGGAATTCTTTTAAAGTATTTTTTTCTTCCTTTAAATGGGATGTTTCCTGGAAAATCAGAATAAATCCTAAAGGATTGCCTAAGCCTCCTGTGACCATTTGGAAATAGAAGGTCCCCATGTGTTAAAAATGCCTTGACGACCTCATAGTGGGTGTTTTGGAACACTTTATTTTTTTTTTTAAGATTTCACCTTCATTTTATATTTATAAATGGGCTTTAAAAATTAACACATCATTTATTTTTCACTTCTACGCAGGAGTAAAATGGCCATCTCTACCAGAGATTAACAGGAATCCTTGCTTTTCATAGATGAGCCAAGTGATTGGGGAGGACAGGCAGGAGAGACTGGGTGGACTCCCCCTGCCTGGGGATGGGGTTGAGAGCAGGGCTGAACCTACAAATTGGGGGTTAAGTGACTCCAGTAGAGGCTATAAAGGCAGAGAGCCAAACAGATCATTACAAGCTTCTTCTCCAGGAAAGTGGAAGCCATTTAAAAAATTCCGGGAATTGCTTGGAACATGCAGCATTCTTAAACAAAGAACCTTTGTGACATTCAGAATTACTGAATTTAGGAGAGGAAAAGACTCACACCTCACCTGCCTTCCTTCCCTTGGTCTACTGCCACTGCTTTGTCGAGTTCATTTGAAAAGACCTCCAAATTTGGAGTCTAATCACAGTCCAACATTCTTGTGAGAAGGGCAAATGGGTGTTGTACCCTATTAAGGATTCTGCCCCTATGCTATTTCCAGGTGTTTGCCCACCTGGCTTTCATGATCTTCAATTCTGTATTAAAATTTTCTTGGGTTAGAAAAATGCTTGAATTCATACTTCATACAAACTTCTGTTAACACAGGCATATGATAGAAGAAAATCACAATAAGAATAAAGTTAAAGATCCACCCCATGACACATGTTCACATCTTGTTATTTAGAACTGGGTTGTGTGAACACTCTTGGCTGCAAGAGAAGGTGAGTGATTTCTGGGCCGAGTTCTGCCCCAAATAAAGTCATAGGTTGATGGTAAGGAACAAGGAGAGAATGGATATTGGATGGACCCTATCAGGTTCTGCCAATTCACCATCATTTGGAAATTGGGGACATTTCTAATGTTACTTTCTGTGAACCAGTTACAATAGTCCCAGATTGCAGTAAAGCTCTTATGATTTTCTTATTATTCAGTAATACAAATTCTTCATAAATTTCTTTAAGTTAGAAAATAAAATTGAAAAAAGACAGAGAAAAAATACTTTCAGTCTATTAGAGAGAACTAGTGTTATTTCTTTCAGCCACTGATACACAAACAGACATACACAGAGACACACAGATACATATGCATACATATAAAATACTTTAAAAAATAAACTGATTAACTTTGAATATCTTTATTTTTATTCCGGGCATTGCCATACTTGATTCTAAAGCAGAATGTAGGTTTAACCTTGCCCAGCACTACAGGATGTTTGTGTATCTGAACTGATAGATTCTCTCTCCCTCTCTCTTTCACCTGTGTGCACATATGCACACACACACACACACATTAGTTTTGCCCATTTATCTGTAGATGGACACTTGGATTATTTCTACATCTTTGCTATTGACAATAGTTTTATAATGAACATGGTAGTGCTAATACGTCTTTGAGATCCTGATTTCAGTTTTTCTGTATAAATATCCAGAAGTCGGAATCTAAGATCATATGGTAAGTTCTGTTTTTTAATTTTTGAGGAAGCTCCATACTGTTTTTTTGTAGCTGTGCACCATTTTGCATTCCCACTAGCAGGGTACAAGGTTTCAATTTCTCCATAGCCTTGCCAACACTTGTTATCTATTTTTTTCTTTTTAATAAAAACCATTCTAACAGGTGTGAGATGGTATTTCATTGTGGATTTGATTTGCACTTCCCGGATGAACAGTAAACATTGAGCACTTATTCTTGTACCTATTGTCTATTTGGGGCTTCCCTGGTAGCTCAGCTGGTAAAGAATCCACCTGCAATGCAGGAGACCCTGGTTCAATTCCTGGGTCCAGAAGATCTTCTGGAGAAGGGATAGGCTACCCACTTCAGTATTCTTGCACTTCTCTGGTGGCTCAGATGGTAAAGAATCTGCCTGCAATACGGGAGACCTGAGTTTGATCCCTGGGTTGGGAAGATCCTCTGGGGGACGGCATGACGGCCTATTCCAGTGTTCTTGCCTGGAGAATCCCCATGGATAGAGGAGCCTGGTGGGCTACAGTCCATGGGGTAGCAAATAGTTGGATACAACTGAGTGACTAAACACATTGTCTATTTGTATGTCACCCTTAGAGAAATGTCTGTTGAAGTCCTTTGACCATTTTTAAACTGGGTTATTAAGCTTTTTGTTGTTGTTATTGAGTTGTAGGAGTGCCTCATCTATTTTGGAAATAAGCCTCTAATCAGATATATATTTTGCAAATATTTTCTCCAATTCTGTAGGTTCCCTTTTTATTCTATTGATGGTTACCTTTGCTGTGCAGAAGCTTTTTAACTTGGTAGAGTCACACTTGTTTATTTTTGCTTTTCATGCCTATGTTTTGATGTCTTGTCCATGATATCACTGCCAAGACCAAAGTCATGAGCTTTTCTCTAGACCTCACATTAAGGCTCAGACCTCAACTCCAGAGATGCCATGTCCTTGAGGTGCCTTCTCAGGTGAAGAGTGAATCCTTTGCTCCTTTCCTCAGGGACTGGAGGTTGGTTTGAGAAGAGGGTTTCTGGGGGCCAGAGATTGTGCCAGAAGAATAACCAGAAATGATAAGGGTGCCTAAAGCAGAAGTGTAAAAGGGCAGATAGGGTGAAAGACTAGGACGCTAGAAAAGTCCAGAGACTTCCCCAAAGAAAGCGGGGAGGCCAGGAGTCAGGGTGTACCTGCCTGGGCTTTTATGTAGGCGGCCAAGGCAGGACTGGGTGAGCCAGGTTGCTATGTTGGAAGGCTCATGACATAGGCGAGGGTCCCCACTCCAGATACATGAAGGTCTCTTTATCAATATCTGCCCAATGACTCTTACATAAGTCTGCTCTGTTTAACATAGCCTTGACCTACAGTGTTTTTGGTGTTTAAAGGTATCACCTGCTTTGAAATTGACAGTGCTGTTGTGGGCACTTTCTGGTATTTTCAGAAGACTGTCACATGCTAACACGTTCGATTCATAAACTGACTAATTCAGGAAGGGTCTCTGTGTCTCGACCAAGGAAACTAACATGCACAGATGTTAAATCACTTGCTCCAGGCGCTGCTGCTGCCAGTTTGGGTGCTCTCCTTTCTCAAGGCAATGAGCTTGACAACAATGCACAATAATCTATTTATCACTTACAGATATAGCCATTCACAGAAGGTCAGGTTGACTAAAGGCTTTGCGATCAGCTGAATGGACTGTCGGGGACTCTCCATCTGGGCTGTCCACAGCCCTCTCCTCAGGAGTAGGACAGTTCCACCCAGTCAGCAGCTGGGTACCAAGATGCCACTCTGGGTTGTGAGGACAATATGGCGGTAGCATAGGAGATCAGTGCGCAGCAGCTGAGAAGGAAGGAAAAGCCCTGTGGACACATGAAGTTCTCTTCTTCCAAAAATGAAACAAATAACGACTAACTCACATTAAATGTGAACATGAGAAAACGTGATGTTACCTGTGAAGTCAGTGTATAAACTAAAATGATCCGATGGATCATTCATGTATACCTTGTGGCACAGTGCCTGGCATATAACATATGTTCAGCAAATATTAGATATTATTGATAACAAAACATAGTCACTGTATTACCTTATAGTAGTGTAGCAATTTTCAGTTTATAAGCTGCTTTCACATATATTATTACGGGCTTCCTAGATGGCACTAGTGGTAAAGAAACTGACTGCCAATGCAGGAGACTTAAGAAACGTGGGTTTGATCCCTGGGTTGGGAAGATCCCCTGGAGGAGGGCATGGCAAAGCACTCCAGTCTTCTTGCCTGGAGAATCTCATGAACAGAGGAGCCTGGTGGGCTATAGTCCACGGGGTCACACAGAGTCAGACAGAACCGAAGTGTCTTAGCACGCATGCACACATAGGTTTATTATTATTATTCCATTTTTATAGATGAGGATATAGAGGCAAGTTTAAGTAGCTTTCCTAAGTTTACAGCTGATAAATTATAGAGCTGGGACTGTATCTAACTCAGAAGTCTATTCTTCTAGCTAATCTAGGCATGTTTATTTTGCATGGTTTTTAGATCCTTCATTATTCAGTTTCTCCTCCTTGGTGCTTCTTATAAAAGTCTATTTTAAAATCCACTGTCTATAACTGCAAAAATATCCCAATATGGCCTGACTGTAAGAGAGTACAATGCGCCCATTACTTTCTTTGTTCTAGATGTTAGACTTTTATTATTGCATCCCAACATTTTATTGGCTTTTTGAACAGCTTGGTCCCCCTGATGGCTTATCTAAATCTGAAATCTTCTCAATTCCCTAAGTTCTTTTCTCATGAACTGTTTTAAACTTGGTCTCCCCCATTCCCAACTCCTACGAATGAAATTGAGTGTTAGTCTTTAATATGTTGCTTTGTTGAGGCCCCAGCCAGAGTGTGGAAACTCTTAAGGAATCAATAAAATATTCTGCCGGGTGTTCCAAGCAAGATTCCCAAATGCTAATTATTATTGTTAAATGAGTGACTCATCTGAAAGAGTTTCCTTTTCAAGTTGCATTGCATCATGGGGGAACTGTTTTAAATAGACCACCCTGTACACAAACATTTTCATCTTAAAGCATTCAGGCACCATTTCTGTATAGTAAGAGTAATTGTCCCCCCACCTCACAGACGGGCGACTTCACAGACAGCACAACGTGAGAGCTTCCAAGAGGCCCAGAGCTCCGAGGTCTCCTCCCGCTTAATTTCCAGAGGGTGAGATTGTATCTCTTCATAAAGGGGAAAACTTAGCAAAAGAGAGAAAAAGAGCTGAGCAACCCAACCAAATTAAAAACAAGCCCTTCCTGAACAAAAGAGGATTCTTTAAAATGGGGTTTAAAAAGAGGAATATAGGGGAGAGGAATTCAAATTAAAATATTTTCAGCACTACTTTTAACAAGGCAGCAGGAAAATGAAATGAATTTCAAGGCACTATAGAGAAGGAAAGTCTGTGATCCTGGCATATATAGAATACAAGATGGGGAGAAAGGAGGACCTTGACTGGGAGCAAGTGAGTGAGATGTGCAGGAATTCAAGTCAACTGGTTAATTTGCAGACAAATAAGAACAATATAACTTTCACTGTTTGGAAGAGGGAGAGATCTCTTCTTAGAAAAACAAAAACAAAATGCCCAAAGCAAATCTTCACCTCTTCTGTGCATATTTTCCCTCTCTGCAGTGAGGAAAGTGTTTGCACTAATTTTCCAGGGAGACCAGAAAATATGTACGGTGGGTTTTGTCTCCAGTGGCATCCTGGGTCACTGAGCACCGTCATTCAATGCGATTTGTTGATGGATAGATGGAAGAATCGAACCTTTTCAGCACTAGGGGAAAAAGTAACCAGAACTTAGTGTCTATGTAGGAGCCCCCATTAAAAATAATTTAAAATGTTAAATCTATAAATTTCAGAAAACACCATGCCACGGGAGGAAGCACAAACATTATCACTGGAAGTGATAGTTGGATAGTTGGCTAGTTGTATTTTGCCTCTGTTGGCTAAGATCATGTTTCTAGAAGCTGAGTGACAAAAACAGTGTTCCATGCGGTGTTTGAATGGACCAGATTCGGGCCCTCCATGTCAATTGTGTGTAGAAAGAAAGGCCCAAACTGCAAACTAGGGTTGCCCAGAGAACTGGTGGGCTGGGGAGGGGGTGGGGGCGTGGCGGTGGGGGAGGGGAAGAACAGTCTCTGCTGGGAGGGAGAAATTATCCACCAGCTCATTCCCAGCTGAGTGCAGAAAGGGGGTGCATCCTGACACCCCCGCCAGTTCCCAAGGGAACAGGAGGCAGTTTGAGCTCTCCTCCCTGGTGCCTCCGGGTTCACTCACAGCAGTTGCCTCTTCCCTGGGGCTGGGGAGAGAGCCCAGGCTGGCCTACCACACCTGGAAAAGCTTGTCTGCTCACGTCCTGCCCTCTGCTACAGGTGCAAGGGCGTCTGCTCTGAACCTGAGCTGAGCCCATTTTCCTGGTCTTAGGTAGGATGTTCAGAGAGGGGGCAGTGAGGGGCACCTGGCTGCGATATGGTACCACCTGGAGCTGGCACAGGAGACCGGAATGGGAAGGATATTGTCTGGGCCCCTGCCATGTGCCAGACCTGTGCTGAGTGCTTTTTCAGCCATTCTTCCACTAGTCCTCATTTTACATGGAGGACATGAAGGCTCGGGGACAGTAAGCAGTTTGCGGAAGGGAGCCTTGGCCTTCCCAGGTGGCGCTAGTCGTGAAAAACCCCCGCCTGCCAATGCAGGAGACATGAGAGATGTGAGTTCAGTCCCTGGGTTGGGAAGCTCCCCTGGAGGAGGGCACAGCAACCGACTCCAGCACTCTTGCCTGGAGAATCCCATGGACAGAGGAGCCTGGCGGGCTACAGTCCATAGCGTCACACAGTTGGACACGACTGAAACGACTTAGCAGGCACCCACAATGTCCCATCAGCAGAAAAGCAGGATTGCAGCCTGTGTCTGTCTAAGTCCGATGGTCAGGAGCTATCAATTTTGGCCCAGAGAACCACCAGCCCTTGGCCTTAGGAAGTAAGTCAAAGCTTCCAGTGTGGTGGTGTCATTTCCACACAGACAACGGTAATCCTGTCAGGCTGAAAAGTCTTTAATGCCAGAATTCTTACCTTCTTCCTGAAGGGAGAGGCCAAAGTCTGAAATTAGACTTCCTCTCAGATTTGGATCCCAGGGGATTTGCATTTTGCAGTTGTGTTGAGGGGCATTCTTAGGATCTGCATCCTTGGAGGAGAACGGAGGCTAGCAGGACTGAGCTGCCAGACAGTCTCAGCCCAGGCCTCAGCCAACCCCAGCAGCTCTGGAGCTGGAAGTGACCCCCTGGTGTTTCACCCTTCTGCCCCACTACTTATTAGATGGGAGCTGTCCTGGGGAAGGAGCATGAAAAGTCGTTCAGAACCGTAGGGAGGCACTCAGTTAAAAGCTTTTGGCAGCCAACCCTCAGTGCATCTTAGGGAACCAGGGTCTCAGTTCTGGAGGGGACTTTGGGAGATGGATTCACAGTATGGTGTAGAAAAATACCACAGCCTTCAGGCCAAGATGAACCAGACCGGAAAACAGGGCGTTTTAAAGTATCCTTCTGTTGAGAGATGGGCTTCCCTGGTGGCTCAGAGGGTAAAGCATCTGCCTGCAATGCAGGAGAACCTGGGTTCGATCCCTGGGTCAGGAAGATCCCCTGGAGAAGGAAATGGCAACCCAGTCCAGTACTCTTGCCTGGAAAATCCCATGGGCAGAAAAGCCTGGTAGACTACAGTCCATGGGATAGCAAAGAGTCGGACATGACTGAGCGACTTCACTTTCATTTACACTTTCTGTTGAGAGATACACAGGCTTCACAAGTTAATATATCCGAAATTGGGCTGCATTTTGCAGTTCATGCTAAAGTAGGCTTGCCAACCCTTCCCCACTCTGCCTACCCCAAAGCTGTTATTAAATTGATGGTGGATACTAGAGTAGACAATCTTAGACCTGAGGAAATGCTATAATGAATTGCCTGGTGGATACATAGGACCCTAGGGGCAAAGGGATCTCAGGTCTGCAAATTGCTTAAGAAGAGGGACTCTGGCTCCCGTTCACAGCCAGGAGGTACGAGCTCCGATCTCTTCTTTGCTTCAGAGCTACTTTCAAGTTTTGTTTGTTTACTTGTTTTTAGTCTGAAACATTAAAAATAAGAAAACAAATAGATGAGTAATCTGTCCTATGTATCTGTAGGTCCTCTTGAATTAATAAGCCTTCAGAATTAGTAAACCTTCAAATTGCTTGGAAAAATCTCCCTAGAAAGTTGAACTCCATTGTGGGAAAAGAATGATGTTGCCTTGTAAATAGAATGTTAAGTCCACAACTATTTTTAGGTAAATTT
Source organism: Ovis aries (assembly GCF_016772045.2). Classification (NCBI taxonomy): domain Eukaryota; kingdom Metazoa; phylum Chordata; class Mammalia; order Artiodactyla; family Bovidae; genus Ovis; species Ovis aries. Next base: position 30,870,249 of record NC_056055.1, on the reverse strand, counting down.
TATTTTATCAGTGCAGTACATGCACAATATTTATAAAGTGAAACAGTATTCAACGGCTTGTCCCAAAACTGTGGTTTCTGCTCTCCTCATCCCTCCATTCTTGTCCTAGGGACAACTGTTTTTTAAGCTAGTTTTTCCTGCCATTTACACGTCCATGTCTAAGTAATGTATGTAACTGAGTGAATTATGACTCATCTGTCTTATCTACTGACTTCATACTACTATGAAGGGGAGCCATCCCCTCAGCCTTCTTTCCTTTGTTCCCCCAATATAATTATGTCACAAAGTTTAGAATTAGTCAAAACTTAGTGTTTCCATTACTATTGTACAGATATTCTTAGCTGAGCATTTTATTCTTCCTTAACCTTTTCCTTCCTGAAGTTGATGATTGCCTTTCATCTTCTTTCCAATACCATTTAATAACTTTCTGGTACAACTTTCTACAGGGAAAGTCCTCAGGCTTCCTCATGAAGGAATCCATCCATTCCATTGACTTTCTTGGAGATCCTACAGACCTCCCTTCTCCTTCTATCTGGACCAATGGTGTAGATGTCACCTGAAACTTCTTTTCTGTCATCCTGTTACTGCCTTGACTAGGGCTTATATTCCCTAGTTCCTAGATCTTACATCTTCTCAGGTGAGGAATGGAAAGGAGTGGGACAAAGCACGGATATATACATATACACATATATCTGTCTAACCACACATATAGTGTATGTTAAGTTTACTGTGATATCATTACACAATATCATTACACTCAGTAAAAGGCATGGATATTAATTGTATAGTTCAGGTGGGGTTGATAAATGAATATCCCTAAGTAAGATACAGACCATTTCTATACCCCCAAAAGTTGCTTTGTGCCATTTCCCAGTTAGTGCCACCCCACACTCCCCAAATAACCATTGGTCTGATATCCATCACAATAAATTAGATTTGTTTTGCCAATTCTAGAACTTTATATAAAAATATTTTTGAGATTTATCTATGTTGTTGCATGTAGCTTTGATTGCCAGATCATCTGTATTTTATGAATGTGTTTAAGTACTATTTGGCTTTTAAAGCTATAAGCATGTGTTAGTTTGAGGACGACAAATAGGTACACAGTGGTGGAGCACATGGTGATGAGCACGCTCCCTGTGCCATGCTGTCTCTGTCAGGACTGGCTGTACTTGTATGTTGGGGTTTCTCTTCACAAGCCTCCCTTTGATCCTATGCTATGTAGAATGTCCTGTTTTCTATAGCCCATATCTTCCTCTTTCTTGGTTTACTTCCTTATTTTTGTGAAAGTATCCTCTAGTAGCCTCTTGAGAAATGATGTGTAGGAGATACATTTTTTTGAAAACTAGAATGCTTGAACTTGTCTTTACTTTACTCTTATTGATAGTTTGTTGTATTGATAGAACCTAGATAGGAAATGATTTTTCTTTCAATTTTTTTGAGGTATTGCTCCATTACTCTTAGTTTTAAGTGTTATTGCTGAGAAGTCTAAGAGCGTTTTTATGTCTTATCAGATTGTGACCTTAAAAAATAGTCTCTGAAATATTGGAGGTTCTGAATTTCACAGTGACATAGTATGGATTAATTTCATCTGTAGGGCTAAGCCGTTTCCATCTAGAAACTTGTATCCTTGGTTATAGGAACATTTCTTACATTATGTCATTGTTAATTTCTTTCCCTCTGTTTTCTCTATTCCTACTCTCTAGAATAACAATTATTTGAATAATGGAAAACCTGAACTTTTCAAGATATCCTCCCAAAGAATCTAGACTTATTAGGATAGCCTGTACAATTGGAAGTGGTCTTGATGGCCTTCTCCGGTGATTTGCTGAAATGTGAGTTCAATGGGTCAGCAGGACATTGGTGAGGAAATTTAATTGTGCAGTTTTCTGAAATTTAATTGTGCAGTGCTAAGTTGCTTCAGTCGTGTCTGACTCTTTGCAACCCTATGGACCATAGCCCACCAGGCTCCTCTGTCCATGGGATTCTCTAGTCAAGAACACTGGAGTGGGTTGTCATGCCCTTCTCCGGGGGATCTTCCTGACCCAGGGATCGAACCCATGTCTCCTGCATTGGCAGGCAGGTTCTTTACCACTAGGTGGTTCTTTACCACCCGGGAGGCCCCATTGTTTACATTTTCTGAAAGGTGAGATTGCCTGAAGTACGGATCTTTATTGTTTCATAGGCAGTAACTATCATTTGGAAAAATGAAATGGTCAGAGACTTGGAAGGCCCAAGATTGGATGACTAGTAACAAGGAGGCTTGCATAAGATCATAAATGGACTTCTTTGCAGCAATGTATTCCATGTGATTGGCCATCCTAAAGCCTGTACCACAGAGGTGGCTACACATATGCAGGTGGACAAATGACCTACCCTGAGGATATTAATTATCCTCTTTCTGTAGTCTACCAATTGCTTACTCTATGGGCTTCTTTACAAAGTGGCTATAGAAGTAAGAAAGGAGGCTGTCAATGAACAAAACCATGTCACTTTCCTTCACCAAGACTGATCACCTCATTCCTGAGTGCCTAACTCGCCAGCAGTAGTGACTATGCCTGAAACCCTGCCAAGGTATCATGCCTGTTAAGACAAGCTAGATGCCTGTGGCAGGTGGAGAGTGCATGTATATATATATATTTTTTTTTAAAGAATAAGCTTTATTGTTTAGAGCAGCTTTAGGTCCACAGCAAAATTCACCAGAAGTACAGAGATTTCCCATATACCCCTTGAGCCCACATACGCCTAATTTCTCTATAATCAATATCCCTCCCCAGAGTGGTACACTTAGTACAACTGATGAACCTACATAGATACTTACTTTGGGCTTGGATTTGCTTTCCCTACCCACCATGCGTCTCCCACCAATGTCATTTATGGACTTTCTGAATATCTATATATCTCTGTGTTTTTGACAAAAAAGCTCACTTCATAAAGTAAGGAAACTGAAAAATAAAAAATGAGTTTCACTTCCTACATATCCAGAAGCATCTCACTTCATAACAAAATAGCCTAGAGAAGACAAATATATTGCCAACAACACCTTATGACAACCGCATGTTGTTCCATGGGACATGCAAATACTTGGACTCAGTGACCAATGGTGTGGTTTTTCCCCCACTGACAGAATTAATGAGTTGAAAGAGGTATGGCACCTCTTACTATTACATTCAATCACCTACTTAGAAAATTTCCCCTTATTGCCCTTGCAAAATTTTGTTTATTGCCTTAGTGATTCTGGGCTCTATTGATTCAGAGATCTTAGATCCCAAAAGAGGAGTGCTTCTCCTGGGCACACAGCCACTGAATTGGAAGCTATGACTTCCACATTGATTGTTTGAGGCTCTTAATATTATTAAGTGATCGAGTAAAAGTTGAATTGTTAATTAGGTTGATTTATACTAATTTTCCAGGGAAATCGGGTTTGTGCCACTTAGCAAAATCTAGGAGGAGTATGAGTGGAATCCAGAGGATCCACTTACTGGTTTCACCATGCTCAGTGATTAAAAATTAATGAGAGACCACAGCAACCCTGTGCAGTGAGACCAAGTGCTCAGATCCATTTGGGATTATTCCATTGGATAAATGACCCTGAAAAGTAAGGGGGGGAATCATAAATATCAGTTAAAATCTTATAACCACTTATAGACATAAGCATTCTAGCATTTATATCTCCCCTTTTAGTCTGGGCTGGTAGCACTGTAGCCAGTATAAATATTAAAAAAAAAAAACTTTATAGGCTTTTAAGTATTTGAGTCTAGTCCAACAATTGCAAAAACCATACCATGATTCTTACGCCATTCTATCCAGACTTAATTACTGCTAATTGAGGCACATTGGGCTGTTGTGGGACCACACATCCCTTAGCTCCAAGGAGCTGTTATCCAGCTTAAATGTCTCCTCTATGCCAACTTATGTACATGGAATAGGAAACTATAAAACATGACAAACATGTATACATATGAAGATGAGTCAAACAAAATTTGTAGAAGGAACAAACACTTTAATGAAATAATTTTTTTAAAAAGACTGTTTAGCAGTAGAAGATAGAATCCATGAATTGCAATACAAATCAGAGGAAATAACCCAGAGTGTAGCACAAAGAGACAATAAATATGGACAATAGAGAAGAGAAGGTAAGAGCTATAATGTAGTTTGATAAATATAACAAGTACTTGATTCCCAAAAGGAGAAGAAATAAAGAAATAGCAAAGGCAATATTTGAAAAGGTAATGGCTAAGAATTTTCTAGAACTGACTAAAGACATCTGTACATATATTTGAGATGTACAGTGAGCCCCAAGCATGCTGTTTTAGTTGTCTGTGGCTGCTGTGACAAATTACCACAAATGTGGCTTAAAACAACAACAGAAATATATTCCTTCACAGTTCAGTTCAGTTACTCAGTTGTGTCCAATTCTTTGCAACCCCATGGACTACAGCACACCAGGCTTCCCTGTCCTTCACCATCTTCTGGAGTTTGCTCAAACTCATGTCCTTTGAGTCAGTGATGCCATCCAACCATCTCATCCTCTGTTATCCCTGTTTTCCTCCTGCCTTCAATTTTTCCCAGCATCAAGGTCTTTTCTTCCAGTGAGTCAGCTCTTCTCATCAGGTGCCAAAAATATTGGAGTTTCAGCTTCAGTAAGAGTCCTTCCAATGAATATTCAGGACTGATTTCCTTTAGGATTGACTGGTTTGATCTCCTTGCAGTCCAAGGGACTTCCAAGAGTCTTCTCCAAAACCACAGTTCTTCTTTATGGCCCAACTTTCACATCTGTACATGACTACTGGAAAAACTATAGCTTTGACTATATGGACCTTTGTTGGTAATGTCTCTGCTTTTTAATACACTGTCTAGGTTTGTCATTTCTGTGCAAGTCTGAACTCAAGCTATTCCAGAGATTGACATGGATGTATTTTCTTAGGGGCACGTTTTCAACCTACCACACACATTAAATGTAATAATAATAATTTAAAAAAGCTCACATACAGTCACATTGAAATGAAAGTGCAGAAAAATAAATTTAAAAAAAAAGAGTAACCACAGAATAAATATAATTTCTCTTCAGTGGATTAGCAGTTAGACTGAAGGCTCACTAGCAATAATGGAAGTCCAAAGTCAGAGAAATAGTACTGCAATGTGATGCAAGAAGGTAACTATCATCTAGAATTTCATACCCAGGAAAACCATCTTCCAAAAGAGAAGAGATAAAAACATTCTCAGAGAAAAGAATTAAGACAGTTTGTAACCAGCAGATACTGATTTTAATTCTAAAGACTATATATTATAAATTTAATCTTTAATTTATTCATTCAACAAAAATATTTGAGCTTATATTGTGTACCTAACACTGTTCTAGGTACTGGGAATCCAATGATGAACAAACAGACAAAAATCCTGGTTTTTAGAGCTTATTTATTTTCTACAACGAACAGAGAAAATAAATAACACCATAAATTTTTTTTTAAGTATTGTATAAAGTGATAAGTATAGAAATAATTAAAACAAGTCAGAGGAATGTAAAGTATTGGGTGCTGGCTTTTACATTATATGTGGGCTTGTTAGGGAAGATTTCACAGAGAAGTGACTGTTGAGTCAATCTGAAAGGATTGAGGAAGCTAGCCAATTGGATACCTCGAGTGTGTGTGTTAGGTGGGACAGGGAGGGGGCAGATGGAGAAATAGAACATTCTAGGTAGAAAGAAGGCTGCAAAGGCTCTCAGGTGTGAGTGCTCAAAGAACAAGAAGAATGCTAGTGTGGCTAGATTTGAATAAAAGGCGAGAATAGAAGGAAATGCAATCAGAAAAGGAATGGCGCCAGATCCAGTGGGACTTTTATGTCATGGTATGGACTCAGTAAGTTTCACCATGAGGAATATGGGATACCTTAAAGAAAGTTTGAGCAGACTGACATGATCTGATTTGAGTTTGAGCAGGATCACTTGGCTCTAAATTCAAGCAAAGGATAATTGTGACTTGGACTAGGATGGAGGTGGGGGGGAGGATGGTGAGAAATTGTCAAATTCTGGATATATTTAGGAAGGAAGCCAGTATAATTTGCTAATGTAATAGATGTGAGGCATGAGGGAAAAAAGGAATGAAGTATGCATCAAGGTCAAGAATGGTTACACAACTTGCAGAGCTCAGCACAAAATGAAATCTCAGGTCTCCCTGCTCAAAATTTGTGAAGAATTTCAAGACAGCTGCTAAAGGGCATTAAGTCAAACTGAAGGCCTTTTACGTGTGGGAGGCTGTGTGACCGTACAGGTTATAAGTCCATGAAGCCTACTTGATCAAGATTTTAGGCCTGAGCAACTGGAAAAATAGAAGTATCATTAACTGATACTGTGAACACTGGGTAAATGATTAGAAAGGTATTAACTATACCTTTTATCAATTAAATATGCATACTGTAATTTTAAAATTAACCACAATATAGAAATAATATGTATAACTTCTGAGTTAATGGAAGGTGAAAAATGGGATTGATATAAGAATAGTCAATGAGAAAAAAGGAAGAAAGTTTAGGAATATATACAGAAGAGGTAGGATAAATAAAAGGCACACAATAAGGTGGTATATTTAAATGAAAACATAAGCCAAGAAACATATTAAATATAAATGGACTAATTTCAGATAAGAGACAAAAGATTGTCCATCTTTCATATATATTTAAAAATCACTCAACTATATGGTGTTTAAGAGAGACATATATAAGGGATGGAAAAAATATCTGGAAATATTAACCAAAGAAAGTTTGTATACCTGTATGAATATTAGATAAAATGGACTTTGAGGTAAAAGGCAATATGAGAGTTAAAGAGAGCTAGTTCATAATGACACAAGATAAATTTACAAGAATAATTTTGAATTTGTACATATGTATATCAATACTATTGTATAGCCTTAATATATTTTAAAAAAAGTATATAACTCCCCTGCTAACACTAGCAAGGGGGGCACTCTCCATCCCCCTTCTGATGTCTATGTCAAAAGCTTTCTCTGTCCCTTTTTATACTTTAATAAAACTCTGCTATACAAAAGCTCTTGAGTGATTAAGCCTGGCCCAAAGCTTGATCTTTGGTCCCCAAGCTAAATCTTCTCCTTTGGATATCATGAATCTGACTTCATTCACCATAAGCCATCATCTTGGGGGCTTGTCTGGGATCCTCAAGACAAGAAGTGAAGCGGCGTGGGAGTGACTATGAGGAGATACCTACATTCAAGGGCAGAGAAGCCCCAGCAAGACAGTTAGTGCTGGAGCTGCAGCTGCACAGTGCTGGAGCAATTTTGAGGAGATACCCCACATCCAAGGGCAAAGGAGAAGCCTCAACAAGATGGTAGGAGGAGCAAAATCATCTTTAGAATCAGGCCCCATACCTGCCAGAGATGCTCAGAGGGCTCAGAAATACCTTGTGCACACCAGGACCCAGAGACCCCACAGTGACTGAGACAGATCTGTGTTTGAGTGTCTCCTGAGGAGGTACAGAGGCAGGGGCTCCGGGTGCAGTAGACCTGGGTGTGGCATAAGCCCTCTTGGAGGATGTCACCATTAACCCCACCATAGACCACCAGGACTTACATAGGACTGGGGAAACAGACTCTTAGAGGGCACTAACGGGACCTTGTGTGCACCAGAACCCAGGAGAAAGGAACAGTGACCCCACAAGAGACTGACCCAGACTTGCCTGTGAGTGTCCAGGAGTCTCCGACAGAGGTGTGGGTCGGTGGTGGCCTGCTGCAGGGTTGGGAGCACTGAGTGCAGCAGTGCAGGCATGGGACATTTTGAAGGAGGTAACCATTGTCTTACCTTGGACGAGGTAAGGCACAGCGGCTGTGCTTTGCTGGAGTAGCCGTGAAGAGATACCCCACGCCCAAGGTAAGAGAAACCCAAGTAAGATGGTAGGTGTTGCAAGAGGGCATCAGAGGGCAGACACACTGAAACCATACTCACAGAAAACTAGTCAATCTAATCACACTAGGACCACAGCCTTGTCTAACTCAATGAAACCAAGCCATGCCTGCGGGGCAACCCAAGACGGGTGGGTCATGGTGGAGAGGTCTGACAGATGTGGTCCACTGGAGAAGGGAATGGCAAGCCACTTCAGTATCCTTGCCTTGAGAACCCCATGAACAGTATGAAAAGGCAAAATGATAGGAACCAAAAGAGGAACTCCCCAGGTCATTAGGTGCCCAATATGCTACTGGAGATCAGTGGAGAAATAACTCCAGAAAGAATGAAGGGATGGAGGCAAAGCAAAAACAATACCCAGCTGTGGATGTGACTGGTGATAGAAGCAGATGCTGTAAAGAGCAATATTGCATAGGAACCTGGAATGTCAGGTCCATGAATCAAGGCAAATTGGAAGTGGTCAAACAAGAGATGGCAAGGGTGAATGTTGATATTCTAGGAATCAGCGAACTAAAATGGACTGGAATGGGTGAATTTAACTCAGATGACGATTATATCTACTACTGCGGGCAGGAATTCCTCAGAAGAAATGGAGTAGTCATCATGGTCAACAAAGGAGTCTGAAATGCAGTACTTGGATGCAATCTCAAAAACGACAGAATGATCTCTGTTCGTCTCCAAGGCAAACCATTCAATATCACAGTTATCCAAGTCTATGCCCCAACCAGTAACGCTGAAGAAGCTGAAGTTGAACAGTTCTATGAATACCTACAAGGCCTTTTAGAACTAACACCAAAAAAAGATGTCCTTTTCATTATAGGGGGCTGGAATACTAAAATAGGAAGTCAAGAAACACCTGGAGTAACAGGCAAAGTTGGCCTTGGAATGCAGAATGAAGCAGGGCAAGGACTAACAGAGTTTTGCCAAGAAAATGCACTGGTCATAGCAAACACCCTCTTCCAACAACACAAGAGGAGACTCTACATATGGACATCACCAGATGGTCAACACCAAAATCAGATTGATGATATTCTTTGCAGCCAAAGATGGAGAAGCTCTATACAGTCAACAAAAACAAGACCAGGAGCTGACTGTGGCTCAGATCATGAACTTATTACCAAATTCAGACTCAAATTGAAGAAAGTAGGGAAAACCACTAGACCATTCAGGTATGACCTAAATCAAATCCCTTATGATTATCCAGTGGAAGTGAGAAATAGATTTAAGGGCCTAGATCTGATAGATAGAGGGCCTGATCAACTATGGACTGAGGTTCGTGACATTGTACAGGAGACAGGGATCAAGACCATCCCCATGGAAAAGAAATGCAAAAAAGCAAAATGTCTGTCTGGGGAGGCATTACAAATAGCTGTGAAAAGAAGAGAGGCAAAAAGCAAAGGAGAAAAGGAAAGATATAAGCATCTGAATGCAGAGTTCCAAAGAATAACAAGAATTGATAAGAAAGTCTTCAGTGATCAATGCAAAGAAATAGAGGACAACAACAGAATGGGAAAGACTAGAGATCTCTTCAAGAAAATTAGAGATACCAAGGGAAAATTTCATGCAAAGACGGGCTCGATAAAGGACAAAAATGGTCTGAACCTAACAGAAGCAGAAGATATTAAGAAGAGGTGGCAAGAATACACAGAAGAACTGTAAAAAAAAGATCTTCACGACCCAGGTAATCATGATGGTGTGATCACTTATCTAGAGCCAGACAGCCTGGAATGTGAAGTCAAGTGGGCCTTAGAAAGCATCACTACAAACAAAGCTAGTTTTGTTTGATAGTGGAGGTAATGGAATTCCAGTTGAGCTATTTCAAATCCTGAAAGATGATGCTGTGAAAGTGCTGCACTCAGTATGCCAGCAAATTTGGAAAACTCACAGTGGCCACAGGACTGGAAAAGGTCAGTTTTTATTACAATCCCAAAGAAAGTTCATGCCAAAGAATGCTCAAACTACTACACAATTGCACCCATCTCACATGCTAGCAAAGTAATGCTCAAAATTCTCCAAGCCAGGCTTCAACAGTACATGAACCATGAGCTTTCAGATATTCAAGCTGGATTTAGAAAAGGCAGAGGAACCAGAGATCAAATTGCCAACATCCGTCATTCATCAAAAAAAGCAAGAGAATTCTAGAAAATATCTACTTCTGTTTTATTGACTATGCGAAAGCCTTTGACTGTGTGGATCACAAGAACTGTGGAAAATTCTGAAAGAGATGGGAATACCAGACCACCTAACCTGCCTCTTGAGAAATCTGTATGCATGTCAGGAAGCAACAGTTAGAACTGGACATGGAACAACAGACGGGTTCCAAATTAGGAATGGAGTATGTCAAGGCTGTACATTGTCATCTGCTTATTTAACTTACATGTGGAGTACATCATGAGAAACGCTGGACTGGATGAAGCACAAGTTGGAATCAAGACTGCTGGTAGAAATGTCAATAATCTCAGATATGCAGATGAAACCACACTTATGGCAGAAAGTGAAGAAGAACTAAAGAACCTCTTGATGAAAGTGAAAGAGGAGAGTGAAAAAGTTGGCTTAAAGCTCAACATTCAGGAAACTAAGATCATGATATCTTATCCCTTCACTTCATGGTCAGTAGATAGATAAACAATGGAAACAGTGAGAGACTTTATTTTCTTGGGCTCCACAATCACTGCAGATGGTGACTGTAGCCATGAAATTAAAAGCTGCTTGCTTCTTGGAAGAAAAGCTATGACCAACCTAGACAGCATATTCAAAAGCAGAGACATTACTTTGCCAACAAAGGTCCATCTAGTCAAAGCTATGTTTTTCCAGTAGTCATGTATGGAGGTGAGAGTTGGACTATAAAGAAAGCTGAGCGCCGAAGAATTGATGCTTTTGAACTGTGGTGTTGGAGAAGACTCTTGAGAGTCCCTTGGACTGCAAGGAGATCCAACCAGTCCATCCTAAAGGAAATCAGTCTTGAATATTCATTGGAAGGACTGATGCTGAAGCTGAAACTCCAATAATTTGGCCACTTGATGTGAAGAACTGACTCACTGGAAAAGACCCTGATGCTGGGAAAGATTGAAGGCTGGAGGAGAAGGGGATGACAGAGGATGAGATGGTTGGACGGCATTACCAACTCAATGGACTTGAGTTTGAGTAAACTCTGAGAGTTAGTTATGGACAGGGAAGCCTGAAGTGCTGAAGTCCATGAGGTCACAAAGATTTGGACATGACTGTGCCACTGAACTGGACTGAATATATTTAAATTAAAAATTGACAACTAAAATAAGAAATAGGTATGCTTATGATTATAGGGCAAAAATAATGACATTTCTCTCAGTTGTTGAAAGAAAAATTCACAACATAGATTTGCACATTGTTGACAAACTCAGCCTAAATTATATGTAAAACCCATGTCCAACAACTACAAAATACACACTCTTTTCAAGCAAATAGGGAACATATAAAAATTTACAATCTAATGAGCCATAAAAATGAGTCTCAATAAATTTTACTGAAGAATGTTCTCTGACCACAATGAAATTATGGTTCTAATGTAATTATAATTTGTTATGCTTAAAAAAACTGTGGTGCTAATGGTAAGGAACCCTCTGGCAATGCGTGAGATATAAGAGATAGGAGTTTGATCCTTGGGTTGGGAAGAGATCCCTGGAAAAGAGCATGGCAACTGACTCCAGATTTCTTGTCTGGAGAATCCCGTGGACAGAGGAGCCTGGTGGACTACAGTCCATGGGGTTGCAAAGAGTTGAACACAACTGAAGTGACAGCATGCATGCACTGAAAGTTAAACCAAAATTAAACTTTTCCATTTGGTTGGAAATAATAAAAGACACTCCTAAAATATTATTGGTCAAAGAAGTCACAATCGAAATTAGATAACATTTGAACCAAAATGACATAATACATATTAAAACATATGGGACAGAAAACATCTTAAGATAGAGTAAAGTCTAAAAATTAACAACTGAAGCATACGTCTCAAAAATTAGAAAGAGAACAGCAAAATACATACAAAGAGGATTTTTAAAAGGAAGCAATAAATATAGGATTAAAAGTTGGTGAAATACAAAACAAATGTGTTAAATGAGGACCAGTAAGGTCAAAAGTTGGTTCTTTAAAAAGATTGATGATTGATATATTCTTGTCATGACTGACCAAGAAAAAAGAGAAGGCATAAAAAACTCAAATCAGAAATTTTATGAAGATAGAGACATCATTACAGATGTTGTAGACATTAGAAAGATGAAAGGAGAATATTACGAACAATTTTATGCTAGTTAATTTGAAAATTAGAGACAAAATGGAAAAAATTTCTAGGAAAAAAAAGAACAACTACCAATTTTGAATTAAGAGAAAGTAGAAAAACCAGACAGTTCCAGAACAGTGCTTGTCCTAAAAAAATATAACATGAGCCAAAAATATGAGCCATGTGTGTAATTAAAATTTTTCTAGTTGTCACACTACAGTCTATGGGGTATCAAAAGAGTTGGACATGACTTAGCACCTAAACAACATTTTAAAAAGTAGGATAGCCTTACCTGCTCCCAGCTGAGGCTGCTGAGGTGCCTCAGTCCACCGATACATGATTTTCTGCCGTTTCTTGGCAAAAATGGCAACTGGTGATGCTGTTCTGAAGAGATTGGAGCAGAAGGGTGCAGAAGCAGATCAAATTATTGAGTATCTTAAGCAGCAAGTTGCTCTTCTTAAGGAGAAAGCAATTTTGCAGGCAACTTTGAGAGAAGAGAAGAAACTTCGAGTTGAAAATGCTAAATTGAAGAAAGACATTGAAGGATTGAAACAAGAGCTAATTAAGGCAGAAATTCAAAATGGAGTAAAACAAATACCATTTCCATCTGGTACTCCACTAAAAATTGATTCTACAGTTTCTAAAAATGAGATACAGTCTATACCAATAACAACCATATCTTCTGGTGCTAAAGAGCAAGTAAAAGGAGGAAGAGGAGAAGAAGAAAAGAAGATGAATGAGAAAGCTGAAAAGAAAAAGGAGAAAAAACAGCAATGAGTAGCAGGAAGTGCTGACTCTAAGCCTGTTGATGTTTCCCGTCTGGATCTTCGAATTGGTTTTATCATCACTGCCAGAAAACACCCTGATGCAGATTCTTTGTATGTAGAAGAAGTAGATGTTGGAGAAACAGCCCCAAGAACGGTGGTCAGTGGCCTCGTGAATCATGTTCCTCTTGAACAGATGCAAAATCGGATGGTAGTTTTACTTTGTAACCTGAAACCTGCAAAGATGAGGGGAGTAGTATCTCAGGCAATGGTGATGTTTGCAAGTTCATGAGAGAAAGTGGAAGTCTTGGCACCTCCTAATGGATCTGTTCCTGGGGACAGAATTACTTTTGATGCTTTCCCTGGAGAGGCCGACAGGAGCTGAATCCTAAGAAGATTTGGGAGAAGATCCAGCCTGATCTTTACACTAATGATGTATGCGTGGCTACATACAAAGGCGCTCCCTTTGAGGTGAAAGGGAAGGGAGTGTGTAGGGCTCAAACTATGGCCAACAGTGGAATAAAATAAAACACTTCAGTTTCTGAAATACATGAGAGAAAACAATAAAAAGAAATAACATTTGTCACTCATAGCTAAAATAAAAAAAATTTAAAAAAATTAAAAGTAGGATAAAAGCAGGGGTGATAAAGTTTAGTCATAATGAATTTTATTTAATCCAATATATTAACAATATTATCATTTTAACATGTGATCTATACAGCAGTTATTAACAAATATTTTTCATTCTTTTTCAAAAATTACCAATTTATTTGGCTATATTGTGTCTTAGTTGCAGCACATGGAATCTTCATTACATCTTGTGGGATCCTTCATTGTGGCACATGGAAACTCTCTAGTTGTGGCATGCAGGCTTAGTTGCTCTGGGGCATGTGGGATCTTAGTTCCCTGGCCACAGATTGAACCTGTGTCCTCTGTGTTGCAAGGCAAATTCTTAACTACTGGGCCACCAGGGAAGTCCTTTTCATTCTCTTTTGGTATTAAGACTTTGGTATGTATTTTATACTTATAGTATATCTCAGTTTAAACTAGCTACATTTCAAGGGCTCAATAAATATATATAGCTAGTGGCTACTATATAGGACACTGCAGATTTAGGCCAAGGTTAAAGAAACTGCTCTACCAGATATCAATATTTTATTTTATTTTTTTAAACAATGTAGTAATCAGGACAGTGTAGATTTTGTGCAGAGCTACACAAATACACCAACGACTGTCTCGTTAATTTCCAAGAAGCGCAAACTTGCTTTTCAGATGCCTCAGAGATGCGGTAAATAGTCACATGCAGTGGAACATTAAATCAGTCAATAAAGTTGAAAGGTTTTAAACGTTAACATTTATCAAGAAGGGTTATCTGAAGTATAGTATGAGCACAACGGAAATCTAGTATGAACACAATGAGAATCTACATCTAGAATTTTTAAGACTGCTTTATAATGCTTATTGACTTCCATAAAAAGGATCATTTTTCTGTTGGTAGTTCATGGATATTTTTGTGTTATTGTTCTCATTTAAAAATAATATTTAGTAAATACTAAAAGCATGAAGAATTGATGCTTTTGAACTGTGGTGCTGGAAAAGACTCTTGTGAGTCCCTTGAACTGCAAGGAGATCCAACCAGTCCATCCTAAAGGAGTCCAGTCCTGGGTGTTCATTGGAAGGACTGATGCTGGGGCTGAAACTCCAATACTTTGGCCACCTCATGCTAAGAGCTGACTCATTGGAAAAGACTCTGATGCTGGGAGGGATTGGGGGCAGGAGGAGAAGGGGATGACAGAGGATGAGATGGCTGGATGGCATCACTGACTCTATGCACATGAGCTTGGGTGAACTCCAGGAGTTGGTGATGGACAGGGAGGCCTGGTGTGCTGCAATTCATGGGGTCGTGAAGACTCGACTGTGTGACTGAACTGAACTGAACTGAAAAGGATGAAGAACATTCCAACTCCTCTATAATTGTATCAGTTCAGTTCAGTCCAGTCACTCAGTTGTGTCTGATGTTTTGTGATCCCATGGACTGCTGCACACCAGACTTCCCTGTCCATCACCAACTCCCGGAGATTACTCAGACTCATGTCCATTGAATCGGTGATGACCTCTAACCATCTCATCCTCTGTTGTCCCCTTCTCCTCCCACCTTCAATTTTTCCCAGCATCAGGGTGTATACTTTTGGTGTGTTTCCATTCAGTTTTTAACATGTATGTATGTGTGTATGTGTTTAAAATAAATTTTGATTATGTGGTTTTGAGAAAAGTAATACACAGGCATTGAAAAAATTTTGGAAAATAAAGAGAAATAGTAAAAAAAAAAATCATCCATGATCTCAACAGCCAGTGAGACCCTTCCAGCTTTAATCATCTTGTTTCTTTATAAACCTTTTCAATACAACCCAAGCAAGGGAGCATTTTAGCTATACATTTAAGATGAGAGGCAGTGAAATGTTTCTCCACATCAGTGAAGCTAGGAAATCAAACAGGGTCTCCCTCACTCAGTCATTGAAGTAAGCTGGAGCCGCATAATAAGGGTCTACAGTGGCATATATAATTAGGGGAGGTATGTTGGTAAATGTATTACAAGCTAAGAACGGTTACAAGATCTAAGGAGTCAAGCGTGATGGATGGCTTCAAAGCAGGCTGCTTGCCAAGTGGGGCCTGTATCATGGTATACAAGAGAATCACAGAAAAGAAAATCATATTGTTGAGGATCCAAAGGGTGTATTTACATGTATGTGTGTGTGTGTATTATTTACACCCCTCGGATGGACATCTGATTTCTGTTACCCTCTTTCAATTTCAGGATTTCCATCTGGAATTTTACCTCACTAAACCAAATACTGCAGGGCCAGTGAGTTTGAAGCCTAATTAATTTTTTCCCATTACCAGAAGGCAATCTTGGAATAAGATCTTCAAAAACATTATAATCTTTCTGTAGACATATTTATCTCTTTCCATCAAAACAACATACTAGGGTTTGCAACAAATTCTTTCAGATGAAATTCAAAATTCTACAAGTGTTTATGTACTAGTTGACAGATACTCCATTCTAAGCCAGTCAGAAAATTGAGTTTTTTTTCCAGGCCCATAAAACTGTGGTTGAGCCTATGACGCATCAAAACAGAGACATGAAAAGTGAAAATGAAGTCAGATTTGACATTTACCATCTCAATAACAGATACATAAAAATGGTGAGTTATTTCAATGTTTGAATCAAAAATCTAAAGGTATAGACAAAAGACACAGACACAGACAGTACACTGGACTTTCCATTAAATTTTTTGAGTATTATACAGACACAGTAGATGCCCAGAACTGAAACTGGAGGTAGAAGGCAGCAAGGAATGAGAGTCCAACTACTTCCAGGCAGAATCTATGTCAGATTCACTTCTTCTTTCCATAATTTTTAGACCAGTCCCTGGAGCTTATGCTCAAAATACGTTTGTGACTGAGTGATCAGCTGACTGAATGAATGTGTATGTGAGCATATGGAATTGTAGTCTGTGCTAACTGCCTATAGCAGTTAGGCAGCAATATTTGGCTTTTGGTAGCAGTGTTAGAGGGAAAGTGGGGGGGAATATGTCAAAATAATAGCAATTTGAAGCTAGGTTTAATTTTGGTGTGTGGTAGCACAGGGCAGGTTTTCAGTTAAAAGTTGTTCAATGCTCCTGTGGCTCTCTGTATACATAAATGCATTTAATAAACTAAGTATTTCTGCCTAATTGCCATACATTGAGATCAGGTGGACATGAACAGGTAGATGAGACTTAGCCTGAAGTTTTGGTTGGATCAATTCATCAGCCTCACTGACCCAGAATTGTGAAGGTGACATTTACTATTCACTGTATTAATCATTCTGACTAATATTAATATTGTGCTTCTCACTTGAAGTGCGACAAAGTGAAAGATTCACATCCTATAGCAATGTGACATTGAAATGTATTAAAAAGCAGAGATATCACTTTGCTGACAGAGGTCTGTGTACTTAAAGCTATGATTTTTCCAGCAGTCATGTATGGATGTGAGAGTTGGACCATGAAGAAGGCTGAATGCTAAAAAATTGATGCTTTCAAACTGTGGGGCTGGAAAAGACTCTTGAGAGTTCCTTGGACAGCAAGGAGACAAAACCAGTCGATCCTAAAGGAAATTAACCCTGAATATTCATTGGAAGGACTGTTACTGAAGCTGAAGCTCCAATACTTTGGCCACCTGATGCAAAGAATAGACTCATTGGAAAAGACCCTGATGCTGGAAATGATTGAGGGTAAGAGCAGAAGGGGGCGGCAGAGGATGAGATGGTTGGATGGCATCACTGACTCAATGGATATGAGTTTGAGCAAACTCAGGGAGATAGTAGTAGACAGAGAGGAGCCTGGCGTGCTGCAGTTCATGTGGTTGCAAAGAGTTGGACATGACTTAGTGACTGAACAACAAATGATAGTAAAAAGTCAAGCCAGAAAGATCTTCATATCTGGGTAAATGATGGGTACCTGAATCTAGATTTTTCTCTTCATGTACTATACGTCTACTTCTCAAACATAAAATCACCAAGTAGCACACACCAAAAATCCCACACATAGCCCATACCTTCAACATTACTAGTATACCGAGAATAACATGACCTTCATATTACCTGAAAATAGAGAAATAAAGACCAAATTTCAGGTGAATCCCACCATCACCTCAAGCCTGTGAATGCTGAGTAGAGAGATGGAGACTTAAGTGACCCACAAAAAATAAGAGACAAAAGTAAAAGGTACATGAAGTATAGGCAAAATCACCCCAGAAAAGCCTAACAGTAAGTGTCAAAAATACTGAACCCATGTCTGGACTTGGTAATTCAAAGTGCCAGCTGCTGCAGAGGGATTTCACCTGAGCAGCCCTGGAAGTGGAAGCCTTGAAATAGAGAAAATTAAAGATCATGAAAAAAACAAAAGAGAAACAGGATGTTTACGAGACACAATGGCTATGACCCTGTATTCGATGACATCCTGGTAGTCGCTTGAAATGCACTGTGGAGCACGGAGGGAGTATGCACACCTCAATAACTAACAAATGCTACAAATCAGGCTGCTGATCCTTCTGGAGATCTGATTGTTAAACATTTATCAGCACACTGTTGCACCAAGTTATCCCCTTTCTCTACCACCACCATCACAACTGCCAAGAAAATCATCCATTAAAGAAAATGCATTTCAATAAACTGACATAAGAAGGCACTGCAGGAACCCTGCCCACAAAATGCTAATAAATTAGAAAAAAAATCAAACTGGTTTCCTATGAAACAATTACAAAAAGAAAACAGAAAATGTACATCATAAGATATGAGTTGATGAAAATCCTCCCCCCACCCACTGCCAAAACCATTCATAAAGCGGAAGGAAACAACACAATCCTGCAAACTGAATTAAGTATCCCAAAGCAAATATATGGAGATAGAATTTTATTAATCTTAGAAATCATAAATTAAGAAACTAAGAACATAAATGGATGTAAGACAGAAATAAATGCAATATAAACTGATTAAATTCAAGAGATATATTGGGGAAAAGACTCACTTACCTCAGAAATTAAGACTAAATTACGAATTCCAACAAGGGACACTAAGGAAAGCAAAACAAACAATCAAGAGAAAGTGAAACAAGTAAGTTAAAAGTGTCTATGAGAAAGTGGCTGAAATGGAAGGCAGACAAAAAAGGTTCAAATACGAATAATTGTAGTCCCTGAAGAAGCAAGCAAAATATTGGAATGGGATTAGTATTTAAATGTATATTCCAAGATAACTTTCTGGAAATAAAAGAAAAATTCAATCAATATATGGAGTAGCCTACTATGTAACTCTGAAAGTCGATGAGAGACAATGACATATCTTTGTTAAACTATTAGACTTTAGGATCAGTTCAGTTCAGTTCAGTCGCTCAGTCGTGTCCGACTCTTCGTGACCCCATGAATCACAGCACACCAGGCCTCCCTGTCCATCGCCAATTCCCGGAGTCCACTCAGACGCACTTCCATCGAGTCAGTGATGCCATCCAGCCATCTCATCCTCTGTCGTCCCCTTCTCCTCCTGCCCCCAATCCCTCCCAGCATCAGAGTCTTTTCCAATGAGTCAACTCTTCACATGAAGTGGCCAAAGTACTGGAGTTTCAGCTTCAGCATCATTCCCTCCAAAGAAATCCCAGGGCTGATCTCCTTCAGAATGGACTGGTTGGATCTCCTTGCAGTCCAAGGGACTCTCAAGAGTCTTCTCCAACACCACAGTTCAAAAGCATCAATTCTTTGGCACTCAACCTTGTTCACAGTCCAACTCTCACATCCATACATGACCACTGGAAAAACCATAGCCTTGACTAGACGGACCTTTGTTGGCAAAGTAATGTCTCTGCTTTTGAATATGTTATCTAAGTTGCTCATAAGTTTTCTTCCAAGGAGTAAGCATTTTAATTTCATGGCTGCAGTCACCATCTGCAGTGATTTTGGAGCCCAGAAAAATAAAGTCTGACACTGTTTCCACTGTTTCCCCATCTATTTCCCATGGAGTGATGGGACCAGATGCCATGATCTTCGTTTTCTGAATGTTGAGCTTTAAGCCAACTTTTTCACTCTCCTCTTTCACTTTCATCAAGAGGCTTTTTAGTTCCTCTTCACTTTCTGCCATAAGGGTGGTGTCATCTGCGTATCTGAGGTTATTGATATATCTCCCGGAAATCTTGATTCCAGCTTGTGCTTCTTCCAGCCCAGCGTTTATCATGATGTACTCTGCATCGAAGTTAAATAAGCAGGGTGACAATATACAGCCTTGACATACTCCTTTTCCTGTTTGACTTTAGGATAAAGGAAAGAAATTCTTAGAGCCTCCAGGCAAAAAGATTCAGTTACTCACAGGAAAAAAGCTTCCCCTAAGACTCACACAAATTAAGACAGCAGTGAAGCACCATGTTCATGAAACCCAAGGAAAGTGCTAGTCAAGAATTTTATATCCATCTGTGCTGTTTAAACCATGCATGGAATATTGTACATATTTTCTTTCTGAAGAATAGGCTAGAGAATGAGCTTCATTCAGCAAAATAACCAATGGTGAGTCAGAGTTTGGTGATAGACAGGGAGGCCTGGCATGCTATGGTTTACGAGGTTGCAAAGAGTCAGACACGACTGAGCAACTGAACTGAACTGAACTGAGCCTTTTATGTAGTTAATTGTAGAGTTAGGAGTAAAAAGGGGGAGGGAACATAAGAGGAAAGCATATAAAAATTATAGTTTCTGATAAAGTAGAGAGAATACAACTGAAAAATGGAGGACACAGGACAAATGTAGGGGAAAGCATAATAAGACCATTGCTTGTTGTGATAACTGGGAGTCAAATGATACCATTGATGGGTTGGATAATAAAAGGTGCAGTAGGAAAAAAGGAGATAGGGAACTATAATATATATATATATTATATAATATATATATATCACAAAAGGAATAACTAAACAAAAAAATTCTTAAATACAGAAAGAAACTTTAAAATGAATATAAATGATTTTCTAAACAGTACAAGAGGCATAGTAAATAAAATATAATATACACTCTAATTATAAAATAGTGTGACAAAATTGAGACCAAACACATGTCATATTGTGAAGGTGCTCTAATTTGTCTATATATATGAAAAGATCTTCAAATTGTCTTATAACATAACCAACTC
The DNA here is from genome assembly GCF_016772045.2 of Ovis aries. Classification (NCBI taxonomy): domain Eukaryota; kingdom Metazoa; phylum Chordata; class Mammalia; order Artiodactyla; family Bovidae; genus Ovis; species Ovis aries. The sequence continues at coordinate 30,849,614 of NC_056055.1, read as the reverse complement.
TATGCTGTGATCAAAAGACACACCTAAAGCATAGTGATTCAGAGTAAAAATAAAGAAATGGACAAAGATTTACCAGGGTAATGGAAACAATAAGAATTCAAGGATTGTTATTGTGATACAAGACAAAGTGGAATTTAAGTCAAAAAGCATTAAACAAGATAAAGAGAGACAATTACTGAAGTTAAAACCATAATTCACAAAGAACTGGAACCTATATTGGAAAGGAAAATACTGTAAAGAAAATTATTGGAGCAATTGTCAAAACTACAATATGTTGGACTATGGACTGTATTTTAGATCAAAGTGTCTTATCAAAGTCAATTTTTGGCAAATACACTCAGAATTATTAACATGTAAAGGTACATGATGTATACAACTTACTAGTAAATCTGGGTAGAGGGTAAATGAGAGATCTTTGTATTACTTTTTGCTAAATTTGGAATTATTTTTTAAGAAAGCAAATTGTATGCATTTGTTAAAACTCATCAAAAGAGGTCCACTTCAAATTTGCACATTTTACCACATATAAATTTTATTTTAAAAATTCTATAAGTCATAAATGAATGTTGAATTCAAATTAATTGATGTATGTTGAAGTGTTTAAGGGTGATGTCAGCAATCTTAAAACTCTTAGAAAATAAGATGACTTGATGGAAAGTGAAAACCGCTCAGTCGTGTTGGCCTCTTTGCAACCCAATGGACTATACAGTCCATGGAATTCTCCAGGCCAGAATACTGAAGTGGGTAGCCTTTCCCTTCTCCAGGGGATCTTTTCAACCCAGGGATCGAACCCAGGTCTACCGTATTGCAGGTAGATTCTTTACCAGTTGAGCCACAAGGAAAGCAAGAGCAAAAGATAGATGATGACTAATGTGAAAAAAGCAATACAGCAAAATGTTAATTACAGAATGCAGGTGGTGGGTATGGGTTTTAACTGTATGATTATTTCAACTTTTTCTATATGTTTGAAAATTTTCATAATAAAATGATAGAAAAGAAAGGTAAATCGGTAGTTTGATGCTATGGAAATTTTACAAATAACTAGAGGACTGATTAGATTTTCCACTTTTCAGCACTTTCTTTTTACTTGGTCTCTTTTAGAATCTAACATCTGGTCCAGTCACAGAAGTCCTGGAAACACAGGGAACCACTACTTGTGTCTTACTTGAGTACTAATGCTCCATGGATGGGCAAATTTGTTCATTAATAGAACCAGACCCCACAAATCAAACTTCAATTTCCTTTTTCTCTAACCTAGAATAAATTAGACCAAAGTTCTTCATACTTTGAATTTACTTCCTTTAAAACATACTTTGAATTTATTTCCTTTGTGGGTGTACATGAATCACACACACACACACACACACACACACACACACACACACACACCTGTCTTCCCTGGGTGAGGCAGAGCCAGTTCCCACTGCTATGGAAGTCTGGTTCTGGTTTATTTTTTAGGGTAAGAAAAAGGCCATTAAAATTCTCTCTGATGGTTGAGTCAGTCCTTGTAGGGGGAGGGGAGGGATGGAGACAAGGGAAGAAATTTCCTGGTAAGCAAAGCCCCACTTAAAAATTTTCCCGTTCTTTCTTTTTGTTTCTCCTTTTTTCCCTCTTGAAGCGGCTCTCTCTGGAGTCAAAGCATTTTACAAAAACAAACCACTCCAAAGCTTTCAAGTCCAGGGAAAGCTCAAGCAAAGTTAATTAACATGAAGGTTCTCACAAAAGTTAATTAACATGAAGGGACTCACAAAAGCTGTCTGTTGGCATCTGCTCGCCTCCCATGTGCAGTGGTCCCTTTGTCTGATGGCAGACTCCAGCCCAGTCTTGCCTGCTTTGCAGCATCTCCCAAGGCCCAAGCTGCCTTCATTTCTCCCAAAGCACGTCTGCATCCTTCACAAAGTTACATGATATTCTAGGAGGCTCCTTGCTTCCATGATGAATCACAGCTGCTGTGAGAAATCCTTGAAAAACTTCAGTTTTAAAAATGTTAGTTTGAAAGAGAAAAGAGGAAAGAAGTGTGGAGAGAGAGGGAAAGAGGGGGAAAAGCAAATGAGGAAGGAAGATGATAAAATCTTTTTCAAAAAAGTGCTTTGTAACAGAAAGATGATTTTTTTGTAGACAAATTAAAAAATATAGATACACACAAAATATGTCACCCAAAACAATACTAATATGATGAAATAATAATATAATAATTAATAATGCCACATATTAATTAATAATATACAACTATCAAATAATATTACATTAATTTTGACAGGCAATATTGAATGCTATTTGCATATTGAATAATATAATGAAAATGTTCACCTTCCTCCAACTTTGCCTCTGTTCTCATACAAAGATACTTTTTTTCAGAAACAAGATTATAATATACCAACATTTTGTAACCTGTTTTTTAATTGAGTGATAGATCATGAACTTTTTCAGTGTTGGTAGCTATTGGTCTCTGCAGGCCCTCAAGCATTTTTCTGAATTCTCAGATAATCAAATTGTCCCAAATAAATATGTATATAGATTTTGCTATATCATTTATCAGCCCTCTAAGGCATATACAGCCAAATCTACTATATGTGTGGTATTTATTGAACAAGTCACAGGGAAAAAGGTTATATCTCTAAAGAAGGGCTTATTATATGGATTCTTCCCTAGGAAGAACTGTACATTTTTTCAGATTTACATATTTTGAAGTTATGTATCATTTACCTAGAAATTTGGTACTGGAAATGTTTGTTAGAAATGCTGATTTGATTTCCTTGAGAGACTTTAAAATGTCCATTTACAACTTCCTATCGGATATGAGTCATACTGCTGCTGCTGCTGCTGCTAAGTCACTCAGTCGTATCCGACTCTTAATGACCCCATGGACTGCAGCCTACCAGGCTCCTACGTCCATGGGATATTCCAGGCAAGAACACTGGAGTGGGGTGCCATTGCCTTCTCTGATGAGTCATACTCAGCTCAGTTCAGTTCAGTCGCTCAGTCGTGTCCGACTCCTTGCGACCCCATGAATCGCAGCACGCCAGGCCTCCCTGTCCATCACCAACACCCGGAGTTCACCCAGACTCACATCCATCGAGTCAGTGATGCCATCCAGCCATCTCATCCTCTGTTGTCCCCTTCTCCTGCCCCCAATCCCTCCCAGCATCAGAGTCTTTTCCAATGAGTCAACTCTTCGCATGAGGTGGCCAAAGTACTGGAGCTTCAGCTTCAGCATCATTCCTTCCAAAGAAATCCCAGGGCTGATCCCCTTCAGAATGGACTGGTTGGATCTCCTTGCAGTCCAAGGGACTGTCAAGAGTCTTCTCCAACACCACAGTTCAAAAGCATCAATTCTTTGGCGCTCAGCCTTCTTCACAATCCAACTCTCACATCCATACATGACTACTGGAACAACTACAGCCTTGACTAGACAGACCTTAGTCGGCAAAGTAATGTCTCTGCTTTTGAATATGCTGTCTAGGTTGGTCATAACTTTTCTTCCAAGGAGTAAGTATCTTTTAATTTCATGGCTGCAGCCACCATCTGCAGTGATTTTGGAGCCCCCAAAATAAAGTCTGACACTGTTTCCACTGTTTCCCCATCTATTTCCCATGGAGTGATGGGACCGAATTCCATGATCTTCATTTTCTGAATGTTGAGCTTTAAGCCCACTTTTTCGCTCTCCTCTTTCACTTTCATCAAGAGGCTTTTAGTTCCTCTTCACTTTCTGCCATAAGGGTCGTGTCATCTGCATATCTGAGGTTATTGATATTTCTCCTGGCAATCTTGATTCCAGCTTGTGTTTCTTCCAGTCCAGCGTTTCTCATGATGTACTCTGCAGAGAAGTTAAATAAGCAGGGTGACAATACACAGCCTTGACATACTCCTTTTCCTATTTGGAACCAGTCTGTTGTTCCATGTCCAGTTCGAATTGTTGCTTCCTGGCCTGCATACAGATTTCTCAAGAGGCAGGTTAGGTGTTCTGGTATTCCCATCTCTTTCAGAATTTTCCACAGTTTATTGTGATCCACACAGTCAAAGGCTTTGGCATAGTCAATAAAGCAGAAATAGATGTTTTTCTGGAACTCTCTTGCTTTTTCCATGATCCAGCAGATGTTGGCAATTTGATCTCTGGTTCTTCTGCCTTTCCTAAAACCAGCTTGAACATCAGGAAGATCACAGTTCACGTATTGCTGAAGCCTGGCTTGGAGAATTTTGAGCATTACTTTACTAGCATGTGAGATGAGTGCAATCGTGCGGTTGTTTGAGCATTCTTTGGCATTGCCTTTCTTTGGGATTGGAAGAAAACTGACCTTTTCCAGTCCTGTGGCCACTGCTGAGTTTTCCAAATTTGCTGGCATATTAAGTGCAGCACTTTCAGCAACATCATCTTTCAGGATTTGAAACAGCTCAACTGGAATTCCATCACCTCCACTAGCTTTGTTCATAGTGATGCTTTCTAAGGCCCACTTGACTTCATATTCCAGGATGTCTGGCTCTAGATGAGTCATACTGATCATGTGTAAACCTTTCTTCATTCAGTAACTGCTGAAGTAGATGGTGATGGTCCTTTGACAACTTTGTGCTGCTACATGGTGTGTTCACTTGGATTTATTTACAAATTTTGACAAGTTCGACTGATGTAGTTAAGACACAAAGACTGGGAATGTTTGCTTCTCATTGCAGATATTTCTTATTATCATTGTCAGAAGTTTTTTTTTTTTTAATGCTTCTTATAATTCCAAGCATCACTAAGACCACTGGGCTTGATTGCCCTATAACTGCTTTGCTGGCTTTCATAAACAGAAGTGTTTTGAAGTGACTGGCTCAGGAAGAAAAGAGTGCTATACATACTACAGTCTTCCCAAACCTGAGGTGATACGGACAGGCTAGAAACAGGGTTGATTGCTTTTATTTTCCCTGGTATAGGCGGTGTCAGAAAAGTCTTCAGGTGATGACAAAAAGTATGGAGGTAATAGGTAAATGCAAATTTAGAGACCAGAAATATTTGTAGGCAAGTCCCAGACAACAATGAACCCAAGTCTGAAAAAGTAAGAAAGACCATTCTGGATCTTGGAAAGAAGTACACTGTGGGGATTAAGAGCATGACCTGAGTTTGAATCCTGCCTTTGCTCCTCAATGGCTGAGATGGTGGTGCACATAACTGTGGTGGACTGGTGCCCTGCATCCAATCCAAGGTGAAGAAATAAAAACACTTTCCAGACTCCTTTGCAGCTAGTGGTTAGGATGCGGTTTCATCCCACCCATTCAGGGCAGTCAGAGGAAGCAGAAGTGAATTTCAGGGCCATATTTTTGTGGTTTCTGGTGTTTCTCTTGGAAAGCATGGTTGTGGTGGCATGGTGCCAAGAACTTTCCAGTGCGTCTGGTGGCTTCTTGATCTTAAGAGGCAGAAACCCTTTTGGCATTATGTTTCTGTGGCACTGACACTGCTTTTCAAAACTCAGCCCACAGCTTTCCTCTCTGGTATTCTCAATAATTCCGTTATTATTCTCAATCATTCATTACCTTGTAATACATCTCTTTTTGCTTAAACCTGCAAAGAATGGATTCTTCTCTTTGTAATGGAGCCAACGGAGCTGCTTAAACTCTCTGAGATGGCTTCTGGTGTGTTTCCTTGACTAGGCTTAACTGCAGTCCCCAGCGTTCTATTTCCAGTGTGTTCCCGATTAGGTTTGTTCTCTTTCCAGACTTGGAGCATGAAAGGGAAGCAGTGGCCATTTTGTAGCTTGTACACACAGCTGACTCATTGGAAAAGACCCTGATGCTGGGAAAGATTGAAGGTAGAAGGAGAAAAGGACAACAGAATAAGATGGGTGGGTGACATCACCAATTCAATGGACATGAACTTGGGCAAACTTTGGGAGATGGTGAGGGACAGGGAGGCCTGGTGCGCTGCAGCCCATGAGGTAGCAAAGAGATGGACATGACTTGGCAACTGAACAACAACACCACCACCCGCCTTCTCACAGGTTCAATTAAACACTAACATAGGTGCTCCTGTGAAGGAATTTTGCAGATGTGGTTAAAATCCCTACTCAGTCACCTTTAAGTTCATTAAAAAGAAGGTTATTAGGGGTGGGCCTGGCCCAATGAGTTAGAAGGTTTAGGCCTTCCTCAACTTTAGAGGTTCTCTCCTGTGAACAAGTTTCTGCTCATGCCTGTGGGTTCTATCTAGCCTGCTCATGATCTTTTTTCCCTGTCTGCACAAAGAAGGACCTTGGATTTGCTCAGCCAGCTTCATAATTTCATAAGTCAATTTCCTGTAATAAATCTGTCGATCTGTCCATCCATAAATATATCATGTATCTGTCATTTATCTCTCTCTTTTACTGCCTCTGCCTCTCTGGTTGAACCCTAACTTATACACACTCTGAACCTCAGTTTGATTGCATCTTGGGACTTACTGTCTAGCACTAGGCTTGCTCTCTAAGGATTGCATGAGAGAGTGAATGCAAAGCACAGTACCTGGCAAAGATGTTAACTATTTTGCTCCCATCCAGTTCTGGACATTGATTCATAGGGTGACTATAGCTTTACCAGATATGTAACCTCAAAAAACCAGTCCTCTTTCCACAGAAATACCAAAATGACGGCCAGTTCAAAATGATGCTTCCTGCCTCTGAATTTCTAGGTTCTGTTTACCTCTTCCTGAAGATTAACCCCTATGTTCCTTCTAGTGTCTTTTAATCATCTGACATGGGCTTCCCTGGTGGCTCAGTGGTAAAGAATTCACCTGCGATGCAAGAGACCGCCTGCACTGCAGAAGATGTTAGTTCGCTCCCTGGGTTGGGAAGACCTCCTGGAGAAGGAAATGGCAACCCACTCCAGTATTCGTGCCTAGAAAATCCCGCGGACAGAGGAGCCAGGAAGGCTACAGTCCATGGGGTCACGTGAGTCAGACACGACTTAGCAACTAAACCATCACACCACCATCATCTGATATACTACATTATGCATCATTTGTTCCTGCCCTAGCTCCAGCTAAAGTACCCAAAAAGATTGGGGTAGATGCTGGTTAAATTGAATCCATCTTAGACATTTTCATAAGCTGCGTAATACTCTTTGCAAGCCAAATATGTGTGTTATTGGGATCAATGGACTCAACCTATTCCTCCTTTCTCGCTCCACCACCAACAAGTGGTGATGGGAAAAGATGAGCATATGGTTAAATTTATGGCTACTCTGAGAACCCAATGGGGCATCTCTTTGGTACTAAAGAATTAAAGTCTCAGAGGTTAAGATACTCCTTAGGATGGTCAAATTCTCCAAGCAAGGCTTCAGCAATATGTGAAGTGTGAACTTCCAGATGTTCAAGCTGGTTTTAGAAAAGGCAGAGGAACCAGAGATCTAATTGCCAACATCCTCTGGATCATCGAAAAGCAAGAGAGTTCCAGAAAAACACCTATTTCTGCTTTATTGACTATGCCAAAGCCCTTGACTCTGTGGATCAAAATAAACTATGGAAAATTCTGAAAGAGATGGGAATACCAGACCACCTGAACTGCCTCTTGAGAAATCTGTATGCAGGCCAGGAAGCAACAGTTCGAACTGGACATGGAACAACAGACTGGTTCCAAATAGGAAAAGGAGTATGCCAAGGCTATATATTGTCACCCTGCTTATTTAACTTATATGCAGAGTACATCACGAGAAATGCTGGGCTGGAAGAAGCACAGGCTGGAATCAAGATTTCCAGGAGAAATATCAATAACCTCAGATATGCAGATGACACAACCCTTATGGCAGAAAGTGAAGAGGAACTAAAAAGCCTCTTGAAAAAAGTGAAAGAGGAGAGCGAAAAAGTGGGCTTAAAGCTCAACATTCAGAAAATGAAGATCAAGGCATCTGGTCCCATCACTTCATGGGAAATAGATGGGGAAACAGTGTCAAACTTTATTTTTTTGGGCTCCAAAATCACTGCAGATGGTGACTGCAGCCATGAAATTAAAAGACGCTTTCTCCTTGAAAGGAAAGTTATGGACAACCTAGATAGCAGGAATCCCTCAGAAGAAATGGAGTAGCCATCATGGTCAACAAAAGAGTCCGAAATGCAGTGCTTGGATGCAATCTCAAAACGACAGAATGATCTCTGTTCATTTCCAAGGCAAACCATTCAATATCACGGTAATCCAAGTCTATGCCCCAACCAGTAACGCTGAAGAAGCTGAAGTTGAACGGTTCTATGAAGACCTACAAGGCCTTTTAGAACTAACACCAAAAAAAGATGTCCTTTTCATTATAGGGGGCTGGAATGCTAAAGTAGGAAGTCAAGAAACACCTGGAGTAACAGGCAAAGTTGGCCTTGGAATGCAGAATGAAGAAGGTCAAAGACTAATACAGTCTTGCCAAGAAAATGCAGTGGTCATAACAAACACCCTCTTCCAACAACACAAGAGAAGACTCTACACATGGACATCACCAGATGGTCAACATCGAAATCAGATTGATTATATTCTTTGCAGCCAAAGATGGAGAAGCTCTATACAGTCAACAAAAACAAGACCAGGAGCTGACTGTGGCTCAGATCATGAACTCCTTATTACCAAATTCAGACTCAAATTGAAGAAAGTAGGGAAAACTGCTAGACCATTCAGGTATGACCTAAATCAAATCCCTTATGATTACCCAGTGGAAGTGAGAAATAGATTTAAGGGCCTAGATCTGATAGATAGAGGGCCTGATGAACTATGGACTGAGGTTCATGACATTGTACAGGAGACAGGGATCAAGACCATCCCCATGGAAAAGAAATGCAAAAAAGCAAAATGTCTGTCTGGGGAGGCCTTACAAATAGCTGTGAAAAGAAGAGAAGTGAAAAGCAAAGGAGAAAAGGAAAGATATAAGCATCTGGATGCAGAGTTCCAAAGAATAACAAGAAGAGATAAGAAAGCCTTCTTCAGCGATCAATGCAGAGAAATAGAGGAAAAGAACAGAATGGGAAAGACTAGAGATCTCTTCAAGAAAATTAGAGATACCAAGGGAACATTTCATGCAAAGACGGGCTCGATGAAGGACAGAAATGGTCTGGACCTAACAGAAGCAGAAGATATTAAGAAGAGGTGGCAAGAATACACAGAGGAACTGTACAAAAACGATCTTCATGACCTGGATAATCACGGTAGTGTGATCACTCATCTAGAGCCAGACATCTTGGAATGTGAAGTCAAGTGGGCCTTAGAAAGCATCACTATTAACAAAGCTAGTGGAGGTGATGGAATTCCAGTGGAGCTGTTTCAAATCCTGAAAGATGATGCTGTGAAAGTGCTGCACTCAATATGCCAGCAAATTTGGAATACTCAGCAGTGGCCACAGGACTGGAAAAGGTCAGTTTTCTTCCAATCCCAAAGAAAGGCAATGCCAAAGAATGCTCAAACTACTGCACAATTGCACTCATCTCACATGCTAGTAAAGTAGTGCTCAAAATTCTCCAAGCCAGGCTTTGGCAATATGTGGACTGTGGACTTCCTGATGTTCAAGCTGGTTTTTGAAAAGGCAGAGGAACCAGGGATCAACTTGCCAATATCCCCTGGATCATGGATAAAGCAAGAGAGTTCCAGAAAAACATCTACTTCTGCTTTATTGACTATGCCAAAGCTTTTGACTGTGTGGATCACAATAAACTGTGGAAAATTCTGAATGAGATGGGAATACCAGACCACCTGACCTGCCTCTTGAGAAATCTGTATGCAGGTCAGGAAGCAACAGTTCGAACTAGACATGGAACAACAGACTGGTTCCAAATAGGAAAAGGAGTACATCAAGGCTGTGTATTGTCACCCTGCTTATTTAACTCTATGTAGAATACATCATGAGAAATGCTGGACTGGAAGAAACACAGGCTGGAATCAAGATTGCCGGGAGAAAAATCAATAACCTCAGATATGCAGATGACACAACCCTTATGGCAGAAAGTGAAGAGGAACTAAAAAGCCTCTTGATGAAAGTGAAAGAGGGGAGTGAAAAAGTTGGCTTAAAGCTCAACATTCAGAAAACAAAGATCATGGCATCTGGTCCCATCACTTCATGGGAAATAGATGGGGAAACAGTGGAAACAGTGTCAGACTTTATTTTTTTGGGCTCCAAAATCGCTGCAGATGTTGATTGCAGCCATGAAATTAAAAGATGCTTACTCCTTGGAAGAAAAGTTATGACCAACCTAGACAGCATATTCAAAAGCAGAGACATTACCTTGCCGACTAAAATCTGTCTAGTCAAGGCTATGGCTTTTCCTGTTGTCATGTATGGATATGAGAGTTGGACTGTGAAGAAGGCTGAGCGCTGAAGAATTGATGGTTTTGAACTGTAGTGTTGGAGAAGACTCTTGAGAGTCTCTCGGACTGCAAGGAGATCCAACCAGTCCATTCTGAAGGGGATCAGCCCTGGGATTTATTTGGAAGGAATGATGCTAAAGCTGAAACTCCAGTACTTTGGCCACTTCATGTGAAGAGTTGACTCATTGGAAAAGACTCTGAAGCTGCTAGGGATTGGGGGCAGGAGAAGGAGACAACAGAGGATAAGATGGCTAGATGGCATCACTGACTCAATGGGCATGAGTCTGAGTTACCTCCGGGAGTTGGTGATGGACAGGGAGGCCTGGCATGCTGCGATTCATGGGGTCTCAAAGAGTCGGACACGACTGAGCGACTGAACTGAACTGAGATAGCATATTGAAAAGCAGAGACATTATTTTGTCAACAAAGGTCCGTCTAGTCAAGGCTATGGTTTTTCCTGTGGTCATGTATGGATGTGAGAGTTGGACTGTGAAGAAAGCTGAGCACTGAAGAATTGATGCTTTTGAACTGTGGTGTTGGAGAAGACTCTTGAGAGTCCCTTGGACTTCAAGGAGATCCAACCAGTCCATCCTAAAGGAGATCTGTCCTGAATATTCATTGGAAGGACTGATGCTGAAGCTGAAACTTGGCCACCTGATGTGAATAACTGACTGACTGGAAAAGACCCTGATGCTGGGAAAGGTTGAAGGCGGGAGAAGGGGACGACAGAAGATGAGATGGTTGGATGGCATCACCAACTTGATGGACATGAGTCTGAGCAAGCTCCAGTAGTTGGTGAAGGACAGGGAAGCCTGGGGTGCTGCAGTCCATGGAGTTGCAAAGAGTCAGACATGACTGAGCAACTGAACTGAACTGATGTACACTTTCAGTGGGTGAACTGTATGATATGTGAATTATAGCCCAATCCAGCTATTAACAGTAAAGGAACCCAAAAAGTAAAGAAAATTTATTCAACAGACACATGCTATGACTTTTATGTTTCAGCCAGCAAATACACATGCTTCAAGTATACCTGTCTTATGCCCAGATTCCAGAGTCTTTCCCTAATTAAATGCTCATCAACTGATGAACTCCTGCCCAATTCATTGGCCGTCACCATTTTAAAGGTCCATATCCAGAAATGAGTTGATACAACTGTTATCATGGGATTTGCAACTCTTCCCAGTTACGCTGCTTCCTGAACTGTTCCTCATTTCTCCCTTCGTGGGTTCCTTTGCTTCCTCTGCTCCCTTTGTGGGGCACTCCCTGGCTCCACCCTCCCTTGTTTCTCTCTGTCTAACCTCTTTCTTGGCAGGTGCTCATCAACTATGGTTTCTATTCCAGTGGTTCCTGGATTGACATCTTTCTGAACCTCTGGGAATAACATCTTTTCAAGTGTTTAAATAACACTGGTTCAAAAGTAAATCCATGTCCTCCCTGACTCTGTCTGCTTCCCGTCACTCCCTCATTTCACTTGCAGGCATCCATGTCCTCACAACGGCTCACCTAGGTAGCACACCTAGTTGCCAGTCATGTTGGACTGCTCGGGCCGCACCAGCCTCTGCACTCCTTCCCCAGCTGCGGGACCGTGGGTGGCTGATGTCTGGGCTCATTCCCTCACTGGGAGTTGCACTGAATGGAAGAAAGACAACTGGCCCTCAACTGTGCCGTTTTCCTGGTGGCAGCCTGCACCCAGTGACTGGTCAACGTGAGATGTGAAGCTCTGGCCTCTTTGCCGTAACTTGAGCCAACTCTGAAAGGCCGCATCAGTCTGGGACCAGCTGCATGGCGGCTTACTTCTGCCTCTGCTGGTGCTGCTTTTGCTCTCCCAGGTTGTGACTCTGGGAGTGCTCCCCAGGAAAACTCTGTACACATATCTCCTTCTCTGAGTCTGCTTCTCCTGGAACTCGACCTTCAACACAGTCTGTCACTTTTGACATCCCCAGTCTCTTTTCTTTTCAACGACAATCCAAAGCCTGTCAGTGGCCTGTGAATCTGTGGCTCCCACATCAAGTCCAATGTCATGGCTGAGCCTGCATCATTTGGGACACAAAACCCGATTCCATTCAGCCTGAGCATAAGAAGCCTTTCCAGAACTGAACATTTCAGGCATAGTGTTAGATACAGCTTGATCTGGGTTTGAAGTGATGTAGCCAGCCTTGACTTCATCTTCTCCTTTCCTTGGCTATGCCTTCTGCCCTACTGACTCCTTTCCCAGAAAAACTCTCTACCCCTCCCACATTCCTATGGATAGACACATCTTGCGTCTGCTCTTAGAAGTTTCAGAGAAAGCTTCATAACACCTAACAGGTTCTAACTGGTTCATATTCCCATCCTTGGACCAGTCACCATGGCCAGGAGACGATGCTCTTGTCAGACAGTCTGAGTCACTGATCCTAAATACTGGGATGAAGGCAAGTCTACTTGAAGCAAATAGAGAGCGGCGAATGGGATGCTTCCTTTGGAAGAAACTTGGTTATCCACAGAGTGATTGGATGTTGGAGAACATCAGCCGTAGGTTGTTTCTATAGTTCCACTTCACAGCCACTGCAAAAGTTTCCTGTGGCTTTCCTGCTTCACTATTCTCTTTTAGCACAGTTCATCCTGCCTTCAGAGCTCGAAACCACAGACATGATCAGCTCTGTGTTCAACAGTCTTCAGAGGGGCGTCCCTGTTTTGGTAAACAGGTAAGACCGTTTTCTTTAAGCTAGCTTTCAGGGTCACCTTCTCCCAATGTGCCTTACATGCAGTGTTTCTTCAACCTTCAGTAACTTAACAACCACCTGGAGAACTTATTAAAATATAGGTTTCTGGGCCTCTGTTCCAGAGATGCTGACTCAGTTATGTTGAGCTGAGGCCTGTGAGTTTACATGACGAGCAATTTCTAATGTTATGCTGAAGCTGCTAGTCCTGGGACCACATTTGGAGAACCATAGCTCATGGGTAGCATTTGCTCCAATGAAGCGAGCCCTTCATCTTCAGATATATTCCAACTTTCTTATCCTCTGGGACTTAGTCTCTTCCTTCTGTTGATAATGCCCTTCCCATAATCTCTGCTGAAATTCTATCCTTCCAGGCCATATTCAAATGCCTTCTTCTTTAGGACCTCTTTCCTGATCTATCCATCCCTTGTGCCCCATTTTGCTTAATTTATCCCTTTTAGAAAAATGAGTCATTGTATTATATATTATAATATTCAGTTGTTTATATCTCTTAATTTATCTAACATTTGTCTTTAAAATATAAAAAAAGTTTGTTTCTTTTTAATTTTATTCTGGATAATTATAGAAATGTTTGCCTCAAAAAATAGGAGAAAATAAAAACACAAAGTCATTTTGAGGACAATCAGGGGAATTTGAATATGAACTAGGTATTACATGATATGATGGAATTATTGTTAATTCTGTTTAATGTAATAATAGCCAGGGTTGTTAGATTTTAAAAGTTCTTGGTTAGAGATGCTTATGAAAATATCTGCATATGAAATGGCATATTGCCCGAGATTTGTGTTTAAATACTCCAGTAAACAACCAAAAATTGGAGGAGGATAGACAAAACCTAATTGGGGAAATAGATGAGTGAATTGTTGCAATAGAGTTCATTTTATGCTATATTTGTGTGTTGGAAATTTTTCCATAGTAAAGCAAAAACAAATAAGCACATATATGTGTCTTAACATTTACACGCATACACACACATATATAGAGAGAAATCAATTTTAAGGTTCTTCAGTTCAGGGATTGTGGTCATTTTTTTTTTTCAGTACTTCACAGAATATAGAGTAGTGCCTGGATCTAGGCAGGATGCTATACCTAATAACTAGCTGTGAAAAGAACAGTAGAGGCAAACAGCAGCAATGGAAACAGTTTCCGTAAGTGGTGCTTAAGCCTTGAGGCTCAGGAGTCCATTACTAATTCTCCTCCTTACTAGCATTGCAGTCCCTGGCAAGTCTTTTAACCTCATAGGGGTCTTAGGGTTCTCATCTGTAAAACAGAAGTAATTAGAGTAGTTACTTTGTAGAGTTCATTTCTTTAACAAATACTTTGGTTAAGGGAGAACTGTGTTCTAAGCACCCTTGTAACTGTTAGGGGTACAGTTGTTGTTGTTTGGGCACTAAGTCATGTCTAACTCTTTGCAGCCCCATAGACTGTAGCCCACCAGGCACCTCTGTCCATGAAAATCTCCAGGCAAGAATACTGGAGTGGGTTGCCATTTCCTTCTCCAGGGGATCTTCCTGACCCAGGGATCGAACTCGCATCTCCTACATTAGGCAGATTCTTTAGCGCGGAGTCATCAGGGAAGCAAAATTCCTTTCTTCAAAGAGGTAACAGTTGGCAAAATATACAGGATGTTGCTGTATTGTGCTTAATCGCTCAGTGGGGTCTAATTCTTCGTGACCCCATGGACTGTAGTCTGCCAGGCTCCTCTGTCCATGGGGCTCCTCCAGGCAAGAAAACTGGAGTGGTTTGCCATGCCCTTCCCTAGGGCAGCTTCCCAACTCAGGGATCGAACCCAGGTCTCCCACATTGCAGGCAGATTCTTTATAGTCAACCACCAGGGAAGCCCAAGAATATTGGAGTGGTTAGCCTATCCCTTCTCTAGGGGATCTTCCAGACCTAGGAACTGAACCAGGGTCTCCTGCATTGCAGGCAGATTCTTTACCAACTGAGCTACCAGGGAGGCCCATAGAGGATGTTAGAAAATGCTAAATGCTGTGAAGAAATTAGGCAGAAAAGGGAAATGGGATGTACTGGGGTAGGGGTGGGGATTGTATTTGCAATTTTACCCTGGATTCTTGGGCAGGGTCCCTGAACAGGTGACATTTCAACAAAGATAGGGAGATAGTAATGTGTCTATCTGGGAGATGAATGTCCAGCCAGGTGGAAGGGAGGGTAAGTGCAAATGTCCTGAGACAAAACAGTGCCTGGTGTGTTTGAGAACTAGCAAGTAGCAGCATTATTTGTCTGCACAGTGGCTTTGGCGTGGAGTCATCATACCCTAAATCAGAGGCAGCACACTTTTTCTGTAAACGGTCATATAGCAAATAGTTTTGGATTTGTGGGCCATGTAGTTTCCATCACAATTACTCAACTTTGCCATTGCAGCATGAAAGCAGGCACAGATAATACACAAATGAATGAACATGTCTGAGTTCAATAAAACTTTATTTACAAAACAAGTGGTGTCTGGATTGGGTCTGCGGGCCGCGGTTTGCTGACTCTTGCTCTAAATACATCTTTCATTCCAAGATTTTGGAAAATGAAAGAAAGATGAAAAAAGAAACACATAAAACAAAGGTACTGTTTCTTTATAATTCGTCTTCTAACTTTGGTTTTAGAGCACCACCACGTCTGTCAAAAAATTCCTTTGGTGTATGGTGTGGAATTCCTTTCATGGCCTCAGCTCTGTTCATATCTTCTAATTCAGGCTTTGCCTTTTCCTCTTCTCTTAATTCATCTTCATAATTTCTAATTTCTCTGCTGCTTCACTCCCTTCCTCACTGCCCTAGCCTTCTCTCTTCCTCAAGTTTTCTGTTTTTATTTGCATTTTAGCACTCTTTCTGTTCATTTTCAGTCCCTCTTTCAGTTCAGTTCAGTTCAGTCGCTCAGCCGTGTCTGACTCTTTGAGACCCGATGAATCACAGCACACCAGGCCTCCCTGTCCATCACCACCTCCCGGAGTTCACTCAGACTCACGTCCATCGAGTCAGTGATGCCATCCAGCCATCTCATCCTCTGTCGTCCCCTTCTCCTCCTGCCCCCAATCCCTCCCAGCATCAGAGTCTTTTCCAATGAGTCAACTCTTCGCATGAGGTGGCCAAAGTACTGGAGCTTCAGCTTTAGCATCAGTCCTTCCAAAGAAAACCCAGGGCTGATCTCCTTCAGAATGGACTGGTTGGATCTCCTTGCAGTCCAAGGGACTCTCAAGAGTCTTCTCCAACACCACAGTTCAAAAGCATTAATTCTTCGGTGCTCAGCCTTCTTCACAGTCCAACTCTCACATCCATACATGACCACTGGAAAAACCATAGCCTTGACTAGACGGACCTTAGTTGGCAAAGTAATGTCTCTGCTTTTGAATATGCTATCTAGGTTGATCATAACTTTTCTTCCAAGGAGTAAGCATCTTTTAATTTCATGGCTGCAATCACCATCTGCAGTGATTTTGGAGCCCCCCAAAATAAAGTCTGACACTGTTTCCACTGTTTCCCTATCTATTTCCGATGAAGTGATGGGACCGGATGCCATGATCTTAGTTTTCTGAATGTTGAGCTTTAAGCCAACTTTTTCACTCTCCTCTTTCACTTTCATGAAGAGGCTTTTTAGTTCCTCTTCACTTTCTGCTATAAGGGTTGTGTCATCTGCATATCTGAGGTTATTGATATTTCTCCTGGCAATCTTGATTCCAGCTTGTGTTTCTTCCAGTCCAGCATTTCTCATGATGTACTCAGTTCAGTTCAGTTCAGTCGCTCAGTCGTGTCCGACTCTTTGCAACCCCATGAATAGCAGCACGCCAGGCCTCCCTGTCCATCACCATCTCACGGAGTTCACTCAGACTCACATCCATCGAGTCTTTGATGCCATCCAGCCATCTCATCCTCGGTTGTCCCCTTCTCCTCCTGCCCCCAATCCCTCTCAGCATCAGAGTCTTTTCCAATGAGTCAACTCTTCTCATGAGGTGGCCAAAGTACTGATGTACTCTGCATAGAAGTTAAATAAGCAGGGTGACAATATACAGCCTTGACATACTCCTTTTCCTATTTGGAACCAGTCTGTTGTTCCATGTCCAGTCCTAACTGTTGCTTCCTGACCTGCATACAGATTTCTCAAGAGGCAGGTTAGGTGTTCCGGTATTCCCATCTCTTTCAGAATTTTCCACAGTTTATTGTGATCCACAGTCAAAGGCTTTGGCATAGTCAATAAAGCAGAAATAGATGTTTTTCTGGAACTCTCTTGCTTTTTCCATGATCCAGCAGATGTTGGCAATTTGATCTCTGATTCCTCTGCCTTTTCAAAAACCAGCTTGAACATCAGGAAGATCACAGTTCACGTATTGCTGAAGCCTGGCTTGGAGAATTTTGAGCATTACTTTACTAGCATGTGAGATGAGTGCAATGGTGTGGTCGTTTGAGCATTCTTTGGCATTGCCTTTCTTTGGGATTGGAAGAAAACTGACCTTTTCCAGTTCTGTGGCCACTGCTGAGTATTCCAAATTTGCTGGCATATTGAGTGCAGCAGTTTCACAGCATCATCTTTCAGGATTTGAAAGAGCTCAACTGGAATTCCATCACCTCCACTAGCTTTGTTCGTAGTGATGCTTTCTAAAGATCTTCACAACCCAGATAATCAGTCCTTTTTAGTGTCATATTTAATGGGTTTGTTCGGTGAAATACATCAGGACCTGAAACATACTGAGCAAGAAACCGTGGTTTTATTGGTAATATCACTGCTACCCAGGGTGGAGCTCCACTGTTAGCATCTGTACTTTGGATAGACTTCTGTTGCCCTTGATGCTGAGAGTCTGACTCCACTGAGTGTTTGAGGGAACAAGGCTTCTTATGGGAGGGAGAATGAGAGTAAAGAGGAGTAAATTTGGAAGGGGTCAAAAGTTGACAGGTCAGGGCTTACCCAGTGGCTCAGTTGTAAAGAATCCTCCTGTAGTGCAGGAGCCACAGGAGATGCCGGTTTGATCCCTCAGTTGGGAAGATCCCCTGGAAAATGGCAACCCACTCCATTATTCTTGCCTGGGAAAAATACCATGGACAGAGGAGCCTAGTCAGCTACAGTCCATAGGGTTACAAAGAGCTAGACTTAGCGACTGAGCATAAGCATGAGCAAAGTTGATGGGCCAGGACTTCCTATGTATGTGCATATGTTTGGGCAAGTACGTGGAAACACTATCTGTGTTTTGCAGTCCAGGGTGGATGCAGGCTATGCCCGCAGCAGTGGAAGAATACAGGCATCCTCCCTTACTTACACTTTGAAAAGTCTACCGTAACTGAGTGTGCCTTATGATTACAAGCGATTAGAGACCATCAGTAAATGAACTGAGATTTCAATCATGAAATGCAAACTCTCTTGTGAAATGCAAACCTAGTTTCACATATTAATTGCTTCTAATTACAGAGGAACATTTTAGCCAATTAGCTTTTGGAATTTAAGTGTAATCAGAAGGATAATTCAAAGATTTGCTAATTGCTTCCCCAATTGCAGCTGCTTACATTTAGTGCAGACATATCCTCTGTGTGCATGGTTATGCATGTGCCCATAGGGACTGAGAGGCCCAAAACTCCTCTGTTACAGTTGTGTGGACAGCAGTCACCCATCCCTTTGAAATTATCACGTGAAAGAAATGCAGGTAGAATGAGGGCAATAAGAGAGAATAAGAATGTTAGATGTTCTAAATCTGACTTGACGGCTGAAGGTGTTGGTTTATGTCATGATGTCTCCAGATTTCTTGGATACAAGACGACTATGGACTCATATAGCTTTAGTCTTCTGCGTGTGCTTGTGTGTGTGCTCAGTTGCTTCAGTTGTGTCCAACTCTTTGGAACCCTATGGACTATAGCCTGCCAGGCTCCTCTGTCCATGGGATTTTCCGGGCAAGAATTCTGGAGTGGTTGCTGCGCCCTCTTCCAGGGGATCTTCCCGACCCAGGGACTGGACCTGAGTCTCCTGCATTGCAGGTGGATTCTTTACCACTGAGCCACAGGGGAAGCCCTGGTCTTCCATGATTCATGGCCGACTCCCAAGATTCCTGATAACCTGTCATGATTTCATGGAAGGTGGGATCTGTACAGGAAAAGGTAAAGCATCTGCTGGTAGAAGGGCCAAGTGAGATTATCAACACTGCAGCAGTCAGAAAATGAATGTTATGGTCTGGCAACTGCTCTTGTAGACTATGGGTGTTTGACCACCTCTTGACAATTTTTTCCACCCAATCTTTTTCATACCCCTCCCTTATTTTCATGGTTTTTCCTACAGGATTGGCCTCACTTTCTGGACATCTGAGTGAGTCCCTCTTTTCTCTAATTACGGAGGTAGCTCTTTTCTCTCTCAACTCATAGCAGGGGGCCTCCTGCTTTTCTCTGTTCCTGCCTCATCTTGCTCCTTCTCTTGCTCAAAGGAGACTCTCAACAGGAGTCTTCCTACCCATGCTGCTGATTGAATTTTGTAATTAGAAAGATTATTCTTTTGGCATCTCAAGCTAAATGCTGCAATCCTCATTATTATATAACAACTCACCAGTCAGAACTTGCTCATCAATTTCTCTTCCTTCTATATCATTTTTTCTTCATATAGAAAAAAAGCTTTTCTTTTTTTTTCTACCACCCCTTTTTCCACAAAATACAAGCTGTTATACATTGTGTACAGAGATGGTGCTGTTGACAGAGGTATTTCATGGGCTTACTTCAGTGTGAACTCTTACTTGGCTTTGTTTTTTGCCCTGTTGGTAGCTTACATCACACTTCTATACACTCAATCCTGTGGATAGGAAGGAGATGAAGAGAACACTTTCCAGGGAAAAAAAGGATGTCAAGGGATTTAACTGACTTTGAGAAAGATGTGTTTGTGGTTGCTTCTTCTTGACTCTGCTTGCTGGGGTGTCTCATTCTCAGGGCAAATGCTGCCTCGACAATGTGGTTCCCTTCACAGCATCTTGGCTGAAAGTTCTCATTACTTTTGTCCAAAGAAAGGAAATCCCTAAGGAGAAGGCATAAATCAATGATAATAACACTCTGCCATGTAGAATTTATTGCTTTGGCCACATCAAGCTGAGTTTGGGGTATCTCTATTTGGTCACTTCTTTCTGTAGCAGAGTTCCCTGGGTCCCTGTTTTCCTGAGGTCCACTATGTTCCCAACAGACCAGAATGTCCTTGCAAGATCCTTATTATGGCAGTTATTGTAATTTCCTATCAGGAAACCTATGTAAAAAAGATGTCAAACATGCCTTCCATAGTGACAACGTGAACAATTTAACAGATTTGTGTTCAAGGCATGTTCTCATTAAGTGCAGGCTTCATTAAAAGTAATTAAAACTTGGCAAATATTCTTTTTGGATGATTAATAGGCCATCTCCACTTCTCCTTTTGGGAGGTCAGTTGCCAGTTACCAAAAATGAAACACCTGCCTTTACATCAACGTGGCTGCTGCTCGAAATTTAGCAGCATGCAGCATTCCCGAAGCTGTTAAATATGTCTGCCGTGCCAAAAAAAATGGGGCCTTATGTTTACCTAAGTCCTGAATAAATACGGTGGATTTGGGGACACAAATCTGATTAAATATTAGGCCAATATGAAAAACTAAGTTAGCTGACTTAGGTATATATAATTTATAAAGAATATAAAATTAGATGGCAGTGAACGGTCATTTTAGTGGTATAAAAAAACACATTGAAGAGAAAGTGTCTCTCAATTTGAATCCCAATTAATGTAATTAGTCTTTTACAAGCTCAGTTTCAGGGAGCTCAGTTTCAGAGTCCCCATGACTTCTGAATGAACCAAGTGAGCATTTTGTATTAACTTTACCCGAGGTAGGAAGATGAGATTATACAAGATAGAAAACGCGGCTTAATACTTTATGATTTTTTCCCTCCCCAGGTAAAGTATCCATTAGAGAGGACATTGTATTATTCCTTGGTCAGTTCACTGTCCACCTGAAACCTTTCCCTAGTTGCTCTCACGT
This sequence comes from Ovis aries, assembly GCF_016772045.2. Classification (NCBI taxonomy): domain Eukaryota; kingdom Metazoa; phylum Chordata; class Mammalia; order Artiodactyla; family Bovidae; genus Ovis; species Ovis aries. Next base: position 30,828,654 of record NC_056055.1, on the reverse strand, counting down.
TTCATACATGAGAGGGCCCATGTTCCCTTGGAAGCCAAAAGGTGGTGATTGAACCAAACTCAGCGTGAGGTCCAGAGGTGGTTTCTGATTCTTTCAGTTTACTCTTCCTGTCCCCTCTGGTCCAGATCTCTTCACAACCATTGTTTTCAACCTTCAGAAGTGTATGAGGGACATGCATTTATATACAGATAAGGCCACAGAGGCCCTGAAGTTTCAAATGACTTGCCCAAGTCACAGTCGGTCAGCTGGAGCCCTCTCGGTGGGAAGGGTGGAAGAGAGTCTGGCCTGGCGAGGACCTCTCCCTTCCCCTGGCCTGTTAGGTTATTGGCCCATGGCTGAGGCAGAGCACTGAAAAGGGAATTCCTCTCTCGACTGTCAGGCACAAATGCAGAGTTCACAGGCCTCCACTCTCCCACAGACGAACATGTGTTTTTGTGGAAAGACCACACAGAGTCGGGATCTCTATGCTGCTTCCAGATCTGGCCTGCACTGGCCCATGTAGCCCGAGTCAAATTATAGAACCAAGGCCACATTCAGCTGGAAGGAATTTAGAGATTGCCTCTGCTGGTGCATCAGAACCACCAGGACAGCTTATGAAAGCAGATTCCTGGGCTTCAGTCCCAAGACTCTGACTCAGTAGGTCTGGGGTGGCCCTGAAGATCTGCTTTTCTAGTAAACTTCCAAAGCATGTGAGTGCCGCCAATCCAGGCACCCCATGTGAGCAACACTGGGCTATGGTAACCTCAAGATAGGTCAGCAAATGTTTTCTTAAGGGCCAGTTAGTAAATATTTCAGGCTTAGCAGGCCACATGGTCTGTGCTGCAACTATTCAGCTCTGCTGATGTAGCTGGTAAGTGGCAGTGGACAATCTCTACATGCGTGGGTGTGTCTGTCTTCTGATAACTCTTTATATAAACAGGCGGCCCACAGGCTGTAGCCTGCTGACTTCTCACCATACGCTGACAGTAACTTGAGTTCTTCCCACCACTCCCTGCTTTCAGCTGTAAAATGAGGATGCTATTTCTAGTCTTACTTTTCTCCAGCCCTATGATGAAGAAAAATGGGTTGCAAAGAGTTGGGTACGACTTAGCGATTGAACAAGAACATGATGAAGACAGGGTATAATCATCTAATAAACACTCAGAAAAAATATTTTGTATCATGTTCAACCAGTCCTATATTGTTAGCTATACTGTTTTTAAATACGATACCTTCCTTTAATAATCACTAAACTGGATTTATAAATATTCCCAAAAGACTAAGAGATGACAGTAGGGATCATTTTGAAGGGTAATTTAGGAGTTTTCCTGGTGACAGAAAATAAAAATGTAGAACTCCTCCTATGTCAATAATTCCTCCATGAAGAACAAAAAATGAGTATTTAATGAGGTTAGTCAGACAAAAACAACAAAGTTTATGATGACCTGACATGCTGCCTTTGTAAGATATTCTAATTAAAAAACATTCCATAAACAAAGACATAACCAACAAGTTATATTATTTTTTATTCATGTTAGAATTTCTATCAGTGTTTGAACATTAATATTTAGAGAGTTTGTACATTTTTGCCTTCCGAGGTTTAAAATGAGAACCACACTAGGTCACAAATTGTAACTAATACAACACATTCCACAACTGCAAGAATATTCACTCAATCTCACTCTCTTAACACTGTTAAGACATTTTCTTTTCCTTGCTGTACTTTACAATGAAAAGTGTGCCCCACTCATGTCTCAGCAAAGTTCCAGACATTATGGATTCATCACATATAAATTCTTTAAAAATATACTTCTGTCAAAAGACTTGATGACTACTATGTACACTACAAAAATAAATTTTCATATAAATAAATTATATGGCATACTTTTATCTTTGTAATTGAAATGACACAAACCCATTCCTGCCAAAATTGGCAGACAATGAGACCCAGTTTGAATATTTCCTTTAAACTCCTTACACTAAAACCTACCATGAGTCCTTAATGAAAATGTTATATACTCTGAACTATTTAACATTAGTAAGCACTCTATACAAATAAAAATTCTGTTCAAAAGTAAAACATAGCTGTAATAGTGTTTCCAATAGAAATAAAATCCCTGCATTTTTCTGTTATAAACTGGCATGACAAATACTGTAGGAAAACATTCTTATGATACAAAATTATAAATACCAGCAAAGATTTAAAAAAAAATTAAAACATCCAAAATGAACAAACAAGACAGACAAAATAAAACTATTTTATAAAAGAAAGAGAGAAATCCTGGTTGCCTGCCAGCCCCCGAGTTCTCCCTCTGCCAATGTGACTATCGGAGAAAGTTCTATGCTGTGCAGAAAGCAGGGGCCAGGCAAGCAGTCACGCACCACACAAGCTGGGCTCAGGAAAGGAGCGAGGCATGCCTCGAGCCAGAGGGAAGCAGACCTCCGAATTCTGCATCATCTCTCTCCTGAACGCAGGATATATGTTTTCTGAGCAGAGCCTAGTGTTAGGTAGGTAGACAGTGTAGCTGACAGAGGCACCAAACAGTAGCAGTGGGGCCCCTGGGGCCCCTGGTGTATTAACACATACATCTGCAGCCACAGTCTTGTGGCGAGTTTTAGAGTCTGAGGTCACTACACTGCTGGTACTACTGGGGGCTGTTGCCTTTCGATGAACATTTTCCATGTAAAACAGGAGGCATAATCGGAGTTGCCATTTGTGCACTCCTACAGTAGCTTAGTCTGGGTACCAAGTGCTTCCCAACACTTGCTGGTCTCTGGCTAAGAGCCTAGGAAGACCAAACCTCAGAGCAAGGCAACAGAATTGATATGGAAGCAAATCTTTTAAAATAATGCCTGGTTGAGAGACATGTCTCTATATACATTCTTCATTGGGCGGGGGAGGGTGGTATGCAATTAGCATCTTCCTAGTCTTCAATAAATGTACTAATGATGGTGAGAGGAAGGAGATGAGTTACTTTAGGAAGCATGCACCTATAATGTTAGTATTAACATGTGGAGAATCATCCTTCTGAAGCTCATATCCTATAGAATTTCTGACTCCATATCACCATATTGGATGTTCACTATATAAAGAGGATGCAAACAAATCCAGAAAGCCCCAACCAACTGTGCAATTTAGCAAGAGAGGGAGTTTAAATTGTAGGGACTCAAAACATCACCTCTGGGCTAATTGTAGACCCAGAATTAAGAGGTCATTGTCTCCAAAAGACTTCTAATCCACTTGGGTGGTGGTGGTGGGGTGTGCGTGTGCGTGTGTGTGTGTATGTGTGCTGTGTATGTGTGTGCTATGTGTTGGTTCCAAGAGAGGTATAATGAAGGCTGCATACTTAGAGGATATGCTCACAGCCCAGCTGAGGCTCCCCACTAGGGAAGTTTTCTAGGTTTTAATACCAATGAAGATGAAGAGGTGTGAGCTCTGTACCCTGAGGTTCCAACATACACCACAATGGTCCATGCAAAGGAACTCATCTCCTCTGAAGCATGAGCTGGAGTGTCTGGATGGCAGCCAATGATCTGAAGAGATGCCCTGAACTTGAAGCGAATCTGGCAAAAGGATAAGGCGATGTTTAGGGCTAGCCCTCCACCACCACTAGCACTAGAAAAATCCTGACTCTTCGGCCTAAGGCAGAGCCCACCAAAGGTTACAGACAGTAAAAAGAAACAAAAAAAAAAAAAGAAAGAAAAAAAATCACAGTACAGTACATTAGGAAATCACACACGTGTTCATACACACAGCCAAACAGGAGAATCGCACCCAACTACACCTAGAGAAGCCACTGGGGTTAACGTGCTTTCTTCATATCTGCTCATTAAACAACAACAAAATTATCACGCATAGCGTGTTTGGAAGTTAACAGTAACATTTCATACTACCACAGGGTTGTGATATGCAAATTTAAAATATTTTAAACAGAAACCTTTACAAAATAATCCTATTACATAAGCAATATTTGCATAGAATTATACAGGTAAATTATACAATATTTAAGCAGCAGCAACATATGCTGAAATTTAAGACTAAGTTAAGCTTGGCTGTGGCACAGAGACCAATGTACACACAGGGAGGGGCCCCTTTGTGATCCCCCCACTGCCCACTCTGGAGGCAGGAGTGGAGAAACCCCAGTAAATCACACTACTTTACATCCATTCCTTCGTATATTACATATGTGTACACCTCTTAAATATTTATAGAAATATTTCACAAAATAATACAATCAGTTACAGTAACGATGAACTGCTCTCTGGCACAGCACACCCTTCTAATTCCGCGTTTCTCTTCAAGCAGTTCTGGTGGGGTGGGGTAGGGGTAGGGAGGGGCTTCCAATCTTTGGCCTCTTTGCTTCAGATTTTACTCACCCTTTAAAAGAAAAAAGGAAGTCAAATAAAGTAACAGGTCTATGAGTTCATATTTATAAAGCACAAACACAGGCAAAATGAGTCTGAGGTACAGAAATCAGGATGGTGGGGGCTGGGGTGAGGGCATGAGGGGCTTCCAGGGGCAGATTAGGATCCCTTCCTTGATCTGGGGGCTGGGGACAGGGATGTGGTCATTTTGTGATGTTCGTTCATCAGACATTAGAAGACTGGAAAATAGGCGAAGGGGCAGCTGAGATGCACCAACACCCTCCCTCCTCCACAAGGTTACAGTACGCGAAGCGAGAAGTGAAGCTGCTCAGTCACGTGCGACTCTTTGCAATCCCATGGCCTGCAGCCTACCAGGCTCCTCCATCCGTGGAATTTTCCAGGCAAGCGTACTGGAGTGGGTTGCCATTTCCTTCTCTAGGGGATCTTCCCGACCAGGGGTTTGAACCCAGGTCTCCCACATTGCAGACAGACACTTTATCCTCTGAGCCATCAGGGAAGCCCAGTAAGGGACAGACCCGATTTAGAATTCCACTGATTCTCCAAGGATGACTAAGCTTGAATAGGAAGCCCTGTCTGTGGGTTAAGAGGTCACTGTTTGTGACACAGGGGCCCCAGGAGGTTGCTCTGTCTGCAGCCCTCTAAGTCCCCGAGAGCATGTGTGCCCAGTTGTGTCCAACTTTGGGACCCTATGGTCTGTAGCCCACCAGGCTCCTCTGTTCATGGAATTTTCCAAGCAAGATAACTGCAGTGGGTTGCCATTTCCTATTCCACGGGATCTTCCCCACCCAGAGATCAAACCCACGTCTCCATGGAAGTGGAGGGACCACTGAAGAGCCCCGCCCCCCTGCCCACCGACCCCGCCCACCTCAGTTGGAGCCGCTGCCCTGGCGTCTCTCCTCACATTCCACGTCCTGCAGCTCAATGACCTCCACCTTGGGTTCCCTCCTCTCACACCGGACATTAAAAGGCACATGGGGGTCCTCAAACAGCCCGTGGTCAGTCTCGGGGTAGTCCTCGTAGCCTGGGCAAAGCCCGCTTCGGGGGTTCCGACTGGGCCCAGGCCCAGGGGCGGGGGGAGGATGCACGGCAACAGTCACGGATGCCGAGGCCGTCACGGTGGTAATGGGCTGGCAGTAGCTGGGCATGGAGCTGCCCATGGCAGTGAACGCTGGGTTGTGATGCCGAGGGTTGTGAGAACGGGCTCCCCGGGGGCCCGTGCGGTCCCTATTGCTAGGGCCAGAATGCCCTTCAGTAGAAATTTCGAAAGCGTCTCTGCGCGGCTTATAGGGAGGTGGCCTCAAGCATTCTCTGGGGGTTTCTCTTCTGGGCTGCTGTCCTGGCTGTCCAGGTGGCAGGGTCCTTGAGTCCAGGTGGGACTGCTGTCGAGGATTTGAGAGTGGGTGATGCCTCGGTTCAGGATGGACCACCTGCAGAGGGCAAGGGCAGGTTGAAACAGGCCCAGTGCTAACCCCAGGCTGGGCGCCACCCCCTGCTGTTCCAGCCCCCTCTTCTTTCTTGGCTCTGGATCCTGCCTGGCCACCCACACACAGCTCTTTCTGAACTAGAGCTCAGTCAACCCCACAAGTGGCTGGGAGTGCCCCGGGGAGCTAACAAGGGCCTTCTACCCACAGATGAAAAACCCATTCTCTTTGAACCTCAACAACGTGGCAGAGGAGCGCTCTACTTGGACCCTGCGTGTAGGCTTTCTCTGGCACAGCTGGCTGGATGCATCGGGCTGCAGCCCATAAATGCAGGGCTGTGGTCTAAGCATCCAGCTGCCTCCCTCCCACAGTCTGCCACCCCACCCTGCTGGGTAGAGTCAGATCTGGAGTTCCTCCTCTTCTAAAACTGCCAAATGCCTGGCCCTGGCTCACCCACACGCAGGACGTTGCCAGGACTGTCTATACCTACACTGTTGAATATGGCTATTTACATTTAAGTTAACTGAAATTAAAATTTCAGCCCCTTAGTCACACTAGCCACATTTCGAGTGCTCAACAGCCACATGTGGGCAGTGGCTGCTGCCCGGGAGAGTGCAGGCAGAGAGAGCATTTGCATTGTCATAGAAAGTTCTATGGGGCAGCACTGCTCTGTCCTGTTGTTAGGAATCTGGTTTCTGGGTCTCTATACAAAGCACGGAGCAACACAGTGGCCACATCAATCAAAAGAACCGTGACCAACTTCAAAGTCGTTCAGCTTGTACCTATTTTTAGGCTCCCGCTGAACAAAACCAGATTCACACTGCAGCTCAGCAGGCATCGTCACGGGGGGTAAGAGGAGGAAAATTTAGGTTATTTGGTTGGCCTCTCTCTCTTTCATGGAAGGGCAGCTCCGGCCTGGGACTGGAATACCCATTTCCTGGAGGGACAGCAGGAGGCCCCCAGTTGGAGAAACATTAGCCTTAGAACCTTCCTTGGGTTTTGTGTGCTGTGCTCCAGGCCTGGGGGGCTGAGAACATCCTAGGGAGTACAGAGAGGGGAGAATGTAGCTGGCGCTCTCAGAGCCTCTGAGAAGAGGCTCCTGGGCTGCTCATGGTTTTCCTGAATTACTTAAGGCTGGTTCTCAGCTTCTCTGCTCCTTCCAGCCACCTAGAATGCGCGCTTGGAGCCATAAAAGCTTCCGGTAAAGTCTCAGACAATAGTGACTGAAGTAATTTTATACTAAGGGCAATTAAAGGTAACAGAGGTGGAAGGGAAAAAAATAACTTCTGCTGGCAATGAAAATACCATTATATTTTAAAATAAGTATCATCCTACAATGTATGTAACTTTAAAATAAGGGTGGGAGGGTGGGTAGGGAAGCAAGGTATGCTTTACCTCTGGTTCTTAAACAAGATATATGGTGATGGATGCTTTGTGTAATCTCCATTACTGGCCCCTGCCCTTTTCAATCCGTAGATACAACCATATGAAATTGACATTTCTATAGTATGATTCCACCTAACCTATACTTTTTTTTTTTGGTATCCTGTGCTTTGCTGTTCAGAGCAGGCAGAGGCTGCCTCCTGGGGTGACTTATGACTTACAGTGGAGCGAGCGAAGACAGGGTTTTCTGTGGCTTCCACGATCACTTGGTGGGCAGGGCCCCCAACACCCTGCTGGGCCTCGTAGTGCCGCAGCTCCTCACTGATGCCTGACACTGTCGTCTGAGAACTGTACTCCGAGTCAGAGGAATCAGACCCGTTGTTTGTGTGACCGGCAGGTACAGCAAACCGGACCACGCTGGGGGGTGGCTCAGGAGAAGGTGTGGGCAGCCGGTTCAGCCCATTGGCTGGAGACACCTATTTAAGGGGATTCCGTATGTCAGGTGTTATCATCCATTTACCCAGTGGCTACACTCAAGGTTCAAAGCACAGTACTGTTTAGGGGTTGCTGCTCTCCCTCACTCCCCCCTCTTGGCCCCCCACACTACTCTGTATTCACTTAGCCCAATCCTTGCCACATAGAGGACTCTTGGGCATGACAGATGGAGCAAAAGGACTGCCCTCTGCTTTCACAAACTAGAAAGGCAGGTTATGCCCTTTTCATTATTCATCTTGAGTGGAAAATGCTTTATTGATAGAGACCTATAACACTTAGGTTGCCAATCACCAGGTTTCAAAAAACCAAAATAAAAGCAACCTAAACCAAAATAAAGGCAACCTAAACCAAACCAAACCAACACAACATCCTCCAACACTAATAAACTGAAGATAAAAAAGGCTATAGTTATTGAGTTGTTTGCTGAAAAAGTAAACAACCAGAAAATGCGGATAAACCTAAGTCTCTAAATTAAGACTGACACCAGGAAAAACAGCATACAGATGGGCCGTGGGCTGCACGTGACGCCAGCCACGATTACTGACCTCAGGATACGGTCCGAAGAAGGCCAAAAGCACTGGCAGCAAAACTAGTCCATTGAGAACACCCAGGAGTGTTAGGATCGCCAGGACAGCAAAGAAGTACCTTAAAGATGAAAGGGAACCAGGGACATTTACCACGGCAATGAAAGGGAACCAGGGACATTTACCACGGCAAGTGAATTAAGGGACCCTTCATGTGCCCGAATGTCAGAGCCCAAAATGAACAAAACCCACACCAGTGAAAAGGCTGTTACAAAACTTCAGTTCAAACCCAGCTCAGGATTACTTTCGTTTTTCTTTTACCCTTCTGACTTTGAGGACTGCATTCCGCAACCCAAAGTGTTAGTTCATGAAGGGAAGGAAAAAAAAATTAGGTTGTTAATTTGCTGAAATCTCATGGCATGTAATGTTATTTATGAATGTGTTACACAAACACAAAAATATGGAATGTGAACTGAATGGCTGAGCAGACTGAAAGCACAAATACAATGCAGAGGGGCCCTGTTCACGAAAACCCAGCAGAAGCAAACAAATGAAGTGAAGGGTGTAGAATTTAAACAATTTAGCCCAGGAGGAAAAGCAGCCCACTTCTGCAGGCAGCTAATCCACTGTGAAATGCTTCTGCATCTTAGAGCAGAATCTCTAATTAAGTCTCCAGTGTATCAGGTAAGGCTTTCCCTGGGCTTTCATTAACCACAACTTTCTGCCTAGAATTCTGTGAGTTCCAGTTTTACCAAATAGCTCCAACTGCGACCTTTTTAGAACACTGGAACCAGCTTTCCGCAAAGAAAACACTGCCCATTCTGTGGTTGCTGGGGCATTTTCGGGGGAGGGCGGCCCACAATGACGGGTTGCTCTGCTGGCCAATCTTTTGTTGAACAATTTAGCATCTCTGAATACTCTTGTTTTGCGTCAGCCAATTCAGACATAAAGGCCGCAGCACCATGAAGAAGAGGAGAGTGCACAAGTGGCCCTGCTTTCCCACCATTGAGGGCTAAGGTCTGGGATCCTTCACGAATACCAAGGTGAACCTGTCAGCCAGGGAGGGTGGCTGGTGGATGTTCCACACAGCTGGAGGCAGAAAGCTACACGCAAGCATGCGTTTCTGTAACTATCGGTTTCTAGGGCAATTTTGCTGGAAGGGGGCTGGGGTGGGGGAGAGCTCAGGATGTTCTGGGAAGAGGGAGGGCAAGATATCTATATGTTAATGGTCCTCTTGATCATAAAACGGAACAGGCTCCAAACTTCGCTGTGCCTATGTAAGTTTCGCTCTTAGATGAAAGGAGAGAGAATCTCTATAAAAATACAAATACCTCACAGCTATTGTAAACACTAGAAACTTCTGAGCTGCATTAGTAAAACCAAGCAGCCGATGTCTTGCACTAATGTAAACTGCTGGAACTTTAGGTTGAGGCATATATCAGCAGCAGGCATTAAGACATTTGCATCCCATCCATCTAACGGTAGAATAAACAGACCAATTAGATTTCTGACGGCTTCGTGTATACAATGTCTGCTCATTTAGTCGACCTCAGTGAGGGCTTTATCAGGTTAATCCATCCAGTTCTAGAAAATGGGAAGCCCTTTTAAGTGCTTGAAATAAGAGCCCTGCTATCTCTGGGAGAGAACAAGAAGCCATGGGTTAGATGAGAGAGTTGGGATCCTGCCCTCCACCCAGGTCCCAGATGGTTGCTCTAATCAGGCTAAGTTTCTTCTCTGTTGCTCCCTTGGCATCCCCCCACAAGGCTGAGTTAGATCCTCTGAGATCCCATCACACTCTGTTTCCCATGGTTTTGAATTGCTTGTGACCTTGTCTCTGCCCCTCATAGACCATAGCTATGTAGAGGGGGACAAGGACAAGGTTACTGCTGTGCTGTTGTGTGAAATGGCACTTATGAGGTGTTCACCATACAGTGTTGAATGAGAAATTACACAAAAGAATCTCTCTTGGATGTAGCGTTTCTACATCATAGAGAAACAACTACTAATGCTCAAATAAAGGAAGAGTCAACATCAAATTAAGAGCTCAAAACAAAGCCTAAACCAAAACCTTCTTCTAGTTTAGGCATATATATCTACCTGATACTGGCCAATGAGGTGTACTAATTGGCTTGCTAATGGACCGATCCTCTATGCTGAGAGGATCAGCAACAGGGCCGTCATCTGGGAGCTGGCTAATAACTCAGACTCCGCTCCCCACCCCCGATGAAGTCTGATCTGCATTTACAGAGAGCCCCAATGATTCACGAGCACATTATAGTTTGAGAAGTACTGGTCTACACCTCTCCACTCACTCTCCACCCAAACGACAGTGAGCCGACCCTGGCACTCATTCTAGGAGGGCTGCATCTCCATAATGATGCCAAGGACCTATCGTTTTTCATAATAGAGAAACTTTGGCTACATTTAAAATCCTTAAAATCCTCTTTTTTTCACTTGGAATTGAAAGTCCTATTACAACATACACAACAGGAAAGCTGGTTTAGATTCTCTCTCCAGATTACCAAAGTGTGCCTAACAATCCAGTCATTTCTCACATTTTATTCTACTTTACTATGGTCCTAATTCTGGACTATCTTTTACTTATTGATGATTCTGGCCTCGACCCTCCACAGAGCAGCAGGGTTACATCTAAGAGCAGGTGTTTAAAAAAGCTGTGGAGGCTCTTCAGAGAAGAAAATGGTCTCTCCCTGTAGTTCTCAAATTCTTTTCAAGAGAAAAACTTGCTCTCCTTTTATACTTCAAAAAGTCAAGTCCTTAAATAAATTCACCAGAAACTGCTTGCCATGAAATCCAAATAGAAAGATGTATCCAAATGAGGCTTGGATTTTAAAAATTTGACACCAAAGTCACACAGTAAATGCTTCTTAAATCTTAGTGGGAACTTGAACATGCAATCAAGGGATGCTGTCTTCACTTCTTAAAAGAATAAAATTTCTGAAAATTTTAGGTATCTGCATGTTTTCCTTTCTACAGTCTTGAAGGACAATGGAAGGTCAAATCTAGTCAGTCAAAGGGAACCAGGTCATTTCCTTCTGTTGATATTTCTAACCTTAATGCCAAGAGCTGGGATGTGGTGTCAAGCTGTACAGCTGCCTTTGTTTCTAGCCCCAAACCCTCCGTCTTTTGTCCTCAGGATATTCCCCAAAACAGCTCTAGAAGACAGCCTGTTCTTATGCCTCTCAGCGTGTACATGCCTGCTCAGCGTGTCCGACTCTTTGCAACCCCACAGACTACAGCCTGCCAGGCTCCTCTGTCCATGGAATTTTCCAAGCAAGGAATACTGGAGTGGGTTGCCATTTCCTACTCCCAGGAATCTTCCCGACCCAGGGATCAAACCCAAGTCTCTTGCGGCATCTGCACTGGCAGGTGGATGCTTTACCACTGTGCCACCTTGGAGTTAATACACTCAAAAGAAAGTGGAGTCACAGATGGTGACAAGCACTTTACAATATATGTGTTTATCAAAACATCATGTTGCACCCCTTACATATATTCAATTTTTGTCAATTATTCCTCAGTAAAGCTGTGGCAGGGGCAGGCTCAGCAGGGAGTAGAGTCCCAATGAAGACAAGCGGCAATCGCCCAGAGACAAAAGGAAATAAGTTACAGAGAACACATTAGAAAACAAGGCTTACCGGACAATGAAATCAAATTCAGATCCTGCAAGCATCAGCACTCCCAGTAGAGTGGAAACGGCACCATCGAGAACAGGCGCAAACATGTGCTCCAGGGCAAGCACAGCCCTGCGGTTCTTGTCACCAATGGCTGTTAGAAAGGCCTGCGCAATGAGAGTTCCGGTGATCAGATTCCTGGATTTCATTTAGTCAATGGCCAGCTTCGTCTTAAATGCTATAAGCCGGTTTCATCTGACTCCACTGTACCCCTCAGATCTTACTGTCTAGCTATTGGAATGTTTAATTGGGGTTGCTCAACTTGGCTAAATCTAGGCTTACATTAAATTGACCTGTTAATAATAATGGATTGTATTTGGTGTTTATGTAAATCTTGAACAACAACAAAGATGGAAAGCGATGCCAAAACTATATTAAAATGAGCAAAATGTTCCCTTCCTTTTACTGTTACTCACCTTGAGTTCACTCCCCATATGACTGATCTAACATTATTCACATGGGAGATGTCTAGCTATGACAACAGCATTCTCCTGATTTTTTGAAAGGTCAAGATCTTACTTTAAAATGGGCTTAACACCGAGGTGCCAAGTACATATTTCCTCATGGTTATACTGAGGTTAGAATTTCTGCCACTGTGTTCAGACTAATATGTTCGTAGGACATGTAAGCACTATTAACATATCACAAGAAATTCAATCAAGCCTGTTCTAAATATGGGTGGACATGGCCCAACTCTTTTGTGTTCTCTAGGTCTTCTAGGTCAAGGCATTGTTGATACCAAATGGAAACCTTATGTAGGTCTTCGTGTATCACACTATTGGCTTGAGAGTATGACCGAAGACCATTTTAACGTGGGTTAGTTACTGTTACACCCTACCTGTTCCCTGCAGTGGGACCTAACAGGGAGGGCTGAGCCTGGCACAAGCTTGCTCTCTGAAAGTGCAAGCTGCTCTGGGATGTGCTGAGAAGAGGGCCTGGAGCCCTTGCAGGTGGCATATGTGTGCTGGGGAAACACACGTCCATTAAGGACTGCTTAATGGATGAATAAATAAAACTACACAGAAGTGTCCCGAGGTGTATGACTTTTCTCTCAAGTGGGGTCTATGTAAGTGACGCTCTTTCAGAGCTGAGGAGACTTTAGGGTCAAAGTAGTTATCTTTTTCTCCTGAGAGGAAGGCACTAAGACGGTCTGGAACCATGCTGTCTGTGGGCCATGAGGCCATAAGGGCCAGAACTGAGTTGATCTTCTTGCATACAACTTATGCTACTGGAACAATAAACTGCCAGATACCCACTGATCCCTTGATGACTTTCACATACAGGATGTGGTAAGAATGCCATGTCCTGTGTGTGGACAGTCTCTTGATGAAGACTTGGGCTAGCAGCACAAAGCCAAGTTGGCTCCTGAGGCTCCTTAAATTCTCAGGATTAAATCTTGCATGAGGAGTAGAGGCGTTCCTTCGTTGCTTATTCAACACTGGTATGGATATTTATGTTCCTACTACCTCAGAGACCCAGGGTGCTGTAACAGTTTAAGAAAAGACATTAAGCATTTCCACCACAAAAATCTGATCTAGGACCACCCTTGTCTGTAATGATAGCCACCAAAAAAACAGTGGTTTTCATTCACATCAGAATAAAATGATGTGTGGATTTTTAACTCACATATAAATTTTTCTTATTTTTAAAAGAAATGATATCATAATTATGTGTTTTCTAAGTTCTAAGCTCTTCTTTTTAAAAATCCCCTCTCCTTCTTCCCAGCTCAACTGAGGAAAGTAATTTGGGTAGGCTCAAAATTTAGAGAACTGTTTCTATACTATCACGTTTTTATCATACACTGGGGGAAGAACAGGTTAACTGCAACAAAACATTCTTTCTGAAATAAAAAAGTTTATAATCCCTAAGCAGCATAAATATGGCCCTGAAAGAGGACAACAGAAAGTAGCAGACACCCACGTGTAGACACCCACAGGCCACGTGCTGAGCCCGATGCTGGAGATTGCGGAAGCAAGGCTGAAAGTAATCTGATCCAAGCCCAGTGCTAGGTTTCCTGGCCAAGCCTTCCAAACATCAGCATTTATTCAGTCAATAAGTATACTGAATGCCAATGTAAACCTCAGGTCTTAGGCTACAAACACAAGTGTGGATGGAGCATGATTTACACATCACTGTGGGGCTTTTAAATAATTCTCTGATAAACGTATACGACGGACTTGTCTCATGGATTAGACTCCTCCTGAAGTTTACCCTCCTTTTTCACAAGACTGGGCCCACAGAGAGAGGGGAAAGATTCCTATGGACAGCAACACTAGTTCTTTTATGTTCTGTTGTCATGAATTTGGAGGGTGGGAGGTTGAAGGAACTGGGGTGGGGGGTGGTGCTCAGATGGGGAGTTCATTAGCCCCGGGGTATTTCCTTAGCTGCCAGTTCACCTCACCCTCAACTATGCCTGCCCACCATGCCTGTGGGTGTGGTCTCATGTTATTCCCGCTTTATTACTGTGGTTTTAAAGATTGTATGTATTTGTGTACACACATACTTATATAACATCTGTCTAGGAACAGCTAACACCTTTAGGACCCGTGACACAGCTGACAACAGCAAATAAGCAGAATCCTGGGCCCACTCGGACACACCAAGGACACTGTCTACTGCTGACACAGCCCGGCTAACTTCCACCTTCGATGACCTGCTTCTTAGATTCCCTCAGAGGGAAAGGAGTCCAGCTGAACTGCAGCCACTCCTGGGGAATGTCTGTGTTCCCAAGCTTTCTGCTGTGATATGTGTCAGATGTCCTCCTTGAAGGTGGAGAAAATGAAAAGGTTCCCAACTTGTAAACTAAAAGAGCTTGCAGAGAAGGCAACCTATCTCCCATACCAGAGCGACATGAACAGTGAATTCCACTCCAATGCCAACGGAAGCAATCAAGATGACCACAGGCACGGCACTCAGCTTGATTCCAATGAGGCCCATCATGCCGAAGAGCTCAACTGTCATCAAAGCCAAGACTGTCACCTTTAAAAAAACACAGAGGATGAGTGGCTGGGCACAAACACACTCTGGGCGTTGCAAAAATTCTTTCCAAATTATTTCATGAGTGTGATCTATAAAGAGTTATACAGATACATACTTATTGCTGGCTACAAATTTAATATGGTTTAAAACAAGGTGTTTCCTACTGTTTTGATCTTAACCATCAGAGACCATCCTTCAACTTGTAACTGAGCTGAAACTTTTTTGGTTGCCTTGCCCTCCATCCTAAAGAAAGTTGATAGGACGGACTGAATAAATATTCTTTTACGTAGAAGTCACTTTGCTTTTGTTTGGAAAGCCTGTGGGGTGAGTGAGGATGACTTAGGAGAAAGGGGATGTATGGTCAGCTGATGCGGGTCAGGTTACAGCCCCTTCACTATGAAGAAATGTGGAGTCACTGGGGTGGACAAAGCAAACAGGGAAAAGCTTTTATTTGCCATTCTTTCATCTGCCTTGTAAAAATTTCTAGGGAGATGGAAAGAATCCGTTGAGGTAGACTTTGGAGTTTTTTGGGCCAAAGAGGAGAAAATACAAATAAAACAATAAACTTTACAAGGGAAGGAGAGAATGATCTTTCCTTCTGGGGGTGGGGGACAGCAGGCAGTGAAGGGCGAGCAGACAAGCACAATAAAAGTTCCCTTTGCTTTCTTTTAATAAGCTAATGAAAAATGGATAACATCAATTGCTTAAGTACCATGAAAACTCCTACAGACTAAACATTTACCTTTAAACATACCTGCTGTACAGACTTATGGTGCAGAAACAAGACCTGGTCTCTGTTTTTATAATTTTGGCATTTTGAAGGCTATACCACAGTTCATGGAATTTAAACACTGCCATGATTTTATTAGACTCTACATGAAACTAGCTTCAAACCTGCAAGCATTATACTTGGTGAAAGAATGTAAAAAAAAAAAGATTGGCAATACTTTATCATTTCTCCCTAAGAGTTAAAACAAATACACCACACAAAACCATGTCTAAAATGATTTATCCATATACCACCGTCCAAACTTCTCTAACTATCTCTCCATTTAGAAGAATCTTCTCTATATTTGGTATGGGTGTCATAACAAAATGACACTTGAATTAAAAAAAACAATTAGTTATGCTTTGAATGTTTGTATCAATATACATTCAGCTCTATTATGGAAAGTGTGCTCAAAAACTCCTCTATCTTCACCTAAAAAGTTTAATGCTATAGGAGAAGGGACATAAGATTAAGGCCATTAAAGACTCTACCTAAGCATGAACCTCGCCACCTCCAGTAGAATAAATACAGTATGGATGATGCAATCTATACCCTCCTCCCGAGGCCCAGACATAAACAAAACTTCCCGGCTGCAGAAAGAGCTATGCTGAAAGGAATTTGACTTCCACAAAGACCCTTAGAATAAACTCACAATGATCCCTGCCGTCCAGGGGTTCAGGAGGAAGACGGCGCACACAAGGAACGTGCAGGCCAGCACCACGCTGATGGACAGGAGGAGCCAGTGGCGGAGGCCGATGTACTGCTCCCAGAAGAGGAAGGGGTAGCCGTTGGGATAGCTGGAGAGCCCCAGGCTCGTGTAGTTATTGCAGATGGTTCTGACTTTTTCAATGGCTTCAACGAAGTCCGAGGTGTCACGCAGGCCGTTGAGGTAGAAAGGGAACTGAGCATATTCAATGGGCTCTGCTGCAGGGACTGCACAGAAAAGACAACAGGGAGAGGGCCCAGGAGTCAGGGGCTTCCGGCAACACTGAGAAAGGCAAACAGGCTTCATCTGAAGGTGGAAAAAAGGCAGCAAGTGTCCCACCGTTTACCTCCCAGACATGAGTCCCCAGATTCTCCATAAGTGCAATGAGAAGAGAAAGAACGCAGCAAGAAAGTCTGCTTACTCCTCTTCTTTCAATGTGAGGGACAAACAATACCAGCGACAGTCTTGATCGTGTTAAGGTCTTGACAGTTTCAGTCTTTGGTTTAAAAAATTTTAAAAGATAATCAACTTTTGATTTTGGGGGGGCGTTGCAGATGGAGGAGGAGACTGTGATCTATGTATTGATTTACCCTTAGATTTTAATCTTCTAGAAGCAGTCATTGTTTGCAATGGGTCTAAACAACTTAAGAATTCAATTGTGGTAACATTTTCTTCTGTTCAACTGACACAAGTGAAAACACTAAGTTCAAACCATTTTACTTAATCACTTATGAGAACAAAATAACTCGAAAGTCATGCTTTACTGAGAAAAATGCTTAACTTATCCTTTTAGTGATCTTACACACTTAAACCTTCCATGCTTCTTTTTTAATGCAATGCTAAGTCTTCAGCAGCAGGGGAAGAAATCCTCACACAACAAGCATTTAGTTACTGCCGTTGTGTGTTCCAGACCCTTTGGGGTCATTCAGCTGACTTGCTAAACATGATTTGCCCTATTATAATCTCAACTATAAATTTTCATTAAGACAAGCCTTGGCTGCTTGCCACAAGGCTCTGAGGTTTAGATACAGGGAAGCAAAACCCGCCTGCTCTCCAGCCATGTTCGCAAAGGGACCTGTCTTCTTTCTCACGTCCATCCTCAGCCTCATACCCAAGGTATAAGCAACTAATATCTCTAACATAAATGCAAATTAAATCCATCCAGAACCACCTTTCAAAGTTGGGGCTGAGAGGTGAAAGGAAGAGGACGCTGTTGTATACACACTTTTCTGCTCCGGTTTAAACAGCTTTGACAGAGTACAGGTGCTTGGTGGCTTATAGGAATGACTCAACTTGCCAAAAATCCCTTCAACACCAGAGTTGACAAAGTTAAGATAAACATATAATCCCCAGTGATAAAACTCTGCAATAGTAAAACAACACTCAACCTGGAGGCGTCCCCAAATTTCACATGGAACAGCTGGCATTAAAGAGAGATGCCTGGTGGATGTTTTAGAGTCAAAGGCACAAGGAGAGATTAGAGACTCTTATTTCTCAGTGTGATAGAGCATGAGTTGTATTTGATTACACATCCTCATCTGTCTCCCAGAGTTTGAAACTAAAAGAAATACATTGTTCTGTTTACACTTTTGAACCCTGATTGGTGTCAACGGATGAGGGCTATAACCGAGCTTGGAAGTACAGGGTGCAAGGAGCCCTCACCAGCTTGGAGGTCCAGTGGAGGGCTACTTACTTCTCAGCCTGGTTTCTGGCATGTAGTCGGCTTTGTCATGAACCCACTCAGGACGGTGAGGCCGGATGTTGGCTTGGGAGGCGGCATAAGCCACAGGGTCGTTGCTGACCCAAGCAGTCAGGTAGATGTAGAAAGCACTAGGGTTAATGATGCCGTCTGCATCCACCAGGCGCCGTTTAGTCAGCTGCAGAATGGGTAGAACAGGAGGCTTTCAGAGTGGGGGCTTGGGGTCAACACACTCCTGCCTCCAGAGAAGCAGAGCCTGCATCAGCATTTGCAACAAAGAAGAGAATGTCTCTGTTTGCAAGTGCAGAAAATCCCATCAGAACACCTTTGGTTCCTTTTAAAATGCACTTATCAGAGAATGCAATAATCGGCATGTTTATAACACACATACACACACACACACAGTTCGGCAGATGGCCCAGGAATTGACTGAACCAATTAAATCTGAACGCTAAAAAGAGTGTCTGCAGCCAAGGCAGAGAATGAACAATCTGGAGAAACATATTTATAGGAGGGGAAGGAGGAAAAAAAACCTGGCAAGAATCCCCATACACGTCTGTGTGCAGTTAACCTCTGCTGTTAACACTGAAGGAAATGCCACCCAGTAAATGGAGGAGAGCTATAAAAATAAAACAACATCTGTATAAATTTTGCTAACACTAGCCTCCTATGACCTGTGTATTCAAAAGAGGTCCATCGCCAGAAAGTAGAAGGGATGGGCGCACAAGCTGGGTCTTTCTGGGAGTCTTAGTCTGAGTGAGGTGGTCACATTTAGCATATGTGCCACGTCCTAAGAGGAAGCCGAATAAATACTATGCTCCCTCTAGAGCTGGTCTGCAGGCCTTGTATAGGTGAAACACATCCAGAGACAAACACACAGACACGTATGTACATATGCATATATTTTTTCCTGTTTACTTCCGATGGAGACCTGGTTCCAACGCTTTTCATCTTTAACAAAATGAAAAACACCAGTGACAGAAGTTAATAGGGAAAGAGTAAAGGAAGAAAGTGGAGGAGAGGGAGAGAACTAAATTTCAGGGATCTGGATTCAATTAATCCACAGGATATGTAACAACTGTATGTCTTCAAGCCGTCTCTGGAATTACATAGTACAGCTCACACGGCCTCCGTGCACACAGCATGCTTTTCTCCCTCCCAGGCAGAGGAAATGATGTCTGGCGGCCTGGCCCAATCACATTTGTTCCACGGTGTCCCTGGTCCCTAAAACCAACCCAGCCCCCAGCATCCCCCTGCCATCTCTCAGACAGACTCCTCTGCCTGCATCCTTGTCAAACCGGACAGCATGCCGCATGCGGCCATAAAGCACTAAGTTCACACTCCATAATAACTCTGAACAATGTACTTTGTAAATCTGTCACCTTTAATGCCAGCAAAAATGGGGAGACAATAAACAGAGCGGCTGGGAAGATCATTAGCATGACGGTTTTCTGCCTGAAGGTGAAGCAAGTAAGCTACAAAGAACAGTGGGAGGAGGACCTGGGGAAGCTAGGAGTGGGACTGGACTCCTCTGCAATGTGAAGGGTCCAAATGCCCTCACCAGCATGCCCAAGGAATCAGAGGGGATATGCTGGAATCCAAGTGTCAGAGCCAAGAGGCAAATGCAACTGGAGAATATTATTACCAAACAGGAAGAGCTCTTCTTTCGGCAGGGGTGAACACAACAGTGAGTCCACGGAGAGTCCAAAGATCTGCATTTCCAGCTGCCTCACTCATGACAGAGCAATCTG
This sequence comes from Ovis aries, assembly GCF_016772045.2. Lineage (NCBI taxonomy): Eukaryota > Metazoa > Chordata > Mammalia > Artiodactyla > Bovidae > Ovis > Ovis aries. The sequence continues at coordinate 30,808,870 of NC_056055.1, read as the reverse complement.
TCTGTCCTCCTCTACCCTCATGCCACAGTGACCCAAAGGAATCAAACCTAACAAATCTTCCCATCCTGCTAGTAATCTCTCCTAACCCATCCATCACCCCAACTTCTATTCTTTCAAATTTTCTGCTACCCAACTGACTCACCTTTCCAAGTTCGAATATAACCAAGACTGACATGGTGACAAGGACTAGAATTCAAAAGAGAACAATGCAACACAGTATGCCTAACATCTGAAAGAATCTGCACTGCCTCAACTATACTTTGTTCTGACAACTGCTCTGAAGATAAGTAACACACTTGTCCCCATTCAACAGATGAGCAAGGTGAGGCACTCTGGTTTGCCCGCACCTACACAATTATCCAGTGGGATAACAAGTCCCAAAGCCCTGCTCAACAACTCTCTCTGAAGCTCCCAAGGTATAAGGCAGTGAGAGTACCTGACTGATGTCAATGGGCTTGTCACGGCTGCCGGTTTGTACCAGGAGTTTGTAGGCAAGGACCCCATCATCCGATCCATTTTTGTAATTGTTTGGCATGATTTTCCCGGTTTCCCAGTCACTGTCAAATGCATCCTGAAGTCCTAGAAAAGGCAAATGTGTGTAATATATTATAACTCTTAACCAGATTGATCCTGGGCCTAATGGGGTGGACTGACGACAGGGGAGTGTTTGCCATCAACTCCAAGCACCCTGTATTCTGCTTATTCTTGATTTCACATGATACTCGTGTTTCGTGAATGAACTTCAGGATGCTGATAATCACTGCTTCAAAAGGCAGAAGGGAGGGGATAATCATTTCTAGGAAACAAATACACGTTTTAACCCAAAACTTCCCCCTCTTCTCCCCCAGATCACAAGAAAGCAAGAGAAAGCTGGGTGAAGAAGATACACTAGGCTGAAACACTGTTTTGTGACACATTAGGTACTAAGCCATGGGTTCTTCAATACAACCAGAAATTCCATTCAGAGCAGGAAAAACACATTCAAACCCCCAACTTCAAACAGCAACTGAGTTGCTTCTCCAGCCCAGGGTGAGTGAACATGATTCTGTCAATTTGTTCCATCTGTTCGACTTGTGGAGCTAACACAAGCTGTGGGATCGGCTGCCAGGTTGTGTAAAGATCACAGCCAACACCTATTCACTCTCGACTGTTCTCTTCCTCTTTGCCACCCTTCCTTGAAGAGGGGGTGTGAAGGAGGGGGAGGACGGAGCTTGTGTGCGTGTGTGTGCAGGGAAATACCTCACAGGGTAAATTTGGATCAGATTGAGAACAGGAAGCCACAGGCCAATACAAGGGGGCTCTGTGAGAACAGATGACAAACCGCAAGGCCGGGGAGGGGGAAGGAAAGAGCTTTGTGGGCTTGGGGGATGGGCGAGCCCACCAGCCCACCACACACAGCTGCGCTTGGCCTCTGTAATCAAAACCATCATTACAGACCTGACGGTTTGGCTACAGCTGTAAAGAGATAAGCGTGCTGGAAGAGAAAACAGGGCTCTGGTGACCCGGCCTTAGGCGCTGAGCAACTGCTGGCTCACACACAGTCTCCGCTGACACCCTCACCCCTTTCATTGCCCTGCACCCCCAAATCACCTCCCACGTAGAACTCCAGAGTCCCAGCCCCTAAGCAGCCACATCTTTTGAACAAGCTGCACATGTACAGGTTAGACGTGGTCAGTAGGAACGGAGGGAGGGTCTTCAGTCACTTCAAAGTCACCTGCCCCCCACTCCTCCCAACACACAGAACTGGTTCTGTTTTTTGTGTTCAAAATGGGGGTTGAAGTTGAGGGACGAGCAAAGCACAGACCCTCTCGCGCGCTCTCTGTCCCCCTCTGTCTGATCTTCTCTAAACCTCTGCTGTGGGCATTGTTTTCACAGGAACAATTTGGGGATGAGGCCCGCAGGCTCCCTGGTGAAAGGAGGCCCTGTTTGGGGAGTGTGGAGTGGCTGCAAGGCTGGGTGGGGAGACCACCGGGAACGGCTGTGCTCCCCTTGCACACAGACTGTTTTTCATAGCGAGGCATGCACACAACCCTCACTATTGAACAGATGTTATTTTATTACCTAAAGCCTTTTTTTTTTTTTTGGTTTTTGAAAAAAACAAACAGGAGAGAAAAAAACCACCTCTACCCCAGAACCCCCCAGAAAAGAGGCCTGTTCTGGTTTCCTCACCATAATAGAATTTTCATCACTTTGTGGCTTCCATGGCACTTTAACCCTTTCCTCTTGACCTGCTAATCCTGAGGAGCAGCTCAGGCTTATAGTGAGTGCAGGGCTGTCTAAGCATTTTACACTGATTACCTCTCATTTAATTCTTAAAACCTCATGAGTTTTTCAGCCTGCTAGTATTATTTTACAGATGAGAAAACTGAGGCTTAGGATGGTGAAGTGACATAAGCAAAGTCACACAGCAGCTAAGTGCTGGAGTTAACCTTTGAAGAGGCAGCCTCTTCCAGAGTTGGCTTGAACCACAGATGCTCTGAACTGCCCTGAATGCACTGCAGTGCCCAGGAAGCATTTGTTGGAGCCTCAAGAATAAGAGAGCAGAACTAACATGGGCACCAATGATATAAAGTGGCAAACAGGGGGCCCCCAAAATCTGAGTGCGGTTGTCGGGTATTTATACTCCGAAGACACTTTCGAGTGAGACAAAGAAAGGATTTGATTTGGGGAGGTCACCCCCACTGGCTATTTAGTTCAACTCATCAGTGACGCTGCTGGCCCCTACTCGCCATTCACTCTACTGGGGCTTCAGGATGAATGAGAAATAATCACTGACTTCACAGAAAAGCTAAGTTCTTTCATAATTAGTATATTATTTTCTAACTAATTATCAAAAAACTCAATAAGTTTTGGCCTAAGTGCACACACATTATACAATCTTGACACAAAATAAGGAACAGGAATTTGCTTCTTCCCTTGGCTAACTCTTTATATTCCAACACATGCCCTGCAAGAAAGAACTGTGATGTTTCACTTATTTTATAGCAAAACATGAAATTTTGGCTAGAACTTTTTCATTTAAAATATTTTATACAAGAAATTATTTCCTATTGTGAAGTTTTGAGTTATCCCTATTGCCAATTTTTCTCTGATACAAGAGCTTAAAAAGAAAATGTTAATCTAAATTTTATTTGTGTAATTCAGTGTGAAATATAAACAAATACCATGTGTACAATATGATTTTATCACTAAGGCCACCTCATTTGCATATATGTTTAAAGGTGACATTTGAGATACTTTCTGTATTTCAATTATATATTTTTATGAGTAAACCCCTCCTCCCTTAAAAAGAATGCTAGAATGTTGCTAAAGACTGATGGGATGACATGGTTTTCTAATGAGGGTCCCATTACTTATAACTACCCAAAATGTTCTGAAGGGAAGCTAATTCAAGGACAACTACTTCCTTGGAGGAAATAAATGTTCAAAGACCAAATCAACCACACAAAAGGCCCATAAAGCATCTAGGCAGCTGTTTGTCCCAGTATCTGGCCTTCTTTGTACAATGCTCCGCTGGACCTTGGCAGAGTCAGAGGCAGAGATCTGGTCTGGCTGGGACCCAGATCAGGGACCATGAATGGATCTTACTTGGTCTAGATGGGTGTTGTTCACTTAGCAATGAAAATAGGATTCAAGCGCACCTTTTAAAAAGATTCTCAAGTCCAAATGTTTTAGGTCTTTAAAGGGATGAAAGCATGTGGATAATTTATAATACGCTATAAAAAGGTTAGCTTTCTGCACTGCCTGGAGACAATGCCCTGCTGCCCCCTTCCCAAGCTCCGCCTAACATGCCATACTGAGCATCCAAAGGAATGGCCAAAGACACTGGAATCAATTCCACAATAACCCTTCTTCGCTCAGATACTGGCAGTGCTCTGCAGATCTCTTTGTTATTTGTGGCAAGTTATTTGCATGTCTTTGGCCAAAGGGGGAAAAATGAAAAGCAGGGAATCTCTCAACTTTCTGGGTCCTCTTTTGATTCATTATCCGAACCCCCCCCCCCAAAAAACAAAAAAAAAACCCAAAAACCCACCGCCTCCCATACTACTGTACAAAATAAGACCTGGAACAAATTTAAATTAATCTCATGAGCATGTTAAAAAACACCATTAATGTCATGTAGTCCTCTTTGCCTTCCTGAAAAAGAGGTCAAATCTGATATACACGTAAGAACAAAATTCTGGGAACACGAGTCAAGGCTAGAATCCGTATTGAACAATTTTCAATGGAATTCACATTGTTTACCATTTCAGGCAAACTCACAGGGAAACTGGCTGCTTAATCTTTACATACAAGTGTATTGACTTAAGACCAAAAAAGGCATTTAAATCTGTATTTAAACAAGCCTAATTAAGTGGGAAATTAAGACAATCATTTGGATAACTTAAGCCAAAAAATGTTGGGGCCATAATTATTTGGGTTTTTCAGTAAGAATATTTTTACTTGAATTGTGTGTATAATTATCTTGATTCTCCACTTCACTTTGCACGTGTCAACACATAATAAATGAACAGATGTTCTTAGAATTACTGAATACATTCATATTCAGTCAACAGGAGCAAATTTAGGCCCTCTTTCTCTCCAGTTTACTACTATTTCCTAGAAATGTTTTTAAGGACAAGGTAAGAAGTAAAGAAAGACATTTTGAAGCAGAATTGATTATTTATGATATACTATCAGATGCAATTGAGCATTTAAGTTTATCTCGTATGCCAAGTCAAGAGATGGTCGAAATACGGAATTTTAAATTATATTCTCCAATGATGCAAACTACTGGTGTAGTAAGCTATGATCTGGCATCGAGTCAGCCTAGAAATTTCTGAATTGGCTATCTGAATTGTTCGCATTGTTTTACAGGTAAAAACCAGATTTGGGAGCTGCCCCAGAGTCTATATAAGAATTTTAAGCAATCCTTAGAACTTAATGAAACATGTCAGTGTTACATTATAATCTAACACTTGAGTAAAGTGAACAAAGAGAACCTGTGGATATCGAACACACCAAAGACCAAAGGGTGAATGTTCACAAAGGATGAGTGCCCTCCAGCAGCATCTTACCTTGGAGCCAGTCTCTGAAGTAGTGCAGCCACATTTTGGGAAGCTGTTTATTTTCTTCCAGCATGACATACTTCACATTACTGAAACTCTTATGAAGGTCATAAAGTAAGTGCTGGATATTCGGGTAATCTGCTTTCTGAGTGACTATATACATGTTGTAGAAAGAAAAGTATTTGAACTGTGCAGCAATAAAGTCATATTCTCTAGTTTCCCGAGGCACAATGTCTGTAAGATCCAGCCCATCACGCACTCGGGTGGTCCCATAAAGGCTGACCCCCAGCAGGCCCAGGAAAAGGAAGATCACCACGACCTGCAACAAAATAAGGGGCCCGAGATCAGACCCAGAGGAACATAACCGACTCTCTCTTGACAAAGATGAGCTGTTTGGTGTATACCTCACTCTTACCATAATACTGCCTGGAAATAGCATGTAGGGGTCATTTTTCCAGAGCAATAAAAACAGAAAATCATGGTAAATGCATTTTAAAACAAGCTCACAAAGAATAAAATGTTAAAAATGCAAGGAGTTGATGTAAATTTGAAAGAAACATTGGCCACATAGAGATTCATGCCTGTAGAAGATGAGCTCATTAAAATGGCCTCCAGCTTTAAATGGGCTGACTCGTTAGGAGGCCTGAAATATATCACATCTGAAGAAGCAGTCTAATGAATTTCAAAGGCGCCTGCTTTGTTATTTTTTGAAGAACAGAGTCTTCTGTTTTGGTAATTACCTTGGCTTTTGGTTTTAAGAGGAAAGGAGCATAGTGCTTCTCAGCAAAAGATGAGAGTGTCCACCTGGTGCAGGGGGGCTCAAGGCAGTGGAGGCTGGAGTCAGAGAACTGGGAGAGCAGGTCCCTTGTGGAGCTGGTGCTCTCGGGGCTCTGGCAGCTGAGTGTGTCCTGAGCCATGGTGACGGGCTGCACGGAGATCTCGGAGCGTGGCTCGGCAGTGGTGTAGTACACGTGCGTGTGGGGGTCATACTCTGTGCGAAGCTGCACCGTGGACTGCATGGTGATCTGGGTTTCATGGGCGAAGCTGTGGCTGCTGTAGGGGGGTGGGGGGCTGTAGCGGGTGTTATCGTGAGTCTCTGTGTAGGCCTGGGGTTCAACCTGAATCACTCTGCTGACACAGGGGCTGAAAGAGGGGGGATTATATTGTGGTGGGATACTGAAACAAGGAAACAATGCCTTCATTTTTGCCAATGACTGATACTACCTACTTTACACAGTTCTGATTTAGGAACAAAATGTTATCACTGAACTCTACAAACATCATCTGGTTTATCTATCTGGACAGAGACATAAGTAAGTCAAAGGAGGCCAAATGGATGGTTGATCCTGAATCTGGCTGACAAAAATCAAGTTACAAGCTGATGAACCTCTTTAATGCAGAATTCCTTTAAAAAAAGACTCAAAAAGCAAACCACCCAAAGGGTGATATTTTTTCCAGATGGTCATTTTAAACCATTGTTCTGCCCATAGGGATACAACACACACTCCCAACGATCAGCAACATTGGTGCGTGATGAACAGTGACCACGTGTATCACAACCTTGGGGCTGTTGAGGATGCTCAAGGGAGGGGACAGATCCTGTGACTCTGACGTCCCCCTGAGAAAGCATCCTCTATCATCTCCCCTGTGTCCAGCACACTATTAACTATACTTCCTTCCAAGTGCACAGACTAAGAAGTTCTCTAAACATTACCACTATGTTCCCAACAAATAAAGACCACAGCAGACAGAAAACGTACCTTGTAAAACAGCAGAAAATATCCAATCTCCTGTCCTCACGTCGATACAAATCCATGCTGAGAATTGCAGGAAAAATCAGCAGAACCATTGCAAAATTGAATACCACTACTACAGCCGCCTGGGAGGAAAAAAATGTAGAGGTTACTAACACATCTCCTCCCAGTCAGAGGACTGCTTTGAAAAAATAAAGATGCTTTAAACAACATCCTTCTTCTACTTTCTCACTGAAGTATTTAAACCCGAAATAGATGCTGGAATTTATCACTTTGCTTCTCGTCCATCACTAGCAGACCATTTGACTATAATAGGAGGGACTCATCATTCTGATCCTTTCCATCTCTAAATAATTCCTTGAGTCCATGGGGTACAGACACAGGAACTAAACTAAACTAACATCTTCTAGCAACCTAACCAAACCAAACTGACAAAGGCAGAAGAAAGAATATACTTGACATTTTACTTTAAGACAAAAGGAAACATTTTCCTCTTAGAATGCTCTTAAGAGTTCACTCAGCCCTGGTTTTACACTTAGAAATTTTATATATGAAGTGGATCGAGTATATCAAAATGTCACCTTTAAAACATGAAATAAAATTTCAAACACATCCCCTGAGGTTTTTAATAGGCACATTCCAAATAGCCTCTGGAGTAGCCTGGGGGGGTGTGTGAGCACAGTAACATAAAAGGTCAAGGAGAGTTAAGCAGAAATTCCTGTGTGTGACTCTAGTGTGCAGAATAAATAAGTACAGATTCAAAAGTCACTCCATAACCTAGAATAAACATGGGGCTAGATTCTGTAGTGCTTTGGCAAGTCTCCTGCTGACCTAGTAAAAATTATACAATTGGGCTGTTAATAGGGGAAAGTCAACAGAGGACAGTTGAAAGGCTCTCCCATTCAGAAAGGCATGGAAAGAAGGAGCACAATGAAAAAATGCGAGCGGAATGCTAAGCAACCAAGAAATCATCAGAAATTTGCTTGAAAAATAAAACCTCTTATGAGGTTTTTCAAAGAACTGCTTAGCTGTAAAACCATCTCAAACTGGGTAAATGTCTCAGGGGGAGAAAAGAAAACTTGATTATAAGTGGTATGAAACAATATCAGAGAACTTCGCAAATGTCTTTGGATAGTAATTTTTGAATTTATGCTTGAGGTGAAATGCAAGCCCAAGTTTTGGAGAGATGCTTTTCAGTGATTAATACTCTGTCCAGTCTACAAAACCAAAAAATAACCAAGAGTCTCCTAAAAATGACCCAATCCCTCTCTTTTTAATTTGCCTTGAAAACTCATCAACTCAAAATATATGAAACATGTTAACAGGCCACGGTGATAAGGTATTTTAAAGACCTGTCTAATATGTTACAAGCAACTCACTATTTTGACTAGAGGGTTAATCTAACAGGCAAATAATTTAAAAAGTCAGGGCTCCATGTTAGGTATGGAAGACACAAAGATAAATAAGACAAAAATCCTATTCTCAAGGAAAGACACAGCTAGAAACAAATTACAGTTTAGGCTGATAAATGTAGTAATAAAAGCAGGCCAGAGTTCCACAGTGGCTCAGAGGAGGGGGAGCAAGCAGTAGGGGGTACACATGGGGGTGGTCAAGAAAGGTTTCTTGGGAGATGGAGAAGACAAAAAGGGATTTTGGGAAAACCAGGGAGGAAGGATGTGTGGAGGAAATTCAATAGGTGGTGTCTGAGTTTGGGAGCTATGAAGCACTGCTAAGTTTAAAATTCTGTTAAGAGTCAGAGAAAGGGGCAGGAGTAATGGGAGGTCAGGTAGTTAAGTTACACAGGATCCATCTGATTCCTGCTGCAACCAGGAGGCGGACATTAGTATTGCTGTCATCCCTGTTATAATAAAGACCATTGGTGCAGAGGAAGGCCACCTACCTGAGGTTCCCAGTAAATTGGATTCAGACTCAGGCTTGATGTGTCTGTCTCTGGGGACAGACATGGTGACCAGTGGGGTGGGGGTGGGGGTGGGGGTGGGGACAGCACGGGTAGGATTCCTGACGAATCAGAACAGAGGGGAGAATGGGTCTGATTCTCAAGGGTTTTCCAGGAAACCTCAACCTTGGGGGTTGGATCCTTTCAGCTTCTCTTTTTATTACAGTCATGCTTAGATCAGGAGTATAATACAGTAAGAAACTCTGGGCATCTCATTTTGAATACAAGTTCCTAGGGATGGGAGCAGAGACTGTGAAAAAAGTTCATATACACGAACATGTATACAGGTGGCCCAGATGTTGTGGCCAGAACAACACAGATGCTTTCTGCAGTGGATGGGGGATGTATCTGATACCAGCCTCATCCATCTAAGAAATGTGATGGGCATCTTGCTCGGTCTCTTTGTGGTGGAAATGGAGCAATGAAGAAAGAAACCCAAGGTGGTCTCCCATCTCAGCTTACTGTCCAACAGCTTATTAAATACACAAGCAGGGTATTTTCTGACAAGAAAGTAGTAGAACTCCAATATCCTCTAAAGAGCACCGAAATGGTAAAAACAGCCAGCAAGAATTTCTCAGTAAGAGAGGAGTGTCACCACTAGAGCAAAGAGCAGTTAAAGAAATTTTAGGTAAATCTGAAAAGCTGATTTTATACCAGCTTTTCAGGGGATGATTTTATACCATCAATCAATTCTAATTGCTGTGCTTAAAGGAAATGTCCCATTCCCCTGCAAAGCATCTATGGGTGGCCCCACTGAGACACTTGCAGAGCAGAGAGGAACTGGCCTGCCTAGAGGGGCCCTCATCTAAACCCTCTTACCATCTGGAACAATAAGGCATCCTGTTTCAGGAGTTTTCATTGAAGAACAAATACCAGTTACCAGCAAAACCCTGGTGCACGGCATTGGTTCTAAAAGAATTATAGACAGTGCCACTGCTTTCTGGTATAGAGATGGCATTTGGACAGATGGTAAAGACTGACAAAGAGGTTTCTTTGGGAAAAAAAATTTATTTATCTTGACAAGGTTACACAATTGAAAAAACTTGACAGGGAAAAATTCTAAGTGTCAGTTTATTACTGGACAGAACTGTTTTGGATACATCCCTTTAGATGCTTAACCTATAGCATCCTGAAAATACAAATGAATAACCAAAGTTTCAACTTAACATGGTTACTAAAGGAAAGAGAAATTATATAATGGTCGACTTCAAACGTCAATACATTTTAAAGGGAACCAAGCATAAAATTTCTGATGGATACTGCAAAAACCATGGCATGCTTTTTTTCCTTACATTTTCCATCCTTTTTTTAACAGAGAATGAACCAGTATCACAGGAGGTCATTTTTTAATAAATGAAGATTCCTAGAAGCTGTAGATGCAATTTTCTAGATACTCCAGTACCCTGGAATAGAAGTGCAAGACCAACAGCATTCAATTCATCTCAGTATGGTGCTTACCTTAGGAGAACTTAGCGAACTGGATTTTCTAAAAGACGTAAGGAAAACTCATGTAGCTTTTCAGACCACCACACCATAGGATATCATTAAAGGAGAGTATGCCTTGATGAATCATCAGTTTGTACTGAGAGAGAACAGGAGAAAATGAGAGAGAGGGACAAGAAGAAAAGAAGGAGTGTGAGGCAGCCAGAACAGCGAGGGAAAAGGCAGGCAGAGAAGGACAGAGGCAAGAGGGACGGGCCCACTGTTAAAAGGCTCTAGAGCAATTTCTCATTGCCAGAATCTGCTGTATACAAGACAAAAGCAGGCTCTCAACGGATGCTGCATACACGTATGCCTGTGCAAAAGGCATCCTACAACTTCAGCTGTACCAAAAAAATTCATAATTAGTGGGCATCTGTTATTTACCTTTCGTGTTACTGAGCAGTTAGATATATTTTCATTTTCCTTAAATTTTGGTCCCACTTTTAGATTTCATTTATTCCTCACTACTTCTATTTTTTATGTATTTATAATAAAAACTTAAAGAACCTTTTTTAGTATTTCTCTTTGGGGGGTTCTGGTGGTCATAGTGATGGGCACAAAATTTTACACCAAATATTAAACAAGTATAGTGTCCACATCTAGTTGCTTAGTCCTATATAGGTGATTAGCGAAACAAGATTCATATCGGAAGGTTATAACAGAGCTGAGTATGTTAATAAAAATACACATATAAACCTAACCTATGATTTGTCAATTTCATCTCCTGGTCACAATCCTTAGAACCTTTTGGTGATTAAAAGGAGCAAACCAGCATGAATAAAGCTGGATGGATGTAACAAAGTTTAAAAAGTGGCAACAAAATATTTCCTTTAAAAACCTGGCCATCTTATGAGTTACTATTGCATTGTAAGACACAGAGAGAAAGGAAAGTCGCTGCTTCTTTAATCTTTCTTGGACAACAGCTGAAGCTTTAAAATTCGAATTTAATTCACAAAACCTCAATAATATCCTTCAGGAAGACCATGTCACAAACTGGTCAAGTAGCCTTCTTTATCTGCTGTGTTGACCAATTTCAGGATGTCCCATGAGTTTCAAGCAGCTGAAGAGCAATGCCCATATCATAGCTGCATCCCCAGTTGAGGGAACTCTTCATTCTTACAACTCAGATGGCTCCTTGGCACAATATCTCAGAGGCCTCTAGGTGTGAAAGGGCCTGGTTTGGAAGGAGCAGAACAAAGAGGGACAAACTTGCATAAAAAAGGGAGAGGAATTCTGAGTTTTTTGGGGCAGCTTGAGAATGGGGTAGGGAACCAAAAGGAAAGAGAAGAGGGACCAGGAGAGACTGTGGGCAGAACCAAGGAAGGAAAGGTAGCAATCAAGGGACCAAGGAGCTCCCCCAGGCAGAGGCTGGCCGATATCTCCTCACCTGGTGAAGCATCTCTCGCTGTTTTATGTTCTTGCCTAGCCTGGGCTACACTGCAACCTCATCCCATGTCAGTGAGTCTGCTTTGTGCAGTGGCTTTGTGTTGGGGGTTGCTTTAGGGAAATCAGGGCTTTCCTGGTGGCTCAGAAGGTAAAGAATCTGCCCGCAATGCAGGAGACCCAGGTTCAATCCCTGGGTCAGGAAGATCTCCTGGAGGAGAGCACGGCTACTCACTCCAGTATTCTTGCCTGGAGAATCCCATGGACAGAGGAGCTGGCGGACTACAGTCCACAGGGTCACAGAGAGTAAAACAAGACTTAGTGACTAATACTTTCTCTACTTTCATTCAGGGAAATCAAGAGAGGGTGGCCGACAGGGGAGGGCAGTCAAGCACAGAATTTAGAAGCAGGGTGATTAAGAACTGGCTGCACCAGGTACCAATCCAAGAACTCCTGCTCATCTGCAGCAGGGGCCTCTAGGCGTCCCACACAGAGTGGCCTGGTACCATTTTAATTTAACTCTAAAGAAAAGGGCAACTCCCTAAGGCAATCAGTTATGAGGATGCCTAAGCCTCAGGGCTTGAAAGGAAAAGAAAGAACCCGAGAACTTTGTCTCAAAGGGAGTGCCAGCATCACTGTTTAAAGAAGCATCCACCCCAGAAAAGAGAGCCCCAAACGCTGGCCTGCTTCTTTAATTCACGGTGGTAAAACCGTAAGCACATCAGTGGAGAAAAGGAGATGCGGGAGGCTCGCTGTGAGCACAGTGCTCACAGACCTCGTCCCTGGAGACGCACCTGCAGGGAGAACGCCCGCAGAGCGGGAATTGGGATCAACGCGGCCATGAAGAAGGCTGTGACGTTGCTGATGGAGGTGAGGGCCACGCTGGCTCCCGTGCGCTTGAGGCACTCCCCGGTCCTGTCCTGAGAAAGAGAAACCACAGTGCTGGGAGCTGCAAGGTGGGGCCTCAGACAACATGTTGTCTGAACAATTAACAATTCAAATAAGTGGCAAAACAAGAGAACTAGTATTTTACAATGCTTATGTGAGGGGACATCTCTGCCTTTCTAACACCAACCCTGAAAACCTATCTATCTATAGGCATGTGTTGTTCATGGTCAAAGCACAATGCTGCAAGATAATGATTTGAGTAAATTTTTAATATGATTAAAAAGGGGCAAGGAGAAATGAGAATAAGGTGACCAAAAAACTCAAAGAAACAAATGTGCACTCTGGAACAAGTGTCCTAAGATTCTTCTAACTTACTTATTTACAGGCAGTAACATATCTTCTGACTTGGGACTGAAATAGTTACTGGGCCAGACTGAGAAAAGGCAAAGGACAAACACTCAAGGAACAGAGGGCTTTCTGCTCTCCTCAAAGCTTTCTTCTTTTGTTTTTCTATTACCTCAAAAGGAATTCTTTTATTCTGTCCCGTTTCACTAAATGCATGCGCCAGAAGAAAGACATCATCCACACCAACGCCAAGAGCAAGAAATGGCAAAACCTGTAGTGGAAACACACCACAGTGACATTAGACAAACGAGGTCCAATTCTGAGAATCCTAAAGCCATTTAAAACATTGCCACCAGCACCCCTAGTAGTTGCCCAAAGGACAGCTTACATGAACTCGTGAAAAACTTACTTTTATCTGATAGTTAAATCCCCATATGTAGAAGTTGTAGCTCATAGTAGATCTTGTACATTACTAAGTTCCATGTATAATAATTTTTTAAGTTAATAAATGAAACAGAATCTAACTCATTTAAAGCAGTGGTTCTCAGAGCGTGAGCCCTAGACCAGCATTGATAGGAGCTGGCTAGCCGCCCCTACCCTAGATGGGCTGCATTAGAAATTCTGGCGATGGGGCTCAGCAATTAGGTTGCACAAGCCCTCCAGGTGATGCTAATGCACATTCAAGATTAAAACCCACTGCTCCAATACACAATGTAAAGATGAGGCACCTCTGGCTAATCAACAAGCCCATTCAGACCTGCCCACTGTCAAGCGGTCTATTTAGAGACAGCACTCTGAGGAATGGGGCATCCAAGCAAAAAAAGCCTGGAAGACCCTATAGGTGATACGGACACACAGGAGGCCAAGTAGGCCAAGCCTGGAGAGGGGTGTTTGTCAATGAACAGTGGACGATGGCTCCTTTAGTACCTGAGTTGTTGCAGCATTAAAGGAAATCCCGATCAATGAGCACAGGCCCAATCCTGCAGCCACTGACAGTGCAACCAACAGGACGCCAGCCAGCCCCACGGCACCCTGGGACTTGGAGCAGTCCCAGCGCAGCATGGTTAAACAGGCATAGGCAAGCTGCAAGCAGAACAGTTGGGGCAGGGGTTGGGGGGGAGGTGAAGGAATGAAGGGGAATCGGAGGAGGGGGGAGAGGGAGGGGGAGACACAAAACAAAAGCCAAACATTAGAATGTATAAAGATTCTAATGTTTTCCCCCACCCATCACCCCAAATCAAAAGGTAGAACTTATTAACTCTCAACAACAACAAAAATTTACATTACAGACATCACACGAAATGATACAAGTCAAAGATGGGCAAACTGCAAATGGTAATAAATGCTTTACATGACCACTTTCTAAACCGTTATGAAGCCGAGCTCTCACTGTCTTGGATGCACGTGTGTGTTAAGAGCAGTTAAAAAGCAGGGGCAGTCATGAAAAGGTAAAAACTGAAAAACAAAACCAACCCCCTCCTCCCCCGAAGAAGTGAATTGACTGTGTGTTACCATCAGTAAATAGCCGCTGGCCACTCGGATGACGCTGACATCAGAGAAGGACTTGAGGATGTCATCCAGGGTTGTCGTGGTAAAGGAAAGCACCTTCTGAGTGGAATTCTGAGCAACACTCTGATGAACCACCTGTGGTCACAACGCAAGGACAAATTCCCAGATGGGATTTAAGCTGCAATGAGCTTCAAGAGCACAGACTTCAAGTGACATGTCCCCTTTGCCTAACCTCCACTACTTCTGGATGCCTTAAAAAGAGTTCTACATGATTGGTATTTGGACTTGGATTAACATAAAATGACCTGGGCGCAAGACAGTGAAGGCTATTGCTAATCAAGTGAGAACGTGGAGCTGCAGTAAGCTAGTGAGCCTGTGTAATTGAAGTTCACTCTGAGAGCTCTATTTACTCTGCGTCTGAGATTGCTATTCTCCTCTCCATAACTCCACAACTGATCTGCGGGTCCATCAGTTCCCCTCTAATCCAAAACAACTCATTCTTATGGGCACTCCTCCCCCCGCCCCTTTCATTTTGCTGGCCACTTTTAAAAGGTCACATGCAGCTCAGTGGAGGTCACTGCTTGGGAAACAAAGGCCAGCTCCTGTCACATGACCTAACCAAGGGGACTGCAGCTGTGAACAGATTCTATGCCTTGCTAATGTTTTCCAGACACCTTTTCTTGCTAACCAAGTGTTTTTTTAAACTCTGTTATGCCTCAGCTCTGGGGTTCACAACTGGTTCCTCACAATGTTTCAGGGCACTGCAGTTAGAATTAGCATCACCCAGATAGGAAGATTTTTAGTAGAAAGAAAAGGAAAAAGTTCTCATCCCACCAGATTCCCAGAATTACAATCTACCATGAAAATAAATGAGAATGTAAACAATGTTTTAAAAAACATGAAAATGAAGTACTTCGTAACTAAGGGGTCTGTACTAAGATTCAACGGGCATCAGAACACTAGCCGTTTACCTCCACATACGTCCTCTGCCAAGCTTCCAGGATGGCCGCTGCCTTGTCCTCATTCCAGTTGATGTGCGAGACATACTCATAACCCTTGAAGTGTTCATACATTTGCTTGGGAGTCATTAATTGAAACATGGTCTGCAGAGCATGGGCACTGTGATGGGGTGGAAAAGCCACAACATGAGCGTCCCCGGGGAGCAGCTCTCACTGTGCAAAATCCCCACCCAGCACCCTTGACTCACCGCAGCCATCCAGTCCTACGTGAGCACATGTTTCCATTAAAAAGGGACCTGGATGGTTATTTTATTTAATAGATTGATGTACCATATTAAAGGTGTAACCTTACAAACCTTTTACAGATATACCTCCAAATTAAATTAATAGGCAATTTCCTTTCTCAGTTTCTATTCAACGAAACAGGAAGGGTAGGGGAGTAGATAGCTTGACCAGATATGCTGGGCTCAGCGTTGCATGCTTGCTTGTGCAGAAATCCCAGACGACGGCTCTCTCGAGGGAGAAATCTCAGACGGAGTGCCTGACACTTGACGGAGCGGAGTCCACAAGTGTACAGAGGATAATTCTCATTTAGCCGTCAATTGCTGGTCTTTCCTTTTAACAGTCTGTGACAGGGTTCAGCTCGTATCACTTAACTCCACATGGTATGACCAGTCCCTCTTGCCTACTTTATATTTTCCCCAATTTTCTACGTAGTAGGTAGATCTTCTAAAACTCTACACTCACTCACTATGGCCTTGATGAAAATGATAAACCTGTTTTTGAAAAGTTCCCCAGAAGGTGCCTTTTTGAGCTGGTCTGGTCACTAATATTTTCTAATATTCGATTACACCAGACAGCTAGCTAGGATAACAGTTAAGTATTAATACAAACACACTTGCAGATGTCAGAAGAGAAGTGGTTTCTGAGGAGAGAGTAGGCGGCTTGGGTCTTCCGTGCTGGATTACCTGACAAGCTTCCCAGTGCTGTTCTTCACCGTGCCACCCACAATCAGTTCCTCCTGCCAGTGCATATACTTTCTGGATAATCCATGACACCCACCATTCAAAACAAGGGCCATATCAAGAGGCTGAAATAAACAGACAGCCACATAATTACAGGAATTAGTAGGCAGGTCACATGCCTTGTTAAAATCCAGTGCATTAAGGGCTTGTTTGTTTCAGTGAGAACATTAATAACAAGGCTAATGAGAGGCGTATGGCAAATCTTACAGCAAAATTTAGCTCTTTAAACAAACTTAGTTCCACAGACCAAAAAAGTTGAGAGCAAAATCTTAAAAACAAGAGAACTAAAAATGGGGGCAAATATCAAGTTTTTCTCCCTCCCTCTCCTGAGGAGAACGCAATGGCTGTACTTACTTTGGTTGTATTTTTGTTGGGGGCTGTGGCGGGACAGTCTGGATCAGCTGGATTGAGGCAGGGACGGTCCATGTAACCATGACCAACTTCAGCCTTATTCAGCATTTCCTCCCAGCTGTCCACTTGATAGTTTATTTTCTTTAACTCTTCTAGGAATTCCAAAGGGTCAAAGTTTGTCCACTGCAAAGGAGGCTTACCTCTGTGAAAGAAATTAGGAGGTGAGACAATGAAAAAGAGGCTTCTAAGCCCTGAGTAAAATAACCAGACTGAATCCAGATTACATCTGGATTGTACGATGCTTTGTGGGGATACAACTATAATTCTGGGACCCTGGAACAAAAATGAAATGCTCCTTTTCAGTATGCTGCTATGCTGTGCTTAGTCACTCAGTCGTATCCAACTCTTTGTGATCCTATGGACTGCAGCCCTCCAGGCTCCTTTGTCTATGGAGATTCTCCAAGCAAGAATACTGGAGTGGGTTGCCATGCCCTCCTCCATGGGATCTTCCCAACCCAGGGATGGAACCCAGGTTATCTCCCATTGCAGGCGGATTCTTTATGGGCGGAGCCACCAGGGAAGCCCAAGAACACTGGGGTGGGCAGCCTATCCCTTTTCCAGGTGAACTTCCCAACCCAGGAATTGAACCGGGGTCTCTTGCATTGCAGGCGGATGCTTTACCAGCTAAGCTACCAGGGAATCCTCCTTTCCAGTATCCCTATATGGAAACCTATATCGGGAAAATAATTCACGAATGGACATGGCAAGCAGAAAGCTTATAAATTAACAAAAACATTAAAGAATCTTTACTTGCTTATACAGGATATTTAATACCTAAAAACAAAATTAGCCAAATGGGTGCTCTGAAGCAGAAGACTGAAACCCAAAATTCAGGGGGGTGGGGAGGTAGGGAGGAAATCACAAAGTCAAATTAGCATTTGCCAGCCTAATAAATGCTTTGTAAATGTCATCAATAAAAATATTTGATCTCCATTACCTTTAATAATCCCATACTTATGAGTGCTCTCTGACAGCCCAGCAGTCAACCCCACAAGACCCCTGCTGCCTCTGCCATCACCGCCATGAAGGACACTTCCCTCCACACTCACTTTTGAATTTGTGCTGTTGACAGACCAGAAAGGCTTTTGGCTGCCTGTTATGTGGTTCAAACCACACTGTAGCTGCTCAACCAGGCTGAAGTCATTATTCAGAATCTCCCAACCAGAAAACATAAAACCCCTTATTTCCCATCTAAAACTGTACACTGAAGGTCAGGGTATGGCCACTGCAAATTGCTTTTGCAGATATGTGCAAGCTAGAAGAGAAACAATAACCCAAGCACTAACTCTTGCATAATTAACTGAAAATGTCTACATTAATTAACAATTATTCCTTAAATGATGTGGTATACATAATATTCAACTGTGAAGCCTTCCTTACCATGGCCTTCAAAGATAGTACGTTTCTCTTTTAAATGTCATTAATGTGATCCAAAGAAAGGTTAGCATTTCACTTAACAGGAAGATCTTAACCTTTAACATGAACCCACTAATAAATTCTCTCCTTAAAAAATAAGCTAAAACCTATGTAAATGCTAGGTCTGCAAAACTGCAAACATTTTAAAGAGTTAAAAATCACACATACTCTGAAATAATTTGCATTTTATTTGCATATAAATAGGCTGGTAAAAGTGAATGAAATTTAATGATGCCTACAGAACTTTTTTTGAAAAGAGGAAAAACATTCTGCCCTCTCCCCCAGCTATTCACTCAAAACATGCACATGGAATTTCAATGTTTTTGTTTTTTATTCAAAACTAAAATAAAATAAGCAATGGTAAGGTAACATGAGAAAGATTCTAGGGTTTAGAAATCACAGAGATCAGAAAATAAGATCACACACTTACAGTAGGTATGCCGTCCCAGACTGTAACTTCGCCCCTTCCCAGAAGCAATCCAAAGGTGTAATAATTAAACAAGGGTAAAGATACTCTATTATCTGTCAAAGTTGAAAAGAACAGGCCATGCATTATGCTAATGTATACTACTGGGCTATTTGAGAATTTTTTGCAAACAAAAAGAAAATATATATACCTGATCCATGTAACCTGTTTCTGTGATAAGTTCTCCAGATTTGTAACACAAATGTTCCAATTTCCACTGCCTATAAAATAAACAGCAGAGACAAATATTTCTTGTAATAAAGGAAATCTGTGCAAAATCAGAACTACAGAATATACAGAAAGAACTCCAATTTTGATCACTTTTCAGTATCTGTCAAAATGAGCAGAGCTTTGCCAAACAGATTCAACAAGCTTACTTTAATGAATAGATAATACACAACTGTAATTAACATGTGGGGTGTTTATGTAAATGAATGCTACCAAAGTACTTGAAAAGTCTTGTTTTCTTAAGTGTTCTCCCAATAATCTTGTTTACACCATTAACCTGCTTTTCCACATACATTAAACAACTTTGGGGCAGATAATTCAGACCTGAATTGTCAGAAATTCAAAATAGGTGGGGACTAAATTAGTGAAGTTCACTGACTGGATGAGCAAGCTCTGGGAGTAGATGGTGGACAGAGAAGCCTGTCATGCTGCAGTCCACGGTAATGTCTTTATCAACAGTGTTCAAAATGAATGTTTCTCCTCTTAACCACAAATGTAAACAACATTTCCAGGTAGACTGGTTTCCCACTTTACATTCTTCTATTCTTGTCCTACAGAAATTATATTAAATATACTGATCAACAATTACCTCTATTAACTATCATCTGTCTATTACAGAGTTTTGTTATCCCTAAAGGAGTGCTAAATAAACCCAGACCTTTTCCCCAAGTGTATCAGGGAAATAAGTCCAATTTGGAAAAAGAGAAAACTAGGAAGGGGTAATGATGAGAATTCCAAGTAAAGAAAAACATATATAAAACTCCCTCTAGACTGCTCTATTTCATTGAGCTCCTTTTTCTCTCTTATACTAGTTACCTAAAAGGGCATTCTGGACTTTGCCCTCTTCCTTATGGAAACTTCCCATATATCTCAGCGCCTTGCTGAAATGCCACCTTTCTGCTAAGCTTTCTTTGATCAGTCCCATTGAAAGTGACCCCTTTCTCTTGAACCCCAGAACAGTGCTCTCCTTGTTGACATGAGCACCTGCAGGAGAGACTGCCTGTGTTTGCTTTGTACCTGCTTCTCTGTATTGTCTTTCCTCTGCCTAACTACAGGCTGTCAGCTCCTGAGAGCAGCGCCCAACTCACCCAACCATCCATCCACCTACCACTCATCCATCTATACATATACTTACATTTTAATTCCATACAGCACAACACGTACTATCTAGCACTAGTAGGTTCTCAACATCACTTATCAACTAACTCTTTCTTACACTTGCTTGAGAAGGGCATGGCTATGCTTCAGAAAATCCACTGGGCTTAGAGTCAGAAGAAAGGGTTTGAAACCTGGCACTACTATTTGATAACTATTTGAACTCGGACAAATGCTTTAATTAATCAAATTCTAGTTTTTTCACCTAAAAAAAAAAAAATGAAATGGGTTGAATGAGGTATTCTTTAAAGTTCAGGTCAATGCATAAAAGTTCCCTGGTTCCATTGTTGTGTAAGATGGTGATTTCATTGTACAGATGCTCCCACCTTCTCCTTAAGTGTGTAAGGGACAAGCCCTCTTAAAGCAGGGTCCCGTTTTGTTAGGAATGCTTTGGGTATGCTTACAGCAGCCCTGGGACACCCATTTCCAGGTTCTTTATGGGCCTCCACTTGCAAGCTCTGCAAAACTGCACTGGTTGATTGCGTCCCCAACAGCACTCCTTACAGACTGAGAGGGCTATGCTGAGAAGAGTGAAGATGGGCTCTCGGGCCAAGTCTGCCTGACAACAGCACTAAAAACCCTCCTTCCCTTTTCCAGAGCCCTTCCAGACGTCCATGCACCTGATCTTGTTCTGGTAACCTCCTGAGAAGAAGAGCGCACATATGATCACAGACTTAGTTCACAGATGAGGAAACAAAGGTATGCCAAAGATAGATGACTTGTCCTACACTGGGGCCTGAGGACTTGATCTCCAGCTGTGTGGGTTTTAGAGTCAATCCAATTAAGACCATGGAACTTGGAGGTTACAGTAGGAGGGACAAGTACAGATTTTGGTTTTACTCTCCACCCTTCATTCTCTCTGGACAATGAATATATCTATCCTGCTGCTTCCTCTTCTCTCCTAGGAGAAACTGTACTTGCCAAGCACTCAGTTTAGAGGTGTCTGATGATGAGCTGGGGTGGGGGGGGGAGGATAAAGTTAGGTGAATGCCAACCCAGCGGTATTTTCAGTTCTAGGAGAAGATTCAGTTTAAATTCAGCAATCCAAGCAGTTACTCAGTCAAGCAACTCCAAGTGCCTGCTCTGATTTAAGTGCTGAGGTACAAGAATGGATAAGATGTGGTCCCTACACTCTGATCTAAGTGTTGGGGTATGAGAATCGATAGGATGTAGTCCTTACACTCCATTTAGATAGGTAAGAAAAACGACTGGTGGTTTCATTCCAGAACTCTTCTTATGCTTTTACTACGTCCACAGCATTGCTAAATCAGCTACAAAGTTGAAGGGCAGTATTTTGCAAAGGTGTCTTAATCCACCTTACTCTG
The DNA here is from genome assembly GCF_016772045.2 of Ovis aries. Lineage (NCBI taxonomy): Eukaryota > Metazoa > Chordata > Mammalia > Artiodactyla > Bovidae > Ovis > Ovis aries. The sequence continues at coordinate 30,787,519 of NC_056055.1, read as the reverse complement.
CCTACCTGTCCCCAGGAATTCATCACAGTACTTCAAACTATTTTTTTTGTTGTTTTTGTTAACACACACCAACTGTTCACATCTGTACTGAATACAAAGTAATGAGAAGTAACTTCTTTCTTATTCTTTGTGAATTGACAAAAATGTAACTGGTCCAGAAATATCTAAAATAGTGAAACATCTTTGGAATGGGTAGGCAGCCACCCAAATGGGTGTTTGAAGGACCATACTCATTTGGTTAGAGTGCCAAGATACTTACTGAAAATACATTGTAAAGTAATGTAATTCATATGTTAACTAAACTCTAGAGACAAATCAAGACTTTAAAAATCATTTCACTGGAAAACTATCTGAACTAACACTCCAGGTGTATTTCCAGAGCAACTTTATTGACTAAAACAAAGGAGTCTAAAGGCAGCATGCTCTCCCCACCACCTTACCTGTTATACATATATACATGGACCCGGCTGGCCTGGAGCGCCGAGTCCAGGTGCTGTCGGAGTGCTTCTGTGGTCAGGACGTTAGCACCTTCTTCCTTGGGGGTCTGAATCATGAGTTGAGGATTAAACATAGCCTCTTCTCCAATCTTCTGACGAGTATAATTTAATTCACGACTCACTCGTCCACCAACTGGTAAACACGTAGAGGTTTCAATTAGAACAGCAAAATCCCCAAATTCACATTCCATTATCTCATTAAAAGGAGCAGGGTACGTGATAAATGAGCTCTGGTCATGAAGATGTACGGCTGATGTGAGAGGAGTAACGTTCACTTTATTATGATTGGCAATGTGAACTCTACCAATAACAAACATATAAAAAATACTCACTAAACCTGTTAACAATGGTCCTGCCTGTCACATACGCAAACCTAATGCACGCGTGCTCTGTGCACCTTCTAACTAATACACCATATGTATAAGGGGGAGGGGGAAGGAAAACTTGAGACACCTTTTCCTTGCAGACCAGACCAAATACCCCTGTTACAATTTCTTTCACTTGTATAAACAATGTGGCCCTGCAGTGCATTTCAAGATAAATGGCTTCAATTTACACTCTTCTCCTAAATAATCTGGCAAAGGTAACAAGGAAATGTTTCTCCTTGTTGGAAAAAGAAATAAGGAAAGGTGGCAAATGTGTATTTAGCACAAAACTTGCCAGGAGAAAATAAATAATGTGATTCATGGCAGATGCACAAGGGCAAATCCCACTTGAGAGGAACCACATGGATCCGCCATGGCTGTCTTGGGAGGCCCTGGAACCTGCTCTCTCAGACTCACGTGTTCAGCATCCAGAAAGCACAGGTGTCAGGTTCTGAGTCACCTGGGGGTGGTCTGCCTGTGTTCTGGAAGCTTCCCTAGTAAGTCTGAACCCCCGCCCCAGAATCTCCAGCAAGCAGCCACGGCTGGGCATGAGAAAAGCCAGCACGACGAAGCCCAAGTAACGCTGTTACTAAAAACTGCTTGTCTTCTTCCTTGGGTCCTAGGTTATACTTGAGTTAGGGCTTTAGTACATGCCGAGCTCAGGATGCTGCAACATATGGCAGAAGGGAGTTTCACTTCCCAGCGGGGCTGTGTGCGCAGATGGGCTGTGGGCATGGATGGGCGCTGTGAGAAGCAGCTCTGAAGAGGCTGCTTTGATTCAACATGGGTAAGTCAGGGCTTTGAGGGAAGGCCCACAGGGGCAGCAAACGTAAGAGAATCCTGGAGCACCCACACGCTCCAGTTCCTACAGGCACTGTAAGCTGAATGTTTACTGAAAAGCAGGCCTTCAGCTATCTTTCAGAAAGAACCCTCAAGGATCACCTCAGTTTTCCCACGAGGAGAAATCGCTTTTCTTCAAGTTTAGTATTCAAGGACATAAACATTTGGTTTGAGCAAGTAAATAAGTACTGGGAACAGCGGGTTGTTTAGTTCTCTTGGCATATTTTATAAACAAGAGAGCAGGATAAAAAGCAAATAATGCCCTCATTAGGAAAACTAGTCCAGATTTGCAGACTGGCAGGGTCATCTGTGCAGGTTCACGCAGATGGCCAAGGCCACCGCAGAACTCTGCGAGGTGAGGTTGAACATACTGTGTGTGTTCGAGAGAGAAGAGGAAGGGGGAGGGGAGGTTAAGTGGGAAGGGGTGATCGGGAGAAGAGAGGGGGGAGAGGGAGGGGAAGAGATAGAGAAATGATCAGTTGGCTATGCTGTAGAAAATTTTGATAAATGCCCAGGGAATTATTGAGGCCCTAGCAATAAATGCAAAGTTAAAGACCATAGGAAAACCTAGAAAACAACTTGCAATAGAGGAAGAATTTACATAACGCCACAGGCCTTCTCAGGATCCTCCACTAAAGCTGCCTGCAGGCAGGGTCTGGCTCCTTCTGGCAGGAATCACTATGCATTATTTCAACCAATTAGCTAGTGAACTAAATTGCACTCAATCCACGTTCTCCAGAGATAGAAAAGCTGTTTGAGGCCAAAAAAAAAAAAAAAAAGCCAATTACTAGTCCAGAGGTCACTTCAGAAAACCACAGAGTTGCACACCAAGGAGCTCCAAATAGCCTTTTCAAAAAAAAGCAAGCTCAGTCGCTTCCTTTTCTCTGGACATAAGACATCAATGCTCTACACATATCAATCATTTATATTTCTACCTGCCTCCTTAAACACTGGCATAGTACATGATTTCTCATTCTGTTTACAAAGTTGTAGTACTTGCTTTACCTTTACTGAAGCTTAAAATGTCGCCTGAGTTAAAACCATGCGGTAAAAACAAACAACATCAAAGTAGGACCACAGACATTCCACCCACCACCCCGGCCAAGAAGCTGCCTGTAACTATAACCAATATGGTGACGACCTGAGAGGATGCACACAAAAATAAAAATCGAATGCAAGATTCATGCTGCTAAGAACTTAAAACTCTTCTAGACCAACCTGATAATGGATCAATTAATTTATCACAGTTGGTTTCAGAAATGATGCTATTTCCTACAAGGTAGGAATTATATAACACCATCTTTTCAAAATTTTTAAGATGTATATTTAACACCTACATTTTAATAAAGGGGTATACTTGTCATATCTATAGACTTTTTGCTCGTCCACTTCTTTGCTCTAGGGATAAATATGAATATTTCACTAATGTGACAACCAGTTTCAACCAATACTATTCTCACTGGCAGATTTAACAACTAGAGGTGAAGGACTCTGAATTCTAAAGTTTCCTCAACCGGCTATGCTATGTCCTACTTTTGAGTACTGTTAAATTATTTTTCCATATTATGTGACCATATTTTACTTAATACTTCACCTTACACAAACAAATACGAATGTTTTTGAAAAACTATTTAGTAACTTTTTAAAAAGTTTAGTTGATACCCACTTGCTTTGATAAATAGTTGTGCCATAAACCATTCAGCCAGGGGTCAAGTGCTCTGTGCTACACACCGGGGTGTGTGGTGGCTAAGACAATTCCAAGAGGCTCTCTGGCCAGTGAAGCAAAGAGGCAGTACACAAGCAAACTGATGTGTGGTAGCTTCATGGCATGACAAGTACCAAGGAGGAAATCAAGATGGGGATGCCCTGTGAGTTACTGGGTGGTGGAGAGCAGGGGAAGGGCCAATTCAGATGGAGTTGCCAGGAAGACCTAGAAGGAAGAACTGCTGACGTTGATGTGGAAGAGCTTGGGGAACAGCATTCTGGCCAGAAGAACCAGCAATCACAAAGTCCTCAGGTTTGCCTTGCTGCGGGGAGAGAAAGAAGGCAAGAATGGCTGGAGCTTGGTGAGACCATGACCTAATCACTCACTTGGTTGCTCTGGCAGACTGAGCTCCTTCTCGGGTGAACCTGTGTCATAAACCACACGGCGTTCACATGGTCTTACGTTAGTATTCAGTCAAAGCACTCTGGAAGAAGCTACCAGAAACAGAAGCCCCTCTGGACAGGGCAGTTTTACGGACTTACTGACTTTTGCTCCTCTAGCAAATGCCTATCCTAAAATCACAGCTCAGTGACGGTCCCCGAGATGATCCTTGTCTTCCTATCTTGGTCACCATGCACAAGTGTGGAGCTGTGGTCTCAGGAAGCCATTTCAGGTGACCAAAATTACAGGTGTGGTATGGGGGACATGTTTTGCTCCCTTCTCTTTACCATCGTCAAGGTCAAAGTCCTTCATTATTACTTAAAAAATAATCTCGTATTTGTGCAATACTGCATAGTCATTTTTGACTACTGAGCAGAATGACCCATAAGATCCATCATTTGTCATATAGATGTGGGGATACAGCCATGTGAACATGGTTATTACCATGTGGTGGTTTATGACTAACGTTTACCTGCTTCCCTTTGCAGGGGGAGGTTTATCTCTATTTCTTAATCCTTCTGCAAAGAACACATAAAATTAAGACTCCCGTGCAACAAAAAGAGAAAAATACCAAAGCTACCTGACAGGCACCTGAATTAAAAATAAACTTGATGCAAGAATATTATGCACCTCTATCACAGTCTGAAGTCCTCTTAATTTTTCCTTCTCCTAAACTCAACAAAGCAACAAAATAACAACTGAGCTTTTTGAACAAGACTCAGGAAAACTGATACTGAGGATCCTAGGACACAAAATAAAGTTTCTATGTGTGCGGTGCTTTCCATTTGCAAAGCCCTTCAACAGTCATTATTTACGTATCTTTAAACATTTTGCTTAGTGCTGTGCTATGAAGGCAATGGCACCCCACTCCAGTACTCTTGCCTGGAAAATCCCATGGATGGAGGAGCCTGGAAGGCTGCAGTCCATGGGGTCACTAAGAGTTGGACATGACTGAGCAACTTCACTTTCACTTTTCACTTTCATGCATTGGAGAAGGAAATGGCAACCCACTCCAGTGTTCTTGCCTGGAGAATCCCAGTGATGGCAGAGCCTGGTGGGTTGCCGTCTATGGGGTCGCACAGGGTCAGACATGACTGAAACAGCTTAGTAGTAACAGTGCTATGCTTAGCTGCTAAGTCGTGTCTGACTCTTTGCGACCCCATGGACTGTAGCCTGCCAGGCTCCTCTGTCCATGGGATTTCCCAGGCAAGAAGGCTAGAGCAGGCTGCCATTTCTTCCCTGCTTAGTGCTACCCACCCCATCAAGCTGGAGCAAGGTAGGTGGACAGGCGATAGGAACAGAGCTCAGAAGACCTGGGTTCTGAGTCCCAGCCTTGCCACTCAAGGAGCTGAAGTTTGGGATGTAGTTGAGTCTCAGTAACCTTCTCCGTAATGTGGGGTAAAAATGACACTACTAACCTCACAGGATTGTGTGAAGACTGACAATTAGGTGAAGTTTCCCAAACCCTTAACCAGGAGCTGAGCAGCCCTCCATTAGTTTGTCTATTGAAGGGCATATATTGTCACCCATCCTTTACAGAGCAGGAAACACAGGTGCAGAGTTTGGGTGACTTGCCCAAGGTTCCCAGCTGATAGCAAAGGTGGAGTCAACCTTTAACCAACTGCCCTGCAAACCTCGGGGCTTCTGTGCACCAGCCGAGGACATGAGTTGAGGAGTGCCCAATTCCACATACCAGACCACCAATAGAGCTTTTAGAATTACACAGGACGAATAATTGCTATCTTTATTTAAAGGACAGCAATGTTACCTCTCAGATTTTTTTACCACCATCAAGGAGATAGTTTTTTTTTTTTTTTTTTTCCCCCATAGGACTCCAAGGGCAGCAATGAACAGGCCTCATTTTCCTGTGGTCCCCAGAGGGGCTGTCTTAGAGGAGCAGAGTGATGAGGGCGCACAGCTCTAAGCCTCCTGACCTACAAAGTCTACCATTTCATTTTTCAGAAATCAGAGGCTTAAACCAGTTTTTTCAAAGAAGTGGTGTACAAAGGATCACTTCTGCAAAAAAGTTCTTCATCAAGTTAGGCTGATCCTTCCCTCTCCGAATTCAACTAAGTATAATTTTCCCAGGTGAAGAAGGGCCATTAGATAGGTGGGAAACCCTTCTGCTCAGGGGTCCATACCTCCGGGTCAGTGCCCTTCCAGTCCATGGCAGACCTCAGACGTTCCCTGTGATGTTCTGCGGGATCCTTCCTCAGCACGGCCTTTCGCACAGAGCTTAATAAACATCTATGGCATTCATGCAAAAAGCTTTTGCCAAAAGCGTATTGTAATTCACATAAAGATGTTCTGAAGGACCAACCGAAGTGTTTTTCCCAATAAATTCCAAGTCCTTTCAGGGAGGAACTGTCCGCTGCCCACTCACCTCGGCTCACACTCAGTGTGTCGGATGAATAAATGAATGAACAGCCTCAATACAGAGCCTTGGGAACAGGCAGTCATCTGTATAAGATATTAATTCTCCCCAAAGCCTCAAAAGTCAATCAGTCAAAACAAATGACCCTTTCAGCCTGAAAAGTACCCACTCAGAGTCCAATTAAGAAAATGGGGTCTGTGTATATGCAAGTGGGGCATTTGCATTTGATTAATCCCATGAATTATCTAACAGCCTCTAGACAGATTTTTTTCCCCCCTTTAGTTGCTTCAGGTCCTCTTTTCAATCTTGCAATTGGTAACTGTGAGCATGAAAAAGTACACATCTCTAAAAGAGTGTAACTGTAAAATTATTAGCACCAGCTCATTTTCTAAACTGGAAAAAAATGAAGATTCAGTAATTTGGGCAATGGGCTGAAAACTTCTGGGCTGTGAGTTTCAGTCACTCTTCAACCCATCTCTTTTATTCATGACTAGCCAAATGCTGCTTAAGCTTCTAGGCTGTTTTTTTTTTTTTTTCCTCCTGGTGGGATTGTGCCCTTGGGTATTGCCATGGGAAAATGCTACAGTCATATAGCCCAAAGAGAATCTGTCTTCATGAACAGAGCCCAGTGCCATGAAAACAGCAAAAACAAGACAAGAGCCGGACAGACACATTGCAACGCCTCCCCAGGGACTGCGTTGGGGGACGAGGAGGGCCAAGTGCTGTGGTAGCAGTAGCTCTGAGCATGCGCTTACTACTAGCCCCCCACACCAGCTGTTTGCGGTGCCATCTGTTCCCACCCGGGCTGCTTCCTCTGAATGGCTTTCCTGAAGCCTCCCGCTCGCCCTGTCGGACACGATCAGGTCAGCCCAGCGCTCTGCCCACACTGGACCTGCTGCCTGCACTGCCCCACCCCCCACCCAGTATTTCTTACAGGGCCACCAATTCCCAAGATGACACTGTGTCTGTCAGGAGGCCCATTCTTCACTGGTCTCTTGCTGCTGCAGCAAATGAGGGCTGCGGTCAACCCCACCTAAGAGGGGCCGAGTGAAGTCAAGCCTGCAGAGCTCAAGATGTCCTTGGCTTCCAGCAGAATGTGGCAGAGTGGAGCCTGGCTCTATCTCTAAGTGCATACTTGCCCAGCTGTGAACTGTCCCAGGCCCTACAGTGATTTCCCCCGACTGCTCAAATGCTACTGCAGGCAGATGTAAACCCCAGTCCCATCCTTCTGCAGGAGCTGAGCAAGCCCAGGAGGGTCCGACACAGAGTGGCATGTTTGCTCAGAGGCAATGCTGGACCGGGAAGAAGAATCAGGGACCAAAGACAGCCTGTTGTTATCAAGTTCTAAGTTCTCAGTTTAAGTCCTCCTAATATCTTCATTTAAAAAAATAAAAATACAAAGCAACTGAACAACAACAAAACTGAATGCCTTTGCAAAGCTGCAGGCTCTCTATCTAGCATTCAGGCTGTTGCATAACATTAACCCCAGTTCCCTTCTCCCGGGCTTCTGTGAGGCTGACATCACCTCTCTGCTCTGAACAGTCTCCTTGCCATTATCCAGCCTGAGCTTCTTTTCACTGGCCTCCTACTTGAGCAGCTTGGGGTGGGGGAGACGATATGAGTCCCCACCTTCGCACAGAGGCTCCCTGGTCCCTGTGGAATTCCATCTCCTGCACTGACCCTTCCCTCTTGCATCTGTGTGGGGAGACGCACGTCATTGGGGGCCACTTTCATGATTGTGTTGCCATCAGGATTAGCTGGATTAGGGGCCCGATGCATAAGGACCCCCTGGTGCTGTGAGGAAGTTTCATCACTAGGTCAGCATGGTGTGAACTATATTCTGTCACCACCACCACTCCCTACAGCCACCAACTGAAAAGTGGGGCTTCGGGGAGGTGGCAGAAAAAATGCTTCCAGGGCAAAACTGCCTCAACTCCTCTTAGCAATAAAGTCCCTTGTGGTACATTTCAAAGGACATGAACGACTGAAGACTGTCTCCTTTTTAAAATAAGAAACCTACCCGATTCTTTTCCTATCCATAAAGAATTTCGTGGGTCTCCCAGTGGCAGTAGGTGGAATGTCACTGAGCATAGCTACCAAGACAGCATTTCTTCCAGCCCTTTGCTAAAACCAGTCAAGCAGCCTGAGAAGAGAGAGTGTTGTAACCTTACTATGCTCAAGGTGAACAAACACCTCCATGGTGGTCAATTCTCATTCTTCTAGAGATGCCTGCACTAGCTCTCCCAGGGAGGAGGGGAGGCTTCCCCATTTAATCTGAAGGAAAACACCATGGACACAAGTAGTGGATGGAATCGGGGTGGGGCAAGCCAGGGGAAACAAGAGGATGGGGGACGAAACCAAGAGCACAACTCTTAAACTCCTTTTAAAAACTTTCACCGACAGAAAAGTTTTCTTCCCGTGAAATCATTTGGCCCATTCACCTACCCAAACCTCCCATCCTGGCCGCCACCACTCCTGTGGACCCTGCATGAAGGAAATACAATTTGTAGAGAAAGTAATGGGATTTCTGCAAGTGTGTGTGAGTGTGTGCGTGTGTTTTATAGAACAGTGCTTCTTGCACAGAACCAGGCTGTTCCATCAAAGCCGTATCTGTTATATTTCTGTCTTTCTCTTCTGTTTGGTGTATTCACCAACAAGAGAAAAGGAGGTAAGCTTTGGCGGCCCTGACCTGCAGCTGGAACACAATACTTTCGCACAGCCCTGCCGACCCCTGACATAAATTTTACACCGCAGCTGGCATTTACACACTCAGCATTACCATATGTATAGCTGCTCGGTGCTAATTATGCTAATCACCTGTCTAACTCGCTGCTGCGAAAAATGGTTGTATTTAGCAGTCCAGTGCCTACCAATGCAGCTTACTGTGTGGCTGAAATGTACATTCAGACGGCCCTGAATGGCAAGATTTTTCCACGTTGCTGGCTACATTCAGGCCTCAGAAAAATTTATTCAAGTCAACTGGTTTCGGTCCGCAACAAAAAAGTTACGAGAAAAAAGTGAGTGTGTTCTTGCCCTAACATTCTGGATCTGCTTGCAAGCAAAATGATAAATCAATTGGTGTGGGAAACAAAAAGGGAGAGAGATTTCTTTTGGAAGCCATGTGAAACTGTAGCCTATTTAAAAAAAAAAAAGAAAAAAAAAAGGGTCATCCTATCCCTCAAATCTCTAGAAAGAGCAGTTAATAGATATTTAGCCCTAATCCCAATTCTCTCAAATTGCAAGCTTTGTTTGCAATTAAGCAAGGTATTAAACATGTGCAGCTCTTTTCTGGATCATGTGTGGATTAAAATGATGGTATCATTTTTTTTAATTTATTACAACACTGAATGATTCTCAAGGGGGAAAATCAGGTAAGAGGAAGAATATCTTAAAAGTAGTTTGGGAAAATTCTTATTTTATCTTTCAAAAAGTTTCTATTTAAAAAGATACTGTGTGATACTTATATCTATTTTGTGAGATTTTCTGGTTTCTCCACTGCAGGAGCAAAGGAAATCAAGGGAGGGAATGGGGGTGGGGAAGATGGGAGAATTCAGAGAAAGAAACAAGAAAAAAAGTGGTTGGGAAGGGAGGAGGGAGGAGGGCAGGAGAGAGTCAAAAAGCCTACATTTTCCTTAATCTCAAAGTTCCTCTTTTTATCATGTTTCTTAAAGCAATTTTCTCAGATCATTCTACAGAACGGATTTATTAAACCAAGGTAATATTATCATAGGTAGTTTCAACAATTCCCAAGCTGAAAGTCCAAGCTGAAACCCCATTTCCTCCTAACTCACAAAACACTTTCCTATTAGTTTTTAAAAACCCTGAGTCTAATCACTGTAAGCACTGCTTAGTATTTGATTATTTGGGTGTGCAGATCTGTCTAGCCATTCCAATTTCCTTGAACTGCCCACAGCACATAAGATACATTCTACTGAAGGGATGGCCCGAAGTGCTTGCTTTCTCACCTCCAAATGATCATAAACAGTAAATTCTTTACTTAAATTTAGAATTTGGGAGCAAACTGGAAGGTCATTCATTTTGCAGTGTAACCTGGGTTACCCCACCCCCACCCCGGCTACAAAAGACCAGAACAGTCTTGTGATAAATCTTAGATTTACACACAGAAGGTGTACCAACCAGCATAAAGAGATTGTGAAAGAAGCTGGCTTTTCCTTGCAGCAGATAATAAGGGTAAGGCTCATAGTAGCTTGAGGATGTTGCTATGAAGACAATAGCTTTCTTCCTATCAGCTCACCCCACCATTCTGTTCAATTTTATATAAATTTATCTGACTCAATGAAGGAACATTATCCAAGCCACATCTTTCTCTCCTTGGCATCCCAATTCAAGTTGCTTTTCCTTACTAGTCCAACGTATTAACTCATCTAGGTTTTTTGTAGTTTCAAGTCTTGACTATGCAGCTAAAAATACAAATGATGGGATCACTACTGTGCTCACTGTAGAAGGCTTACCCCTCTCAGTCTCTCGCTCTTCTTAAACAGGAGGTGGACCACCCTGTCTCATGGCACAGAGGAGTGTTTACATTGCAGTACTTGACTGTGTAATACATCTGGCATTTTTGGGCAGGATTCCTGAGCTAGGGGCCAGAAGCCCTTAAGCAATGATTTAAAAGGAAAAAAAAAATCATGCACATTGACTTAACAAAGCCCACGTCCAGCTCCTTTTGTTTACTTTCATATATGCTTCATCGATAACTGAAGACTATCTTGGTTGCTAAATTGCGGAAGTCTACTGTTTTTCATTTACTTTAACTATAATAGATAAAGCTTGTGCTGCAGTATGGAGGCTTGCTTCTCACTAGCCTTGCCTCCATAGCCAGTGGTGTTTTGGGACTCACATGCAGTGTGGATCATTTGGGCCTACTCACACCTGGGTTTCTGGATTAGAAATAAGGCCCTGCCTCCACATTATAAATCTCTCCAACAACAAACTTGTCACTCATTAGCAGGTACCTGACTGCCCACCAACGAGTTTCCTTAATACATGACAGCTGTTTTTCCAACTACGCTCTAAGCCCCCAGTACAACAAAATGGTCACAGTCTTGAAGGGACTGAGGACAGGAGGCATCTTTCTGTAAACAGAACTCTTAAAACGCTCAACAGTCAAGCAGTTCCTCAATGGCAGCATTCTGCTGTTTTGAAAGGCTAGTTATTTCTGTCAAACTTAAAGACATACGGAGAAAAACTGAGATATTGTAGTGAAGGAAATAACAACCCTATATCCAATTAAGAGAAAAAAAAATCTAAGAAGTATTACCATAAAGCTCCTAAATGTAGAGTTTAGAAGCAAAGAGTAATAAAAATGCGTATACTTTGGTGACCCTGATGATGACTGTGTATTCGAGGTAGGTTTCCACCAAGGAAATCCCAGGGAGCTTCCTCTTTCTGGGCTGCCAGAAATGCCTTCATGAGCAGAGCTGTCTGCATTCCGGGATGTCAACTGAGATTTCTCATGAGGACAGACCATCTAATGCTGTGGCATCAGTCAAAATTTGGATGTGGAAACCTGTCCTCTTCCACCTCTATCCAGGCTACATGCTACCTCTGGTTCTGATGAGAGTTCCACCCGGGGAACACCTGGGCTGGAATGTCATGATGTGTGTTTCACTTACCATCTCAGAAATACTATGGGGCCCAATTCTTCACATTCATATGGCACACATTAAGCACAGGGGACTAGGACTTGTTTCATAGTCCACACATCAGTGGACTCTAAGTGAAAGTGAAGTCGCTCAGTCGTGCCTGACTCCTTGCAACCCCATGGATAGCAGCCTGCACCAAGCTCCTCTGTGCAGTGGACTCTAAAGTTACCTCAAAAGCTCATTGAAATGCCATGACTCTTCAATAGGAGAAACACGTCTCCTGATAAGACCCCATCAAAGAAACAGTCTTGAAACCAACCCTCATATAACCTAAGACCCCTAAAGATACAGATGGCAGCTCTGCATCTAGCATCTCCCACAGCTGATTTGAAACAATACACTTCCTAATTCCTTCCTGTCAGTTTGTGATTAACCAGATTTACTACCATTTCAGATTTCACACTAGTAATTCCAGAGAGCCACTAGGATTGGATTCGGGCAGTTTATGAATAGGTGGGAAGACGGACAGGTGGGAGGGAGAGAGTAGAGAGGAGGGGAGAAGAGCAAAGATACAGGTGACGGAGGAGGGAGGAAGCAGAACGGAGAAAAGGTTCTGGGGACCGATGAGCAGCAAAGCAAACAACAGTATTTTAATAATAGAATCATTCGAGTATGGCAATTATTTAGGGAAGTCTCACATAGCTACAATTCTCTCAACCTTTTTTTTCAATATAGTGTCAAAATAGTGCTGGAAAATAGTATATTTTTGCGAAATGGTTTCTATAAAATCTGGTCTCCTCTCAAATAATTTAAACTATTTCCATACTTGTTTTAAAAGCCAAAAAAAAAAAAAAAGTTTAAAATAAAACACTCCCCTCTTCTCAACCAGTTGAATAGATTACTCTTCAGGAGTTAAATCTGGGCAGATTCAGTCCTACTGGTGTGAACAAAGTAGGGGGGCAGCCATATAAACAGTCCCTTCCACTGCTTAACTGTGACCACCCCCCCCCCAAATAAGAGAAGGAGGGCAGACAAGTTACAGCTCAGCCCGAGTGGACAGAGCTGCAGGGGTCACGGGGAGGTCAGCTTTGAAGGAGAAATCCCAATGAAATATAAACATGGCATTGTGGAAACCAGACAAATCTCCCATAGCTTGTCCAGCCAGCGTTAATCTCGCCATCAGCTGTGGAGCATAATCCAAACAAACTGATCTGGCGGTTCATACATCTGGAAGCTGTCATCTTCTGGAACCTCCAAGCAGCGTTCCACATATCTGAAACACTCCATCGCCCAGCGTGACCTCTAAACTTGTCAGAGGGTCAAGAGTGGCAGGCACCAAAGAGATATAAGGATTTAGAGGGTCAGCTGCCATAGGAAGATGGCATCTGAGGCAATCTGTTATTTTTAAAGCACTTATTGTTGGGCATTTATTTTTTGATCGTTTTTCTCCAGATCTGAACGATATGCCACAATTGTTTCCACCTGCATGTATGTGCCCACTGTTAGAATCAATCAATAACTATCTAAAACACATAGTCTTCATTTTAAAAGTGCCTAGGGGACCAAGGAGCAGAAAGGAGCTGTTGCCTTTTTCTTTTTCTCCTTTGTAAAATGCCAAAACCCCCAAACTGACAGCCCCAGAAACCAGAAACTTGGCTGATAACCTTGGCAGTAACAGCAGAGCCTGTGCACCGCTTGCCTGGCAGACGGGCTTCAGTCCCTCGTTGTTTCTTTGGTTCTGCTGCACAAGAGCACCTGGCGAAAAGCAGTGTGTGACAGGAACATCTGGAGAATGGGATCATCAAGAGCCCATGTACTATGTGGGCTTCCGAAAGGAGCTGTTATTGCTGTATGAGCAAAGTCCAGTGGTATCTTTTGTTGCTTTTTGTAAAGTCACATTCATGCTAAAAACCTTCAGTCTACTGTGTTGGAAATCCAGTGAGGTCTATCTGCAAAATTAAGTTACCCAAAGGAAAAGAAAGTATCCGAATATAACACTTCTCCCTTCTTCTATGGCCTATCCCCACCTGTTCTCAAGTTTTCATGATGTTTTTACTTGCTACTTAATATAATTCTAAGGATAATCAAAAATTTAAACTATTTGGGTGAAAAAAGTTAGATACCTGGGTCAGTAAATATGGGGATAGGGAGGGAGAGTTATCTTAAAGCTTTTGCATTTATGGCTGCAACAAAAGCCTTCCAATCTGCAATCTATTACCTATTATCTAAACCACTGGTTCTCAACTGGGGCAATTTTGCAACCCCCACCCCCACATTTGACAATGAATAGAAACACAATTAGCACATCCAGGAGAGTGCTACCAGCATCTAGTGGGTAAAATCCAAGGATACTATTAAACATACTACAGTGCACAGGACAGCTCCCACAACAGAGAATCATCCAGCCCCAAATGTCAACAGTGACAAACCTTGTTCTAAACTGAAAAGGTGAAGCTCCATTATCTCCTCTAACTGCCTAAGTTAAGAGCCAAAAACAGCCAAGAACACTGAAGGTTTATGCTGGCAACTACAAACTCTAGAGCACTTAGAAATATCAAGCAAGCATTAAAAAAAAAAAAAAAAGTCCATTTGCCTTAAAAAAAAAAAAAAAAAAACAAGTTATAACTTGTGTCCTCCTCTTTTGATACTGGCCTCCAGAGATGTTAATAACCAAACACAAGACAATGTGGATTCATTTCAAGGCTGTTATCTTTTGCAGTAAAGGAGGCAATGTTTAGAGAAAAAACCAAAAAGCTCAAAAAGATAAATGAATGTTCTGTCACTGGAGAATCATGACAACAAACTCATGTCTCAGAGAGGGTTGGAGTGGAGGGGTAGATACTTAGTGAGGCAGAAGGACAGAAGCGCTAAGCAAAAATGAAAAACCAACAGAGAAATGGGCAAGATTAAAAAGAAAGCATTTTCCTTCTATGAGATCCAGGGGAAGCTCTCTGGTACCAGGGAGGGAGCTGGAGGCCAAATACACTAGTGTAAACCTTGAGGCAGGCAAAGAATGGCTAAAGGGAGATCTGGCAAGTCCCCGCTGACACCACCTGCCAAACACCCTGCACACATCAGAGACCTTCCTGCTACACAGCTGGACCTTCCAAGACTCAAGGTGTCCCACCTCAAACCTGAGGTCCAACCAAAGGTAAGCACTGGGAGTTCTCCCAGAGACCACACCCCTGTCCTCTGAGCCTTCGCCCATGCTGTTCCTTTGACCTGGAATGCCCCAGAACCAGCGCTGCCCCTAACTGACCCTGACTCAGGCCCCCTTCCTCAGGGCTGTCCCACAAGGTGCCCCTGCTATCCTGCCACTGGTCTGTGTGTCTGCTGAGTGGAAGTCCCCTGAGGACAGGGACGATGGTCTTTCACTAACATCACTCTGGAGCTTCAGGCAGTACCTGACACAGAGCAGTCACTGAGAACACGTGCTGAATGAGTATTTTTAAGTAACACTCTCTCCCTGACTGTGCTGCCACTTGCTGGTGTTACTGAAACATTCCACATATTATTTCACCCACCCTCAGGACTCCATTCACAAGCAATCTAGATTTGAAATTTTTTTACTTGCAAATACTATAACCTTAAGACCCAAGCTAGCACCTAATATAGATTGACAGTTTCTTAAAAAGCAATCATTGTATGAACATTGTAACTACAGAATCAAAGAATTCTTATCACCAATGCCATAAAAAACATCTTCCTTATCTAGATTATATGGGCTGCACATTGTGGCCAATGTATTCAAACCATCTTTATAAAGCCATGTTTCCTCAGCATGTTAAACAAAGCATGAAAGCCAAATCAAAGATACAGCCTATCAAGTGGATTCCTTTAATTTGCTGACTATATTAAAAAGATAACATTATTTTGGCAGATATGAGGATACTTGTAGTAAGTCTATGTGTATACACAGATATAAAGGCAAATGAAGATATTAATACATTATCTATAAATCAATCTTATCTAGATATGGATGTACCTGTGTACAGATGTATAGTTGCTTTTGCATATATGCATGTTAATTTTTATCAACAGAAGAAATAACATTTTCCAAATTGTTCCTCAGCACTCTCTCTCCTTGAAATCTCTTATGCTTACCTTTCTTCTGTTGCTTTTTAACTAAGAAAATATGCAACCTCCATTCACTTGATTTCTTTAGTGTAGCAAGCACCCTTGTTCATGTCCAGAATATCTGCAGTCTCTATTAAGAAATGACTATCTAACAGACTTCTTTGCTGATAGTGATGAAGAATGTACCTAAGACACTAAAGTGCAAATTAACCTACATTCCAAGTTACTTCTCATTTTACTAAAGTTTAGGATAGCAGAGAATTCTTACTCTGAAAAGCAAATAATTCCATTATTTGCTGTTGATATAAACACTAAGCTCACTATGTCACAAACAAGACTTCCTCATTGTTACCTCTACTTTGAATTTAAATTAAAATTATAAAATGGTATGGTGGCTTCCTTGGTTGGGTTTAGTTATATTTCTGAAACTGTTACTTCTACAGGGGAAGAATTGAGTATGGAATGAAGGAATGGCAAATCAGGGTCAAGGCAACAGGAGACCAGGCTGACTTAAGTCACCAGTAGGCATGGTGGACATGGAGACACAGAGGATCCATAATTTCTCACTTATAAAATAGGACAATAATTCAATCATCTAGTAAAAAAAAAATGTTACAAAGGCTACCAGGTTATAAAAATAAAGATAATAGATAGCTACTCTATTGAGTGGTAAGGCATGTGATAATAGAAATGGTAAGGGTAGTTGTTTAACAAGTGATAGTATGGAGTATATGGCCAAAGAATCAGTGAGCCACACTGAAAGTGCTAAAACAGAATGGGAAGGAAAATAGCTCAGAGGTCCAAAGTAGGCACAATGAGTCTTATCTCAGGTGTGTCATTCCCCAGCACTCTATCACTAAGCTAGAGCCCCAGCATGTTTCTCCTCCCAGGACTTGAAATGAGTTATGTAATGCACAAACATAGTTACTTCTAAAGGGAGAAGACAGTGGCAACCCACTCCAGTACTCTTGCCTGGAAAATCCCATGGATGGAGGAGCCTGGTGGGCTGCAGTCCATGGGATCACTAAGAGTCGGATGCAACTGAGTGACTTCACTTTCACTTTTCTCTTTCATGCATTGGAGAAGGAAATGGCAACCCACTCCAGTGTTCTTGCCTGGAGAATCCCAGGGACCGGGGTAACCCTAGTGGGCTGCCGTCTATGGGGTCACACAGAGTTGGACAGGGCTGAAGCAACTTAGCAGTTACTTCTAAAAATATTTATACAATGTTATACAATTAAGTGGGGGACTCTGATGCTGGGAAGGAGAAGGGGACGACAGAGGATGAGATGGGTGGATGGCATCATGGACTCAATGAACGTGTGAGTGAACTCCGGGAGATGGTGATGGACAGGGAGGCCTGGCGCGCTTCGATTCATGGGGTCGCAATGAGTCGGACACGACTGAGCGACTGAACTGAACTGAACTCCCTGGTGGCTCAAATGGTAAAGAATCTGCCTGCAGTGCAGGAGACCTGGGTTTGATCCTGGGTTGGGAAGATGCCCTGGAGAAGGGAGTGGCTCCCCACTCCAGTATTCTTGCCTGGAGAATTCCATGGACAGAGGAGCCTGGGGGGCTACAGTCCATGAGGCCACAAAGAGTTGGACACGACTGAGCTGGACTAACACACACTCACACAAATAAGTTAACGTTGTCTATCAACTTATTAAAAATCTACTGGCAAGTCTTGCTCAAAACAACAAGATATGGTCTTTTGTCATCATCATCGACACTCAACAAATTTGTTGGTCCAAGTAGCAGAGAGAAATTTACTCATCTCTTGCTCTGCCCTAGAACCTGGGGTAGCTCCCCACAGTCTAGCCAATCACATCATTTCTGAATGGTCCAGGGCCCCAGTGAGCTACTGCACCCTATCCCTGCCACACAGGGGGCCTCCACTGCTGCTGTCCACTCAGCTTGGGCCTTTGTTTGACCCCTTTTCTGAGCTTCTGCTTAGAACTCCCTCCCTCCTCTGCTCTAGGTTACCCTAATTTGCCTCACCACCGCCATGGAAGGTTTTTTCTTTTGCCATTTAACTTTCAAATTTAATGCAAGTCCGACATTCAACTCTAACAGTTTTAAGTGTGTGAATTTGTGCACAGGGAGTGTGTCTCACATCTTCAGTGTCCCTTTCAGTGCCCAGCACTGTGCTAGGACCATTACAGATGCACAGTAAACTTGCTGTTAAGACATTATATGTGCTTAATAAAACCCTTCTTTTATCTAATGACAATGAGGCGCTGACTTGAGGTAAATTACCCCATGGATTCAATCCAAAGAAAACTGTTGTATTAATTACCAAGCTACTTAAGGCAAGAATGTTTTCTGGTCTTAATTATTTGGACTATTATTTTAATTGTCACTTCTCAACTAAAGACTTCACCATATGCTTGCAAAACACTGAAAGCTGAATCTTCACAAACAAGGCAAGATTTAATATTCTCCAAGGCTAGGTCTCCAAGAGTATTCTGAAGAGGGATCAATTATGCAATCATGCATGTACTCTTAGGCTTCCAAATTTTGTCTTAGATATCACTAGGAATGCCTCAGATATTCCGGTTTGAAGTATCTACATAATTACCTCAACCCATCTCTCCCATCTGATTATAAGAGATTCCCTAGGTAGGGTTCAGGAGTTAAATGTTTCCAAACACCAACAAAGTTACTTTCCAAAAAGAAACAAACAAATAAACAAAAACCTCAGAAAATAAAAACAACCCTCCTCCCCCCCCCCCCCCCCCCCCCCCCCCCCAAACCCCTGAATCAAACAGATTTACAAAAAGAATGTAAAATGTTTCCGTCAGCGGTGGCGGCGTATGTCTCTGTCTATGTGTGATCTATTCTAAATGTACAACCACTTGGAAAAAAAAAGACTTCAAGAACCCCCAAATTGAGAAATGTGGATAAAAGACTGGCAGAACCTTTGGAGAGCTCCCATGGCCCCTCCCTCCAAACCCGCGCTCTTAAAACACATTTTTTTAAAATTCTCTCAGCCTGCAAAACACTGCCTTCTCCCAGAATAATTCCATTTTAAAAGCCCCCACCCGCGAGGAAACATTAATCTACTTTGCAAACAAGCGTTCCACTCTGTGCTTTACTGTTTTTTTTTTTTAACTCCTTTTCCCCCACCCCCCCCTTTTTTTTGTACCTTGAGACAAATGTTTTTTTTCCCCAAGAGTTGAAAGCTGTCCAAAAACAGGACCACACACGCCGCCGCCTCCGCAGGCCCGGTTGCTCCTGCCCCCCGCCCTCCGCGCGCCGGCCGCGGCCGCCGGGGGCGCGCACACTCCCTCCAGCCAGAGGGGTGGCCTCTCTCTGCCCCCACCCTCTTTTCTCTTTGGACGCCGTGGGTGGGGGTGGGGGAGGGAAGGAAGCTGAGGACACGAGCAGGGAGCGCAGACGCCTTCCTCTGGCCGCGGCTGGGCGCGCGGCGGAGGCGAGCGGCGCTGGCGGCTGGACCTGGGGGCCCCCTCGGCCGAGCGGAGTGGTCTGTCCCGCGGAGGGGGCCCCCCGTGCGCCCCCGCCGGCCCGCCCTCGCCACTCTCTCCCACAACACCTCGCAAAGCGCAGCTCCCGGAGTAGATTACAGCGCGGCCTTTGTCGGACGGGCCTGGCTCCTGGCCAGGCGCCCAAACAATAAACAATTCCCCCTGGTGCGGGCAGGGGGTTTTCGCTCTTCACAGAAAGGATCTAGGTGTATGCTGGCAAATATCTTTATCAATTGGAAGGAAGGGAAGGGGGCCCGGGTTGGGGGGACGAGAGGGCGCCGCGGCGGGCGCGGAGTTTCTTACCTTCCACCCACAGCTCCTCCACGTTGGTCTCGAGATTAGCTGCCTTTAATCCCACAGCGAAGGCCCCAAATATGAGGAGGCCTACAACCAAGAACTTGCCGCAGTTTTTTTGAATGTAACAACCCAGTTTAAATAAGAGTCTTTGAAACTTCGCTCTCAGCCACAGCGGCGCTTTCCGGCCAGTAGCTTTCCCCTGAGGATGAAGCAGAAGGGAGGAGTGAGCGCCCGGGAGTCGCGGGCCGCGCGTCCACGCCCGCTTGCGCGCACCCGTCCGGCATCCCGCGACGGCATGGGGTGGGGGGGGGGTGCCCTGCGGGCTGGAACCCAGGTCGGCCAGAGGAAACGCGAGCGGCGTGGGTGGGGAGGGGGGGCTAGTCATAAATCAAAGTCAGGCTGCAGCGTGGGAGCTGCACCTCGGCCACAGCAGGGGCGCCCCCACGCGCAGCCTGCGTAGCATCCCCGAGTGACTTTAAGGTCTGGGAAGAGGGACTGCGGGAACAAGAGGAAGCCGAGGCAGTGAGGAGAGACTCTATTCAATACAGGAAATATTCACACCGGTCCGGGAAGGGAGGGGCTGCGTAATCCCTGCGATGGAGCCCATTTAAGAATAAGCAAACCACTGCACCCTTGCCCGCAAGTTCTGCCCCAGCCTTCACCCTTCTCGGGGTGCTCCGCCGAGGGCAGGGACTGGATACAAGAGCGCTTTGGGAACAATGTATGGCGGGCTCCCCCATTCTGATTCCCCCGCCCGACTTGGTAGTAAATTGGGATCCACGTGGTGAGCGTGGGCGCCGGAGCTCACTCGCGATGCATTTCCATGGCGTTGGGAGACGCCGTGTGAGCTGAATTAGGAAATGGGGCAGCCATCTGCAACTTACGACAATATTTGTGATCGGAAGAGGGCAGCCACATGGATCTTTCCCTCCTCTCCCTTCCCTTCTGGTTAAACGCGAAAAGCAGCCGAGTGCTCAGGGAAGAGCCCAGGCCGACGCAGTCGGGGGTCCTGGCTGGGTGCTGGCTGTTCTCGGCGGCGGCGTTTCCCCGGCGCTGGCCGCAGCCCCGGCGGGCCCCTGTCTGGGTGCTTGCCTTCCCCAGATTCCACACATTTCAGCGAACCTCGTAAACACAATGAACCCGGCCGCTCCGCAGACCAGCATCGCGAATTTAAGGTGGCAATTTGTTTACAACTTCCCTTTCCCCGCACACTGAGAAGAAGTGGCTCAAAAATTGGAAAAGAAGAGGGGAGATGCCCTCTTCCGAGGATAATTTTTAAGGGAGCAGAGATTTCATGCTCAACAAAAGCAAAACCGGCTGCCAAAAAAGGAAACCACCTTTATTTTGGCTCCCTCCTCCCCCTCTCCTCTCTCCGCCTCTCTCCACTCCGCCTCCCCCTCCAAGATGTTAAGAAATGTGGCAGTATTACAGGGGTTCAGGCTGCAAATAGGGGCAGGGGCGCAGGAGGAGGGGGCTTAGGGGCATCGGGCAGTGCCGCGCTGTGGCGGCTCTTGAGGTGGTCCACTGTGGACCGCTTTCCAGTGCTCCGGAAAAGGCACGCTGGGGAGGGCGCGTACGTACACACACACACACACACACACACACACACACACACACACACAATCTCCACCCCCTGCAGACCTCCGACAGCCCTTTCCTCCCAGGACCGGAGGGAGGGTTTGAATTTTTCAATCCCCACTTGTCTTTTTCCCCCCTTGGAGGTGTGTGTGTGTGTGTGTGTGTGTGTGTGTGTGTGTGTGTGTGTGTGTGTGGCGGGGACGATTCCAAAGAGGAAGAGGAGGGAAGAGAGAGTGGGAGGAGAGGAGAGACTGAAATGCACCTTGGAAATCTGCTCCAGAGCGAAGGCGGCGTCGCAGTAGCTGGGCCGGTGCAGATAGTCCCAGTCCGGCACGGCATTGCGGCGCAGTCCCCCGGTCCGCCTGCGCCTCCCGCCACCGGCCGGCCGGCCCGGGGCCCCGCTGCAGCTGCCGCCGCCGCCGCGGTTCTGGAGCTCGGCGGCGTTACCAGCCGAGGCCATGTTGCCGCCGCCGCCGCGGGAACCGAGGCTTCCCGGGCGGCCCGGCGCGCTGCTGCCGCCGCTGCGGGCTCCCGGCGCGCCCTGGCGCTCGGCTAGCGAGGACGCTGCTGGCCGCCGGCTGTTCGGGCTGGGGCTCCGGTTGACAGACCTGCTGCTGCCGCTGCTGCTGCTCACACAGCGGGCGCTGCTGCCGCTGCGGCCGCGGCCGCTGCCGGAGAGTCAGACCCTGCGCCTTCCATTGCCACATTGCGCGGGGGTCCCGAGGTCTCTGCGGCTGCTGCTGCCCACATCCAGTTCTCCGGAGGGCGAGAGCCGGCGCGTGGAGCCAGCCTGTCCTTCGGTCGCTCGCGCGGCGCTCCTGGCTGTCCCCAACTCCCCCTACCGCCTCCCGCCCCGCGCCGCGACCCCTTCACTGCAGAAAGCGCCAGCAAATCCCCGCCGCTCCCGCCGGCCTCGCTGACTCTCTCGGCGTCTCACGGGTAGCCCGAGCGGCCGCGGAGGGTAAAGGCAGAGCCGCCGCCGCGGGGTTCGTGGGCGGCCGGCGGGTCTCAGCGCTGTCGGGCCGGGGCAGCCGCCGCCGCCGCTGCAGTTGCGGCGGTTGTTGCTGGCGGTGGCGGCTCCTGAAGCTGCTGCTCGGGCTGCTCGGGCTGCTCGCGCTCTGGCTGCTGGCTTCTCGGTGGCTGCTTGGTCCCGGACTCTGCTTTCTTGTGCTCCTCGCTGACCCGCTGGACCATTCTGCCCCAGTGCAGCGCGCCTCTCTCGCTCCCGGGACCTGGGGACTCCGCTCTGTGTGTGTGCAGCGGGCAGCGGCCGCAGCAGCTCCTTGATTCAATAGATGAGATGGAAGAAGAAAAAAAAGAACTCTCTCCATTTGGAGAAAGAGGAGGAGGAGGGGAGGGGGTGGAGGGGGAGAGAGCGAGCGAAAGAGAAAAAGGCTGGAGCTCCCGCCCCCGGGGCTGTCAGATGGCTTGGGTTTCTGCAACGCGATTGGCTCGCGGAGGGCAGAAATTACTCAGCAAACATGACTATTATTAGCTGCTTAGCAACAGCTCACCAAAGTAGAGAGACCACCCAGGTAGGCAACCCCAGTGTGTGCATCCCGGGCTTCGGGGGGAGCCTCCGAGAGCGCCAACCTTCTCGCATGCAATACTTCCATTAAGGAATGCTCCCCCTCCCTTTCTTTCTTATTCCTTTTCTTTTCAACAGTGTCTTCTTTTTGTAAGATGCTTTGCTCGTGCGCGCGCGCGCGCACACACACACACACACACACACACACACACGAGTATTTGCCTCGCGATAGACACGGGGGGAAATGTAATATTTTTTAAAGCGCTTAAACAATTTCAGAAATTTCTTCAAAGAAAACCCTTTCAGAGGCACCTTGGCCTCAAGCTGCAGCAAATACTGGGAGGTCCAGCTTGAATTCCCAGGCCTGCACCAATAATGACAGGGTGGTGGATAGTGCGCCAGTGTGTGCCAGATTTTTTTTTTTTTCCCCTTCTCTCTTTTCTTTTATAACCAAAGAGAAGACTTGGGCTCTCGCAGGGAACAACGCCTCGCATTAAGATAAACAAAATGGAAAGTTAAAGAGGAGAGTAAGGACGTTGGGAAAAGCCACCTTTTCTTAAAATTCGCTCCCCCCTCTCCGTTTTCCCTCTCTAAACCCCACAGCAGCACAGTCCAGGTTTGAAGGAGTCAGTGTTTTATAAACGTGGAATCCAGACACAGAAGCAGTCTCGTGAAGGCAGAGGCGTTTTTATTTGAATCTTTAATGCGACGTTTGTAGAGAAGAAACAACAGAATCCTTTTAACAACCGGAGAAACAGAAATGTTTTCTTTAGAAAGAGAGAAAAGCTTTCTTATTTTGGATTCATTTGGACCCTCCTCCCTTTTCATTAACTACAAGTCCCTGTTTATTTAAAATCTTTTAAACCTTTCCTCCCAAACTGGTACGCATCCTGTTATATTTAATAGTAGCGTGACATAAAGAATAAAGGCTTTGATGCAGGATTCATTTGAAACAAATTGTGCGCCGATTGCGAGGACTTGTCCGGACACTGCAGCCAGTGTCACGGAGACATCAGGGGGATTCGCTTCCCGTTGGGGCAAAAAACCTGCGAGTCGGAGGTGGATCCTGGGGTCAGAGACAAATTAAACTGCCTACACGGCTCCGATTTTTATTAAAAAAATTTTTTTTGGAGAGTTTTTTTCTTTTGCAAGTTAAGTTCCTCCCCGAGATAGAGACCAGACCCACAAACTCTCTATTCTGTCTCATTTTAGTATTTGGTTCCCCTCACCGCCACTTTTTTTCTTTTTTAAAAACAGTATTGAACTGCAGAGGCACTCCCTGCAGCAAGTAGCCGACTGAAGCCGTGAAATAGGGCTGTGTGGCTTTAAGATGCACACGGTGTGTGTTCATTGAAAAAAAAAACACACACAGAAAGAAAAGGAAAGGAAAGGAAAGAAAGAAACCCAGATGGAGGGAAAGGGGGAGGAGCAGGGTAGAAGGCGGAGCCCACGCTACCACGTGACCTAAGGCCCAGTCGGCGCGCGCTCCAAGGGCCCGGAGGCCTATTGAGCGCGCGCGTGTCCGAGCGCGCCGAGCTCCGGACTCCCCCACTCCTGCGCAACCCTGGTCAAGCAGGTAGGGAACTGGATGCGCTAGGCTAGCGCCAGGCGGGCTCCAAGTCTCCAGCGCTGGCTCCTGGGAGCCCAAGGGAGGCGCACGCCCCACCGGCGCGGACGGACGTGCCGGACGCGCCGTAGTACATTCCTGAAGGCGGTCCGGCCCCCTTACGTCGTCCAATGCCTGCGCGGCCTCCTCGTGGTCGGCCAATAGCTTATCGGTCGGGTCCTTTCCCATTCAGTGGCCCCGTCCCGAAAGGAACTGCAACCCGGCGCGCCGGCCACCCGGACGGCCCACGCGGCTCCCGCAGGGGGCCAGTCGGCCAGCCCTCCCAGCCGCCTTACTTCCTCTTCAGCGGCTCCCCCCTCCTTCCTTCTTTCAATCTCCCCTTTCCTTTCTCCTTCCTCTTTCACCCTCCCTGTTTTTCTCCCCCTTCTCTCCGCTTCCTACCGGCCTCACCACCTTCCCTCTAGCCTTTTCTCCTTCCTGGTTTCACTGGGAGGCCCTGCCCTCTGATTCCCAAACTGGCGAAACGCGTGCAGTACCCTGGGCTGGATGGGTCGTCCTGCAGAATAAAGAGACAAAGACAGTAGAAGTGTCTGAGGTGGTGTTCACGAGATCGGGAGGAGGACCTGAGTACCCGACCAGCGCGTAAATTCAAAACTTAAAACTCCGAAGGAGCACGTGATTTTGTGAGCGGCTCTAGGAAGGGTTGCGAAAATTCAGAAAAGACAAGCAGCGTGCATTTCAAATGACAGTACGTTAATAAATAAGATCGCAGGAATATTGGGCTCGACTGAGAGCAAGCTTAATCTTTGAGCAATATCCTGGTATTTACTATGTTTGGTAAATAGCATATCGGGACACGTGATATATTATTTTGTTTTTTTTCACTGAATGGTTCTACTGACGTTTCAAGTCAAACCGTTTTGTGCGTGCCGCTGGAAATTAATTTTTAAAGGTTTTGGGGGTGGTACCCCTAAAAAGACACGTCAGTCTTATATATGAGGCTTGCTGTGTGGCAAAGGTAACCATGTAGCTATAGGCAGGGCTATGTTTTTCTTTACGAAATTCTATACAATGTTTCAGACCAAAACATTAGTTTTTCCTTTATTGCAATTTCAGTATAGATTATGGAATTCTAAAATGAAATGATAAGCTATGCACACACAACAATTTCCTATTACTCCCCGCGCAGCTACCTGTACACCATTTCGATGACAAAACCTCTTTCACTCGGGCTCATTTCCCTGGGTTTGACTTAATTCCTAAACTGATCTCTGGGGTTTTCAGCTCCCTTAGCCCCCTCACCCGCTGTTTGATAGGTTAACTTTTCAGTATCTCAGACAATAGTCTCGGCCTGTAAATTCTACCATGGGTTCCAGGACGGCAATCCCCAGCCTGGGCTCTAACAAGCGCTATCTTAATCTCCCCACCCCCAGTGGCCGCTTCCCCTGTGGTCTGCTTTTTTCATACACGGAGATGAATTACTTTGAGGATCTAATTGGCCTTGTTTCTGTAACGTTTTAAGAAAGGAAGAGGAGCCAATGTAAAAGCCTGCTCGACTTGGGTGGTCAGGGCTGAGGCTGCCCCCAATTTGCCTCATTGCTGATGCATGTGAGTTCGACATTCCCAGCGATAATGTTGTTCCTAATCAATCTGCCCTTATTTACATTTGTAAGCATTGTCGGCTTTAATATGCATGCCCTGTGCAGGGCACCGCTGCGCCACACCGGGTTTGTTAACTTCAACCAGGATTCTCCAGACCTGAGAGGAGGCTGACAGGAGCCAGGGCTGCAAAGGTGTCTGCTGGGAAAAATCTCTTTAGTGCCCTTTCTGCACTGAACAAGTGAGACGCTTGGTGCCTTTTCAACCAGCAGGAGTTGCTGGCCCTCTTTCTTGAGTGTCCCATTTTCCCTTTCCAAGTAAAGTCCATCTCAATGCATCAATTGTCATTTTGGTCTCTCTGTCATGATCCAAGACTTCATTGAAATTTGTAGTTTTCAAAACACATTCTTTCGACTCTTAAAATATGATTCCTTTATATCTTTTCTCTACTCCAATATTCAAATAACCATGGTCACACCACACACATCTCAAAAATGACATCTGATTATCCCAATGATGACACTGAAATAAAACATCTGCCCTTTGTGTTTGGACATTCCAGTGATAAGAAACTGTGGGAGCTGCACTTGGTGGAGTAATGAGAAACCAGGCTGGAACTTGACTTTTCATTGGTTTCTCAGATCCAACTAATTAGGTCTTTAAAATCTAATGTAATTTAGCTAATATCTGCAGAGTACAAATGAATGAAGGAGTAGATGTATTCTAGTAATTTGACCTTTGGGCCATGTTATAATTTTATCTACTGAGCTTAGTACTCTTTTCCACAAATGCAAAGAATTGCAAACATTACATTAAGTCCCACAAGTATTCCTGTGGAGAGGCTGCGGTGGGGAGAGAATTGGGGATTTAAAGTGATATTCTATTTGTGGATAGAGAGCCCAGGGCACTGGATGTGCGTGAAGGGCCAGAACCTGAGCAGTTCAAAGCAGGTACCTTGGATAAGAGTTGACTCAATTCAAGCCATTTTTTGGCTCCTTAAGAGTGCCTTATTATTTCTTCATTGGCAGCTTTTATATTTGCTTAAAGGTGATGGTAAAAAATGAGTCTAAAAGGGGGAGGGAAAAAACCAATTCAGCAGCCCCAGAATGTAACCCCCTTAAGAATGACTCCCCTCCCCTTCTCCCTTCAACCTTCTGTTTCCTCCCGTATTTCCCCCTCCCCAGAACTGGAGGAAAGGGAACAGCTCTAGCCAACTTGTCAAAATAATGCTGCTAATTACCCCTGATCTCCTTTAATGGGAAGCTGCTCCCAATTCTACAAAGGAGTAAATGAGGGGTCTACAGCACAAACCCAGGAGCACTGGCTTTTTTGTGTGTGTGTACTTGCAGTGAGCTTGGTGGGGGGTGACGGGGGGAGGGGGGGGTTGGTGGTAGAGGTAGAAGGAGATGTCCGGAGAAGGTCCCGGAATTCTTCACGTTTATTACTCCAGATACACATACTAATTTGGAAAAGGGACTTAGACTTTCTGTGGTGCCAAAGCGATTGGTATTCTCTTGCTAGGAATGTCACTAACTGCAGAGAAAATGCTCAGTCTACAATGAACTTGAAAGAAAACATCATTGACCCTTATATTTATTTCTTCCCTTGTCTATGTATCTTCTTAGCCACATTACTTTAAGAGACAGAGATGTATTCTGGAAAGACCCAAACTTTTAACATTCTTCTGTCCATCTCCTTGTCTCTATCTCCTCATCTAATATATCCATATCAAACTCTGCATTTGGCAGAAGGCACACCATTCATTTCAGTGATCTCTGCCATCGGGTCTTGCATGAAAAAGAAGCTGAGCAACATGATCCCTTTGACCCACTGCTGGAGCAACAAATTTATTAGAGATATAGGCATGAGAAATGAAAGGGAAGTAAAACAATTCCAGCTTATTGTGTGTCTTTCTTTCATACTGCTAATCCGGTTTACACATCACGCCTACACGTCTCAATAGGGCTTTATACACTGTGGCAGAGGCGGGAGAAAATAAAAGGTGTGTGTGTGAGAGAGAGAGAAAGGACAAAATAGGGAAGACAGATATTTTAATCTATTCAATCTATATTGATTTGCCTCATTAGTTTTTCTATCTGTAGAAAATTGAAGATGATTTTTTAAGTCATTTTTTCACAAAATAATTCCAAATGGTGCTAATTCCTACTCAAATAGCTTGTTACTTTATGACTAGGTCATAACCAGAAATTAGATATACTTCTCAGTGAGTTTGAAATGAAGCTAATACCCCAAATTGAGAATGGGCCCATGGGTGTCTACCTTGATTCAACATGTTAAAAGAAAAAGGTCTTAGACTCAAACACGAAAGGCTGTGAAACACAGCCTTGTGGAAGGAAGCTGGGTGACAACTGGAACACACACAAACTCACAACTGAAAGCCCTTGTTTTACAACATGGGTACACAATGCACCTGAGGCAACAATTTATACCACCCAGAAATAATAAGTTACAGTAACAAAGGGTGACACCAAAAGGCATTGTCTTTCTTTGTAGAGGCAATTAATTGCATGTTGAACTACTGGAGCCAAAAAAAAAAAAAAAAAAAAAAAAAACCCGAACACACAAAATGCTGAAAAAGGACTGTTGTAGGAGTTCAAGACCTCAATATCAAAGTATTAAAAACTTGGAACCACCCATAGTGGGTTTTTATTATTACCTCCTGTTCTTTCATATGGTTCCTCCCTAGAGAGGAAGGAAGGCTAGAAAGGAAAGAAGATAGTCTTTTCTCCCATGTCTATGAAAACAGAGGTCTCTAGGTGTCTTCCATAGACAACAATCCATATGGTTCTTCTTAGGTGATGGAAATCGGGATCTGAAAATTTGGAGTTTATTGCTCATCCACCAAGAGGAGTCATGTTTAGCAGGAACTTAAATAGCTGAAGACACAGTATATGTCACCTCCGAGGTACAGTCTCTGGAGGTCTTGTGGTCCCATGGTTGGCACCAGGTCTACATGGGTTTGGATCAGCCTGACCCACCTCAAGGATCCCCCTCAGGCCCTACTTGGCCATCTCAGCACCGGGCTAGCCGCCCACCTCTTTAATGGTTGGCAGGCACCAGAATGCCCAGTTCCATGCGTGCAAGAGTCAACACATACCTCTCCTACCCGTGGCCCCTTCCTGAACCCAGGAAAGCCCCTTTGGCCCTTATTCCCACCAACGGCGACAGGGAGAAGGATGTTTGCGCTTCGAGTTTTGATAAGGTACCTCTCTCCTAGCCCTGGGTGTCCCACTCAGAGTCCCGGCCCAGGTGCCGAGAACACTGGGTAGGGGTGCGAGAGCGTACGCCCAGCCCCTCGGGCAGACCTCCCCGAGCTCCCGGGAGACTAGAGAACTCGCCCGGGTGCGCGCGCTCCCGGCCCGCACCCTCCCCCCGGCGCTGTCACTTCGCACCAGCCCTCCATCCCCAGCGCTCTGCCTCCGCTGGCAGTCAGTAGCCACCACCAGGCTGATGAGCGGAAGCCAAGGTGGCGACCCTTTCAAGCGTGAAAATGGGATCCCAGGCGACCCCCTCCGTGAGAATTCCCCTCGGAGCCGTTCCCCGGCCGGGCCCGCCGCAGACAGCCCCCTCCCCGCCCCGCGGGGCCGGCCTCGGGGGGCGGGGGCCCGGAGCGTGCGAGCGAGCGAGCGAGCTTGGAGGCGCGGGCCGGCGCCCCTGTGCCCCGCCGGCGCAGCCCACCCAGCCCCGCGGCCCCGGCGCGCCGCCCGCCCCGCCCGCCCGCCGGTCCCCGCAATCCCGGGTTCCCGGGGCGCACGCCGCGCGAGGGCGAGGTGGCGGCGGCGGCCGAGCCGGCTGCACTCACCATAGCCGGCCGTCAAGCCCTGCCCGGAGCGCGGGTGCCGATGGCGCGGACGCTGCGCTTGGATTTCACATCAATTCCTTTTCCCCCCCGGGCCCCCCTTTCCTGGTCCTCTGCTCCTCCGTCTTCTTCCCGTCTTCCCTCGTCTCCCCCTAGTCTTGTCGCCGCGGATCTCTTTGTCTTCCCTGTCGTCGTCTTTTTCTTCGTCTTCGTCTTCTCCTCCTCCTCCTCCGTCTTTACAAAAGGAACGGAAAGTGTAAAAACCCCGGCGCGCTGGGCCGCCGGAGGCTTTCGGCGGAGTGCGGCGCGGACTCACAATTACAAGCCTGTTTCTATTAAGCAGTTCCATGGCCCTCGGCGTGGGTGGTCTGCCGCGCCATAGGCAGGACCTGTCAGGGTCACGTGACAGATCCGAAAACTTTACCCCTTTACAATAAACTCAAGGAAAGCAAAGTAAACTCGGGGAACGTGCTATCAGCACAGCCCTCCTGGGTAAACAGGCGCTCCCCTCCCCGCCTTCCTGGGAGGCGCCCCGCCGAGCGAGCTCCTTCGAGCCCCTGCCGCCCCTCCCCGCCCCCTGCGGCTCTGTCTGCGGGGGGCCGCCGGGCGGGGGGTCTCCGCTCAACATCTCGCCTTCCGCACCTAGTGCTCCCCAACCCCACACACGTTATTTGCTAACAAATAGCCACTTGCCCAAACCCCCGAGTGGGCGGTGCCGGGGGGAGCAGGGAAGCTCACTTTAGCATCCCCGGCGCTCCGGGAAATGAGGGGTGCCCAGAGCGCTGCAGAGGAACACCACTTTCCTGTCTTTAGTTCTCAAAGCCCTTTCCCGCTCGCATTCCCACGGAAGCCTCGAGAAGCTGGGAGCATTCTGGTTGACAGGCCCACAGGCTGACAGGGAGGCCGAGAGCCAGAGAAGCCGCGCAGATAACAAGAGTCTCCCCGGGGAAATGTTCAGTGTACTAAGATGTATGTGGATTCGTGCAGCTTCTGTCGCAGGTCCCTGGGAAGCTGCTACTTCTGGAGTAAGACTAAAGCGGAATCCCTTGGAAACCAAGATTGGTAGCTGGCTGAGGAATCACTAATTGATATTTGCTCTTTTCCCTTCCAATTACTGTGGTTTTTGGGGTATGCCACCCAAACGCTCCCACCCACGCTGCCTTCCCAAACGAGGCCAGCTTGGGTGATTGGGCTAGACGGAAGTGCTGTGGCTCTCAGCCTCTTACCCTAAATGGAAAGTCCTATTCAGGAGAGACTCTGCTGCAATGTTTAATCTACTCAAACCTGCAGGGTAAACTGTTTCACGTTCAGACCGCTGAAAGGTGCTATTTTAAATGTACCCCGTTTTGAATAAAGATGAATTACAGATACAGGGGGAAGGGGTAACATACTGAAACGATCGGGAGTTACCTAGCTGGTCTTCAAGAAAAGCCTGCCTTTTCTCACCTCATTCTGGGCTGACAGTGTGATTAGGGGTGGGTGGGTGTGTACACGTTCTCATTAAAACAAAACAATACCTGAAAGTCACAATGGGGCTTCTCAGTGGCACTAGTGGTAAAGAACCCCACTGTCAATGCATGAGACGCAAGAGACAGGGGTTCAATCCCTGGGTGAGGAAGATCCCCTGGAGTAGGAAATGGCAACCCATTCCAGTATTCTTGCCTGGAAAATTCCATGGTCAGAGGAGCCTGCTGGGCTGCAGTCTATGGGTCACAGAGTCAGACAGGACTGGGCACATGTGGTGTCCTCCCCCTTCCCCCCTCACCCACACAAGAGTCACAAGTCATCTCCTTACCCCAAAGATGATATACCATTCTTTAACAGGGTCATTTGAGTTTACAGGGTGTTTGTGTTTAAAATACATTAAGTAATTAAACATTGGAATACTGGGCAGCCCTGTGGATTAAGCTGGTCCAAAAAATGGTTATCATTTCATACCAGTTGACTTTAGTATAAAATGGTCAAATGGATATTAGCTGAACATGGGTTCTGTGTTATAATGATTGGGAAAACAAACCCACCAACATTTCCCTCTGAAAGACTACCTTTCAGTGTCATATCAAAGGATTCTGTTCATACCCTATTATAAACCTGGGTTGGGGAGAGTGGGTGGGGACAAGGAAGAAGAAGATATAAGTACATCTACAAGTAGAGTGATCTAGCTTATGAAAGAGGAAAGGGAATAAGAAAAAGAGGAAACAGCTTAGCGAACAACTTTTAAATGGTCCATAATATAAAGTTGTTAGGTAAGCTAGTTTTGCAGGGAAATTCCAGCAGAATTGTGGAGTTTGCCTTTCCCAGTTCAAATGAAGACTCTGGCGCAAGCACATTTGGCTACCTGCTCCATAAGTATGGCCAAGGCGGATAATGAGGGGTGGACCCAGGTTTGGTGGGGTCTCAGGTGTATGCAGTTTGGTAAGGGGAGACAGCTTCTTCAGGAAGTCCAAATTACAAACAAAATCAAGTACAGGACCATGAAGGGGAACTGTGGGAGAAGGGGCCCTGAAGCTTCATGAGCCTGCTGTCAAGTTACCCCTTTATAATACAGAACGGAGAGGTTAGACAGAGCTGCCCAGATTTCGTGGTCTCGCCTCCACTAGTTAAGGCTGAAGGTCTTAACATCATAGTTCAGTCAAATGCTTTATAGTTGGGAGCAAAGATGAGCTTGGTTTGAATGTGAACTGTTGAAGTTGGGCAGTGGTGGTTTAGTGAATCAGGGAGATAGAACCTTTGGTGTCAGAACTTGAAAGGTCAGGAAGGAGAGGAGACCACAGTGGAAATGCTCTCCCTCAATAGCAGCTTGTCCTTCCTTTCCTTCTTCGGAAATCAGGTTTTGAAAATTTTCTCAGTACTAGGCCCTCTCTTCTCTTCACTCCTAGATGTTACAAACGTTAAATCATCAATTCTGAGACGTGTTCTCCAGGATCCAGAGCCCCATACATTGGTAACTTCTGGCATTTCTCTGAGACTCTCTGCCAGGGTAGGTGGGCTCTTTCTCATCAAGCAGCTGCCTCCACCATTCTAAAGTTGTTTGTGTTTCATCCCTTCCTACAAAGCCAGCTTCACTGCTGCCTTGTCTGATAACCCTCTTCGCATGGAGGTGTCAATGACTGTCAAGGCTTCCAGACAGCAGAGCTCAATTGTAGCCTGCCCAATCTGATAAGCCAGTTGGCATCAAGATGTTAGTGGCTGATGAGGCCACTAGACAATACATTTGTAAGTTAACTTGGACTTTAAGAGCATGCCCAGAGGAATAAGTTGCCAAGTTGGAAATTTCAGGGCATTAAGGCAGGACCAGTTGGAGACATGTGGGGCATCTGAGGACAGAATAATGGAGGAACCTTTTGAAATAGGTCTGAAAACAGACCACATGGGCATGATCAAATTTGTTGATGGGCAAGGTCACTCCTGGCAGTTTATCTCTGAATATCTCCTGCTACTTGAGATACAGTTGTTACCCTTGTCACACATAAACACAGACACAGGCACATGCATGCACACACATTCTGCTTTCTATGCTCCCCTCTTTCTGGTTCCACTAAATGTGGGTGCCTCAGCACTTTTACTCATCCCCTCCCTGACTGCAACCTCCAGCAACTAGAGGGTTTCAAATGAATAACTGAGGGTTCAGGAGAAACATGTGTCCACATTTGAGAACGTCTCCATCTCAGGATGAATGCTACTCTCACTCTGTCAGTCACCCTTGGTGTGGTCATTCTTTAATACTGGATCAGACAGACCAAGCTTTCATAAAAAGTAACTTTGCCCAGTGTAGAGATTTCCATTCTAAAATGACTACCCTCTCTTCCTGTCAGGAGGATACCTACCCCAAGACAAACCAACTTACAGAATTGGGGCTTTGAGGACTGAAGGGTAAGAAGTATTTAAGGTGGTTGGTTGGAATTAGTTGGTTGGAATGAACAATTGAATTATAGTGGTAATTGCAATCCTGAAACAGAAAAAGAAGAATTTTTTAAACAACAATGAGAAAGTAAAACAGGATTGCAGAGCAGAAAAACCTGCAAAAACAGCTTGGAAACAAAATGGGTGTAATGAGACCTGGAGTGTCATAAACAAGCTTTGTTTGAGTGTGATCTGTTGGAGTCATAAACCAAAGACTTTTAAGGGCCACCATTACGAAATACAGAGACACATGAAGTTGTAGTATTCAAAGGTAGGACAATAACCTCAGGAGGAAAAGGAGCAGTGAAAAGAGATACCTGTGGAACCTCCTACCTCAAAAAACGAAACTGATCCAAGTTGTTTACTCTTGCAATTGATATACATGTAGAACTTTCTGTGATCAGAGGACTCCCTCTATGGAGACCTTCAGGGGTAGCCTTGCCCATGCAGAATGTGGTAAGAAATGAAATGCCAAAGAAGATTTTTAAACTATGGGAGGCAAGTGTGCCCAGGCTGGCTGGTGGTGATGGTGATGGTGTCAGTTCAGAGCCAGGGGAAACGACTTATTGCAATCAAGCAGGTCAGAAGAATTATCAAAAGGTTCCAATTGTATCTAAGAGGACTGAAAAAGATAGTAAATGTAATAAACATAAAAAATACCCTCTGTCTGGAAAAAGAACAAAATGAGATATAATCCTTCCGACCATACTGTAAAGCTACAATAATCAAAACACCATGGTATTGGCACAAGACATATAGATCATTGTAACAGAACAGAAAGCCCAGATATAAACCCATGCCCCTAAGGCCAATTAATCTATGACAAAGGAGGCAAGAATCTACAGTGGAGGAAAGAATCTGTTCAGCAAGTGGTGTTGGGAAAGCTGGACAGCTACATGCAAATCAGTGAAATTAGATTGACTACCTCATATCATATACAAAAATAAACTCAAAATGGTTTAAAGATCTAAATATAAGACATGACATCCTAAAACTCCTAGAAGAGAACACACACAGACATTTTTTTTGCTATAAATCATGGTAGTATCAGTCTCCAAGGCAAATGAAATAAAAGCAAAAATAAACAAATGGAACATTATGAAACTTAAAAGCTTTTTGCACAGCAAAGTAAACCATCACAAAATGAAAAGACAATGTATGGAATGGGAGACAATATTTGCAAATGATGCAATTTACAGGGGTTGATATCCAAATTACACAAACAGCTCAAACAACCCAGTAACAAAAAAACAAACAATGCAATAAAAAAATGAAAGAAGATCTAAATAGATATTTTCCAAACACAACATGCAGATGGCCAACCAGCACATGAAAAGATACTCAGTATCACTTATTATTAGAGAAATGAACATAGAAACTCAAGGAGGTATCACCTCACACCACTCAGAATGACCATCATCAAAAAGTCTACATATAAATGCTAGAGAGGGTATGAAGAAAAGGGAAGCCTCTTATACTGTTGATAGGAATGTAAATTCGTGTAGCCATTATGAAGAACAGTATCAGTTCAGTTCAGTTGCTCAGTCGTGTCTGACTCTTTAGGACCCCATGAATCGCAGCACGCCAGGCCTCCCTGTCCATCACCATCTCCCAGAGTCTACTCAAACTCATGTCCATTGAGTCGGTGATGCCATCCAGCCATCTCATCCTCTGTCGTCCCCTTCTCCCCCTGCTCTCAATCCCTCCCAGCATCAGGGTCTTTTCCAATGAGTCAACTCTTCGCATGAGGTAGCCAAAGTATTGGAGTTTCAGCTTCAGCATCAGTCCTTCAATGAACACCCAGGACTGATCTCCTTTAGCATGGACTGGTTGGACCTCCTTGCAGTCCAAGGGACTCTCGAGAGTCTTCTTCAACACCACAGTTCAAAAGCATCAGTTCTTCAGTGCTCAGCTTTCTTCACAGTCCAACTCTCTCATCCATACATGACCACTGGAAAAACCATAGCCTTGACTAGACAGACTTTGTTGGCAAAGTAATGTCTCTGCTTTTGAATGTGCTACATAGGTTGGTGATAACTTTTCTTCCAAGGAGTAAGTGTCTTTTTAATTTCATGGCTGCAATCACCATCTGCAGTGATTTTGGAGCCCCCCAAAATAAAATCTGACACTGTTACCACTGTTTCCCCATCTATTTCCCATGAAGTGATGGGACCAGATGCCATGATCTTTGTTTTCTGAATGTTGAGCTTTAAGCCAACTTTTTCACTCTCCTCTTTCCCTTTCATCAAGAGGCATTTTAGTTCCTCTTCATTTTCTGCCATAAGGGTGGTATCATCTGGAGGTTCCTTAAAAAGCTAAAATTGAACCATCATATGATCCAACAATTCCACTCTTGGGTATTTATACAGAAAAGACACAAACTCTAATTCAAAAAGATACATGCACAGTGTTCACAGTGTTCATAGCAGCATTATTTACAATAGCTAAGACATGGAAACAACTCTAGTGCTCATCAACAGACAACTGGCTTAAGAAGATGTGATATATTTATGTGTGTGTGTGTGTGTGTGTGTGTGTGTGTGTATAAAACTCAGCCATAAAAGAGAATGAAATGTGCCATTTGCAGCAACATGGATGGGCCTAGAGAATATTGTAATTAGTCAAGTAAGTCAGAGAAAGACAAATACCATATATCACATATATGAAGAATCTAAAAAGTAATGCAAATGAATTCTATATACAAAACAGAAACAGACTCACAAAGAAAATAAATTTATGGTTGCCAAAGGGGAGAGGGTGGCAGAAATTAGGAGTATGGGATTAAAAGATATAAACTGCTTTACACAAAATAGATGAGCAGCAAGGATTTACTGTATAGCACAGGCAGTATATTCAATATTTTGTAATAACCTATAATGGAACATAATCTGAAAAAATAATTGAATCACTATGCTGTACACCTGAAAGTAAGACAATATTGTAAATCAACTATACTTCAATTTTAAAAACAGCAACCCTTAGAGTTCTGATTTTGCATTTAATAGTAACGGCACTATTGCTACAGGGATACAAAGCAAAGCTATGTCCTTGGAAAATATTTGTTTTCATGTATACTTGTATAATTTATATTCTTATTTAAGTATGAAATTAAAAATTTACTGTCTGAAAAAAATACCCTTGGTATGACAAAAGATGCTGTTTTATACAATTAACATTGCTGCTTCTCAGAATTCATCATGCGTCTTAAAACTGGTGAGAAAAGATGTAGAACCAAACTTCACTTACTTGAGCTGCATGGTTCAAGATTTGGAGCAGCGAGCCAAATTTCATTTCTACTCTATAAGTGAAAGGGGCCGTGTGAAGGTGAGGCTTGGTGGAGGTGGGGGGACGGTTTGAGGTGTGACAGGAGGGGCTAAGGCCTCCCTGAACCCTGTCATTGCCCCCTGTTCTGAGGCTGCTCTGCCGCAGGTGGGCCTGCCCGTGTCTCTGAGTACCCCTCGTAAATAGACGGCAGTGCTCCTTGCACTTGTGAAATGGACCCTCTGAGGAACAGGTGCCTGGAGAGATGCGCGCTTCTGGTGCCTGGAGAGGTACACGCTTCTGGTGCCTTGCAGCCTCCACGGGGAGGACACTGTACAGTGGTGCCTTCTCTGGCAACTCTGACCAGTTG
This sequence comes from Ovis aries, assembly GCF_016772045.2. Lineage (NCBI taxonomy): Eukaryota > Metazoa > Chordata > Mammalia > Artiodactyla > Bovidae > Ovis > Ovis aries. The sequence goes on along the minus strand of NC_056055.1, from coordinate 30,750,206 downwards.
TGGATGGAGGCCTCTTCAGCAGGGAGTTGGGGAGGCAGGAGCCTGGGTCTTCCTGTGCTGTTGCCTGACTCCAGGCTTGATGCCTCCGCGCCACACCCCCGCCGCCCCCCCCCCCCCCCGCCGCCCCCCCCCCCCCCCGCCGGCCCCCCCCCCCCCCGCCGCCCCCCCACCCCCCGCCCCTCCCCCCACCCCCCGCCCCGGGCTGTACCTGTATTCGTTTTCCAGGGTTTCCATAACAGAGTTCCACAAACAGGGTGTCTTAAACAGCAGAAGTTAACTTTCTGACAGTCCTGGAGGTTAGAAGTCCAAGAAATCCAAGTTGTCAGAGTTGGTTTCTATTGGGGCCTCTCTCCTTGTCTTGTGGATGGCCACCTTCTGGGTCTTCATGTGGACTGGGCTACGTTTGTATCTGTGTCTGAATTTCCTCTTCTTGTAAGGACACCAGTCTTATCTAGTCAAAGTCCATCATATGACCTCATTTCAACTTAATTTTCTCTTGAAAGACCTTATCTCCAAGTACAGTCATATTCTTGAGACACTGGGGCTTCAACATATCAATTTTGGGGGAAATTTTGTTCAGCCCATAACAACACCGAAATGTTGACAGGAGCTGGCTTGCATCTGAAGGGTGAGTTCCTCTCTCTGCCTGTGATGTTCAGAGGGAGGAATCAAGAGGGGCTGGAGCCAGATCCTTCTTGGCTTCTAGTACTGAGAAGACCTGGTCTGCCACCTCCCAAGAACCTGTCCACACCCTTGCAAAACTGATGCTGGTTGACACATTTCCTAGGAATGCTGATGGACTGAGAAAATGACTTTAGACGCCCAGCAGAACTCCCCCTACCCCCAACACACACACAAAGAATGAACACTGCTGGCTAATGATAAATCTGTCTTTATTTATTGCATCAAGTTCCTTCAGTCTGTGGTTTCCAAGACTGGCTGCTCATCAAAATCACCTGGGGAGTTTAAAAACAAAAACAAAGAAACAAAAATGGTTCTATTCTTCCATTTCAGAGTTACAGATTTAGAATCCCAGCCTTGGAGAATGACATTTTTCAAAAGGATCCCCCTAGAGCAAGCATAGTAGAATGAGAATGGTAGGATCTAGGTGCACGTATTCCCTGTAAAATTCTCCCAAATTTATTGTATGTTTGAAGTTTTTCCACAATGAAATGACAATGATAAAAGAAAAGGATACCCAGGTGATTCTGTTGTGCAGCTAGATTGGAAGACTAAAGGGACACATGGTTAAATTACATGCGTATTCTTAACATTCTTCTCTATCATGGTACTTGTCACATTACATGATTGCTGTTTTCCCACCGAATGAAAGATTTGTGAGCTTCTACTAACTTGCATAATCCTCTGTTAGGTGCTAGAAATTTGGGAATGAGAAAGAAGTCTTCCTTAAAACACCATGAAATATCCATCAAACTGTCAAAGTTTTAAAGTCTGACCATAGCCAGGGTGAGCAACACTGAAACAATGAAAACTATTGGGCACTGCTGGTTGGAGTATAGATTGGGTTCATTACTTTTGGAAAATAATTTGGCATTATCTAAACAGGTTGAATTCCATTCCTAGATACATCTCTAAGAAAAACACAAGGTCCAGGATGTGCATTCATGAATGTTCACATCAGTATTGTTTGTTATGGCATAACTCTGGACATGACAGAAATGTCAATCAAAGTAGGAAAGATACACTGGAGAATTCCCACAATGGAATTTGACTAAGAGGTAAAAATAAATGAGCTATAGTTACCTTATAGTAATAGGGATGAATCTTACAAACATTATCCTGGGTGAAATACCTAGGTCAGCAGCAAGCTTCATAGGAATGCACATATAAATTTCATTTTTATAAAGTTCAAAATCAGTACTTATGAATAACCCATAACTTGTCACTAACCAATTCAAGGACAGTTACTTCTAGGGGTATAGGTGAAGGAATTAGGGAGTTTCAAAAGCAATTCATTACTGTTCTTTAAAATGTACATACAAGTGGTAAGTACATTTTTAAATGTATGATCAATTTCATAGTAGAAACATTTTTAAAAAGACATTAACCTAGCCCCAGCTTCCCAGGTGGGCACCGTGCACTGTGCTGTGCTTAGCTGCTCAGGTGTGTCCAACTCTTTGCAGTCCCATGGACTGTAGCCTGCCAGGCTCTTCTGTCCATGGGGATTTGTCAAGCAAGAATACTGGAATGGGTAGCCATTTCCTTCTTCAGGGGATCTTCTCAACCCAGGGATCGAACCCAGGTCTTCTGCGTTGCATGCAGATTCTTTACCAGCTGAGCCACCTGATAAAGAATCCACCTGCCAATGCAAAAGACTCGAGAGATGCAAATTCTATCCCTGGTTAGGGAAGATCGCCTGGTGAAGGAAATGGCTACCCACTCCAGTATTCTTGCCTGGACAATTCCGTGGACAGAGGAGACTGGAGGGCTAAAGTCTGTGGGGTTGCGAAGAGCCGGACACGACTGAGCGCACACACACTTCCTAGCCCTAGACAAACGGGTGGCCTGGTGGGGTGTGAAGAAGAACAAATAATACGACAGGTGCAGAAGCCACAGAGTACAGGGAGAGTGTGCCTGAGCCCCATCTCCTGAGCGCACGCAGAAGGGGAGAGGGGATGCTGAGAAAGGAAGAGACTGCTGACCAGATCAAAAGGAGAGAGAAAGGGCACTCCTTGGGAAGGGACAGCAAGATAGGGCAGCAGGGAGCCCCGAAGCAGTTGAGAGCAAATCCTGTTCTTAGAACTGAGGCCCTACTTCTGGACCTGATCCTGTCCACCCTGTGAGGGACAGCCTTCATGCTTTCTCTGTATCATGACAGTGCCCTAGGCAAGGACTAGAACCCCATGTAGTCTTTTCCTAGGAAATGAAGATATATAAGCTTCCAGTCAAATCAGAAAATATGCAAATGCACTGCTACTTTATGGGCCCAAACCTGGGTTCAAAAAAACCTGTATTATGTAATCCCTCCATGGGATCATCATATAGTGACATTTCAGTGGTTCTTTGTGTATAAGATGGCAATATTTGTTTACTATAAACACTATGAAGAGTTATAAATGGGAACAATAGTAAAAATCCATAAAATGGAGAATTTGCCTTTTGATGGGATGTTTTATGAAACTGTCATTCAGCTATGGATAAACTGACAGACTGCTTAAGAACTATTCAGTTACAAACAAGCGTTGGCCTGGAGGAAGTGAAGGTGAAGGCAGCTTACAAATTTCAGCTCATGATTTATTTTACAGATGAACACTTCTCTTTAAACTTTCTGCTTTGAAACAGGCTCCCAGGCCACCCTTTACCGAGTGACCCACCCCTTTCCATGCCCCCACTTCTGCAGACATACAATTAATTCCATTTGGTTCCACCAAGTACTTCTTGATACCCTCTATTTAAGTGTTTCTAGTTCTTTCCAGCGTTTTATGTCATGGTACACATAGAAACGGTAATGTTGGTACAACACAATGGAATAAACTGGAGGAGATTTGAAGGCATCTATCTGTGGGGGGAATTAGTGGAAATTTTATATCTTCTTATAAAATTACGATATAAATAAATAAATGAATTATTACAATGGAATATTATTCAGCTTTAAAAAAGAAGGAAATACTGCCATCTGCAACAACATGAGTGAAACTGGAGAGCATTATTCTAAATGAGATACGCCAGACAGAAAAAGAAATACTGTTTAGTATTACTTATATAGAGTCTTTTTTTTTTTTAAAGTCAAACTTAGGGATTTCCTTGGTGGTCCAGTGGTTAAGAATCCACCTGCCAAAGCAGGGGACACAGGTTCAGTCCTCAGCTCGGGAAGACTCCACGTACCGCAGGGTAACTAAACCCATGCACCACAACTACTGAAGCCTGCTTATCCTAGAGACAGTGCTCTGCAGCAGGAGGTGCCACTGCAGTGAGAAGCCCACTCACTGCAGCTAGAGAGTAGCCCCCACTCACTGCAGCTAGAGAAACCTCACAGCAAGGAAGAAAGAGATAAGTATCTTGCTCTAAAAAGTCAAAGCTAAAGAACCAAAGAATAGGAAAGTTGTTGTCTGGGGGCGGGGATAGGAGAAACAAGAAGGGGCTGGTAATAGGGTATAAACTTTCGATGATAAATAAGGTCTGAGGATGTAGGGTATAGCATGGTGACTATAGTTGATAAAACTGTGTTGTATAATTGACATTTGCTAAGAGAGTAGAACTTAAACATTCTCGCAAAAAAAAAAAGTGAATATGTGAGATGATGGATGTGGTAATTAACTCAGTATCTTCACAATGTATATTGTATGTGTATATATATATATACAAGGTATATGTATATCAAAACATCATGCTGTACACTTTAAAGATCTTACTCTTTTATTTGTCACTTAGCAAAGATAAAACCCCCAGATTTACACCTGTTGAAGTTACAGTCAAAGAATCTAACAAATTCTTTGTTGGGCAAATGTTTCTTGCTTTGACAAATTTCATATTGATATGTCTTATGATAATGTAAGTGGGTTTCTAGTTTTCCATGTGTTTGTTTCCTAAGGCTGTTATAACACAGTATCACACAAAACATTCTTAAAATAACCGGAATGTATTCTCTCAGCATTCTGGAAGCTAGAAATCAGAAGTCAAGGTGTTGGCAGTGTTGGTTCCTTCTGAGAGCCCTGAGGGAGAGTCGGTCTCAGGCCTCTCTCTTAGCTTCTGGTGATGGCTGGCAATTCTTGGCATTCCTTGGCTTGAAGAATTGTCTCTCCAGTTTCGCTCTGTCTCCCCACGATGTTTCCCCTGTGTGTCTGCTTCTGTGTCTCTTTTTCTTCTAAGGACACTAGTCGTATTGGACTAGCACAACTGCATCTTAACTAATTACATCTGCAACAACCCTACTCTAAACAAGGCCACATTCTGAGGTACTAGGGGTTAAAACCTTAATATATCTGTGGTGTGGAGGGGTGGGGGGGAGGGAAGAATTCAACCCATAGCATCATGGAACTTTTTCAAAACAAGCATTTCAAATTAACAGTGTAGCTCCAACTTGCAGAGTAGGCACACATGATTAGAATAGTCACCATGACCCGACTCTGACACCGTTAAAATAGTGTACCAGTTGCAAAAAGGAGAGACAGATTCATTATATGTGTAAACGGAGATTTGGGATTTCTGGAGACTGTTTTCTGCCTCCCACCCTCAATGCCAACCAGCTCCACTTCTGGATGAAACATGACCATCCCCAGCTGACTCTCAGAGCCTTACTCACTACCCGCACTGCTGCCAGTCAGTGACGGCCAGCACCTCTGACGCTCCACTGCACTGTCAGCACGGTTCTGCAGGCCGGCGGGGACCTCAGATGTGGACCCCATTCCACTCTACTCCAGGAGTTCCAGCAAAGGCTGCTTTGAGGATGGAGAGGCTCCAGCCTCCCTGGTCATCAGGGCTGTCCTCTGGATGACAGATTTTCCCCCTCGAGGCACTCCTGACGCTTCGTTGTGCTGTGCTCAGGAGTGAACTGTAGCACCTGATGGTAAAGCTCTGTTCTCCTGCCTTGGCCTCCGTTCTGCTTCTACATCTCTTATTGTTCCTCCCCAGCTTCCTTTGCTGCTTCCTGTTCTTCCACTTGAGGAGAGCATGGCCACCCACTCCAGTATTCTTGCCTAGAGAATCCCATGGACAGAGGAGCCTGGCAGGCTACAGTCCACGGGGTGGCACAGAGTTGGACACGCCTAAAGCAACTAAAGCAGCAGCAGCAGCATTCTTCCACTTGGGCTTCCCTAGTGGCTCAGTGGTAAAGAATCTGCCTGTAAGGCAACAAATGATTCCACATGACGCAATGAAGATCCCGTGTGCCACAACTGAGACCCAATGCAGCCAAACAAATAAATAAATATTTGTATTAAAGAAAGAAATTAAGCTGCACCTTTGATGCTGCCTTTCTGAGGCCAATGGAACTCATCCATCTACTTCCTTTGTGCTCAGTCTCTCAGTCATGTCCAGCGCCTGCTAGGCTCCTCTTTCCATGGAATTTTCCAGGCAAGAAGACTGGAGTGGGTTACCATTTCCTACTTCAGGAGATCTACCTAACCCAGGGATTGAATCAGCATTGCCTGTATCTCCTGCATTGGCAGGGGGATTCTTTACTGCTACAGCACATGGGAAGCCCCTACTTCCTATACCTTCTACCTTTACATACATCCTTTAAGATGCAGTCAAATGGCACTTCATCAGTACACACAGAGATGGCACCAACTCGGCAGGAGCAGGTCAGAGAAACCTTCACAAATAAGGTTTTCACTTACAAAATTTAAGTCTCTCAAATATTATTGGTCATTTTGATGTCAAATTTTATTAATTAGTATAATAAATAGTCATTTTGGTATTGCTGTTCAGTCATTCAGTCATGTCCGACTCTGCAACTCCATGGACTGCAGCACACCAGGCTTCCCTGTCCTTCACAGTCTCCTGGAGTATACACTAACTCATGTCCATTGAGTCAGTGATGCCATCCAATCATCTAACCCTCTGTTGTCCCTTTCTCCTTCTGCCCTCAATCTAGACAAATGGTTCTCAAAGTGGGGTCCCTCAATCAGAAACATCAGCATTACCTGGGAGATTGTTAGAAACATGAATTCTTAGCTTCACCCCAGACCTACTAAATCAGAAGCTCTGGGGTGGGGGCCCAGAAACCTGTGCTCTAGCAAGTCTTCCTGGTGATTCTTGTACCAGCTAAAATGTGAGCTCCATTAGTCTGGACTGACCAAAAGGGAAAGTGAAGATGTCATTGCCTTGTAAATTTGGCTTCTGTAGGCACAGATGGGGCTTCCCTTGGTCAAGACCTGCACTTCTCTCCTCTGTCTCCCAGGTACAGTCACTCATTTAACAGACTTACACATATCCAGGTTGGTTTCTTCCCAGCAGAAATACTAGAAAATGCTCCCTGAATGGAATGGAAATTTGTCTCAGCATCATAGTCTTGGTGTTCATGGCCCACACTCTTCATCTCCTTTTTGTTTCACAGCTAGGGCTTTCTTTGTTTCAAATTATCAGCCTCATTTGCCTTTCCTGACTTCTCATTCAATGGCAAACTAGCCAGTACCATATGGCTGCTTCTCAAGAATACAAAACTCAACATCACCAAAACTGCCTGCATTTTCCAGCCTCCAAACTATTCACCTGTATCCATCATCCTTTTGTTCATCTTATCTTCCTGAAAAGGACCTCAAGACAGATTCTGTAGACAGAACCTGGGTTCACTTATATCCTCTGACTTGCTTTCAGAGCTTTGTCTTTCTTTTCCTAGTCATAAGGAAAGTAAAAGAGTAAACTGGAATAGAGAACATAGGAATATATCCCAGTGAATATAGAAATTTAATATCTAACAAAGAAGAAGATTCAGCTTGAAAAAAATTTCATGGAAACTTTGATGGTGCTGACTTAAATAAATATCTCCACAACAAACTGTGGAAGAAAATGTAATTGCATTACATTGAAAATGTAATTGTATTCTTCTTGTTTTGGAAAAAAATGTAATTGTATTCTAATCTCAGATATTTGCAAAGATGGAATGTTTACATGTAAAAGTAAAATAAAAATCATATAATTTAGCATGACTTCAGATTGGAGAAAACTTTTTAACAGAGGTTGTGTCTGACTATTTGCAACCCCACGGGCTGCAGCATGTAAGGCTTCCCTGTCTTTCACCATCTCCCAGAGTTTGCTCAAACTCAGGTCCAACGAGTTGGTGATGCCATCCAGCCATCTCATCCTCTGTCGTCCCCTTCTCCTCCTGTACTCAATCTTTCCCAGCATCAGGGTCTTTTCAAATGAGTCAGTTCTTCGCATCAGGTGGCCAAAGTATCAGAGTCTCAGCTTCAGCATCAGTCCTTCCAATGAATATTTAGGGATGATTTCCTTTAGGATTAACTGATTGGATCTCCTTGCAGTCCAAGGGACTGTCAAGAGTCTTCTCCAGCACCACAGTTTGAAGGCATCAATTCTTAAGTGCTCAGCCTTTTTAATTGTCCAGCTCTCACATCTGTACATGACTATTGGAAAAACCACAGCTTTCATGGTATGGACCTTTGTAGGTGAAGTGATGTCTCTGCTTTTTAATATGCTGTCTAGGTTTGCCATAGCTTTTCTTCCAAGAAGCAAGTGTCTTCTAATTTCATGGCTGCAGTCACTGTCCGCAGTGACTTTGGATCCCAAGAAAATAAAGTTTCTCACTGTTTACTTTGTTTCCCCACCTATTTGCCATGAAGTGATGGGATCAGATATCATGATCTTAGTTTTGTGAATGCTGAGTTTTATTTTTTTATTTTTTTGAATGCTGAGTTTTAAACCAGCCTTTTCACTCCCTTCTTTCAACTTCATCAATAGGCTGTTTAGTTCCTCTTTGCTTTCTGCTGTAAGTGTGGTATCATCTACATATCTGAGGTTATTGATATATCTCCCAGTAATCTTGATTCCAGTTTGTGCTTCATCCAGCGTGGCATTTCACATAATGTACTCTGCATATAAGTTAAATAAGCAGGGTGACAATAACCCTTGATGTATTCCTTTCCCAATTTGTAACCAGTTGATTGTTCCATGTTCAGTTCTAAATGTTGCTTCTTGACCTGCATAGAGGAGGCAGGTAAGGTGAGGCGAAGTCGCTCAGTCGTGCCCGACTCTTTGTGACCCCATAGACTGTAGCCTACCAGGCTCCTCTGTCCATGAGATTTTCCAGGCAAGAGTACTGGAGTGGGTTGCCATTTCCTTCTCCAGAGGATCTTCCCAACCCAGGGATTGAACCTGGGTCTCCCACATTGTAGGCAGACGCTTTACTGTCTGAGCCACCAGGGAAGCCTGGAGGCGGGTAAGGTGGTCAGGTATTCCCATCTCATTAAGAATTTTCCACAGTTTGTTGTGATCTGTACAGCCAAAGTCTTTAGTGTAGTCAGTGAAACAAAAGTAGATGTTTTTCTATAATTCTCTTGCCTTTTCTATGATCCAATGGATATTGGCAGATTGATCTTTAACAGAGGGAGGAAGTTCATAGCCTATAAGAGAAAAAAAATATTTTAAACAAAAACAAACTAAACATATCTGAATGGTGAAAAATATATAAAAAAGTACTTAACTAGAAAAATACAAGTTTCATATAGGGGAAACACTAGGAAGTGATGGACAACAGAGCAAACTGAAGTCTTGCCCAGGGTAGCCCACAACTACTTAGCTCCAGCAGATGCATTGTTGCCAGATGGGGGTGTGGACACAGTGTAGCCAGAGGTTCGTCTCCTTAAATCCCCTTATACTCAGAAATTTTATAGTTCTACCTGAGTTGTCTACTGGTGTCCTAACCTTAAAATGTTGAAATAAAAATTATTGTCTCACCAAAATATTATTCCTCTCCTTCTTACTCTCTGTCTCCACACACATTCACACACACACATGCACACACAGATAACTTTATGTAAATGGCACTTTATGTAAATGATTATTTTTTATTTTCTTATTTTGCCCAGATCACTCCCTATGCTAATTCACAAGTCATCGCTGCTTCTTCATCCAATATCTTCTCCCTTATATTTCTCTTATATTCTTTCACCCTCCTCATTCTCACAGGGGCCCTGGCCATAAGTACATTATTTTTTCTTTTGTGACTGGCTTATTTCACTTGACATACTATCTTCAAGATTCATCTATGTTGCAACATGTGTGATAAGTTCCTTCCTTTTAAAGACTAAATAGCATTCTGTTGTATGACTATTCCACATTTTGTTTATCCGTTCATCTATTGATAGACACGAGTTGCTTTGATGTTTTGGCTATCGTAATACCTCTATAAATGTAAGTGTGCAAATATCTCTTTTAGACTCAAAAATACTTCATGTGTTCGTCTATTTTTGGGGGAGAGGGGTTAGGCCACTGTTTGCTGGTGTTAGCTTCTCCATAATAAATCCAATTTTAGAAGATAGATTCTGACTGAAACTGCATATTCAAAGATGTTATATTTACTTTGAACACCCGGATGTTTACACTTGGAGTTAGTCTTCACAATACATAGTTAATCAAACCTTTAGACTATACTTCTGCCTACTTACCCAGAAATAGCTTTGGCAGGAATTTTACGCTATGTTGTGGATGTTAGAGTTCCAAAAATAACACAGATTAAAAAGAATAAGTGAAAAAAAAAAAAGAATAAGTGAGATGGCATGGAATCAGGATCTATTTTAGAAAAAATTAAGGCATTGATAAAACACTATTTTTAGCAGCCTCTGGTAGGCAGAATAATGGTCCCCCAGAGATGTCCATGGCCTTCCCAGGTGGCTCAGTGGCAAAGAATCTGTAATGCAGGAGACACAGGTTTGGTCCTTGGGTTTGGAAGATCCCCTGGAGAAGGAAATGGCGACCCACTCCAGTATTTTTGCCTGGAGAAGCCCATGGACAGAGGAGCCTGGTCGGCTGCAATCCATGGTCTCGCAAAGAATCAGACATGACTGAGAGACTAAACAACAACAAGAGATGTCCATCTCTTAATTCCAAGAACCTGTGAATATTTTACATTACCTGGAAAAGGAGACTTTGCCAAGGTAATTGAGTTAAGGATCTTGAAAGATGAGTTATTTACCCTAGATTATTTAGGTGGGTAGATCCAAACTAGAGTTCTTAAAAGTAAGACAGGGGGCAGGAGGAGAGGCTGAACGCCATGTAAGAAGGACTCCCCCTATCATTGCTGGCTTTAATGGAGGAAGCAGCCACAAGCTAAAGATCGTGGTCAGCCATAAAGGGCAGATTTTCCTCAGAGTCTGCAGAAAGGAACGAAGCCATCATGACACCTTGATTTTAGCCCAGTGAGACCCACATCAGACTTCTAACCTACATAACAGTAAGATAACACATCTGTGTTGTTTTAAGCCTCTCAGTTTGTGATAGCTTGTTACAGCAGCAACAGGAATCTCATACAAGACTTCACCTTTTTCTTCCCCATTTTCCCTCTGTTCCCTGAGACCACACACAAGAGCTTAGAAAGAAAACATTTTTAAAAATGTTATTTATATTTCCTGGCTGAATATGCTGAACAGTCTGGCTGAACCATTTGTACCCTCTAGTAAAGACATGAAAAATAGTTGAAATTTTGAGAGCCAATCTTGATAGCCTGAAAGTGGCTGCCAATCATCTGATGTTGAAGAGAATTCTGAGCCAGCACAGGTCAAAGGGAAGGGACATGACTGACTAGTGGTGTCTGCTGTGACTGGGGAGATAGCATGTAGAACCTGTGCTTTCTATGCCTATTCTGGCCTTAGTATTCACACCCTTTTCCAATCCTTTCATTTCCTTTGTTGTTTTCCACAGGGCCCCCTGTAATGACTCGTAAGCAAAGCTCTACCTGGTCAGATTCAAACCCCAGGAATATGGGGAACTATTCCAACTGTTCCAACTGGTAGAGATACTCACTGATGGTTGGCAGGCCACTAGACTGACCTCAAAAGATGAGGCTTACAGTGGGTGTTGTGAGTGCCTCTCCCTACCTCCCAGACTCTCTTGAGAGCAGGGAGTGCTCTTCAGGTTTCCAGCTGCTAGAATCTGCATCTCTGTGTGTGGCATGATGATATAATAAGAAATATGTATTTCGTCTTTGTCCCCAGTTCCTTCCGCAAGAGCGTCTAAAACCCTTGGAATTTCCTGAGTGATAGAGGTAAGAGGAATGTGTTATAATAAGCCTCTTTCATTCATACCTAAGTTTGTACTGATGAGATGACTCTTGGTGAGCCCCTGGAGACCTGTAGGATGGGGGCTGGTTGCCAGAGGAACCAATCATGTGATTAGATCATTGAAATTTCCAGAAACCACTCCCCTCTGCCAGCCCTTGTCCTGATCTCCAGGGAGGGGAGGGGAGCTGGGGATTGAGCTCAATAACCAATGGTCAATGATTCAATAAACCTTTGGCTACATAATGACACCTGTACAAAATCCCTAAATGCCAGAGTTTGGGGAGCTTCTGGGTTGGTGAACTCATTCATATGCCAATGATGCCCTCCAACTCAATGGGGATAGAAGAAGCTCCTGTACTTGGGGCCCTTTTGGGCCTCTCCCCGTATACCTCTTTCTCTGGCTATTCATTTGATTCCTCTACGATAGAACTGGAAATAGTAAGTAAAGTAGTTTCTGTGAGCCATTGTAACAAATTATCACACCTGAGGAAGGGGTTGTGGGGACAGAGGTGTGAGTAACGTGGGCATCCACTGTTTGTAACTGGCTGCTGAGGTGGAGGGGCAGTCTGAGCATTTAACCTGTGGGGCCTGTGCTAACTCTGGGAAATTAGTATCAGAATTGAATTAAATTATAGGATACCCAATTGGTGTCCACAGAGAATTGGAGAATTGCTTGGTGTGGAAAATTCACACATTTGGTGTCAGAAGTGTTGTGAGTAGAAACAGATCATAGAACTGTGCCTGAGAATTCTTGTCTCCCCAATAGCCAAATCTACACTACTGTTTATGGCCTGGGAATCAACAACCACCCTGCCCATAGTAGCTCACAGTGGGAAAGGGTTGTTGCAAAATGTGGACTCACAAAGCTGGTACATCAATACCCCAGCTCCTTCAGCCTTGGGTTGGATAATTCTGAGGCTTGTGCTGTGTCTAGAATGCACCCGGTGAGCAGGATTACCCTCCTCACTACCTATGACTACACATTTGGATTTTCTATTTCTCTGCTCCTGCTTTCTAAGCAGGCCATACATTTTCAAGTATTCAGTACTTAGAAGAAATATATGTCCATAATAAAAAGCCACGCAGCACAAATGGTATGGAACGAAGAGTAACTGTCCTAGTTCTGCTCTTGACTTCAAATCCTGTCTTCTCCAGAGACAATCATAATTTTGCAGTTTTGTTTATCTCAGGATTATTTTACATATAATTAAGTCTATATATAGTAGACTAGCATATCAAGCCTATATAGAGGTAGCATAGCAAACCACTGCTCTATCTTCTACTTAAACCACAGTTTAAATTTCACCCCCACCCCCTTTTCAACAAAAAAACGCAGAGTTGTCTATTTCTTAGAGTCTTTTTAGCACAGCTTAGTGCATTTTCACCAAGTCTGTGCTGATCTGAGCAGGTGATATAATTTGATAGGCATAATCCATTATCAAAATGAAAACATTAATGATGGGGATAGCCATACCATGGGTTTTTCCTCACAGCACAAAGTCTTTACTCACTTCCATTTATTCTGACTGGGCCTTCATGAATCTTACTATTTAATGTAAACTCTGCTTAGTTCATCTCACAATTATAGCTATTTGCTGTGTGGATGAGAATGCTTTGCTATATGGATGAGAAAGCTTTAGTAGTGAAGAGTATCCTTTAAAAATGAACACAAACCACAGTACATTTGAGTCTGACTTCAGAATAGCATGTCTTCAAAGGAAGCCCCCGTGACCTGAAGAAAAAGAGATGATGGTGGCCATTGAAATGGGGGAGACACTGCAAAAACCTTAGAGGTGTCAATGACCAGGATAACAAAACCATCATTCCCATGGTCACTTTTTGGTGGTTTCCTCTGAGGGGTGCTCTTACTATTCTTTCATCTACTATCTGCTGACTCTTTCACAATGTCTATGTTAAGGGAACAATGTTCCCTCTGCTGCTGCTAAGTCGCTTCAGTTGTGTCCGACTCTGTGCGACCCCAGAGACGGCAGCCCACCAGGCTCCCCCATCCCTGGGATTCTCCAGGCAAGAACACTGGAGTGGGTTGCCATTTCCTTCTCCAGTGCATGAAAGTGAAAAGTGAAAGTGAAGTCGCTCAGTTATGTCTGACTCTTCACCACCCCATGGACTGCAGCCCACCAGGCTCCTCTCTCCATGGGATTTTCCAGGCAAGAATATTGGAGTGGGGTGCCATTGCCTTCTAGAAGAGATGTTAGGGGATTCCTTATTGGCTGGAATATGGAAGATGCTAACGTTTCACACTCTGATTTGATTTTCAAGTTGTTTCAGGTGCATTTCTGCAGCAAAACTCTTTTAAAATTAATTGTTTCAGACAATGGAGCCTGCTCACATTTTTTTTTTTTCATCCAGAGTTGTGCAAGCTGTAGTAGACAACTTTGCATGATAGAGATAACTAGCAAAACCTGGAAGGTTTGTGCCAGCTGAGCCCCTCGCTTCTCCTGCTAAACATCTGATCATGTATTTGATATAACTGTCTCTCAAGTATCTTTGAATAGCTCTGCACTTTTAAAATAGATTAGGGACAAATGAATTTTTTCTTAAAAGTGAGTTTCCATAGAAACAAGGAACTTAGGGAGATTCTTTGAACAGTTAAAAAAAAAAGAGAGAACTCTGAGAAGTTACAAATGTAACTTTTAAACAATTCAAGACTTCATCAAGACTAAATTAAAATGCTGTGACTTTAACATAGGAATATGTAAGAAGTCATTACTAGAGTTTCTCAGAAGAATGGGAATTTGGTTGGTTCAAATTCACTTTCGGTGTACACAGCAGTGCTCATCAAATGAACCCCTGGATTACTGCAACAGTTTACTAAAAGATGATTATTTTAGGTAGGTAGATTTTTCTCAGTTGGAGGGAAAGTCTCTGAAAATAATTTCATGGTCTAGCTCAGTAATTCAGCAGGTCAAATTTTGTCCTCATGATCAGGGACTGGGGAACAGTAGCTTTTATGGTGTGCTTCATTGTACAATTCCCAGCTACTTCAGGAAATTCCTTTCCAACTTCAGATAACAGTTACTTTGTGCCCTGAGTACTGGACAACCCCCTTATAATTATATTCAAGCTCGGGTGTTTCGGGCGCTGCTTTTAGTCATACACCATGGAGATTCATTAGACCTTCTTTTTCACTGAGCACTTGGCCACACGGAATGTTCATTTGGACGTTTCAGTCAAAGGCCCATAGAGCCCCGCTACTCTGCACAAAGTTGTCCTGTATTTGGTCAACTGACTGTTGAATAATTGGCACAGCTCTCAATGCCAATGTGAAAGAACCAGTAAAGGCAAAGAGTGCAGTGCCCGACAGTTAGGAAGGATACGCTGGTCCTGCGAAAATTCCACTGTGTGTGGAGTTGTTCCTATGTATGTATTTATTAGGGTGCAGGGAACATCCTTCTAAGACAGGGTAGTGGTTCAGAACTTAGACTTTGGAGCCAGATAGATTGTGTAGTTCATTAGTGGTTCATTAACCTTGAAGAAGTTAAATATCCTTCCTCTTCAACTGTAAATTTTTAATAATAGTATTTACCACCCAGTGCTGCTATGAGTTGGAAAATAAAGTCCTAAGTGTAAAGAGCTGAACAGAGTGAGCACTCAATAAATGAGAATTATTTCTGTACAGTTTATCACCGTGACAGATACTTTTGGTACCGCTGCTATATTTATTCCCTTGTGCCCACCACTGCAGCCTATATTGGCCCCAGTTTCAGTATCTGTATTTTTTTTTTAAATTTTGCCAGAGGGCTTTCTCTGGTCACCAGACTGGTTCTGCTATCCTCATACAGCAGGCTGGAGGAGCTGAAGAATGAGTACCTCTGGAAGTAGCCTTCAAGCTAGGATTGACTGGTGTACAAATACCTCAGCTTTCCTGCCAGTGGGTTTGAAATAACCTCGAGCTTGGAATTCCCACTGGGATTGAATCTCATTTATTCACAGCAATGACTTTCATAATGATGGACCTTTAATTGGCTACCTTCCTGTCCCTTTCTTCCTACTGTACATCCCCACTTGCCACTCCCAAATAAACCACTTGCACTCAGATCCTTCCCCAGGTCACTTTTGGGGAAACATACATTAAGCCAATCACCTTCAACATGAATCAGGAACAAATAAACACTCCAGTGTACACACACTGGAGAAGGAAATGGCAACCCACTCCAGTATTCTTGCGTGAAAAATCCCACGGACAGAGGAGCTTGCAGGCCACAGTCCATGGGGTGGCAGGGAGCTGGATATGACTGAGCGACTAACATACACACACACGTATACACGTATGTTGTTTAATCTTGTGTAATAACAAAGAGGAAAGCAGAAAGACATAGTACTCATGTTTGGGGAGATACTTTTTGATTAATAATTCCAAAGCCTTCCAAATATCCAAAATAGGTATTTTATAGAAACATGTATACACATATTCATTCCTCCATTACTTCAGTAAATATTTTTTGAGTACCTACTATGTGCCCTGGTACAGATCTAGGAGCTGGGGATATAATAGTGATCAAAATACAGATATATGACCACCAAACAGATATTATTTATTTAACTATCTAAAGTGAAGTCGCTCAGTCATGTCTGACTCTTTGCAACCCCATGGACTGTAGCTTACCAGGCTGTGAGGAGCCTCTCAGTCCATGGAGTTTTCCAGGCAAGAGTACTGGAGTGGGTTGTCATTTCCTTCTCCAGGGGATCTTCCGAACTCAGGGATTGAACCCGGGTCTCCCACACTGCAGGCAGACGCTTTACCATCTGAGCTACAGTGAAGAGCATATATTACTTATTTAATTACATACTTAATTATTTAATATAATCAGAAGTTTAATATAATTAATTATATAAATAATTTGATATTTAATACTATTATTAATATGTAATATATTTGATAAATTATTTTATCAAATATAAAATAAAATAAAATATAAAATATATGTAAATAATATATATTATATAATTTAATGTATATATACTATTATAAGAATATAAGAAAAATATATTTATATTTTATGAACATTATGTATATAATATATTATATATAATATATAAAATATATAAAAATACCATAATAATATATGTAGTATATAATATATAAATATAATTTCCTAAAAGCAGTAATATAATTAATAATTATATTAATTATTGATTATATTAATTAATCACACAATTTATTAATATACATAAATAATGTATATTATTTATCTAGTATATAAATGAATGTATAATTATACAGTGAAGAATGCATATAACTATAAAGTGAGATTGTGCTCTGAGGGATAGCAGTGGAGTCCTACGAAATCACCTAATAGTGGAATCTGATCTAAGCTGAGGAAGCAATGTTTCTGCTGTGTTATAAAAGATAAGTGGAGTTCAGTTCAGTTGCCCAGTTGTGTCTGACTCTGAGACCCCATGTACTGCATGCAGCATGCCAGACTTCTCTGTCCATCACCAACTCCTGGAGCTTGCTCAAACTCATGTCCATCAAGGGGGGATGCCATCCAACCAACTCATTCTCTGTCATCCCTTTCTCCTCCTGCCTTCAATCTTTCCCAGAATTAGGGTCTTCTCAAATGAGTCAGTTCTTTGCATCCGGTGGCCAAAATATTGGAGTCTCAGCTTCAGCATCAGTCCTTCCAATGAATATTCAGGACTGATTTCCTTTAGGATGGACTGGTTTGATTTCCTTGCAGTCCAAGGAACTCTCAAGAATCTTCTCCAACACCACAGTTCAAAAGCATCAGTTCTTTGGTGCTGGGCTTTCTTTATAGTCCAACTCTCACATCCATACATGACAACTGGTAAAGCCATGGCTTTGAATAGACAGACCTTTGTCAGCAAAGTAATGTCTCTGCTTTTCAATATGCTGTCTAGGTTTGTCATAGCTTTTCTTCCAAGGAGTAATTGTCTTCTAATTTCATGGCTGCAGTCACCATCTGCAGTGATTTTGGAGCCCAAGAATATAAAGTTTGTTACTGCTTCCATTGTTTCACCATCTATTTGCCATGAAGTGATGGGATAAGATGCCATGATCTTAGTTTTTTGAATGTTGAGTTTTAAGCCAACTTTTTCACTCTCCTCTTTCACTTTCATCAATAGGCTCTTTAGTTCCTCTTAACTTTCTGCCTAAGGGTGGTGTCATCTGCACATCTGAGGTTATTGATATTTCTCCCGGCAATCTTGATTCCAGCTTGTGCTTCATTCAGCCTGGCATTTCACATGATGTACTCTGCATATAAGTTACATAAGCAGAGTGATGATATGCAGCCTTGATGTACTCCTTTCCCGATCTGGAACCAGTTTGTTGTTCCATGTCCAGTTCTAACTGTTGCTTCTTGACCTGCATACAGATTTCTCAGGAGGCAGGTAAGGTGGAGTTACCTAGACTAAATGGATTGGCTTGGACAGTGGGGAGGTGATGATAAGAATGCTTCAGGAGGAGGGACCAGCAAGTGCAAATACCCTGATGATAAGAATGTTTCAGGTGGGAGGGAGGCAACCTACATGAGAATCTAAAGGAAGGTCTGAGCACAGAGAGCTCAGGGGACAGAGAGCCAGATGAGACTGGAGAACAAGGCTGAGGTCTTGTTGTGAAGGCTTTCTAGATCATGAAAGGAGATGTCTTTATCCTGTGAACCACAGGAAAACAATGAAGGGCTTTATATGGAAGGGAAATGTAATCAGGTTTGTGTTTTGAAAAAATAAAAATAACCATTGGTGGCAGGGTCGGAGAGAGTAAGGGAACAGATGGATAATTAGTAGGCTACAGCAGAAGTCCAGTGGAGAGATGGAAGTGCCTTAGTGGGTTGATGGGAGAGAAAGTGACTAGATTCTAGAGATTTATGGGATATACAAAGTTGACAGGACTTGGGGATGGTGTAGCTATGGAAAGCAAGAGAGAAGGAGGTGTCAGAGATGACTCTTAGTTTCATGACTTGTGACTCTGCATGGAGAGTTGTGAGTTCACAACTGTTAACTGTTGTTGAAGGAAGAAAATAAGTTGAGAGAAGAAAGTGAGTTTGCTTTCCAACATAATAATTTTGAGCCTTTGAGTCTTCTAAATGGAGAGGTTGAGATGGCATGAGTATACAGATCTGGACACCAAGATGTTCTTTTTATTATTATATAACTTGTTCTTTCCAAGATTTTAAAAATTAGATGAAATATGCAGGGTTTGTATTTGCAAGTGTATGTGTGTGTTTCTCATCCATTTACAATATTCAGTTTAGCTCATAAAAATTTGTTGAAAATACATAAAATGGGCTTTCTCCCCAACATAGGAGATTAAGAAAGTACTTTTCTTATCCTGTTTTAATTTGGGGATAATTGCAAGAAAGTATGTACTTAACCTATCATGTGTAACCTTATCTGGAAATTCTGTAATTTCTATTAAACTGGAAATATACAGAACTGGTGTTTGGTGCTGTCAGTGTGAGCAGTGGAGATCCCCAACAAGTTATCTCCTTCTATGTGATTGAGTGTCCTGTGACCACTTCTCCTTATTCTGCATTTCTACCTGGACAATTCTTTCACTCCCAGGAGTTAAACTACTCTTCATCTAACAGATATTTATGGTATGTACTATTCTACGTACTGGATATACAGCAGTGAATAAAACACAAAAACAATAACAAAAAATTAATACCCTTATAATGCTTGAATGTGCTAATGATTCACAAGTTCATGTTTAGCTCAGCCCTCTTTTCAGTGATTTAGACACATATATATTTAATTATTTGTGGGTCCCTCAAACATGAGATATCTAAAACGAAACTCCTATGCTTTTGTTCTATACCTGCTCTTCTGAATTCCCTGTTTGTCTAACGGTTGTGCACCCATCCTATTGCCCAATCCAAAAAACTAGGAATCATACTTAATTTCTTCTTCTCCCTTACTCCTAAATCCTATCAGTAACCTATCTTCCTATTGCATCCAAAGTAGTTCTCAAAGCATTCTCCTCATTAGTTCCCAAGTGCCACTGCCTAATGAAATTGGCTCTCACCATCTCTTGCCTAGAATACTGTAGGAATCACCTTCCTAGTCTCCCCAGTCCTATATTGTTTCCTTTAAATCTCTCCTCTAGCCAGATGCTGGCAATCTTGATTCCAGCTTGTGCTTCATCCAGCCTGGCATTTCATATGATCTACTGTGCATATAAGTTAAATAAGCACAGTGACAATACACAGCCTTGACATACTCCTTTTCCAATTTGGAACCAGTCTGTTGTTCCATGTCTGGTTCTAACTGTTCCTTCTTGACCTGCATACAGATTTCTTAGGAGGCAGGTAAGGTGGTTTGATATTCCTGTCTCTTGAAGAATTTTCCACAGTTTGTGGTGATCCACATAGTCAGATGGTAAAGCATCAGCTTACAATGCGGGAGACCTGGGTTCAATTCCTAGGTTGGGAAGATCTCCTGGAGAAGGAAATGGCAACCCAATCCAGTATTCTTGCCTCGAAAATCCCATGGACAGAGGAGCCTGGTAAGCTATAGTCCATGGGGTCGCAAAGAGTCGGACATGACTTAGCAACTTTCACACAGTCAAAGGCTTTGGCATAGTCAATAAAACAGAAGTAGATGTTTTTCTGGAATTCTCTTGCTTTGTCTATGATCCAATGGATGTTGGCAATTTGATCTCTGGTTCCTCTGCCTTTTCTAAATCTAGCTTAAACATTTGGAAGTTCATGGTTCACGTACTGTTGAAGCCTGGCTTGGAGAATTTTGAGCATTCCTTTGCCAGCATGTGAGATGAGTGCAATTGTGTGGTAGTTTGAATGTTCTTTGTCATTGCCTTTCTTTGGGATGAGAATAAAAACTGACCTTTTCCAGTCCCGTGGCCACTGCTGAGTTTTCCAAATTTGCTAGCATATTGAGTGCAGCACTTTAACAACATCATCTTTTAGGATTTGAAATAGCTCAACTGGAATTCCATCACCTCCACTAGCTTTGTTTGTAGTGATGCTTCCTAAGGCCCACTTGACTTTGCATTCTGGGATGTCTGGCTCTAGGTGAGTGATCACACCATTGTGATTATCTGGGTCGTGAAGATCTTTTTTGTATAGTTCTTCTGTGTATTCTTGCCACCTCTTAATCTCATCTGCTTCTGTTAGATCCCTACCATTTCTGTCCTTTATTTGTGTCCATCTTTGCATGAAATATTCCCTTGCTATCTCTAATTTTCTTGAAGAGATCTCTAGTCTTTCTCATTCTATTGTTTTCCTCTGTTTCTTTGCATTGATCACTGAGGAAGGCTTTTTTTTTTTTTTAATCTTTCCTAGCTATTCTTTGGAACTCTGCATTCAAATGGATATATCTATCCTTTTCTCCCTTGCCTTTAGAGTCTCTTCTCAGCTATTTGTAAGGCCTCCATAGACAACCATGTTGCCTTTTTACATGTCTTTTCCTTGGGGATTGTCTTGATTCCTGCCTCCTGTACAATGTCAGGAACCTCTGTCCATAGTTCTTCAGGCACTCTGTCTATCAGATCTAATCTCTTGAATCTATTGTCACTTCCACTGTATAATTGTAAGGGATTTGATTTAAGTCATACCTGAATGGTCTAGTGGTTTACCCTACTTTCTTCAATCAAGATTGCCAGGAGAAATATCAATAACCTCAGATATACAGGTGACACCACACTTATGGCAGAAAGTTAAGAGGAACTAAAGAGCCTCTTGATGAAAGTGAAAGAGGAGAGTGAAAAAGCTGGCTTAAAACTCAACATTCAGAAAACTAAGATCATGGCATCTGGTCCCATGAATTCATGGCAAATAGATGGTGAAACAATGGAAACAGTGACCAACTTTATATTCTTGGGCTCCAAAATCACTGCAGATGGTGACTGCAGCCATAAAATTAGAAGACACTTACTCCTTGGAAGAAAAGCTATGACAAACCTGGATAGCATATTAAAAAGCAGAGACATTAACTTGCCAACAAAAGTCTGTCTAGTCATAACTATGATTTTTCCAGTTGTCATGTATGGATGTGAGAGTTGGACTATAATCCCAACACCAAAGAATTGATGCTTTTGAACGGTGGTGTTGGAGAAGGTTCTTGAGAGTTCCTTGGACTGCAAGGAAATCAAACCAGTCCATCCTAAAGGAAATCAGTCCTGAATATTCATTGGAAGGACTGATGCTGAAGCTGAGACTCCAATACTTTGGCCACCTGATGCAAAGAACTGACTCATTTGAAAAGACCCTAATTCTGGGAAAGATTGAAGGCAAGAGGAGAAAGGGATGACAGAAAATGAGATGGTTGGATGGCATCACTGACTCAATGGAACATGAGTTTGAGCAAGCTCTGGGAGTTGGTGATGGACAGGGAAGCCTTGCATGCTGCAGTCCACAGGGTCTCAGAGTCAGACATGACTGAGCTACAGAACTGACTGAGACAGATGCCAGAATGGCTGATCTAAAAGAAAATCTGGCCATGTTCTTTTTTAATGACTGAAACTGCTTAGTATGTCATTGAAAGCCTTCTGTGATTGTCCTCTGCTCACCTCTCCAGTTCATCTCCTTCCATCTTCTCCTTTCTTTCATATTCAACAATACTGAGTCACCTGTAGTTCCCATTCCCCAAACATGAAAGGCCTTTCCCAGTACTCTTCTGCTATCCACTCCTGCTCATCTTCTAAGTCTAGGGTCATGCAACATTTCTTCCATGAAATCATCCCTCATCCTCTAACTGCTTCCCCAAGACTAGGTGGTTTCCAGGACATTGTGTGATAGTTCCTTTACATACTGTCTTGAAATTTCCTGCCTAATGTTGAAATTGCTTGTCTTCCTCACGTTTTGAAAGCAGGAACTGTGTATTAGTCATGGGTATAACCTCAGTGCCTGCCAGAATATCTGCCACATAGAAGGCCAACAATCAATATGTGTTGAACCGTGTTGCTGAATATGTCCTGTTTAGGGTACTTCTGTACTGGGGAAATTTCAAGAATATGGTGTGTGATTTTTCTTTTCTTAGAGGTGCTAGGATAATGTTGTAGGAGTCCTTTAATATAAAGTGTACTTGAAATAGAAGGAGAAATATGACTTTCTGCAGAAAAAAACTGTTTTCTTCAGGAATAAAAGCGAGACTCACCATGAAATGCTTTGGTATCTATGAGTATCAATATACTGTAGTTTTTCTCTAAAAGAAACTTATCTTTTACAAGTATCTCAGGGTAATAATAGCAAAAGGTATACTAAACAAGGGAGTCACAGATTATTTTAGATTCTGAAACCTTCATCTTACAGACAGGCTAACATTGTGTTGAATTTGGCATCTTCTCTTGACAATGATATGTACACAATTGAGTCTATCACCTAGTTCTTTCCTGTCTTCAACTTATTTGCCTATAACAAAGGATGAAAAAATATTCACAAGTCAGAACATATGTATATTTGGATTAGCTGGCTCTTTCTGCATTTTTTTTTTTTTTTTGGTTCTTTGGAAAAATGTACTTTGATCTTTAGTGTACCACATGAAGGTCCTTTGAAAGCAGTACCTAATGGGGAAAATAAATAAGCCAAGAGCTGCTGTAACTTAAGATGTTTGCCTTGAGAACTATTGGTTTTTCTGTCAGTCTGTCAGCCTGCCTGTCTATGTGAGTGAGACTCTCCATTTTGAATGCCAGTGTTTTGTGTAAGTACCTTAGAGGTTTTGTTTTAATATCTAAACACTAGCTCCTCAGTGTTCTTGCCAATTGCTGTAGAATTCTTTCATCACTCAGCAAGGGCAAATTTTCTTTTTTGTTTCTTATTCAGCTTTGCTTACCAAGGCTTTTAAACAGCTAAAGAAGACATCTCCACAGATTAAAAAGAGTGATTTTTGTCTCTTGATTGATTCTGTAAACAAACAAAAACAATCCAATCGCAAATTGATTTGGTGAAGGTGGAAACATTCAATGTGTAGTGGATGCTGTAGTGTGCTGCCTAGATTCCCTCTTCAAGACAGGGACGCTTATTCTCTGTGCTGCCAGGAATGTTGGCTGATAAAAACTCACAGCTAAGTTGCTCTTTGGGAACTGACTTCGGTCCAAGAAAGCTACATGACACAAGGCATGATGCCTCTTTGCTCTACTGCAAGTGGGAACAATTTATAAAATCTTGGTCTGCTAGCCTGAATTTGGGATAATTCTCAAGGGCCTTGTCAGCTCACGCACTCCCCACAGTCCAATTTCTCACTCTGCCTGACTCACTTGAGTGTTACTCCTATGAGCACTACTGCATAACCCTCTTGCCCACATGTGTTAGATTCCTAGAAATCTTTCTCAGGAAATCCAACCTAATACATAAGATATTCAGCAGTATCAATTCAGGGAAATGATTGGTGTATTAGAGTTCTTTGGAGAAACAGAACTGTTGGGAGATACATATCTTAATATATATCCTAATGTAGATCATATAATATATCATATTATATAAAATATAATGTATATGTAGTATATATATGGAGTAAGAAATGGCACCCCTCTCCAGTATTCGTTCCTGGAAAATTCCATGGACAGAGGAGCCTGGCAGGCTACAGTCCACAGGGCCGCAAAGAGTCAGACACTATTGAGCAATTGAGCACACACGTATTATATATATATATGAGCATATATTGACACATGAATAACACGTGAGTTAGGGCTGCCTACACCCAAGCAGTCAAAAATTCCTGTGTGATTTTTGACTCTTGCCAAACATACTTATTAATAGCCTACCACTGACTAGAAGCCTTACCAAACACATACAGTAAAATAATACATATTTTATATGTTAAATGTATATCTACATGTATTTTATGCATTCATGACATATTTAACTTTCTCTTAATTGGGGGGATATTTCCAGGCTATATAGTTCACCTGTAAGTGTTTTCATATTGTTGCAAATCTCAAAAGAACTTTCCTAATATATTTACTGAAAAAAATTCCAAGTATTAAGTGGACCAGCATATTATATCTACTACTGTGGGCAAGAATCCCTTAGAAGAAATGGAGTAGCCATCATGGTCAATAAAAGAGTCCAAAATGCAGTACTTGGATGCAGTCTCAAAAATGACAGAATGATCTCTGTTCATTTCCAAGGCAAACCATTCAATATCACAGTAATCCAAGTCTATGCCCCAACTAACAATGCTGAAGAAGCTGAAGTTAAACGGTTCTATGAAGACCTATAAGACCATCTAGAACTAACACCCCAAAAAAGATGTCCTTTTCATTATAATGTACTGGAATGCAAAAGTAGGAAATCAAGACATACCTGGAGTAACAGGCAAATTTGGCCTTGGAGTACAGAATGAAGCAGGGCAAAGGCTAACAGGTTTTGCCAAGAGAATGTCATAGCAACACCCTCTTCCAACAACACAAGAGAAGACTCTACACATGGACATCACCAGATGGTCAATACTGAAATCCGATTGATTATATTCTTTGCAGCCAAAGATGGAGAAGTTCTATACAGTGAGCAAAAACAAGACCAGGAGCTGACTGTGGCTCATACCATGAACTCTTTATTGCCAAATTCAGACTTAAATTAAAGAAAGTAGGGAAAACCACTAGACAATTCAGGTATGACCTAAATCAAATCCCTTATGATTATACAGTGGAAGTGACAATAGATTCAAAGGGTTAAATCTGATAGACAGAGTGCCTGAAGAACTATGGACAAAGATTCCTGACATTGTACAGGAGGCAAAATCAAGAATATCCCCAAGGAAAAGAAATGCAAAAAGGCAACATGGTTGTCTGAGGAGGCCTTTCAAATAGCTGTGAAAAGAAGAGAAGTGAAAGGCAAAGGAGAAAAGCAAAGATACTCATTTGAATGCAGAGTTCCAAAGAATAACAGGGGGAGATAAGAAAGCCTTCCTTGGTGATCAATGTGATCAGCGCAAAGAAATAGAGGAAAACAACAGAATGGGAAAGACTAGAGATCTCTCAAGAAAATTAGAGATACCAAGGGAACATTTCATGCAAAGATAGGCACAAATTAAGGACAGAAATGGTAGGGACCTAACAGAAGCAGATAAGATTAATTAAGAGATGGCAAGAATACACAGAAGAACTATACAAAAAAGATCTTCACGACCCAGATAATCACAATGGTGTGATCACTCACCTAGAGCCAGACATCCCAGAATGCAAAGTCAAGTGGGCCTTAGGAAACATCACTATACGAACAAAGCTAGTGGAGGTGATGGAATTCCAGTTGAGCTATTTCAAATCCTAAAAGATGGTGTTGTTAAAGTGCTGCACGTAATATGCCAGCAAATTTGGAAAACTCAGCAGTGGCCACAGGACTGGAAAAGGTCAGTTTTTATTCCCACCCCAAAGAAAGGCAATACCAAAGAACGTTCAAGCTACTGCACAATTGCACTCATCTCACATGCTGGCAAAGGAATGCTCAAAATTCTCCAAGCCAGGCTTCAACAGTACGTGAACCATGGCACTCCAGATGTTCAAGCTGGATTTAGAAAAGGCAGAGGAACTAGAGATCAAATTGCCAACATCCACTGGATCATTGAAGAAGTGAGAGAGTTCCAGAGAAACATCTACTTCTGTTTTATTGACTATGCCAAAGCCTTTGGCTGTGTGGATCACAACAAACTGTGGAAAATTCTTCAAGAGATGGGAATACCAGAGCACCTGACCTGCCTCCTGAGAAATCTGTATGCAGGTCAAGAAGCGATAGTTAGAACTGGACATGGAACAATGGACTGGTTCCAAATAGGAAAAGGAGTATGTCAAAGCTGTATATTGTCACCCTGCTTATTTAACTTATATTCAGATTACATCATGTAAAATGCTGGACTAGATGAAGCACAAGCTGGAATCAAGATTGCCAGGAGAAATATCAATAACTTCAGGTATGCAGGGGACACCATCCTTACGGCAGAAAGTGAAGAGGAACTAAAGAGCCTCTTGAAAGTGAAAGAGGAGAGTGAAAAGTTGGCTTAAAACTCAACATTCAGAAAACTAAGGTCATGGCATCTGGTCCTGTCAATTCATGGAAAATAGATGGGGAAACAGTGAAAACAGTGAGAGACTTCATTTTCTTGGGCTCCAAAATCACTGCAGATGGTGACTGCAGCCATAAAGTTAGAAGACTGTTACTCCTTGGAAGAGAAGTTATGACCAACCTAGACATCATATTAAAAAGGAGAGACATTACTTTGCCAACAAAGGTCTGTCTAGTCAAAGCTATAGTGTTTCCAGTAGTCATGTATGGATGTGGGAGTTGGACTACAAAGAAAGCTGAGCACCGAAGAATTGATGCCTTTGAACTGTGGTGTTGGAGAAGACTCTTGAGAGTCCCTTGGACTGCAAGGAGATCCAACCAGTCCATCCTAAAGGAAATCAGTCTTGAATATTCATTGGAAGGACTGATGCTGAAGCTGAGACTGATACTTTGGCCACCTGATGCGAAGAACTGACTCATTTGAAAAGACCCTGATGCTGGGAAAGATTGAGTACAGGAGGAGAAGGGGACGACAGAGGATGAGGTGGTTGGATGGCATCACCAACTCAATGGACATGAGTTTGAGTAAACAGCAAGAGTTGGTGTTGGACAGGGAAGCCTGGTGTGCTGCAGTCCACGGGGTCACAAAGAGTCAGACACAACTGAGTAACTGAACTGAACTGAACTGTGCAGTTCAAATCTGTATTGATCAAGGGTCAACTGTGCATCTGCATATATATATATATCTCATACACATTACATATATGAAATAAATATCCTCTATTTATTTATCATCTAAATATACTTCGTGTCTGGATTAGAGGATGGATAAGCAGGAACCAGGAAGACTGTGAGGGTGTACAGGGTTTCTTCTGGGGACATAAGATATGCTAAGATTAGATGTGGTGATGTAATTCAGTTTAACTTTGAATCAGATTAAGTGCCACATCAAGTACAATTGCTTTTTTCATCTTGGATTTTTGGAATGTTTAAACACGAATGTTGCCTTGGAAACAGTCTGGTAGCTTTCTGACTGGGAGATCATGGATTGAGATTGTAGGCAACCCTGTTGATTGGCTGAGAAGATGAGGGTTGAAAAGTCAGAGAAGGAAGTATTGTCAGTTTTAAGGTTGTTCACTCACAAAAGCACTTTACACTTTGAATTTTCTCCAGCTCTTTCACTTCTCTATGTAGGTACACAGAGCAGAAGCAGATAAAATCTTATGGGGAGAGCTGCATAGCATGGTGAATAGCACACAGCCTGTTGGTATGTTAAGAATATGCTGTCTTTGCTTTGGTTTCCAGTATCCTTCTCGATCAAGCACTTGAGCTGATTGATCTTTGCTGTATCGACATACTGGACTAATGTGTTCAGAGAGGAGTCTGCTATAGCAAATGTTTATTGAGCACTGTACTATATGCCAGGTACAATTCTGGGTGCTGTGGATTTGTGGTGAACCACTTTGATAATGAATTTTAGATTCAACATTCATTCATCCAAAACCGTGTATTGAGTACCCATTGTTTTTCATGGCTAGGTTCCAACTTACGATGAAAATTCAAAAATAAAATTGCAGCTACAGAGGAATCATGTTTTAATGAATTGTGGAGTTAAATAAAGCCAGATGGGCAATCCCAACTTCACTCCCTCCTAGTTATGTGACTTTGGAAAAATATTTAAGCCTAGGAAGCTCAGTTTTCCCAGCTGTAGAAGGTGAAGAGAGAATGGAGAAACTACCTATGTAAAATTTATCCTATCCTGTAAAATCTATTGAGATAACACATCTCACTGAATATGGAGCTCAACGTCTCACCTTTAGAATCTAAAAACAAGTATTTAGTTCAGTTCAGTCGCTCAGTCGTGTCCAACTCTTAATTCCCTTCTAATTTCTAGCTCACTTCCATGGATTTAAATTATAGTTTATGTAGAAATCCATTTGAGTAACACTCTAATAATTCATCTTCCTCATTTATAGGTGAAAAACTTGGGTCTACATATCTTACCCAATGTTGCATAACGAGTTAATGTGAAATCAGCACTGAATGCCAGCCATCTCAACTCCAGGCTCAGGGCTTTTCTATCATATCACAGTAACTTCAGTGATTTGTTTGTTTTCTGCCATTTTTGCTTGCATTTTCAGTAGGGTTTAGCATTATATTTAAATCTGGAGATTTCACTGTGAATCTCAGAATGTTTTAAAAATGTCACCCTCAAGAGAATGATATATAGATTAGATGGTCAGCTGTTGATAATTTTAGAAGCTAATTGATAGATTCATGGGGATTTTTTACACTACTCCTTTCACTTTTTGTGTATGTTTGAAATTTTCCATAATAAAAAAGCTAAGAAAATGTCTTCCAAATCTTATGCCAATACCAATTCTGGAAAACCCCTACTTCTACCACTTGTCTTTCCCAAGAAGTTTTCATTTCATTTTCATTCATTCTTCATTTTCAGTCTTCAGTTGATTCTCAATCCCTGAGAGGTTTTGTATCCCATTCCCAAAGGAACTCAGATTTTCATTTTAAGGCTGGGTGTTTAGAATGTCAGGGCCACTCTCTAATAGACAACCTCCTTGGCCACACTCAGTGAGTCACCTTGAAACAGAGGACGCTGGATGTTGCTCATTGTGCCTGCTTCTCATAGGGGGTAAAGCCATGCTCCATACTGTTCTCCACTGTGGCTGTACCAATTTACATTCCCAACAGGGTAGGAGGGTTTCCTCTTCTCCATACCCTCTCTAGTATTTATTTGTAGACTTTTTGATGATGGTTATTCTAACTAGTGTAAAGTGATACCTCATTGCAGTTTTGATTTGCATTTCTCTAGTAATATGCAATGTTGAACATCTTTTCATGTGCCTGTTGGCCCTCTGTATCAGACCTTGCAATCACTGAACAATTAGTCATGCCTGAGTACTGAGTATAACCTGTTGACTCAAGTTGTGCAGAAGCAGATGGAAAGCAAAGTCAAACTAGTGTGTATTCACAGAGGATCTCCAAAGTGGCCTGGCAGCAGTAGCAAAGCTAAGATAATCACGTGAAGGAGGTGCTTAACTAACTGCTAAGTCGCTTCAGTCGTGTCCGACTCTGTGCGACCCCAGAGACGGCAGCCCACCAGGCTCCCCTGTCCCTGGGATTCTCCAGGCAAGAACACTGGAGTGGGTTGCCATTTCCTTCTCCAATACATGAAAGTGAAAAGTGAAAGAGAAGTCACTCAGTCATGTCCAACTCTTAGCGACCCCATGGACTGCAGCCTACCAGGCTCCTCCGTCCATGGGATTTTCCAGGCAAGAGTACTGGAGTGGGTTGCCACTAGCACGATAAAAGGACACCTTGGCT
Source organism: Ovis aries (assembly GCF_016772045.2). Classification (NCBI taxonomy): domain Eukaryota; kingdom Metazoa; phylum Chordata; class Mammalia; order Artiodactyla; family Bovidae; genus Ovis; species Ovis aries. The sequence goes on along the minus strand of NC_056055.1, from coordinate 30,720,226 downwards.
ATTATCTCTGAGCCCACACCCACACCTCCACAGGAGATGTGAATTTCCTGGTCTGGTGTGAGTGTCTGAGCCTGGAGGAGAACCCAAGTCACTGATTCTTCCACTCAGTGCCCTTTCACCTACCATTGTTTCTCCACCTTCGCTGCATGTTAGAATCCCCTGGGGATCTTTTGAAAATGCAGATGCTCTGGCACCAACTCAAACCCATTAGATCAAAATCTCTGGGGTAGGGGCTTGGGTGAAATTTTTTTTTTTGAAGTTCTCAGGTTATTCAAATGTGCAGCCAAGGTCCCAAAGTGCTGTGCCATACTGAGTTGTTGCCTCTTTTCTTCCAATGAGATTTCTGATCTGCTAGTCATGTCACACCTGCTCCCTTCGTTTCACCAGTCTCCATCTAGGTACTTGCTCTCTGGCTTGCTGCCGCTTATGTTTCTGAATGACTGCATCCCTGCTTCTTCCCAGAGAAGTGTTCGGAGGCCGAACACCCACCACTTGCTGTGGGCCCTTATTGTCTCCGAAAGTGCTCCTTGCATGATTTGAATGGTGGCTCCCCAAAAGATATATCATGTCCTGGAATGTGACCTTATTTGTAAAGACAGTCTTTGCAGATGTAATTAAGTGAAGGTTCTCCAAAGGCTATCACTCTAGGCCCTAAATCCATCAATAAGTGATCCTTATGAGAGATACACACAGAGAAGAAAAAGGCCCCATGAGGACAGAGGCAAAGACTGCTATCCACATATAACCAACAGATATCCAGGGCTACCAGAAGCTGGAAGAGGCATGGGAGGATTCTTCACATTAGTGTTTAGAGATACCCTACTGACACCTTGATTTCAGACCTTGAGCCTCCAGAACTGTGAGAGAATATCTTTTTTGTATTAATCCATCCTTAGGTTTCTTGCATTGTTGGCAGATTCTTTACCAACTGGGCCACTGGGGAAGCCTAAGAATAACTGGAGTGGGTAGTCAAACCCTTCTCCAGGGCATCTTCCAGACCCAGGAATTGAACTAGGGTCTCCTGCATTGCAGGCAGATTCTTTACCAACTGAGCTACCAGAGAAACCCTTAATCAATAGTTTGTGGCAATTTGCCATGGCAGCTTGAGGAAACTAATAGAGATACGATCTCAATGCCCTGCTTTTTGCTTTGTTGTATGGTAGCAGACAACCATCCAATTCAACATGCTTCCTCTGGATTTGTTTTACTGAACTCATCAAGTTTTGCCCACATGAATTTCCCTGGTGGCTAAGTGGTAAAGAATCTGCCTGCAATGCAGGAGATACAGATTTGATCCCTGGGTCAGGAAGATACCCTGGAGAGGAAATGGCAACCCACTCCAGTATGCTTGCCTGGAAAATCCCATGGACTGAGGAGTCTTGTGGGCTATGGTTCTTGGGGTCTCAAAGAGTCGGGACATGGCTAAAGTGATTGAGTATGTTCCCTTATTCCATCTAGAAAGTTTTGGGGGTATCTACAAGGGCAATGGCTGGATGGCATCACCGATTCAGTGGACGTGAGTCTGAGTGAACTCTGGGAGTGGGTGATGGACAGGGAGGCCTGGCGTGCTGCGATTCATGGGGTCGCAAAGAGTTGGATACGACTGAGCGACTGAATTGAACAAGGGCAATGCACTTTCTTTCTCTCTCCCTTCCAGCCTTTTCCTCTCTATCCAAACTAAACAGCACCCATCAAAAACCATCTCATAGCAGCCACATCTCAGCATCTTCTAATAATTTTATAGGTTTTCATTTTTTCATATCCTGCTTCTTTTAAAATGAACAACATTTAGCCTGGTTATTGCACACAACTGAAACAATTTAGAAGAATAAGTTTTGCCTTCACCTGTTACTTCCAGCCATCCAACTTCCCATATACACCTACTGTGTATGTGTGCTAAGTTATTTCAGTCGTGAATGATTCCATGCGACTCTATGGACAGTAGCCTGCCACGTTCATCTGTCCATGGGATTCTCCAGGCAAGAATACTGCAGTGAGTTGCCTTCTCCAGAGAATATTCATTCCCACCCCAGGGACTGAACGGTTCTCCAGAGAATATTCATTCCCACCCCAGGGACTGAACGGTGTCTCTTATGTCTTCTGCACTGGCAGGCGGATATTTTACCACTAGCACCACCTGGGAACCCCCATACACCTACAGTAACCACTGTGAATCAAGAACACTCTGGTGACTATCCCGCCAGCCGTCTTTCCAGGCAGATATTGAAAGCGATGACTGGCTCAGATGGCAAATGTAAACTATGACACTGTTGGAAATAGCACTGTACTTGTTGAAGCAGGCAGGGTGGGTTGCTTAGAGCCCATGGACTATTTCTCAAAAATCTCTCTGAACACAGGCTGCAAGGAACAAAGACACATTGAAAGCCACTATCTCAGCCTTCTGGAGGTCTGGCCTTGCAGGGTAAGGTGGAGACCAGGGCAAGGGAAGCATGGGACATTTAAGGAGGCACTTGCTCTCAGGGTTGTGCACACCTTAAGAAAGCTTCTGGTTAGTTGATGAAGATCCCAATTGATGGCAGAGGAGGAGTCCTGGCTCTCTTTACTTGTGGCTTCTGGGTCTTTCTGAAGGAGGAAGGAGCTATAGCAGTTATTTCTGGTATGTACATCAGTAAGTCAGTTAAAGTCTGACTTTAAAACCTCCAGTGTCTTCCCATTTTGCTTACAGTGAAAGCCGAAGCATCCTTGCTGGCCACACACGGTCTGACCCCCACCCTGCTCCGCAGACTCTTCCTCTCTCATCCATCCCTCCATCAGTATTCCCTACCCATCACGTGGTCCTCCTTCCTTTTCCTCAAACTCTCCAAGTGTGGTCTATCTCAGGACCTTTGCAAACTTGCTGTCCTCTCTGTTTGCGATGCTCTTCCTCCAGGGATCCAGGAGTTTCACTAGCTCAGTTCCTCCAGATCTCTTCTCAGAAGTCACCTAACCAGAAATGACTTCCCTAACTGTGCTACAATAACAGTGCTCCTAGTCAACCCCACCACTCACTGTTCCCCTTGGGCGACTTCCTTTTCCTCTGATTGTCACCTGGCTCTGTGGTCTCAGATGGACTACCATGGGTTTTGTGAGAAATGGTACAAAAACAAGCCAGATGCTTTCTCCCACTGCCTTCACTGTGGGATGCCTGCTGAGTGCAGGAGCCGCTGTGTTGGTGTTTGTTCCTGTATGAAGAGCCCCACAGACATGCCTTTTGGAAACTGGGCATCCCTGAGAGCACTGGCTTGTGTCTTTGTGGACTTTATATTCCAAGGTGCTAATTAGCATCTGCAGGGTTGCCTTTTTCTCTTTGGCTTCCAGGAAGTTTGGGGCCAGATTTGGAATTGAACTATAACAACTTCATGACACTTGAATGTCTTTCTTTCTGGTTGGGATTTTCCAGACTTACATTTCCCCACCCCGATTGTTTGTTCCTGCTTTGCTATGTTCTATGCTATATATGAGGTGGGAGAGAAATGAGCTGATTATTGAGGGCACAGATGAATCCACCAGTGCAGAGAAGACGAGACTCCTGCATTGACGGCACTGCGGGAATGAGCGGGTGGGACTGTGGCCCGGCAGGCCCTTCTGGAAACTTAATACTGCCTGGGACGGAAGGAAAAAGACGGGTGGAAACAAGGAGCACAGTCAAGTCCTGAGGTCAAGTTTTTGCTCACAAAGTTGTGACTTATAATATGAATAATATGTTTCCGTAAATTTGCAGAATTTTTGAGCTGAGAGGAACTGTTGGTAAATCCAAATATTTTCTTGTAAAACTGAGGAAACTGAAGACCAAGCAATTTACTTAAAGTCCAAAACTATTTATTGGCAGAGATGAGATGAGAGTCCTTTTCTCTCTCCTCCTGGCTTAAAGCTTTTTCCATGATACCACCCACAAAGTTGCAGTTCTTCCCATTTTGTGTATTAAGAATTTTTCATTTGAGATCCTTGGAACACGTGTTAAGAGGTTATGCCTGCATACATATAATTCCTTTTCCTCCGTGGACTTTCCAAATTCAATAAAGTAATGGAAGGGAAGTGCCCCCTGATGGTTTTCCTCAAAGCCCACCCTGATTTTAATGCTTGGGCTCAGAAGCACACTTGTTCCTGTGGGCTGTGGATGGAGGGTGAGTGTTAAATCACAGGGGGCGCTCGTGGGCAACAAGAACAGAAACAACAGGGCTTGGGTGACTTGGGGCTGGATGTGGGTCACTTAAGTGAATTCCAGGTGACCAGGTAAGATCAGCAGAGTAGGGTGTACAGGGAGAGCTGCCTGCTGGGTCCAGGAAAAGAAAGACAGGGTTTCCAGAGGTGCCCCAAACATGGCTGATTTCCGTCAACATGGGAGGAATCCCCAGCCTAGGTGCTCAAAAGTTCACAGAATCTGAGGCGAAGAGCAGGTTACAAAGAGAGAACGGGAAGCCCCTGCTGCCTGCAGAATCACTAGTCTACAAGGAGTTGGAACACAACAAAACACAGCACCGGCTTCTCTGGTAAGTGGCACCGAGGATTAGGACCTAACTTTGTGAGGAAAATTGTTCTGATGAATGGATGTATTTGGCTAGTTCCAGCTAAGTGGTTTTCAATAGTGACTTCAGCCTAGAGCACTGCAAAGCTGAGCTGTTGCTTCCGGGTGGCATAGCAGGCTTTTTTTTTTTTTTAACCAGCCAGTCAAGCACAGAGCCCAGGGGGTGGGTGGGTGTGGGGAGGCCCTTGGGAGAAGTTTAGGGACTGGGAGCTACTGCTGCCTGGAGAGAAAACTCTGCAAAGTTTAATGTCAAAAACCCCAGGAAATATTGGGCCTGCTCATTCCATCCTCTTGCATGGTTTGGGTGTGTCTCCTTAGGAGACCAGAGCCCTTTCAGGGCCCAGCTGTACTGGACAGGAGCTTCTACAGATTTAAGGCCCACAGCAGCACAATATTTTCTGTATTGCACATTACAACGTGATGGCCCCTATGATGACAAATAACCAACAAAGATCCCAACAATGACTCTGCTGCTGCTGCTGCTGCTGCTAAGTCACTTCAGTCGTGTCCAACTCTGTGCGGCCCCATAGACAGCAGCCCACCAGGCTCCCCCATCCCTGGGATTCTCTAGGCAAGAATACTGGAGTGGGTTGCCATTTCCTTCTCCAATGCATGAAAGTGAAAAGTCAAAGTGACGTCACTCAGTCACGTCCGACTCTTAGCGACCCCATGGACTGCAGCCTACCAGGCTCCTCCATCCGTGGATTTTCCAGGCAGGAGTATTGGACTGGGGTGCCATTACCTTCCCCAACAATGACTCTACAGCCACTCTTTTAAAAGCTAAGAAAAGTGATCAAAGGTAGTTAAGAAGATTTGTAATGGTCAGTCTTCTCATGAGACACAGCTGTGACCTTACAGACACTGAAATGCAATTCTGAGCTTCACTCCCAGTTTGTTTTGAAGGTTACATAAACTGTTGCTGGTTTTTTGGACTGTCTTTGTATCTATATTCCCTACAATGGGTACCAGGCCTAATCAATAGAGGGCTTGAAGGAATAAGCCAGCTGGTCAAGTTACAGCACTAAACTGGGAATCAGAGTAAGCTTTCTGACTACCCCTTAACACTCTCACCAGCTATGAGGAAGAACTGTCCAAAAAAGATCTTCATGACCCAGATAATCATGATGGTGTGATCACTCACCTAGGGCCAAATATCCTAGAATGTGAAGTCAAGTGGGTCTTAGGAAGCATCACTACAAGCAAAGCTAGTGGAAGTTATGGAATTCCAGTTGAGCTATTTCAAGTCCTAAAAGATGATGCTGTGAAAGTGTTGCACTCAATATGCCAGCAAATTTGGACAACTCAGCAGTAGCCACGGGACTGGAAAAGGTCAGTTTTCATTCCAAACCCAAAGAAAGGCAATGCCAAAGAATGCTCAAACTACTGCACAATTGCACTCATCTCACATGCTAGCAAAACAATGCTTAAAATTCTCCAAGCCAGGCTTCAATAGTATATGAACTGTGAACTTCCAGATGTTCAAGCTGAATTTAGAAAAGGCAGAGAAACCGAAGATCAAATTGTCAACATCCATTGGATCATTGAAAAAGTGAGAGAGTTCCAGAGAAACATCTACTTCTGCTTTATTGACTATGCCAAAGCCTTTGACTGTGTGGATCACAATCAACTGTGGAAGATTCTTCAGATGGGAACACCAGACCACCTTACCTACCCCTGAAAAATCTGTATGCAGGTCAGGAAGCAACAGTTAGAACTGGACATGGAACAACAGACTTGTTCCAAATGAGGAAAGGAGTACATCAAGGCTGTATATTGTCATCCTGCTTATTTACTTTATATAGAGTACATCATGAGAAATGCTGGACTGGATGAAGCACAAGCTGGAATCAAGATTGCTGGGAGAAATATCAACAACCTCAGATATGCAGATGACACCACCCTTGTGGCAGAAAGTGAAGAACTAAAGAGCCTCCTGATGAAAGTGAAAGAGAAGAGTGAAAAAGTTGGCTTAAAGCTCAACATTCAGAAAATTAAGGTCATGGCATCTGGTCCCATCACCTCATGGCAAATAGATGGGGAAACAGTGGAAACTGTGAAAGACTTTATTTTGGGGGGCTCCAAAATCAATGCAGATGGTGACTGCAGCCATGAAATTAAAAGATGCTTGCTTCTTGGAAGAAAAATTATGACCAACCTAGACAGCATATTAAAAAGCAGAGACATTACTTTGCCAACAAAGGTCCATCTAGTCAAAGCTATGGTTTTTCCAGTAGTATGTATGGAGGTGAGAGCTGGACTATAAAGAAAGCTGAATACAAAGAATTGATGCTTTTGAACTGTGGTGTTGGAGAAGACTCTTGAGATTCCCTTGGACAACAAGGAAATCCGGCCAGTCCATTCTAAAGAAATCAGTCCTGAATATTCATTGGAAGGACTGATGCTGAAGCTGAAACTCCAGTACTTTGGCCACCTGATGTGAAGAACTGACTCATTGGAAAAGACCCTGATGCTGGGAAAGATTGAAGGTGGGAGGAAAAGGGGACAACAGAGGATGAGATGGTTGGATGGCATCATCGACTCAGTGGACATGAGTTTGAGTAAACTCCCGGAGTTGGTAATGGACAGGGAAGCCTGGCGTGGTGCAGTCTATGGGGTTGCAAAGAGTGGGACACGACTGAGTGACTCAGCTGAACTGAATTGAGCTATGAGGTTGCTAATCTTCATTTCCCCAAGTGAGGCCTGAGGACTGTGTATGTCAGGATCTCTCAAGTTCTTTATTAACAGTGTGTAGCTTCCTGGGCCTGAGACACAGTCATTGCATCACACCATCTTGGATGTGGGACCAAGAACCTGTATTTTTAATACCCAATTCTTATGCTTATTTAGTCTGCTTAAAAGTAGACACTTTTGTAGCTATCACCTTGGTCAAGAAAGAAGTTTACCAGCAATATAGAGACTGCCCCCCCCAACTTATGTCTCTTCCTTTCCCCAAAGGTAACTGCTATCCAGATTTTATGACAATCACTTTTTTGCTGTCTCTTTGCATCTACATTTAAGAATACATTGTGTTGGTTTTGTCTGTTTTTTCAAATTCTATATAAGTGAAATCATACAGGATATAGCCTTCGCATCTGCCTTTTTTTTTTTTTTGCCTTCTCCCCATTATGTTTATGAAATTTATTCTTTGGTTGTAGCTGTGTTATATTGTATGACTAAAGCAGGATTTATTTGTCTAGTCTACTGTTGGTGGACACTAGGTGGTTTCCAGTTTGGGACTGTTATGAATAATGCTGCTCTGAACATTCCTGCACATATTTCTGTGGGTTATACAGTAAGAGTGGAATTTCTGGGTATCTTATCTCTAAGGCTGGTAGATAATGCAAGCTGTTTTACAAACTGGTTACTGCAAGTCCAACTTCAAGAACTGTTATCTATATTTTTGCAGGCAGGACCCAGTCATAGGTGTAGAGATGTGGATGTGGTCTGCTGAGTGGTGTGAAAGGGTGGCTCTGGCTACTGTGAGGAGAATGGGTTGTAAGAGGCCAAGTCACGGAGCAGGGAGGTCAGTTAGGAGCCTACTGTTGGGTGGAAACAACCGCAGAGTGAGCCTTATGTATGATTAATTGTCATGCTGCTGCTAAGTCACTTCAGTCATGTCCAACTCTGTGCGACCCCATAGACAGCAGCCCACCAGGCTCCCCCGTCCCTGGGATTCTCCAGGCAGGAACACTGGAGTGGGTTGCCATTTCCTTCTCCAATGCATGAAAGTGAAAAGTGAAAGTGAAGTCGCTCAGTTATGTCTGACTCTTTGTGACCCCATGGACTGCAGCCCACTAGGCTCTTCAGTCCGTGGGATTTTCCAGGCAAGAGTACTGGAGTGGGGCGCCATTGCCTTCTCTGATTAATTGTCATAGCCTCCCCCTAATTTATGGAGGTAATGGCTAGACTTGTTTTCAACTGGAGTGGTATTGATAAGTTGGATTCCTCCTTTGTTGATTATTGCTAGATCCTCCTGAATTTATACCCAAAGTGATTACTTGATCTATCCGGAAATGAAGACACATATTCATAAAGACCTGCTATGTGCCACACAGTGCTGGGCTCTAGGAACACAATGGTAAACAGGACGGGGAAGACTTTGGCTTTGGGGAAGATTAAAGTCTAGTGCATGAGAGAGATAAATGAGAAAAAACATGTAAATATATAAATTGTGAGATGTTCCATAGAAAAGGAACAGGGTGCTGGGAGAGAAAGGGGGGCCATGGGGAGGGGGCACCTCCTAGATATGAAGGATCAGGGAGGGAGGGGGAGAGAGCCTGGCTTGAAAAGTGACAGCTCAGACCTGAATGAATCTGTGAAGAGTCAGTGGAAGATGTTCCAGGCAGATAAGCCCTTCTCTTGTGTGGTCTCTTAGGGAGAGAGGAACTTGGTGCATTGAAGACCTGGAAGGACTATGATGGATTATGATGGGGGAGGGTAAGCAGAATGAGCCCGGTGAGGCAGGCAGGACCCAGGCATGTGTGTGGAGATGTGGATGTGCTCTGCTGAGTGGTGCAAAAGGGTGGCTCTGGCTACTGTGAGAAGAATGGGTTGTAGGAGGCTAGGCAAAGGAGCAGGGAGGCCAGTTAGGAGGCTACTGCAGTCATACAGGCCAGAGATGATGTTTAGCTGGACTAGGATGCTGCCAGAAGACTTGGAAGATGTGCATGAATTCAAGAAGCATGCTAGAGCTGGAACTGAGAAGTCTGGTGAACAAGAATAATGACTCCTAGGTCTGGCCTGTGTAATGGGTGGAGAGTTTACCAAGATGAGGGAATCTCTCCTATGGACATCAAATTCCTTTTATAGCACTTAGACCTACCCACGTCCTCCTCTAGTTCCAAAGTCTTTCTATGTTCAATGCCAAAATGAAAGAAGTCTCCTAGTTTTCATTAACAAATTAAAACAACAACAACAACAAAACCCCTTTTAGTTATATTTATTTTATGCTGAATTTATTCTGGCCTTAAGTTTCATTTCTTCAAGAGAAAAATCAAATAAATAACCTAACTCTACACCTAAAGCAATAGAAAAGGAAGAAATGAAGAACCCCAGGGTTAGTAGAAGGAAAGAAATAATAAAAATTAGGGCAGAAATAAATGAAAATGAAAAAGAAACAAAGGAGACCATAGCAAAAATCAAAAGAGCTAAAAGCTGGTTCTATGAGAAGATAAATAAAATAGACAAACCATTAGCCAGACTCATCAAGAGAAAAAGGGAGAAGAATCAAATCAACAAAATTTGAAATGAAGATGGAGAAATCACAATAAACAACACAGAAATACAAAGGATCATAAGAGACTACTATCAGCAATTATATGCCAATAAAATGGACAACTTGGAAGAAATGGATAAATTCTTAGAAAAGTATAACTTTTCAGAACTGAACCAGGAAGAAACAGAAAATCTTAACAGACCCATCACAAGCACAGAAATCAAAACTGTAATCAGAAATCTTCCAGCAAACAAAAGCCCAGGACCAGATGGCTTCACAGCTGAATTCCACCAAAAATGTAGAGAAGAGCTAACACCTATCCTACTCAAACTCTTCCAGAAAATTGCAGAGGAAGGTAAACTTCCAAACTCATTCTATGAGGCCACCATCACCCTAATACCAGAACCAGACAAAGATGCCACAAAAAAAGAAACCTACAGGCCAATATCAGTGATGAACATAAATGCAAAAATCCTTAAGAAAATTCTAGCAAACAGAATCCAACAACATATTAAAAAGATCATACCAAGTGGGCTTTATCCCGGGGATGCAAGGATTCTTCAATATCCACAAATCAATGTGATACATAACATTAACAAATAGAAAGATAAAAACCATATGATTATCTCAATAGATGCAGAGAAAGCCTTTGACAAAACTCAACATCCATTTATGATAAAAACTCTCCAGAAAGCAGGCATAGAAGGAACATACCTCAGCATAATAAAAGCCATATATAATAAACCCACAGCAAACATTATCCTCAATGGTGAAAAATTGAAAGAAATTCCCCTAAAGTCAGGAACAAGACAAGGATGCCCACTCTCACCACTACTATTCAACATAGTATGGAAGTTTTAGCCACAGCAATCAGAGCAGGAAAAGAAATAAAAGGAATCCAGATTGGAAAAGAAGTAAAACTCTCACTGTTTGCAGATGATATGGTCCTCTACATAGAAAACCCTAAAGATTCCACCAGAAAATTACTAGAGCTAATCAATGAATATAGTAAAGTTGCCGGATATGAAATTAACACACAGAAATTCCTCATGTTCCTATACACTATCAGTGAGAAAACAGAGAAATTAAGGAAACAATTCCATTCACCATTGCAATGAAAAGAATAAAATACTTAGGAATATATATACCTAAAGAAACAAAAGACCTATAAATATAAAACTATAAAACACTGCTGAGAGAAATCAAAGATGACACAAATAGATGGAGAAATATACCATGTTCATGGATTGGAAGAATCAATATAGTGAAAATGAGTATACTACACAAAGAAATCTATAGATTCAATGCAATCCCTATCAAGCTACCAACAGTATTTTTCAGAGAACTAGAACAAATAATTTCATAATTTGCATGGAAATACAAAAAACCTCGAATAGCCAAAGCAGTCTTGAGTAAGAAGAATGAAACTGGAGGAATCAAACTGCCTGAGCTCAGGCTATACTACAAAGCTACAGTCATCAAGACAGTATGGCACTGGCACAAAGACAGAAATATAGATCAATGGAACAAAGTAGAAAGCCCAGAGATAAATCCACACACCTATGGACACCTTACCTTTGACAAAGGAAGCAAGAATATACAAACGAGGAAAGACAATCTCTTTAACAAGTGGTGCTGGAAAAGCTGGTCAACCACTTGTAAAAGAATGAAACTAGAACACTTTCTAACACCAAACTCAAAATGGATTAAAGATCTAAATGTAAGACCAGAACCTATAAAACTCCTAGAGGAAAACATAGGCAAAACACTCTCTGACATAAATCATAGCAGGATCCTCTATGACCCACCTCCTAGAGTAATGGAAATAAAAGCAAAAATAAACAAATGGGACCTAACTAAACTTAAAAGCTTTTGCACAATGAAGGAAACTTAAGCAAGGTGAAAAGACAGCCGTCAGAATGGGAGAAAAAAACAGCAAATGAAGCAACTGATGATGAATTAATCTCAAAAATATACAAGTAGTTCATGATATTGAGCTCAATATCAGAAAAATAAGTGACCCAATCAAAAAATGGGCCAAAGAACTAAATAGACATTTCTCCAAAGAAGACATACAGATGGCTAACATCATTCATTATCAGAGAAATGCAAATCAAAACCATGATGAGGTACCATCTCATGCCAGTCAGAATGTCTGCTATCAAAAGGTCTACAAACAATAAATGCTGGAGAGAGTGTGGAGAAAAGGGAACCCTCTTACACTGTTGGTGGGAATGCAAACTAGTACAGCCATCATGGAGAACAGTGTGGAGATTCCTTAAAATACTGGAAATAGAACTGCCATACAACCCAGCAAACCCACTTCTGGGCATACACACCAAGGAAATCAGAATTGAAAGAGACACGTGTACCCCAATGTTCATCACAGCACTGTTTATAATAGCCAGGACATGGAAGCAATTTAGATGTCCATCAGCAGATGAATGGATAAGAAAGCTGTGGTACATATACACAATGGGATATTACTCAGCCATTAAAAAGAATGCATTTGAATCAGTTCTAATGAGGTGGACAAAACTGGAGCCTATTATACAGAATGAAGTAAGTCAGAAAGAAAAACACCAATACGGTATATTAATGCATATATATGGAATTTAGAAAGATGGTAATGATGACCCTACATATGAGACAGCAAAAGAGACACAGATGTATAGAACAGTCTTTTAGACTCTGTGGGAGAAGGTGAGGGGAGGGTGATTTGAGAGAATAGCATTGAAACATGTATATTATCATATATGAAATAGATTGCCAGTCCAGGTTTGATGCATGAGACAGGGTGCTCAGGGCTGGTGCACTGGGATAACCCTAAGGGATGGGATGGGGAGGGAGGTGGGAGGGGGTTCAGGATGGGGAACACATGTACACCCATGGCTGATTCATGTCAATGTATGGCAAAACCCACTACAATGTTGTAAAGTTATTAGGCTCCAATTAAAATAAAAAAATTGATATAAAGTTTGTTTCCTTTGAGATTGCCTTTTTCTTCTGTGCAGCTTCCTCTGGTTTAGGAACAATCTGCATTTTTTAGTAAGAATTATCTCAATGTGGCAGAAGGAGCTCATGTAGATCTGTAAGTTCAGCAGTGCATCTTGGGGCCTTTGTTCACCTGGATGTCCTCAGTGAGCAAAGAATCTACATCTAGGCCCATAAGGTCATCAATACTCTGCATTTTTAAGCATGTGCAGCAAAAATCCAACACTTTTTCTGGGCCACTGACACTGCATCCATCTCTGGGGATGGGCCTGGCACACCCACCAACTCTGCCATTGTAAGGATAGAATGACACACATTTGATTCTATAAAATGACATCTTTTCAGATATGCATAACATTGATGGTCTGGGCAGTTTTCTGAGTGTTCTTAAAGTGAACCCAACAGTTTGAACCTCTTGATTTATAGGATTTTGTGGAGTTTTCTGAGTCAAATGAATAGCAGACTACTTTCAGAGATGGTCACTTATTAGAAGAGCCTTACAGTCTTTCTTCTACCCTCTCCCACCATTATTATTTATTAAGGGTTTATTTGTATGCTTACAGTGTTTAGTTTCTGGGCCATAGTTTTAAGGTGTGAATTAGTGAATGAGTTCTTTTTATTATATCGATGTATAAACCCAGGTCAGCTTCCAGATTTTACTATGGGTAGGCTGCCCTGACAGGGAAAAATAACAGATCTAGATATGATTCTCAGAACAAGTGAGGTTGCTTTAAAATTATCTTTTGAGGAGTACAGATATGAAACATTGAGATACAATGTTAAAACCCCCCCCAAAGTTCTGAATTCAGAAATGTAAAAGAAGTGACAGAAAAAGAAACTTACTTCAAATTTTTCACTAATGAATTGGACTAAAAGCATTTTTTCCAATTTTTTTCTTAATAATTTTGTTTATTTTAGTTTGGCTGTGCTAGATCTTTGTTGCTTCATGGGCCTCTCTCTAGTTGCAGGGAGCAGGGCCTACTTTAGCTGCAGTGGGTGGGCTTCTCCCTGTGGCAGCTTCTCCTGTTGCAGAGCATGGGCTCTAGGGCACATGGGCACCAGTAACTGTGGCACGTGGGCTCGGTAGTTGCGGCTCCTGGGCTCTAGAGCATAGGCTCAGTAGTGGTGGCACACGTGTCTAGCTGCTCCAAGGCATGTGGAATCTTCCTGAATCAGGGATCAAACCTGTGTCTCCTGCATTGGCAGGTGGATTCTTTACCACTGGGCCACCGGGAAAGCCCTCAAGTTAATTTTTCTTATGAGAATTTTAACAATATTAAGGCCAAAGTGGGCTTCATGCATAAAATACAAGGTATAATCAATTTCTTTGAGGTCTCCTCCTTTGAATGTAAACATAGAAGTGCTTTTAGTTTCAAGTTTGTGAAGAAATTACTAACTTTTCAGATTTGTTCATCTAGTCTATTTTAAAAATGAGGTTTTGCTCTCTTAGGTGATTCTTCAGAATCCCCTTTTCATGCCCTGGAATCTGATCAGTTGAGAGACTGGAGAAGAGAGAAGGATGTGAACTGAATGTGCAGCTATCCACTTGCCACCCCTTGCCTAGAAATAATGAAATGGCCAGGTCTTCTCCATTGTGAATAACAGAGTCCAGCTAGTGAAGGAGAATTAGTACAGAATTTCCATGAATACCAGGGAGCTAAGCTTGGATAAGCAGTGGCCACAGGACTGGAAAAGGTCAGTTGTCATTCCAATCCCAAAGAAAGACAATGCCAAAGAATGCTCAAACTACCACACAATTGTACTCGTCTCACATGCTAGTAAAGTAATGCTCAAAATCCTCCAAGCCAGACTTCAGCAATACGTGAACCATGAACTCCCTGATGTTCAAGCTGGTTTTAGAAAAGGCAGAGGAACCAGAGATCAAATTGCCAACATCTGCTGGATCATCAAAAAAGCAAGAGAGTTCCAGAAAAACATCTATTTCTGCTTTATTGACCATGCCAAAGCCTTTGACTGTGTGGATCACAATAAACTGTGGAAAATTCTGAAAAGATGGGGATACCAGACCACCTGACCTGCCTCCTGAGAAACCTGTATGCAGGTCAGGAAGCAACAGTTAGAACTGGACATGGAACAACAGACTGGTTCCAGATAGGAAAAGGAGTGCGTCAAGGCTGTATATTGTCACCCTGCTTATTTAACTTCTATGCAGAGTACATCATGAGAAACGCTGAGCTGGAAGAAACACAAGCTGGAATCAAGATTGCCGGGAGAAATATCAATAACCTCAGATATGCAGATGACACCACCCTTATGGCTGAAAATAAAGAAGAACTAAAGAGCCTCTTGATGAAAGTGAAAAGGGAGCATGAGAAAGTTGGCTTAAACCTCATCATTCAGAAAACGAAGATCATGGCATCTGATCCCATCACTTCATGGGAAATAGATGGGGAAACAGTGGAAACAGTGTCAGACTTTATTTTTTTGGGCTCCAAAATCACTGCAGATGGTGACTGCAGCCATGAAATTAAAAGACACTTACTCCTTGGAAGGAAAGTTATGACCAACCTAGATAACATATTGAAAAGCAGAGACATTACTTTGCCAACAAAGGTACATCTAGTCAAGGCTATGGTTTTTCCAGTAGTCATGTATGGATGTGAGAATTGGACTGTGAAAAAAGCTGAGCACTGAAGAATTAATGCTTTTGAACTGTGGTGTTGGAGAAGACTCTTGAGAGTCCCTTGGACTGCAAGGAGATCCAACCAGTCCATTCTGAAGGAGATCAGCCCTGGGATTTCTTTGGAAGGAATGATGCTAAAGCTGAAGCTCCAGTACTTTGTCCACCTCATGTGAAGAGTTGACTCATTGGAAAAGACTCTGATGCTGGGAGGGATTGGGGGCAGGAGGAAAAGGGGACGACAGAGGATGAGATGGCTGGATGGCATCACTGACTTGATGGATGTGAGTCTGAGTGAACTCCGGGAGTTGGTGATAGACAGGGAGGCCTGGCGTGCTGCGATTCATGGTGTCGCAAAGAGTCAGACATGACTGAGCGACTGAACTGAACTGAACTGAACTGAAGCTTGGATACTACATAGTCAGGAATAAGTCACTAGAAGAAATACCAACCATGCAATGAAAATTTTTTCACAGAAACCTCACTGTCCGCACTACCAAGTACCCAGATCATATAGTGGGACCACAGGGAGAAACTTGGCCATTTGCCACAGAACAAATGCCTCCATCTCCATGTTTTCCAGGAGATCCCACTTCCCTCACTATGCCACCTTCTATTGTTCCCTGCTGATTTACAAGTCTCTTATGGATGCATCTGTTTAATACAATATAGAGCACTTGCCCACTCCCTTGAGAATGCAGTTCCAACTGGGTCCAATAATTACTTCTTAGGGTATCTGGATGTACTCAGTGGCTCATCAGGTGAAGAATCTGCTTTCAATGAAGGAGACACAGGAGATATGGGTTTGATCTCTGGGTTGGAAAGATCTTCTGGAAGAGGAAATGACAACCCACTCCAGTATTCGTGCCTGAAAAAGAAAAAAACCCCATAGACAGAGGAGCCTGAAAGCCTACAATCCATGGGCTCTCAAAGAGTCAGACATGACTGAGCAACTAGACTCTAGCGGAGTCTAGAAAGGGTGATGTTTCCCTTTTTTAGCCTCTATAGAGCAGGGACACCTTCTAGACAATGTTGGAGATGATGTTGAACTATTTTACCATATCTTGTCACAGATAATTAACAAAATCACCAAAAGAAATGATCTTCCCAAATCACTGGTCTCCTCTTGCCAGCACTAATTCCATTCAGAAGAAACAATTACCTGTGTACTTCCTACATGTCCCAAACATTGTCATTTCAGGCACTTTCTCTTTCAGAATTAGTTCAGCATTGCTGTAAGCAGAGCACCCGATGTAAGCATCCATCTAAAATCAGTAGACTTGAGGACCCTCCTTTCCCATGGAAGGCCCTTTAACACCAAAGACTCAAGCAGTCATTCAGATCAATGACCTTGCTTTTCCATGATTTCTGTTAGGTTTTTTTGATTCAAGTCAAATGATGGATTAGAGGGCAGTTCTTGTTTTTAAGAGTGTACCACCAGAAACATAAAACGTGAACACTGATGACAGTGCTCCGTTTCTTTTGTTCATGGCATAGTGGTGGGGACAAAAGTGGTTTGAAAAAATTGTAGAAGACTTTCCGGGGGCTTCTCTGGAGGCTCAGAGGGTAAAGAATCTGCCTGTAATGCGGGAGACCTGAGTTCAATCCCTGGGTCAGAAAGATCCCCTGGAGAAGGAAATGGCAACCAACTCCAGTACTCTTGCCCTGGAAAATTCCATGGATGGAGGAAGCCTGGTAGGCTACAGTCCATGGGGTCACAAAGAGTCGGACATAACTGAGTCGGACATCACTTTCACTTTTCTGTTTCTAGTTCCACATGTAAAGAACGTAGCAGTCATTCCTTTGTCCTAACAATAAATAAAAAGTTGAACATACTGAAAATTCAATAACTCTTCTAGGATCTGTGAAAGAAGACACAGGGAGGGCTGCTGTCTTCAGGATTGAAGACAGGTGAACCCAGGGAGCCAAGGCTTACATGAGTGGAGATCCACAAGCAGAAACTGCTTTGGGAAATGGGATGGCAAGAAAACTGGAAGGAAAGTTGATGAATTGCTGGAGGTTCAGTGTGGATGACTCTGAGGTTGAAAAACTCCAGAGGGGTGCCACCATAGGAGTGACCCACACATAGTAAGTTTTAGCCATCTAGTCCCACCTAATGGTGGATGAGGAAGAAAAAAAACGGGGAACACTTGTGAAAATCACAGTCTAGAGGCACAGGCTCACTAAATGCTGAGACCTCATCATAAGACTAAATGCTTCCTTGCTTCACTGCCCACTTTCTAAAGGTCTATTTGCAGCAGTTCCTTTCACTCATTACCCCATATCTAGCTCTCAAGAAAAAATTACAAGACAAACCAAAGAGGAAAAAAAAAAATCCCACAGAATTTAAAGAGACAAAGCAAGCTTCATAGCAGGGATCTGGAATTAGCAGCCTGGGATTTAAAACAATTATGATTAATATGCTGAGGGCTCTAAAGGATAAATAGACAGCATGCAAAAACAAATGGACAACAAAAGCAAAGAGATGGAAATCCTAAGAACCAAAGAGAAATGCTAGAGATCAAAAGCACTGTCAAAAGAGATAAAAATATTAATAATTGTTGGATCCAAGATGGTGGCTGAGGTTAACAGTTCCTTATTGCAGAGACCCCAAGCTTGCCTGCAGCTGGCTGCAGTGGTTCAAGGAGACCTAGCATTTCTTCATTTTAAGTGAAGAGGACAAACAGTATTACATGGATAATAATCATTTCAACTGGAGTACACCAGGAAAGATCTTGATGGTTGAAAATATTAATATCTCCATTATGTCTTCAAGGATGACTCTGATATCTAGTATGACAATCTCACCAAACATCCCAACATTGCACCAGAAATTCCATTCCCTGAGGTAAATGGGTCCATCTCAAATGTCTAATTGAGTACTTCAAGCTTTTGAACCAGTAATCTGCTCAAAGTTTATGGCTCC
Source organism: Ovis aries (assembly GCF_016772045.2). Taxonomy (NCBI): domain Eukaryota; kingdom Metazoa; phylum Chordata; class Mammalia; order Artiodactyla; family Bovidae; genus Ovis; species Ovis aries. The sequence continues at coordinate 30,701,925 of NC_056055.1, read as the reverse complement.
AGGGCTGGGTCCATGGCTGGCAGCAGAAAGCCTGCATGTGATTTAGAAGCATAAAGAACAACAAAACCAGTGAAGATCCAAGCTATTGAGACAGAAAACAGAGTTTTGCTAGTCCAGGTCTCTGTCTTCCTATGTCTTCCTTATCGTTCAGCTTCTAATAAAACCTGAGCTCTGACACACCTCCTCCAACTTTAACCCAGTTTCACTAAACAGCTACAGCAGGTGTTGATGGAAAAATGAGAATTGCTACTGGGTTTCTGAGAAGGGATGTGTGGAGGAGGGAGACAAGAGTGGGACTCAGAAACAGTAAGACAACTTGAAGCCTCTCTCTGCTTGGGGGAATGGGCATCCTGGAGATATGGTATAGCTGAAAGTTTTTACACAGGCTTTTTGGCTTCTGGAAATAGGCTATTGATAAAAGCTGCTTCCTACTAAAAAGGAGAACGCGGTGGAGGATGAGGAAGCAGAGAATGAAGCAGATGCCCTTAGCAAACTGCTAATATAATTATGGCTAACTGGGAGAGCTATTTGGCTTGTCCTAGTAATAAAAAAGTGTGGTGATTGGGTAGGAAGAATTTGGGAAAGCAGACAAATCACATATTATTATTGCTGGAGAAAGTCAAATTCAAAGGAAACAATGCTCCAGGACTGAAGAGAAAGTGAAAGTCTCTCAGTCGTGTCCAACACTTTGTGACCCCATGGGCTGTAGTCCATCGAATTCTCCAGGCCAGAATACTGGAGTGGGTAGCGTTTTCCCTTCTCCAGGGGATCTTCCCAACCTAGGGATCGAACCCGTATTGTGGGTGGATTCTTTACCTTCTTTACCAGCTGAGCCTCAAGGGAAACCCAAGAATACTGAAGTGGGTAGCCTATCCCTTCTCTAGCAGATCTTCCCGACCCAGGAAGTGAACTGGGGTCTCTTGCATTGCAGGTGGGTTCTTTACCAACTGAGCTATCAAGGACTGAGGGAGAAGGTTTATTTCAAAGTGCTTAATTCACCACCTTTGATGATATGTTTGATTTTGAAGTGTTTTTTTTTTTTTTTTTGCTGAACTGGATCTCTGTGGCTTTGTGTGGGCTTTCTCTAGTTGTGGTGAGTGGGGGCTACTCTAGGTGCCTGGGCTTCAGTAGTTACAGCACAGGCTCAGTAGTTATGGCTCATGGGTCCTAGAGCACAAGATCAGTGGTTGTGACAGACGGACTTAGTTGCTACCGGGAATGTGGAATCTTCCTCGACCAGGGATTGAACCTGTGCCCCCAGCACTGGCAGGTGAATTCTTATCCACTGTGCCACCTGGGAGGTCCTGAAGTTTATTTTAAAGACTTTTTCTCACATTGTGGCAAAGGTGAAGAAAGTCAACTGACAAAAACATATTGTACCTGGAGCTCTTTGAACCTCCACACCCCTTTTAGAAAAGCAAACGTGCATATTCTGCCAAAAGTGATTCTTCATAAGCCATTCCTGGTCCTGGTGACTGCCTCCTTTGCTCTGATTTTTCTATCCTAGAAACCAGTACCATATGGAGTCAAAAGTTCATGATGTGGTGGAATCCACCACCCACCCACTCTTATAAAACTCAGACACAAGTTTCCCACATCCATCTTTTTTTTGCACCATGCCTGTGATTCACAGTTCTTCAGAAACCAGTAGCAGAGCTTTGGTAAAAACAAACAAAAAAGATACCCACTTTCTTCCAATCCCTGTTGTTTAGTCGCTCAATTGTGTCTGACTCTTTGCGACCCCATGGACTGCAGCACACTCCAGGCTTCCCTGTCTATCACCATCTCCCACAGTTTGCTCAAACTCACGTCCATCGAGTTGAAGATGTCCCTAGGATGTACATTTTTCATCCAGGTGTCTCATCTGCATTTCCAGGTTCTTTGGGATTCCAGGAACAGAAGCACTCTCAGGCTGGCTCCTACCATTTAGGAAAAGAGTCAGCCTCCTGGGGGCGAAAGATCAGGGCTGGGATGCCTTGGGCTTCTTCCCTGATGTGTTCCTCCTCCCCAAAGCACCCGCATCTTCTCTCCAGTGTCCCACCTTCACCTTGGCTAGGCCTCTCTCTCAGACTCACCTTCTTGTGTTTGTATCTTCTGGCTCCTTTTCATCTTGGTGCATCATCTTCTTGCTCATAATCTGGTTTCCTAGAAACTTTAGCTTGCTTATGGCCTCTTGTGACTTCTACTGAACTTTATATGTCTCCTCTTCTGCATCCCTTCAGCTTGGGTTCCCATAGCCTGATTCTCTCCTTTCTCAAGTCAGGTTCCTAAGCATGAGAACCCCACTGGCCCAGCTCACTCCCTCTTGGTTCGTCCATGGAGTGGCTACACCTGGGACTAACCATTTAGGTGGGCTGGGGTCCTGTGATAAAGCATAACTGCCTGGCTCTTTGAAGACAGTGGGAGCACTGGGCCCTGGGATTCCTCAATCCATTATTTCTTCTAAGCTGAATCCCTAACAATCCATGGACATTCTTTGAGACAGAAAGGAAAACTAGACTCAAAGCAATGATTTTTCAACCTAATCAAAAAAGGGAACAAATAATAAGTATGAATATTAATTGCCTTATTCCCTATTCTAGAGGATTTAAGATAAGATCTATTGTTGACCTATCTCTTTACTTCAACGAGCTTTATTCAAGTACAGGACTTCACCACCTCCATGTCCACCTGGCCAGGCTCTAAGTGTGGGTCTATTTTTTTGCCCATTGAGGAACATGACAAGTTCACCACTGAAAAGAACTGAAAACCTTTCCCTGCTGCATGTCACCTTGGCACTTTGCTACTGTGTTGGCCTCGCTGAAGACAGTGAATTAAAAAACCCTCGAGATCCAGGCTTGGGAAATCTTGATCTGTACATGCCTATGAAGGGAGAGTGCAGTGGGCATTTTAGTTACCCTGGCCTGTCTGGGGCTTGCTCAGTGAGGTTCATGAACACTTGTTGATGTTTTACCTTGTCTGTGGGCATTAACTTCCCCCTTCTCTCCCCCAGCCCTGGCCTGCCCTTGGTGCTATAAAGGGCCCCCAACCTGACACAGTTCCTCCACGGAGGGTGCAGTGAGCCAGGCTACAGTGTTCAATACAATCAGCACCGCTGGGGGAACCTATTATGGGGTGTGTGATGTGATAGGGAAAATTAGGAATGAGTGGTCTTTGATTTCTGTTTAACTCACTAGCTCTCCCCCAACTCATCACCTCCAGCTCGACCTGAATTCCCTGCGTTGCTGGGTGCCTGCCCTATTACCTCTCACTGCTGAGCTTTTGCTCCTGAGTTCTGTCTGGGAAATGTTCTCATTCTACTTAACCTTTTCAGTCTGAGATGTTGCTTCCTCTAAGAAGACTGACTTGACTCCCTCTCCCTGGGATGGGACTGGATTCTGTGACACCTACACCCACATGCTTCCATGGCAGCTAGTGTTTTTCTTCTGTGTTGGAATTATTGCTAATTTCTTTGAGTGGAGACCCCTGGAGTACAGTGCCCTCATTGTTTGGTGCATAGAAAATGCTCAACAACTTCTTGTCTTGTGTTGAATGTGTGAGCTTGAAACTTGACTTGGCTAATGGAATCTTCTCATTCACTCTGGATTTAGGATGATATTATGCATTCTGGTGAGAATTCATAGCAGCGCTTTAGTCAATAGCTGATATTTCTAGAACAATTATCACATATGAGCACTTCATGAAGTGCTTAAGTTTATCACAGGATTTTGTCTCTGTCATTCTTTTCAACCAGCAAGGCAGATATGTATTAAAAAGCAGAGACATTACTCTGCTTACAAAGGTCCATATAGCCAAAGCTATGGTTTTTCCAGTAGTCATGTACAGATGTGAGAGCTGGACAACAAAAAAGGCTGAGCACTGAAGAACTGATGCCTTTGAACTATGGTGCTGGAGAAGACTCCTGACAGTCCCTTGAACCGCAAGGAGATCAAACCAGCCAATCCTAAAGGAAATCAACCCTGGATATTCATTGGAAGGAATGATGCTGAAGCTGAAACTCCAATACTTTGGCTACCTGATGTGAAAAGCCAATTTACTGGAAAAGACCTTGATGCTGGGAAAGATTGACGGTGGGAGGAGAAGGGGATGACAGAGGATGAGATGGTTGGATACCATCACTGACTCAATGGACATGAGTTTGAGCAAGCTCTGGGAGATGGTGAAGGACAGGGAAGCCTGGAATGGGGTCACATTCTGTGGGGTTGCAAAGAATCAGGCAGGACTGAGGGACTGAAAACAAAGGTAGATACTACTTTAAACTCTGTTCTACAGACTAGGAAACTGAGACTTAGAAAGGCAAAGGGAATGGCATCTGCCATCCAGGAATAAAGTGGGCAGGACAGAGTTGTAACCTGGATGATCTGACCCCAGGCTTCCTGCCTGAGGTGACACCTGGTGCCATCAAGCTCCTGGAGCTCCTCTGCTCAACACAGGCATTATAAGCCTGCAAGAGACTTAAAATGCACCTCTCGGTGTCTTAAACTGTGCTTTCTACTAGCCAACTTGAAAGTGTCTTCAGCTTAAAAATATGTCCCAAATCCAGGATGTCCTGCCAACTGAGGCAAGGCATTTAAAAAATTGTAATTCTTATGAATGTAATCTAATTTTTTTCTGTTCTTCTGTTATGTTTCTTTTGGTGTTGCTTTTTAAAATTATACAAGTAATACCAAAGTACATTCTTCTTTCTCAGTCGTTCAGATGAGTTAGGAATACACAGAGTACAATGTGAAAGGCCTCTTCACTACTTGCTTCTCCTTCCTGGGCAATTTCATTTTCTACCTGAGAGGTAACAATTGTTGAGTTTGGAGTGGATCCTTCAAGTCCTTCTTCTATGTATGTGGCTAAGGAATCAAGTTCTTTTTCTACATGAGTGGCTTCATACTCTGTGCAACATTTGGTCCCTTAATTTTTTTCCTGCTGGATGCTACATCTTGGAGACCAGCCTCTTTCTATTTAAGGGCTTTATAGTATTTTCTGGGGCTTCCCCGGTGGCTCAGACAATAAAGAATCTGGCCTGCAATGCAGGACACCTCGAGCTTGATCCCTGGGTCGGGAGAATAACCTAGAGAAAGGAAGTGTTACCTACTCTAGTATTCTTGCCTAGAGAATTTATGGACAGAGGAGTCTGGTGGGCTATAGGCCATGGGGTCACAAAGAGCCAGACATGACTGAGCGACTCATACTTTATAGTATTTGCTAGCCTTTAACTCTTCCCTTACTGATGGAAATATGGGGAGTACCCAGAAAACTGCAAATCACAGCTTGCTTCGACTTTTTAAAAATGTTTATTTATTTTGCTCTAAAAAATGCTCAAGAGGAGTGCTCATTTTGTGTTGAGGTTTACTGCCCCTTTTCACAAATTCATACAATCAGTGCCACTCACATTTCCTAGGATGAGGAAAGCAGTCCATTTTGTTTCGGTAAAATTAGCGACTCACAATGTGGCCTCTCCCAGCTGAGAGAGGCCCAGTCTATTGTGCGCCTGGAAGGGGCACAGGATGTTGTTACACTTGGCTACCCAGTTGTACAATGGTGTCCGAAATTAGGCCCCGAGCTAGTTAAGCCCTTGTTTGCTCTTCAGATACTGACCATAGATTGGCACAATGGGAGTGCTACCTGCGCTCTCAAGGCTTACAGATGTGTGTGTAGATGTGTGGTCTGTGTGTACGTGTTGCGTGGGTGGTATGAATGAAAATGAATGGTCTGTGTTGTGTGCAGTGTGTGTGTGGTGTGCATATGTGATGTGTGGTGCATTGTATTGTGTGTGTGTGGTGTTCGTGTGGTAAGTGTAGGGTGTATGTAGTGTGTATGAAGGTTGTGTATCGTGTGTGTTTGTGTATGTGTGGTGTTTCTGTGGTATGTGTAGGGTGTGTGTGTGTGTGCATTGTGTTGTGTGTGTAGTGTGTGTGGTGTGGTATGTATATCGTGTGTGTGTCTGGTATTTGTGTGGTATGTGTTTGTGTGTACATTGTGTGTGTTGTATATGGCATATGTGTAGTGTGGTGTGTGTGTTTGTATGGTGTTTGTGTAGAGAGTGTGTGATGTGTGTGTGTGTGTGCAGTGTTTGTGTGGTATGCATTGGGTTAGTGTGCCTTGTGTGTGTAGTGCATTGTGTGTAGTGTGTGTGGCACATGTGTGTTATATGTATGTCTGTATGGTGTTTGTGTAGAGAGTGTGTGATGTGTGTGTGTGTGTGCAGTGTTTGTGTGGTATGCGTTGGGTTAGTGTGCATTGTGTGTTGTGTGTGTGTGGCACATGTGTGTTATGTATGTCTGTATGGTGTTTGTGTAGAGAGTGTGTTGTATGTGTAAAGTGTGCATGTGTATGTGTATGCAGACACCAGCCCACTCCTCTGCACACTCGTTCATGTGAAGAGAAGGTTTACCTGAGTGGAGCAGTAAGGGGACAGTGCTCCTTGACTCACTCTGCTTCATTGCTCTTGCACCAATTACTTCCAAGTCCAGAATGCATGCAGAACCTAAAGAACCCATACTTCCCCTTCCGTGTACAGCATTCTGCAAGGACAATGAACATCATCTGTTGAATCTGCAAATGCAGAATCTCCTTGTGGGGAAACCTTGGGGAAATGTCTTGCTAGGAGTTATCCTTGGAGGAAATGCTACTCAATACATAATTGATGAGTGAGTTGTGGTGATTCATTTTACTTGAATCTATTACTGGGGCGTTTGGCTTCAAAGTCCTCTGGCTGCTCTGTTTTCTGTGACTAGAAGGATCTACTTTATTCATGTTAACAGCTCAATGTTGATTTTTTTTTTTTCCTCAATTTGGTTGGGTCTTAGTCTACTTTCATTTCTCTCCAACAATGAAATTTGAAAATAACCCATAAAATACCGAGGTAAATTCATGTATTAATTTAAACATTCATAACTCTTAATGCAATTCTTTAAGAATTATCAAGATAAAAATAGGGCACTGAGATTAATCACAAAGTACATAAGGTTCTTTGATCATGCGCTGAGGAAATCCAAATTCTTTATTCTCGTTCCCTTTGGGATTGGGGACCAAGTGTCAGTAGCTACCAGAAATCAGCTGAAGGTGAAAGGACAATATTAGCTTTAGTCTTCAAAATATAGGGCTTTAGGATTACCTCTCTGTTCTCTCTAAAATGTGGCTCTTGAGGGAGGAAGCCCCATCTTCAGAGCAAGCCTGGACCACTGTAACCCAGCCTCCTGCACGGAGTCTCCGCCTGCTGCCAGACTGCCACATCAAGAGGCAGAGAGCTCTCAGAGCTGGGCTCTACCCAGTTTACTTCCCATCTGGGAGTAGACAGGCGGGTCTGCTGACTCTCCCCTGCTGTCACCTATCATACAGGTCAGGTCTTGTGGATGGGTGCCTCCAAGGGTCTCTTCCAGAAGAGATGTGCCTTCCCCAAAAGGCCCCAAGAGCAGGGCACTATAAGCCCCCAGAGGTATGACCGAGTTTATCAGCTGAGTCAGAAACAATCAAGTTTATAATCCGGGATCTGATATTAATCTCTGCTTCCTCCAGCCTGGCTATGGGGCTGAGAGGGTAGCTCTTTCCTCCCAGAGCGCCTGCATTTTTTGAGGATGGAGTGAATGTTTGTGTTTTCATGAGGCCATGCGAAAGGAATGTGAATATTAGAAAAGAGCCCTATTTGTTAAAATGATAATTGCTAGAATGCTCTGAAGGCATCCATATTTGCTCTTCTACTTCTCATGAAAGCCTGAAGAATGGGGCAACATCTGACCCTGATGACTTGCACTCACCAAGGCCCTACCAGATGACAGAAACTTGCTGTCGATTTGGTTATAATTTTCACTAATGACTTGGATTTCCCTTTGGCCACCAAATATTTCAAAGCAACTGGTTTTTACAGCATCCAAGAGCTGACTAGCCCCATGGCAGTTGCCCAGACTAACTTCATGAAGCGAGCGTGTGAATAAAATAATAAACGAGTGTATAAACATGCATAATTTATTTGAATCAATATTCATGCTTGATTACACCGTGGGCTGTTTCAGATGTTTGAAAGCCAGGCCTGGCTGGCCCCCGCAGACACCCCCTGCGGTAATTCCCTCAGGAAGTGAGCTCACCTCCCCTCCTGGAAGAGCGTTTAAAAAATGCTTGTGTTCTTCCTGGTGCCAGCTCTGCGGGACTGGGGTCAACTATGAGTTTCATTTACTCCTTATAACAACTGAGAGAGTCCTCAGGAACAAGCTTGCCTCCTTGTATCTTTGCATTTGTTTCCTCCTGAGCGGTGCCTGGGCCTTCTAGTTCAGAGGGCCTTGGGGACAGGGAAGGAAGAGAGGAAGAACAGCAGCCCGTGAGAACATGGTCTCTTCTTGTGCTTTCTCCAGTCAAGCAAAGGCTCCGTGCTATGGTTTAGAGGAGATGCTGGGCAGATGGAAACATTTGCATGTGCCCACTTTAACCATCCAAAGGTGTCAGCCTCCGACAACCAAGGTCCCAGTGATGAGCAGCAGCATGGCCTGGCAGTGTGTCAAGTTAGGTCAAATCAGACAGATCTGGTTTGCACCCTGCCTCTGCACATCACCAGCTGTAAAACTGCTGGCAACTTACTCAGCCTCTCTGTGCTTCAGATTTCCTGTCTGTAAAACAAGGATGACAGAAGGGACTTCCCCATCGGGAACTGAAATGATCTTAGAAATCCTGCTCATAGAAGAATGAATGAGGAAACGACCAAGGATTAGTGAATTCCTGGCTCTCCAGGACTCTGCACACATTTTGTGCAAATACCCCCTGGGAGGAGAAGGAGAACCCCGTGTTTCACTGGGACCAGACCAGAGGTTTAACAAAATCTGTCTTTTATGCTCCGGCCACCTCTTCAGCACAGTGTTTTATGTGTCTTCTATGGAACATCATAGGTGTAGACAAGCTCTCATCTTTCAAGAAGTCATGGATTCTGGCTGGACTTGGCACTCAGACAATCAGAGGCATAGATTTTACTGTCTCTCCCAAGTCATCCTTATGATTCATGTCTTTACCTTGTCGTAATAACACAATAAAAAGGTCTCTCAAACACCCAAGTGGAGGCTATGTGTTCAGTTACACACTCTCCAATTGTCCAACATGCTTCTAGGTCACTTTACCTTTCACTCCAGTCTCTTCTGCCTCAGTCTTCCTTGTTCTGTCACCAGTGGAAAAAATTATTTCCCTAAAGCTCAGAGTTTTTAAATCTTGGCACTACTAACATTTTGGATCAGATAATTCTTTGTTATGGGGGTTGTCCAGTGCCTTGAAGGATACTGAGCAGAAAGCCAGGCCTCTACACACTGGATGCCAGCAAGCAACCTTAGCCTCAGCTTGACAACTGAAAATGCCTTCTGACATTGCAAATATCCCCTTGGGAAGGGGGAGCAAAATCCCTCCTGGTTGAGAGCTACTGTCCTAAATGACTGCAACATGCTTTTAATATCACTTTAAAGACAAAGATGGGTGGTATACATGTATATATATACACATGGAGTGAGCAGCACCAAAGAGCTCTATAGTGCAATCCGACACCAGAAGTTTGGAAGTTCTCTTACTTCTCGGGTAAGCTCAGCCTCCCTTCTCTTCTCTCCTTCTGCCTAACTCTATGTTCAAGTAGGAAGCATTCTAAAAGCAGGTCACAAATTAGAGTCCCATGAAAAACAGGACTGCTGTGGAGGGAGTAGAGTTTTTTGAGTTGCAACTTTAGAAAGATTGAAAAGGCTGTTTCTTTGTTCTCTTTCTGCCTCCTTTTTTCTTACCTTTCAGTGTGGCTGGTGAGGTAGGACTCTGCAGAGAACTTCCGCTTGGAAAGTCAGGAGGGGCTGGGGTAGGGCTGCAGGGAAGGGAGGCATTGTGTAGGCAGTCTCTTCTCTCAGTTCTTCTTTCTGCCGGGAGCTGGTTCTGATGAAGGGACTTGCACCAAGGTGCTGGACAGAAGGCTCCATTTCAAAGAGGTGCTATACACTGAGCCACTGGTCTGAACCCACCACCTGGGTGGCTGGGATGGGAGGCATACAGCTCCAGGTGGCTAGGATCAGAGAAAGCTGTTGGTGGAGAGTTGCAGAAGCAGATATGCACCTGGAAAGAATGAGAAGCCACGTGGCAGCGGAAGCTATGTGGTGCAGAGATAGGGGGTAGAGAGTAGAAAGAAGTGGGGAGTCAGGGGCTGAGTAAGGTGACAAGTAGCTTTGAGAGGCCCCCCTGACCACTAGAGCTACTGTAAATGCCAATTGGCAAGAAATAGCATTTCATTTCTCAATGAGGTTTGATGAGATAGGTTTTTTCCCTCAACACTCTTCTCATCCTCACAGTAAACTCCTGTTAGACTAAGCAACCTTATTGTGTGGGAAATGCCTAACTCAGTGCATCTCCAACTTCAACCTACATATCTCCAGAGGTCCACAGACATAGTCTCTGCTGTGTGCAAGAGGTCTGAGAATAAGTCTGGCTTTTAGGTAGGCCAAAAAAATAAATACAGTCACATTCTGAATCATTTACAACAATTATACTGTCCAGTACGGGAGCCCCTGGCCACATGTGGCCATTGAGCATTGAGACATGACTAGTCAAAAGCAAATTATGCTTTAAGCATAATACACAGACTGGATTTTGAAATGTTGGTAAGAAAAAAAGAATATGAAATATCTCAGGAAGTTCTTATACTCATTACCTGCTGAAATGATAACATTTTGGGTTCAGTTCAGTCACTCAGTCATGTCTGATTCTTTGCGACCCCATGAATCACAGCACACCAGGCCTCCCTGTCCATCATCAACTCCTGGAGTTTAATCGAACTCATCTTCATCAAGTCGGTGATGCCATCCAGCCATCTTATCCTCTGTTGTCCCCTTCTCCTCCTGCCCCCAATCCCTCCCAGCATTAGAGTCTTTTCCAATGAGTCAGCTCTTCGCATGAGGTGGTCAAAGTATTGGAATTTCAGCTTCAGCATCAGTCCCTCCAATGAACACCCAGGACTGATCTCCTTCAGAATGGACTGGTTAGATTTCCTTGCAGTCCAAGGAACTCTCAAGAGTCTTCTTCAACACCACAGTTCAAAAGCATCAATTCTTCGGTGCTCAGCTTTCTTCACAATCTAACTCTCACATCCATACATGACCACTGGAAAAACCATAGCCTTGACTAGATGGACCTTTGTTGGCAAAGTAATGTCTCTGCTTTTGAATATGCTATCCAGGTTGGTCATAACTTTCCTTCCAAGGAGTAAGCGTCTTTTAATTTCATGGCTGCAATCACCATCTGCAGTGATTTTGGAGCCTCCAAAAATAAAGTCTGACACTGTTTCCACTGGTTCCCCATCTATTTCCCATGAAGTGATGGGACCAGATGCCATGATCTTAGTTTTCTGAATGTTGAGCTTTTAGCCAACTTTTTCACTCTCCTCTTTCACTTTAATCAAGAGGCATTTTAGTTCCTCTTCACTTTCTGCCATTTTGGGTAGTCTAAGTTAAATAAAATGTGATATGAAAATTGATTTTGCCTGTCTCTTTTGACTTTTTAATTGTGGCTACTAGAAAATTTTAAATCATATATGTGGCTTATATCTCATTTCTATTGGACACCACTAGTCTAGATTATCACCCCACTCCAGTACTCTTGCCTGGGAAATCCCACGGGCAGAGGAGCCTGGTAGGCTGAAGTCCATGGGGTTGCGAAGAGTCGGACACGACTGAGTGACTTCACTTTCACTTTTCACTTTCATGCATTGGAGAAGGAAATGGCAACCCACTCCAGTGTTCTTGGCTGGAGAATCCCAGGGATGGGGGAGCCTGGTGGGCTGCACAGAGTCGGACACAACTGAAGTGACTTAGCAGTAACAGTCTAGATTATGCATTCTTAAAGGGGGTGATATTGTACTTTGTGGAGTAAAAATTGGTTCTTGGGGGAAATGTGAAAAATTGTAATCTTTAACATATTAGAGAACATATATACATATAGCATATAAACAGATATATAGTATGCCTATGGTATTAAAATTTCACAATAAACTCTAGCTTCTGGAGGGCTTTTTAGACAAGACCTTAGTATGACATTGAAAGAAGAGGAATAATACTTTTGCTTTAACTTCAAGTTATGGATAATTTTTCAAAGCACACATAGGATCTGATAATGAGAATAGATATACATAGAGACTACTTATTTTGGGTAAGGGTTGGAATGAAGTCTTTGGTCATAAATCCCAGTTATGTCTAATAAAAACTCTTTTTAAAAAATCTTAAAAAAAATTGGGAAAACCACCCAACTGCCATTTAAACTAAAATTTCCTGTTGGTGCCAGTGATTCTAGCATAATTTTTTTTCTCTCATAAATTGTTTTCTACTATTTTGAGCATTGAGTATCTTCAGATAGTAACAGAAGATTTAAAGCCACACCCTATGCTTGACAGTGATGCTTTAGGACAATTCCTAACCACTAGAATCTCCTGGATATAAAATCTTGTCTTGAACCATATTTGAACCTTTTGGTATGAGAACCCTGCTGGTTGGCTGGCACACCATAGCTTCCTGGTTTTCAGAGAGAAGACTCAAGAGAGGCGCCTTGGACTTCAAATGGCTATTACAAAACAACATTTTGATGAGTTAAGTGTAAATGAATCAGAAGCATATGGATTTAATTAGCCTCCAAACACAGCCATTTCAAAATGCAGAAAGGAAAAAAGCATGCTTGTGTCAAAACACATCTTGAGGTTTTCCTGCTAAATTCAAAATGATGGAAAAACAGATGGGACCATCTGCCAAATGTTCAGGTTGTACTCTCCACATGTACTCTCTTATCAGGAACACAGAGCAGTGGGAAATTTCTACCGCAGAAATCAACAGCGTTTCGGCACTGTGTTTGGCAGCCCATTTGTGGCCTACATTTAATTAAACCAGGGCTGCGCATGGCTGCAGAGAATGCAACTTCTAAGTTTTTGAAGATGGTCCAGGGTGCAATCCACATGGGACCATGTGTGTGGTCTTCTTTTACTGTTGAAAACCCCCATATTACTCTTCTTGTGCCCCTATAAGTTTTTCCACATTACCTCTCAAGCTGGCCATGAAGACGTCTAAGGGCTGAATACAAGTTACTTCTGTTGCCTGTTCTTGGTGAAACTGAGTGGCGTCAGGCAGAGAGTCAAGGAACATACGTGCGTTTTCACTTACATGTGGAACTGTTCTTTCTCCCCAATGAGAAAGGTGCTAAAAGTTCAGGGGTCAAAAGCTGCATTCAAGTTGAAATGAAAGGAGGGGCCTGGTGGGCTGAAATAGGACAAGTCTCAGACTTTATTCATACTGAAGCCAGAATGGAAACAGGACAATTCTTTTCATAGCTTTTTAAGAAATCATGTACCAGGGTTAAGCTATTTTATGCATTGAGGTTGTGCAGATTTACCACTGAATGGGCAAATAACACCACACATTTGTTGAACAAGAGCCTACAAAGTGCTTTTTCATATATTAATTTTTAATCTTCACAACAACCTGTGAATGGGGCGGAATGCTCCTCATTTTCCAGAAGAGGAAATTGGGCTGATTGAGGTTCAGAGATCTGAAGTTCTCTCAGTTAGGAAGGGGTAGAGCCAGACTTGATTGCAAGTCTTTCAGTTCTACGACTAGGGCATTTTTCACTCGCCCATCCCACCAAGGAGGAATATGGAAATTACAAGTTTTATTTAGGTGTCTATGGTAGACTTTCACCCGCTAGCCAAAGATGCCTCCCACTAGGGGAAAGCAGAACACGTCTTGGGGCTCCTGAACCTCTGTCATGGTTTGCTTGAAAATCCTGGGAGATATTTGTTGTCCTGGTTTAATTATTCAATTGCTCATTTGTGTTCGACCCTATGGACTGCAGCACGCCAAGCTTCCCTGTCCATCACCAACTCCCAGAGTTTACTCAAATTCATGTCCATTGCGTCGGTGATGCCATCCAGCCATCTCATCCTTTGTTGTCCCCTTCTCCTCCTGCCTTCAATCTTTCCCAGCATCAGGGTCTTTTCCAATGAGTCAGTTCTTTGCCATCAGGTAACCAAAGTATTGGAATTTCAGCTTCAGCATCAGTTCTTCCAATGAATATTCAGGACTGATTTCCTTTGGGATTGATTGGTTGGATCACCTTGCAGTCCAAGGGACTCTCAAGAGTCTTCTCCAACACCACAGTTCAGAAGCTTCTGTTCTTCAGCATTCAGTTTTGTCTGTAGTCCGACTCTCACATCCATACATGACTACTGGAAAAACCACGACTAGACGGACATTTGCTGGCAAATGTCTCTGCTTTTTAATATGCTGTCTAGGTTGGTCATAGCTTTTCTTTCAAGGAGGAAATGTCTTAATTTCATGGCAGCAGTCACCATCTGCAATGATTTTGGAGCCCAAAAATATAATGTCTCTCACTGTTTCCATTGTTTCCCCATCTATTTGCCATGAAGTGATGGAAAAACAGACTGGTTCCAAATAGGAAAAGGACTACGTCAAGGCTGCATATTGTCACCCTGCTTATCTAACTTCTATGCAGAGTACATCATGAGAAACGCTGGGCTGGAGGAAGCACAAGCTGGAATCAAGATTGCTGGGAGAAATATCAATAATCTCAGATACACAGATGACACCACCGTCATGGCAGAAAGTGAAGAAGGACTAAAGTGCCTCTTGATGAACATGAAAGAGGAGAGTGAAAAAGTTGGCTTAATTATGAACAATGCTATATTTCTGTTAGGAAAGAATGAGGGCAGGAGGAGAAGAGGGTGACAGAGGATGAGGCAGTTGGATGGACATCTCACAGACTCAATGGACATGAGTTCGAGCAAACTCTGGGAGATAGTGAAGGACAGGGAAGCCTGGTGTGCTGCGGTCCATGGGGTGGCAAAGAGTTGGACACAACTTAACAACTAAACAACAACAATTTCACTCTCAGAGGTATTCCAGTTAGACGGTAAGTTATCTAGATATTCTACTGTGAACCCAGTCTAAAAGGGTCAAATTTTGCTGGTTTTATAATATTTGAATAAATCCTTGAATCTTTTCACATCAGGAGCTTCCTATGTTTTTCAAATCACTGTTTTCTTACATGGTAGGGGAACGTCTGTTTCTAGAGTTTTCAGACCCTCAGGTATAAATTGGAGAAGGAAACGGCAACCCATTCCAGTACTCTTGCCTGGAGAATCCCACCGACGGAGGAGCCTGGTAGGCTACAGTCCATGGGGTCGCAAAGAGTTGGACACGACTGAGAGACTTCACTTTCACTTTCAGGTATAAATACCCAATATAGAATGAAAGCATTGGTTAGATATCCATGCAATTCTTTATCCCTTAGTTCTAAAAAGAAATCCTACAAACTGTGTCTTGCTCCAAAGTTAAGTGTGGTTTTCTCAGTTCCCCCAGGCAGGGATGGTCCTGGGCACCTTTGCTGTTCCCTGCCTCTGCTCCTCTCCTTCCCTCAAGTATTGTCTCTTCTTGTCCCTATGCATACAGCGCCCTCAGATTGTTCTCTGGGTTCCTGCCAGTCTCTCGCTAAATGTCTTACTACATCCCCTCAAAGTTCACATTTTCTCAATTTTTTTGTCCTCAGATGTGTTTTAAGAAAGCAACTGGATGCCCTCACTTCCAGTAATCGTCCTAAGCCTTGTTAATGGAGGTGTTTGGGGCAGGAGGACATTTCATAGGCTGTCTGAATCACAGAGCTCACAGGTAAGGCTAGTCCCCTGTAGGGTGGGGTGTGAGGAAAGAGGCAGAGGGAGGGGAAAAGATTTCTGTGGAAACCCCTGACTGCTGAGAGGAGTTGTCTCCATGCCTTGACCTGGCCCTTTTCACCTGTGGACTGCTTGCTTCCATGGAAAGGGTTCAGTCACAGCAAGAAATTCCCTGGAGAGTGGGAATCACAGGACGGACTGAAGAGAGTTGCATCACGGCCACTCTGGCGACTTTTTCTCTCCTTGAGGACTTGCTCCGTCCTTCTCCTCCACAGGGCATTCTTCTCTGTGACTTTACTGTCCTGGAGGGACGTGACCTGGGCTGGTGCTTGGACATCAAGGCTCCTACATGGCTCCCTTCTCTGGCCACCTTCTACTTTCTGCCACTCACTGCTCTTTGCCTGCTAAGTTGCTTCAGTCATGTCCAACTCTGTGCGGCCCTGCCAGGCTTCTCTGTCCATGTGATGCTTCAGACAAGAATACTGAAGTGAGTTGCCATACCCTCCTCCAGGGGATCTTCCCAACAAGGGACTGAACCCATGTCTCCTTTGTCTCCTGCATTGCAGGTGGATTCTTTACCACTGAGCCACCAGGGAAGCCCCCAGGATGGCTAGCATTCATCAATTTCTTCTTTCCATGTAGATAGAACCTATCTCCCTATTGAGAGATGAAGTCTATTCCTCTGCCCCCTTGAATCTGGGTGGGCTGGTGATTTTTAAGAAATAGAATACTGTGAAAATGATGCCTTGCAGCTTATACCCGAGTCTCTTGAAACACTAGCTCTGGGAGAAGCCAGCACCTGTGGAAGTCCAGCTACTTCAAGACCACCATACTGTGAGGAAGCCCAATCTAGCCATATGGAGAGATGCCGTGCCAGCCCCAAGCCACTCCAGCCATCCCAGACCAAACACCACAGAGCTGCATGAAGAAGCCTTCAGATGAAGTGGGCCTTGGCTTTAGACTGGCTGCACGATACCAGAGACCTCAAGTGAGAACCACCCAGTTGATCCTATCAACCTCCACAGCCATGAGAAGTAATAATAAATTATTGTTTTACTCTGCTAAGTTATGGGGTGGTTTGTTAAGCAGCACCAGATAACTGGAACAGTGAGTAAGGGTGCAGTGAGGGCCAGGGGTATGGCAGGATACCAACAGTAGGCTGCAGGACAGCACACGGAGTGAAAGAAAAAGCTAATGTCTAGGCCTCCGAAAGGACACTCCATTGATCAGGTGACAGGGAAGAGGGGACAGTCACTTCCAAGCACTGATCTCTGTTGCTTTTTTCCTAGAGTCCCTCCACTCAAGAGTCAAGTTCTCAAGAGGGGAGGAGTCCTGTTATCCTAGCATGTGTCAGTGGCATCTTGAGCCAAAGGCAACAGGTGTCTTGACATCTTGACTGACAGTAAGACACTATAATTGCCTAATAGAGAAGGTAGTTCTTGAAAATTAAAAAAGGAAAAAAAAAATGAAGAAGGAAGTGATGTGAGGGGACCAAGATAAAGGGGAATGACCCCTGAGAGTTCAAAACAAGGCCTGTTCACTTCACAAGTAACTCTGCTGCACTCACCCCCCAGTTCACTTTGCTATCTCCTAGTTTTCCAGTTATCAATTCTGAATCCAGGACAGGAATCTGATTTATTTAGTTCATTTTTTCAAGTCTGGCTACATAGGCGCCTGGATTGTCAAATGGTCAACTTCCCATCCTTTGGTCCCCAAAGCTGTAGCAAGATGGGAGGGCTCAATCATATGCTACAAAAACCTCACTGTGCCTCCTGGGGAAGGGGGCGTGGGAGGAGCCATTACCTGCAGAAGGGGATGTGCCTGGGCAAGAATTCCATACTGACCACATAGGGAGAGTTTATGATAATGGACTCTAGGTTGAAGTCCCAGCCTTACCACTGGCAAGACTCTACAGAAGCTACTCAAACTGTGATGGCCAATTATCTTCTCTGTGATCATAATATCTACCCAGAGGCTTTTTGGGAGGAGCATATATCAGCATACTGGTGGTGCAGACAGTAAAGCGTCTGTCTACAATGTGGGAGACCTGGGTTCGATCCCTGGGTTGGAAAGATCCCCTGGAAAAGGAAATGGCAATCCACTCCAGAACTATTGCCTGGAAAATCTCATGGACAGAGGAGCCTGGTAGGCTACAGTCCACAGGGTCGCAAAGAGTCAGACACGACTGAGCAACTTCACTTCACTTCACCTGATATATGAGCTTTTAGTGGTGGTATCACATCATTTCATCATTTTTATCTAAAGGTTGAGGTCAGCTACCAAGTCTGATGCTTAACCCCCATTGAAGAGGACAAAGACCGTTGGGGCAGCAGTTACTGCATGCCTCTGGTCAGTACCTCCTCACCCTTGCCCTTTTAATGCATAGTGATTTCTAGCAGCTAGTCCCTGCTTCTCTTTGTTGTTGTTTAATCATTAAGTTGGTTCTGACTCTTTGCAACTCCATGGACTGTAGCCTACCAGGCTCCTCTGTCCATGGGATTTCCCAGGCAAGAATACTGGACTGGGTTGCCATTTCCTTCTCCAAGGGATCTTCCAGACTCGGATTGAACCCACATCTCCTGCATTGGCAGGTAGATTCTTTACTGCTGAGCTGCCAGGGAAGCCCCTGCATCTCTTTACTGAAGGGCTTTCTTTGTGTCCTTAGGTGACACAAAGGTGAAGGCAGAAGTGCAGGGAATTCGTAACTTCTCGCTCCCCCAGCAACACCCCTCCAACGCTGTAGGAAGCTGGTGTATAAGTGCCCTTGCCCATTGGGTGGAATGCTTCAGAGACATAGGTGTGCCTGCATCATTTCCTAGAATATGATGATGGACTCTAGAAAATTCCATGGTAATTTCCAGAATTCCTCCAAGGGATCAAGCTCCAGTTGTCTACAGTGGTAGCTTGCTGGATGATGCATCTGTAATTAGGGGCTTATCCTACCCCATCTCACTTCCCCACTTCCACAGGTGTTTCCTAGCATCCTATATGGAATGAACTACTTACTTACACGCAAATTCTTGTCTAAGGGTCTGCTTCTGGGAATACTCAACTAAGAGAGAGATAGGGAGGTTCCCTAGTCTATGACAAGAATGGTCCCAGCTTCTGATATTTGTCCTGTCTTGGTTCCTGAATTTCATGGGGACAGTCCTTAGAGCACCTGGACTGCAACCCTGGGCCCTGTGGTCCTCCAAGCAGTGCCCTCTTCTGTTTCCCACTGAGACCTCTGCTGTCTTGGCATTAATAACATTCTTTGAGTCCTCCTTCCCAGCTCTGTGTTTTTAGGAGATGGGCTATGGTCCACTAAGATGCTTCTCAACCTGACTTTCAGAGGAGGGAATAGACCCCTGAGGGCTGTGAGACTTTGGAAGGGGCTAATCATGTTAAGAAGAGGTGGCAAGAATACACAGAAGAACTGTATAAAAAAGATCTTCACGACCAAGATAATTACAATGGTGTGATTACTCACCTAGGGCCAGACATCCTGGAATGTGAAGTCAAGTGGGCCTTAGAAAGCATCACTGTGAACAAAGCTAGTGGAGGTGATAGAATTCCAGTTGAGCTGTTTCAAATCCTGAAAGATGATGCACTCAATATGCCAGCAAGTTTGGAAAACTCAGCAGTGGCCACAGGACTGGAAAAGGTCAGTTTTCATTCTAATCCCAAAGAAAGGCAATGCCAAAGAATGCTCAAACTACCGCACAATTGCACTCATCTCACATGCTAGTAAAGTAATGCTCAAAATTCTTCAAGCCATGCTTCAGTAATACATGAACTGTGAACTTCCTGATGTTCAAGCTGGTTTTAGAAAAGGCAGAGGAACCAGAGATCAAGTTGCCGACATCCACTGGATCATTGAAAAAACAAGATAGTTCCAGAAAAACATCTATTTCTGCCTTATTGACTATGCCAAAGCCTTATTGTGTGGATCACAATAAAATGTGAAAAATTCTGAAAGAGATGGGAATACCAGAACACCTGACCTGCCTCTTGAGAAACCTATATGCAGGTCAGGAAGCAACAGTTAGAACTGGACATGGAACAACAGACTGGTTCCAAATAGGAAAAGGAGTACATCAAGGCTGTATATTGTCACCCTGCTTATTTAATTTCTAGGCAGAGTACATCATGAGAAACGCTGGACTGGAAGAAACACAAGCTGGAATCAAGATTGCCGGGAGAAATATCAATAACCTCAGATATGCAGATGACACCACCCTTATGGCAGAAAGTGAAGAGGAACTAAAAAGCCTCTTGATGAAAGTGAAAGAGAAGCATGGAAAAGTTGGCTTAAACCTCAACATTCAGAAAACTAAGATCATGGCATCCGGTCCCATCACTTCATGGGAAATAGATGGGAAAACAGTGGAAATAGTGTCAGACTTTATTTTGGGGGGCTCCAAAATCAATGCAGATGATGATTGCAGCCATCAAGTTAAAAGAGGCTTACTCCTTGAAAGGAAAGTTATGACCAATCTAGATAGCTATTAAAAAGCAGAGACATTACTTTGCCAACAAAGGTCCATCTAGTCAAGGCTATGGTTTTTCCTGTGGTCATGTATGGATGGGAGAGTTGGACTATGAAGAAAGCTGAGCACTGAAGCACTGATGCTTTTGAAGTGTGATATTGGAGAAGACTCTTGAGAGTCCCTTGGACTGCAAGGAGATCCAACCAGTCCATTCTGAAGGAGATCAGCCCTGGGATTTCTTTGGAAGGAATGATGCTGAAGCTGAAACTCCAATACTTTGGCCACCTCATGTGAAGAGTTGACTCATTGGAAAAGACTCTGATGCTGGGAGGGATTGGGGGCAGGAAGAGAAGGGGACGACAGAGGATGAGATGGCTGGATGGCATCACCGACTCAATGGACATGAGTTTGAGTAAACTGGGTGTTGGTGATGGACAGGGAGGTCTGGCGTGCTGCGACTCATGGGGTTAGTCGGACACGGCTGAGCAACTGAACTGAACTGAATTATAGCAGAAAACTCATCACGTTGTTCCCTCTCCCTTTAATGTGAGTTCTGCATTTAACACAAATAAATGTGCTTTTAAAATATGCTTGTTTTATTATTGATCAGATAAAATTGATGGCTCAATAAGATGGTCCATGCTTATTCTTGGAATTGATTTTCTGATAGTTCTCCAGGTTCTTATTTTGACCTATTGGAGAAGCCTGTATCATAGGGTGACTTGGGACCTAGGCCTTTCCTAGGCTATTTACTACCCCAGAGGAGGGCCAGGCAGGAGCCAACCCAAGAAACAGTGGGGTTTCTTACTTCCAGTCTGGCCTCACCTGGAGAGAGCTGAGCCAAGTGATTTGCTTCTTAGGCGCTGGTGTGCGGACATAACTGACTGCTCCCAAGTCTCACACTCAGTTCTTTTCTCCAAGGCAGATTTTTAAAGCATAAGAAGTAACAAAGGTCTTAGTATTTCCTCTCTCTAGTATCTCCTGTCTCTTGGAACCACTCTTCTTTTTGGAAGACGACTGGGAGAGGGGAGGGACAAAAGGAAGAATTTGGTTTCCTTGGTGATCCAAAGGATGGTCTCAGCCCATCTGCCTTCCTTAAAGACCTTATTAACATCCCTGCCATGTGCTATGAGAGATTTAACCCACTGCTGCTCTTCTTTAAAGATGAAAAAGAACTCCTTTGCTTTCACTTTCTGAAAGCAGAATGCCACGAAAATTTAGTATTTGTTGAAAAAGATATTAATAAGTTCATGACCTCTTGTCGATGCCTGGGTGGCTGGACGGAAGCGGTTACAAGGAAGTGGGTAGCCCACCTCAATATGTCTTGGTGAGGAGTCATGAGGTGGGGGCTTAATCAGCTCTGGGGGCCCAAGAATGTATTCTATTTAAAAATGCATGCAGACAACATGTTTAACTTTTACTTTTTAAAACTGATTCAAGAAGCTAATGAGATTTTTAAAAAAATTATATTATTGAAGTCTAGTTGACTTACAATATTGTCTTAATTTCTACTGTACAGCAAAGTGATTCAGTTATATAGTCTTTTATATATTATATAATCATATATATAGCTTATGTCTGATATAATCTTATATATAGATTCTTTTCCACATTCTTTTCCATTATGGTTCAAAATATGACAAATAAGCTTATCTACAAAACAGAAACAGACTCACAAATATAGAGAACAGAGATTGTGGGATTTGATTTCATGTTATCTGGTAAAGCCAATGTCAGAGTCCTCTTTTTTCCAATTTGCACCCAAAATTTTATTCAAAAATAATGTGCTATGGAGTAACAAAGGATAAAGTGGAGAGAAGGTGGAGTTGATGAGCTAATTAAATGGCCTTTATGCCTTTTGCAAGCTGGCTAATTTACAGTTGAAACTTCACAACAGGCTCATTCTTCTTAACAACATCTGCATTTTATAAGGCGCTCTGTGACAGCGGTTCTGCCATTATCTGCTGTGCATTTTATAATATGTGCTGTGCTGAGCGCCCAAGGCATGGTCAGGGAAGGCCTTCTTTCCACGGTGCGGTGATTAGATTTATGGCCCGGTCTCCATCTGAAGAGAGATTAGCAGGACTAAGGCTGTTTAGTTTGGCAAAGGCGAGAGGAGCAGGGGATGTGATAGGTACATTATAGAAAATGATAAATGAAGAAAGGGAAGACTTTGGGGGCCCCTCATTTGCCATTGCAAAGACACTTAACACACTCTGGTCTCCACCCTGAGCATGTCATTAACCCGGGTGGTTTGAGGTTTTGGAAGGAGCATAGGCAGGCAGAGAGATAGCCTCAGGGAGAGGCGCTGTACTGATGGGAAATGTCTGGGCCGATATATTTATATGAAATAGCACCTATGGTTACATTAGCAAGGATCGGTTTACCGGGGCCATCCATCCTACTTGAGGGCATGGTGACAAGGCTGGCTGTGCTTCTTGCTTCCCCGGGGAGGGGCCCCAGACGACTTGGCACCAGTCCCCTCCACAGGGTGTCTGGGTTTCCAGCAGCCTTTTCTCCGTAGGAGATGGAGGAGGAATCCAAGCACTGAATGGATGCAGGAATCTGGGGGGCTGCGGGATGCTGCCAGTCCTTAGGAATTTAGTAAGGGCCACTATCAACGTGGGCGACTGAGACTGCTGGCCAAGTGGGAGAGACCTGAAAACTGTTGTCTTTTATAACTCACCTGGGACTTCCTATATCTCTGGCTCCAAAGGGAACCGGATCCTTTAATCCCTGCAAGCCAGCTGACTCCCAAGCGGTACCTTGGATGGCAGCAGTGGTTATCAGTGGCAGGGTCTTGGGGCACGTTCCTAGCTTCTTCACTGACTCCTTTTGTCATCCCCGATTTCCTGGTTGAAGACTGCTGTCCTAACCCCAGGCTCCCAGAGGCTGGGGGTGGGAATGGTGGAGGGTCAGTCTGTTAATGTCTGACTAGCTCTTTGAAGTCTGCTCTGTGTAAGCAAAGCCCCCTAGGGCCCCTCATGCTGTAAACAATTCCAAACTGACCACCGCTGGTGAGTGAATTCTTCACCTTCCACCCTTCCCCTCCCAACAGCTCCCGAAGCAGCTAAAACCTCCTTTGCCAAACTGACTTTCCTTGACTTCCCCCTTCCTTCCTCTCTGTCCCTCCCTATCTCTTTCCCTTCCTGCTTCTGGTTTCTTTTCTCTCATTCTTGTTTGTTTGTTGCATATTTGGTTTCCTATTTTGTGTAGGAATCTTGATTCAGAGCTTCCTCTTGGATGTGTATGGAAACTTGTACCGAGGCAACCAGTTTGGCTGGTGGGTCTTTCTTTCTCTGAAACGGAAATGCAATGGACTCCAAACCTAAACGGTGCTCCTCAGACATCTGATGTTCTGGGGCAGTAGAAAGAACAGTAGGAGGAAAGCATTTTGATTTTTTTGTTTGTTTCTTAGTTCTGTGGCTTTGAGCAAGTCGTCTGAAATCTGGGTTATTGTCTTCAGCAGGAGGCAAATATCCATGTCCTATCTGAGATACACACACACACACACACACACACACACACACACAGCCACCCAGAACCACCTTTTCTGGAGATACTGAAAGGGACATATATGGGAAATTTGGATGCTCAGTGGAGGGGCTGATGGACCCACCAAAGAGTGTATAAGACAGAACATCTAGACAGCAAGCCATTGTTAGGCATTAAATGGCTTGGGAAGTACTATTTTACAATTTGACCCAGATGTGTTATTTATACTTGTTGTTGTTCACTCGCTTAGTCATGTCTAACTCTTTGCAGCCCCATGGACTGCAGCACGCCAGGCTTCCCTGTCCTTCACTATCTCCTGGAGTTTGCTCAAACTCATGTCCATTGATAGTCATAGTAATTAATTGCAAAGTCATATGCTGATGGGCTTTTGTAAAGAGAACTGATGAAGGCAGTGGTAAAACAGATTGTATAGGGGTGTGTGTGTGCTGTGTGTTCAGTCACAGCCGACTCTTTGCGACCCCACGGACTATACCCTGCCAGACTCCTCCAGGCTCCTGGAATTTGCCAGGCAGGAATTCTGGAGCAGGTTGTCATTTCCTACTCCAGGGGATCTTTCCAACTCAGGGATCGAACCCTTGTCTCTTGCGTCTCCTGCATTGGCAGGCGAATTTATCTTTAGCCAAACTTAAAAAGCCTAATGAAATGTGTTGTGTAAGGGCAAGATCATGATAGCCACGTGTGATGTACAACACATTGAGACTGCACTTTATTATCCTAGACTCTTGACATTGGGCTGCATTTGTGAATCAAGCTGGTTCAAACGACAGTGAAAGGTCTGGAGTCAGCTAGCACAGCTCTGCTAACTTCAGGCAGCTAACTCCTCTGAGCTTCTCAGTTGTCCAAACAGCTAATACTTACTGGGCACCTTCTGTGCACTAAGCATCCTTCTTAGCAAATATTATTTAATATCGCAATAACCCATATGGCAGGTGCTATGGTTATATCTGTTTTACTGATAAAGGAAACTGAGGCGCCGGGCATTGAGAAACCTACCCAGGTTCAAATAGTTTGAATGTGGTGCTGGCAGGGTTTGAGTCCATAACACACACCCACCATGGTCCTAACCTCATACTTTAGTCAGGATTCTCCAGAGAAACAGAACCAGTAGGATATGTAATACAACGTTTCCTATGAGAAACTACTCGTGCAGTTATGGAGGCTGACAAGCCCCAAGATCTGCAGGGTAAGTCAGCAGATCATGGTTAAATCGAATGCCAAATCTCGAGCTCCATTCACATAGACTGGCCTGTTGTGTTAAGCTAGCTGACCTCTGCAGATGTTGTGCTCCTTGATAGAGAGGAACAGTATTTCTAGAGGCAAACCATAATATCTCTTCCTCAAGGCATTTCTACTTTCCCCTTCTCAGTTCCTGGGCTCCCCCTTCTCCTTGCCCATCTCTGAGGCTCTAACCAGGAGCCCAAGCTGGGCTGAGGTGACAGAAAGTGTAACAAGGACAGTGAGCCAGCTGCCTCTTGTCCTGCTCACAAGGGGCGCTGATTCCTGGGCCACCCACTCTGGTTTTATTTACTTCCAAGCCACAGTGAGGTCTGGGAGTCGCTCCCAGGCGGGGCCTTCTCCCTGGTGAGCAAGTCATCTCAGGGGGCGGGAATCGCCCAGGGCAGTGCCTTTGAGAGATGTGGCTGACTCTGTTTCAGTTCTCCGGGGTGGTCAGCCTGTAATTTCAAGATTTACTGGCCTCACGGAGATAGCCGCAAATGGGGCAACGGCAGTAATTACCAGAGGCTGCTCGGCTAATCCTTGGTTACAAATGTTAGTTAGAAGCTAAAGAAGATTCATGCAAGCATTTCCTGGAGTTCGTGGGCTCCGTGTCCTTTTTGCTTTTCTTTTCCTCTCCTTAAAAAGGGAGAAAAATGAGAGAGACAGAGAGAGGGAGAGAGGGAGGGAGAGAGACAGAGAGAGGGAGACTGATTCTTATTTAATTTTATTGTGGCCACTAGGAATTAACTTCTTTGAAGTCCAAATTATTTTAATGCTTTTTTAGCTTTGTTTTATATTTGGAATTGGAAAAAATTAGGAAGCTGAATTCCTAAAGCTCATGAGAACCAGTGTTGTAGGTTTTGCCAGTTCGTGGCTGAAGATGGGCTGAACAGAATGATTTGGGGGGAAATGTCTCCAAGCTGAGTAAAAGAAATAAAACTTCTGGGACTCCTGCCCTCCTCGGAGAAGCCTGGAACGTGAGTGCCTGCCTGCTGCTGTCCTGCCGGAGCGCGGCTGGAGGGAGTTGCTTCATATTGTGTTCATTATCCTTAGAGAATCCTCCCTCTGGGACAGCAGTATTAACACTGTGTGCTGTGTGAAAGTGACAAGAGATGGCCTGGGTCTTCTAGAGATGGTCCTTGGCCTTTGCCAGACCACTTGCTATCGTCTCGGCCTCTCTGGAGGCAGTTAGAGGTCATTCGCTAGGCCCAGGAGGGCTCTGCCCATAGAACTGACCCCAGAGGAAGAGAACAGCATTGGTTGTTTTCCTCCAATTCCTATTTTCCTGAAGTTGCAACTTACTGCAGGCTCTTTTGCTCCTGAGGGCTACATAGACTCCCACCCCTCCCCAAGACCATGTCACAGCACAGGCATCACTGGGAGCCCTCTCTCACAGGTCAGGCCATCTACACTCCCTTCATTTGGAAGGGCCATCACTTTATAAAGCCTGGTGGTTTTAAGACTCCCTCCAAAAGATCCCTGGTGTCCACCATCAGCCCTGGAACAGGCTATTTCCACCTCCCTACCCATGGGAGTCTGCCTCTCCCGGGCAGCATACTGTCTCCTGCCAAGTGCAGCCTCCCAGTGAGGCTCCAAGAGGTATTTTCCTCTTCCATGGGGCAAGGCAGCATAGTTACCACAATAGTGGTCGTGACAATAAACTCCAGCATATTCATCTGACCCTGGAGTAGAGCAGGTACCCAGGAAGGGAATGGAACTTCCCTGAGAATGTTCTTTTCCCCATAACTAGAGGATACACTCAGAGAAGGCAATGGCACCCCACTCCAGTACTCTAGCCTGGAGAATCCCATGGACGGAGGAGCCTGGTAAGCTGCATTCCATGGGGTCGCTAAGAGTCGGGCACGACTGAACGACTTCACTTACACTTTTCACTTTCATGCATTGGAGAAAGAAATGGCAACCCACTCCAGTGTTCTTGCCTGGAGAATCCCAGGGACGGGGGAGCCTGGTGGGCTGCCGTCTATGGGGTCGCACAGTCAGACACGACTGAAGTGACTTAGCAGCAGCAGCAGCAGAGGATACACTGATGGACTAGACTAGAAGGAGAAAAATGGTTTTTACTGAAATAACCAATGTTTTCCTCTTTGCTTGAGTAAGCACTTTCCAAAGTGGCAATTTCCAAAACTTGAGCAAAGCATATTTATTTTGTCTTGATCAAAGTGAGCTTGTGCATGGTCTCTCAGGACAAGACAACTTCTCCGTGATTTGGGGTGCCTTTGCCAAATCCTTGGAAACAAGGTGAATGTCTGTGGCACAGAAGTGAGGGCACATGTTTTGAGGCAAGCAGTTCTGAAACCTGACATTGATGCTATCAGTTGCCAGCTGAGAGGTCCTGAGTAAGCTATGCCAGCTCTCTGCACCCCAACTTTTCCATCTGCTACTTAGGATTGACGGTGAGTTGTGCCCAGGGTCCTGTGAGGACCATAGGTGATAGACAGATTCCAGCATGTGGCCCGGTGGACAGTGAGTGCTTAAGAAATTCTAGTTGAACTGGTTAGAGTAAACGGATGCCCTGTCTCTCTCAGCCTTCTAGCACTAAGCGCTGGAAGCCTAGTGTCCCCTGCAGGGACTTCTCTGGTCCAGGACAGCTCCCCAAACAGTTAAGTGAGTCAAGTGAGTTTCTATTAAAAGCAATGCCAAACTTTTAACCCCCAATCCACTTATTAGCCACTGAAGCTGAATCACCTTTTCTTACTGTTCCTCCCTTCCTTCTTAGCTACCAAATCTCGTTGCTGTTTAAACTTTTACATATAGTTAGATAGCATCACTGACTCTCTAATGAACATGAATCTGAGCAAACTCCAGGAGACAGTAAAGAACAGGGAAGCCTGGCATACTACCGTCCATGGGGTCGTGAAGAGTGGGACGTGACTTAGCCACTGAACAATGACAACAAACCTTTTACATACAGAAAGTGAAAGTGAAGTCGCTCAGTTGTGTCTGACTCTTTGCGACCCCGTGAACTGAAGCCCACCAGGCTCCTCCGTCCTTGGGATTCTCCAGGCAAGAATACTGGAGTGGGTTGCCATGTCCTTCTCCAGGGGATCTTCCCAACCTAGGGATCGAACCCAGGTCTCCTGCATTGCAGGCAGACGCTTTAACCTCTGAGCCACCAGGGAAGCCCTTTACATATAGTGTCTCATTTAATTCTCAAGTAACACTTGTGAAGCACAGTGATTAATTTTATGTGTCAGTTTGACTGGGTCATGGGTGCTCACATATATAGTCAAGCATTACTCTGGGCATATCCGTGAAGGTGTTTCTGGACGAGATGAACATTGCTGTTGCAGAGAGAGTAACGTAGATCACCCTCCTAATGTGTGTGGGCCTCATCCAGTCAGTTGAAAACCTGGATAGAACAAAAAGACTGACCCCCCTTTGAGTAAGAAAGTACTCTTTCTCCTGGATGGCCTACAAACAGGGACATCAGCTTTTTCCTGTCTTCAGACTCTAACTGAAACACTGGCTCTTCCTGGGCCTCCAGCCTGTTGGCCTTCAGCCTGGAGCCACACCATCAGCTCTCCTGGGTCTCCAGCTGCTGGCTGACCCTGCAGATCTTGGGGCTTGTCAGCCGCCATAACTGCATGAGCCAACTTCTCATAGGAAAGCTTGTATTACGTATCCTACTGGTTCTGTTTCTCTGGAGAACCTTGACTAATGTATGAGGTTAGGAGCCTGGGAGGTGTGTGTTAGGGACTCAAATTCTGCCTGCACCACATTTGAGCTATTTGAATCTAAGTAGGTTTCCAATGCCACTGGCTTCAGTTTCCTTATCGTAAAACAGATAGAACAATAGTATCTGCCACATGGGTTATTGTGATATTAAGTAATATATACTAAGAAAGATGCTTCATACACAGGAGGTGCTCAGTATTAGCTGTTTAGACAACAGAGAACCTAGGAGGAGTTAACTGCCTGAAGCCACCTAGCTCCTGATGGAGCTGTGCTGGCTGACTCCAGACCCTTCTCTATCCTTTGGACCAACTGGATTCACAAATGCTGCCTTCACCATGGAGTGGCCACCACTCCTGGAGTGGTCTGACTGGGGCAGAGCTGGGCTCAGATCGCCACTGTTCAGCTGCACGGCCCTGTGGGTGGCCTTGCTGTGGGAGCAGCTATTCCCGGTGGCTCCCACCACTCTCTGAAAGGCTGAAGCGACCGTCAGCTTGCCCTTGGCCTTCGAGCAGCATGTTTTTGTTTCTTCTTCCACCTTTTGCCCTCCTCTGCAGCCCTCTGGCCAGCCAGCTAGAGTTTTTTTCCCAGCTGTGTTAGAAGCAGCGCTCCAGAGTTGTGGTGTCGGCTGTATGGCCCATGGATTGGGTGGAGCAGGACGGGGAACAGAACACACTGCTAGGTCCTGGGGTAGGGGATGTGCAAGGAGAAAAACCCACAGCCCAGCTCTTGAGGGGCCACAACCAAATGGGAGAAATAGGGCAGGCCGCAGAATAGAATGGGGTAGTCTGGGACACACTGGCACGCTGCATGACATTCTCCTCCAGATAAATAACAGGTAAAGCTTTATTTAAGGCACTGAAACTAGACATGGCCAGTCCAGAAGGATACCAGGAAGTGTGCTGAGGACTGTTCTGAAGAGTGCATATGATTTAACTTGGTGAAGGAGAATGCACACGCTCAAATTCCTTCAGTAATTATGATCTATATCATACAATTAATAGCCATTTATTGGACACTTGCCAGAAACCAGGCATACAAATGTACACATGTATAGGACCTTTCATGCATTCAGTCATCTCATTCAACACAAATTCCTTCAGTTGCTATGATTTATGTTTCTAAAGATAGCGGTAATAATGATAATCTCCTTTTAAAAAATAACCTCTTTTGACTGAGCATGTATGATGGACCAGACACCCAAATACTATGCTCCGTACCTTTACATACATTTTTGCATTTTACCAACACAGCAGTCTGGGGGAGTAAGTATTAATATCTGCATTCTATATACACAGCACCTGAGGCACGGAGAAGTCTTGCCTCAAATCACACAGCAGAGCCCAAATTCAAATCAGACCTGAGTCACAGGGATGGCAAACCCAACTCTTCTATTATCAGCCCCTCTATTGTTTGAGAATTATCGCACTGCAAAATGTGTTGTTCACGTATGCTGAGTGTATGCCAAACAATATGCTCATGCTGAGTGTAGTAAGCAGAGCGAGTGCTTGGGCTCTGAGAGTTTTCGATACAGTCATGGTGCTCACAGCTAATAGCTCTAGTAGGTAAAGAAACAATAGGATTGGGAGTCTCTTCTGGTGTTTTGGTATCAAGACCTGGTTTTACAGAAGAAGTATTGACAGAGATTCCCTGGTGGCTCAGATGGTACAGAATCTGCCTGCAATGCAGGAGACCCAGGTTCAATCCCTGGGTCAGGAAGATTTCCTGGAGAAGGAAATGGCAACCTACTCCAGTATTCTTGCCTGGGAAATCCCATGAACTGAGGAGCTCGGTGGGCTGCATAGTCCACAGGGTCTCAAAGAGTCAGACATGACTGAGTGACTTACACCTTTCATAAATAAGTTCATTTCCTGAGTAGAATTATTTTGCTTGCTTTTCATTGTTATTATGCAGTGGCAAAATGCCAGTCAATGTGGGGTTTGCTTTTTTCTTCACACATTTTATAGCCCTGGACCTGCTTGGTGGGCAGCTTGTCAAGGTCCCTAGTGATGCCTGCTTCTGGTCCTCATGGCCCTGTGTAATCCCGCCCGAGGGTGGCCCAGACCCAGTGGTTTGCTTCTTATGAATTGGCAATGGTGCTGGCATGCCATATTCATGATTTAATAGCAAAGAGCTGACTCTCATCTTGCTGGCTTTCTGTGTTTTGCTGGTATCATCTCTGGCCCTTTATGTGCTCACTCTGAAGAAGCCAGCTGCTGGATTTGGAGCTGTCTTATGGAGAGGCTTATGTGGCAAGGAGCTGAGGGACCCCTTGACCAATAGCCAGTGGGAAGCTAAGTCCTGCCAACAACTCCCTGAGTCACCTTGGCAGCCGATCCTTCACCAGGCAAGCCTTGAGATAAGACGGCAGCTCTTGCTGACAATTTGAATGGAGACTGCAGAGATCCTGAGGCTGAGCCAGGCCCAGATTTGTGACTTTTAGGAACTGTGAGATGATAAATGTTGTGGTCTCAAGCCACTAACTTTGGCTACTCTTGGAGAAACTGCCTGGTATGGTCTTGCCTTGGTGCTCTGCCCTGACTGTTCCCATTGTCTGGATGTTCAACCCCTTCACCTCCTTTCATTCTTTTTTCAAATGTCACCTTCTCCGTGAGAAGCAATTAAAAATGACAGCTGTAACCCCTAGTAATCCCAATCTCTCTTACCTGAATACACTATTTCTTTTCTCTGTTGAATTTATCACCTTTCAACACACTCTTTTATTCACTTTTTAAAAAAAACTATGCTTGCTGGGACAATTAGGCAAGGAAAAGAAATAAAAGACATCCAGATAGGAAAGGAAGAATTTGCAGATGACATAGGTATACAAAAAATCCTAAGAAAACCACTTAAAATCTCAAAACTAATAAAGGAGTTCAGTGAGGTTACATGATACAAGATTAATATATAAAAATTGTTGTATTGAATAATACAAACAATTAAATTAAGAAAACAATTCTATATACAAGAACATCAAAAAGAACAAAATACTTAGGAATGATTAACAAAGAAGTGCAAAACTTGTACATTGAAACTAGAAAACATCACTGAAAGGAATTAAATGCAAAGGCATCTGTCTTTCTGTGTTAGAATATTTAACATTGTTAAGATGTCAGTACTCCCCAGACTGATCTACAGGCTCAACATAAACTTTATCAGAATCTCAGCAGTTTTTTTTTTTTTTTTTCCCCGAAGAAATTGACCAGCTGATTCTAAAATTCATATGAAAATTCAAGGTACACAGAATAACCAAAATAATTTTTAAAAAGAAGAAATAGAATTGAGAATATATAAATTAACTCTTATGTTTATGTTCAGTTGATTTTTCAACAAGAATACCAAAGCAATTCAATAATGCAAGAACAATGTTTTTAGCAAGTTATGCTGGGGCAACTGGATATCCACATATGAAAGAATGAAGTTGGACCCTTACCTTATGTGAGATACAAATGAACTCAAAATGCTTCATAGACCTACATGTAAATGTTGCAACTACGAAACCTTTAGGACTTCCCTGTAGCTCAAGTGGTAAAGAATCTGCCTACAATGCAGGAGACCAGGGTTCAGTCCCTGGGTCGGGGAGATTCTCTGGAGAAAGGATTGGCAATCCACTCCAGTATACTTGCCTGGAGAATTCTATGGACAGAGAAGCCTGACTCCAGTATTCTAGCCTGGAGAATTCCATGGACAGAGAAGCCTGGTGGGCTATAGTCCGTGGGATAGCAAAGAGTCGGACTCGACTAACACACACACACACAAAACCTTTAGAAGAAGACATAGCAGTTAATCTTTACTACCCTGCATTAGGCAAAGTTTTTTTTATATATGATGACAAAAACATAAACACCAAAAGAAAATACAGATGAATTAAACTTTATTGAAATCTAAAAACTTTTGTACTGCAAATAGTACCATCCAGAAATTGAAAAGACAATTCACAGACTGGGAGGAAATATTTGCAAGTCATATGTTTAATAAGGGTTCAGTATTTACATATATAAAGAACACTTACAACTCAATAACAAAAAGATAAACAACCCAATTAAAAAATAGGCGAAGGGTTTGAATAGCTGTTTCTCTCAAGAAGATATACCAATGGCCAACACGCGCTGGAAGATCCTCAATGTCAGCAGTCATTAGAGAAACACAAATTAAAATCCAGATGAAAGACTACTTCATGCCCACTAAGATGGCTATAGTAAAAAAAGGAAAATAATAACATTGGTGCGGATGTGGAGAAACAGAAACCTTTATACATTGCTGGTGGAAATGTAAAATAGTGCTGTTATTGGAAAACAGTTTGGTGGTTTCTTGCAAAGTTAAACATAGGGTTACCAATTTCATACCTTAGTATATACACAAAATGACTAAAAATAAACTCCAAGAAATGCTTGTCCCAGGATTTTCATAGCAGCACTCTTTATGGCAATCAAAAGATCAATCAACTGATGAATTAATGAATAAAATGTGGTATAACCATACAATTGAATGTTATTTTGCAATTAAAGGAATTAATTCATACCATAATGTGGGTGAACCTTGAAAACGTTATGCTAAGTGAAAGAAGCCAGTCACATGTTGTATGATTTCATTTATATGAAATGTCCGGAACAGGCAAATCTGTAGACACAGAAAGTAGATGAGTGGTTGCCAGAGGCCGAGGTGGGGTTGGGGAAATGGAACGGGGAGTGGCAGCTGATGGACACGTGGTGTCTTTTGGGGTGATAAAATGATGTTTGTACAACTTCAAATGTATTAAAAACCATGGAATTGTACACTTTAAAAGAATGAGCTTTCTGGTATGTGAGTTATATCTTAATAAAGCTGTTAAAAGTAAATTATGCTTGTTGTTTATTGACTGTCTCTCCCACCTGGAGTATAAATAAAATGAGGGCAGAGGTCCTTGTCTATTTTGCTCACTTATGTATTACTGAACAATTAGAAAAGGGACTGGTGCTCAATAAGTATTTACTGTATGAATGAATGTAGGAATGTTTTGTGTTGATTTTTTTGATTTCTAAAAAATGTGAGTACCCTTGCATTGGGCAATGCATTATAAACTGACACGTAATGGAATTAATTTGCTACCTTCCTTATATGGAACGTGGATCAGAGACAGTGGAGCAAATCAAAGAACTGGAGGAAGCCTGGCTTCAATGGGACAGGACGTGGGACACAGTGTGATGATGAGAGCTGGCCTGGTTCTAAGGGAACAGCAGCCTCTGCCATCTTGTATTAAGAGATACAGACTGGTGGCCTAGGAGCCAAATCTGGCCTCAGATGTTTTTTCAAGTCTCCTGGAAGTACTTTTGACATCCGCGTGTGAATTCTAGAAAAGTGCCCTGCCCTCCAGCTACACCACTTTTGCTCAGCCTGATACTAAGGTATAGGACTTGGTGGGAGAAGCTTGGCTGGGTATTGGCCTCCTTGTATCCCTTCATGGTTGTCCTTGAAAAGTGGATAAGATGTCCAACCTTATACAGTGGCCGTGTGCATTAAAAAAAAAATCTTGTATCAGTTTTAATATCCAAGTGCACACAGCTTATATGAGAGGTGATCCCAGGAAACGCCAGTGAAGTAGGGAACATGAGAAAGGGAAAGGATAGGAGATAATTAAGACTCAGTGACCAAGCTAGTTAGGGGTGGTGCTTACTCCTGGGAAAAGACTAGGAAGCACTGGGGGATGCGGGCTTCATAGTTATCCCAGCCTGGGTTGAGGAAGCCAGGGCCTTGATGTACCCAGTCCTAGTGGTTGCAGCTGGTCTGGAGGCTGTTAATTCTCTGACAGTTCCAGTTTCTGCACGTGGGCATAAGGCCTTCCAGTGCTTCAGAGAAGCAGCTCCTGGCAGCTGGAAGTCAGCCTGCACACACGGAAGTGATAAAGGCCCAGGATTTGGGCATGGTACCCATTGTTTCTTTATGATTGCCAAAATTTTAGAAGCAGCAAGCTTTAAAAAAAAATGTGAATTTCTGGCTTCTGGTGGAAAAATTGTGAAGATCTGGCAAAAGTGGGCTGACATTCCTACTTGGCAACTTCTAGCTGGCCATGCACCTCATAGCAGGATCCTGTATTCTAACCATCATGGCCCCTTCCAGGCTGCTGCGCTCACTCTCAGCTCCTACGTGGCCCTCGGGGGCACTGGCATTTGTGATTCTTGCACAACTCCTGGCTCAAAGCGTAACTGGTGATGGCTGAGCTGGTGCGCCCTGTGAAAAGTGGCGTAAAGAAAAATAAGGTATAGACGGATTTCACCACCCCCACCCCCCCCCCCCCACCTATTTTCCCCCAAAGAGCAATGACCTGCACATACTCGACTTGTGGTGAGAGTGCTG
Organism: Ovis aries; assembly: GCF_016772045.2. Lineage (NCBI taxonomy): Eukaryota > Metazoa > Chordata > Mammalia > Artiodactyla > Bovidae > Ovis > Ovis aries. The sequence goes on along the minus strand of NC_056055.1, from coordinate 30,667,038 downwards.
TAAACTATTGCCAGTAGTTTCATATCTGTAGCTCCTGCTGCACCACTCCTCCAGGTCTAGGAGGGGCTGGGCTTTGACTGGGGGCCTCTTCCTGCATGACCAGCCCTCGGACTCGCATGACCAAGCCTGAGATGCTGGAGGACTCAACAGGCCAGCCCTTGTGTGTAGCCTCTGGTCCGGGCCTGGCCCGGGGCCAAGGCTTGGTGGTGCTCTTCTGTTCGAGAAAGCTGCTGACGCTGCGTGACCTGGGGCCCATTCTGTGCAAAGCTCAAGACAAGCAGGGGTCCTTGTACCAGATTTGTGGAGAGCAGTGCCTATTAGTAACCAATTGGGCATCACAATAATCAGTTACCGTGGAGAGCAATGAGAATGGATTGTTTTTGTAGACACTACCCACCCCTACCCGCCCACGCATGTAGGGCAGGCTACCAGGGAGGAACCATGTCAGAAAAGTTGTTTCAGAGCCAGTGTTTTAACTTAGCATCTGCAAATACAGAAAATCTGACCTCCAGTCTCTACCTCTGCAGCCCTCTCTTAGGTTACATAGCAGTTCTGTAAGGCTGGTTCTTTTCCTTGAGCACCTCTCCCCATCTCTACCTGGCTTCTCCAGCATGTCAATTTCAGAGGAGTGGGAATTCTTATACAGCATGTGTCCTCAGAAGAAGAGAGCCTGGCAGAAACTCTGTCACCATTTTAGATTTGGCCTTGGGAATCATGTGAAATCATTTTTACCTGCTCTACCAGTGGCAGTAGGCACACAGGCCTGCCAGGCTCAAGGGGAGGGGATGTGGACACTATCTCTTGCTGACAGAGTGGGAAATCCTAGTAGAGCACATGGGAGGGGAATTAGTGTTGCTGCTGCCTTTTGAAAGTGTAATCTGCTGCAGTCTCTTAATCAGGCCCTGGGCTATGGGGTGGGATGCAAACCTAGAGACTCTGGAAACTCTGGGGTTCTTGTGGGGCTTTTGGCATCAGTAGTCATTGGAAGTAGTGAGCCAAAATGAGACCACTGTTTGCAGTTGCTCCCTGTGTTCCTGGGTGGTGTGGTGGTGTTTGGGGTTTGGGTGAGCCAGCTGTGTGTTCTGATCCCAGAGACTGTGAACTGAATGAAAGAAATGTCAAATTCTAGTCAATATTCATTGACTTTATGAGGTTTACTAGGTGATAGGCCTGGCAACTCACTTCAGTACTCTTGCCTGGAAAATCCCATGGACAGAGGAGCATGGTAGGCTACAGTCCATGGGGTCGCAAAGAGTCGGACACGACTGAGCAACTTCACAGGCCTGCCCCTAACATTTGCAGGGCTGTAAGACAGAGTATCAGATCTAATCCCTTGAATCTATTCATCAACTCTGGACAAACTATGGATGGAGGTTCCTAACATTGTACAGGAGGCAGTGACCAAAACCATCCCAAAGAAAAGGAAATGCAAAAAGGCAAAACGGTTGTCTGAGGAGGCTTTATAAATAGCTGAGGAAAGAGGAGAAGTGAAAGGAAAGGGAGAAAGGGAAAGATATACCCAACTGAATGCAGGGTTACAGAGAGTAGCAAGGAGAGATAAGAAGGCCTTCCTAAACAAACGATGCAAAGAAATAGGGGAAAACAACAGAATGGGAAAAAAAGAGATCTCCTCAAGAAAACTGGAGATATCAAGAGAACATTTTCATGCAAGGATGGGCATGATAAAGGACAGAAACAGCAAGGACCTAGCAGAAGGAGAAGATTAAGATTAAGACGAGGTGGCAAGAATCACACAAGAACTATACAAAAAAGGTCTTAATGACCCAGATAACTATGATGGTGTGGTCACTCACCTAGAGCCAGACATCCTGGAGCGTGAAGTCAAGTGGGTCTTAAGAAGCATTACTATGAACAAAGCTAGTGGATGTAATGGAATTCCAGTTGAGTTATTTCAAATCCTAAAAGATGATGCTGTTATAAAGTGCTGCACTCAATATGTCAGCAAGCTTGGCAAACTCAGTAGTGGCCACAGGACTGGAAAAGGTCAGTTTTTATTACACTTCCAAAGAAGGATAACTCCAAAGAATGTTCAAACCACTGTACAATTGCACTCATTTCGCATGCTAGCAAGGTTATGTTCAAAATCCTTCAAGCTAGAGTTCAATGGTACAGGGACTGAGAACTTCCATATGTTCAAGCTGGCTTTCAAAGCGGCAGAGAAACCAGAGATCAAATTGCCAACATTCACTGGATCATGGAGAAAGCAAGAGAGTTCCAGAAAAACATCTACTTCTGTTTCATTGACTGTGCTAAAGTCCTTGACTGTGTGGCTCACAACAAACTGTGAAAAATTCTTAGATGGGAGTATCAGACTACCTTACCTGTCTCCTGAGAAACCTGTATGCAGGCCAAGAAGCAACAGTTAGAACCAGACATGGAACAATGGACTGGTTACAAATTGGGAAAGGGGTACGACAAAGCTGTGTATTGTTACCCTGCTTATTTAACTTCTATGCAGAGTACATCAGGTGAAATGCCAAACTGGATGGAGCTCAAGCTGGAATCAAGATTGCCAGGAGAAATATCAACAACCTCAGATTTGAAGATGACACCACTCTAATGGCAGAAAGTAAATAAGAACTAAAGAGCCTCTTGATGAGGGTAAAAGAGAAGAGTGAAAAAGCTCGCTTAAAACAGCATTCAAAAGAGGAAGATCATGGCATCCGGTCCCATCACTTCATGGCAAATAGAAGGGGAAAAAGTAGAAGCAGTGACAGTTTATTTTCTTGGATTTCAAAATCAAGAAATGGATGGTGGACGGTGACTGGAGTCATGAAATTAAAAGATGTTTGCTCCTTGGAAGGAAAGCTATGGCAAACCTAGACAGTATACTAAAAAGCAGAGACATCACTGCTGACAAAGGTCTGTATAGTCAAAATTATGGTTTTCCCAGTGTTTCTAAAACTGTGGATGTGAGAATTGGAAGATAAAGAAGGCTGAGCACTGAAAAATTGATACTTCTGAATTCTGGTGTTGGAAAAGACTCTTGAGAGTCCCTTAGACTGCGAGGAGATCAAACCAGTCAGTCCTAAAGGAAATCAGTCCTGAATATTCATTGGAAGGACTGACACTGAAGCTCCAACACTTTGGCCACCAGATGGGAAGAGCTGACTCATTGGAAAAGACCCTGATGCTTGGGAAGATTGAAGGCAAAAGGAGAAGGGGGTGGCAGAGGATAAGATAGTTAGGTAGCAGCACTGATTCAGGGAACACGAATTTGAGCAAACTCTGGGAGATAGAGGAGGACAGAGGAGCCTGGCATGGTACAGTCCATGGGGTTGAGAAGAGCAGCATAGAACTTAGCAACTTGAAAACAACAGCAAAGCCAGATATACACTTGGAGACCTACCTACCAGATATTTAAATATTTACAGTTTATAAATACATACATTATTTAATTAAACATTTATTACATACATTATTTAAATAAATAGACAAACCTAGATAGTGTATTGAAAAGCAGAGACATTACTCCTCCAACAAAGGTTCGCATAGTCAAGGCTATGGTCTTCCAAGGCTATGGTGACATACGGTTATGTGAGCTAGATCGTAAATAAGGCAGAACGTCACAGAATTGATGCCTTTGAACAGTGGTGCTGGAGAAGACTCCTGAAAGTCCCTTGGACATCAAGGAGATCAAACCAGTCAATCTTAAGCAAGATCAGCCTTGAATATTCACTGGAAGGAGTGATGCTGAAGCTGAAGCTCCTGTCTTTTGGTGTGAACAAAGGACTCATTATAAAAGTCCTTGATGCTGGGAAAGATTGAGGGCAGAAGGAGAAAAGGGCATGAGGGCAGAAGGAGAAAAGGGCATCAGAGCATGAGATGGCTGGATGGCATCACCAGTTCAATGAACGTAAACCTGGGCAAACTCTGGGAGATGGTGAGGGACAAGGAGGCCTGGCTTGCTGCAGCCCATGGGGTTACAGAGTTGGACACAACTGGGAGACTGAACAACAATCTTGCCATCCTGGTAAATACCCTTTACAACAAGAATTGAATTATAATTTCTTGGGTTCCTGGTAGTTCCTGGGTAGGAAGGGCCAGTCCTCAGCCCCAACCCAAGTCTGCCCACTTCACACCCCATCTCTGTACCACACTCCCAGGGCTTTGAATGTATGAGTGCAAACACCCCAGCCAGAACATCTGTGTTCCATCCACACACCCTGCAAACAGCCAACACTGGGTCAGTTCTTGGGCCTAAAGTATACACTCCGGAGTACAGGCCTTTGTGGGAAGCGGGTCAGGGGAAGAGGCCCCATGAGGCTTGCAAGCAGGACTGGGATCCCTTGGGTAGGGAAACCTGGGTCCCAGGTACTGAGAGAGTAGTCTTCTCACTGCATGGGAGCAGGGGCAGAAGGACAGTGACCAGAGAAGGGCGTTATGGGTTCTCTGAAGTGTGCTGGAGGCCGAGGACAGGGGCCCTTCTTGCTCAGGTCCAAGATGCACCTGGTGTTGATGTTGGTGTTGGTGTTCATGTTGGAGCCACCTGGCTGCCAGTGTGCTACTTCTGGCAACTGGGGGCGCTCTCTCTGGATGGATTTGGATAGATATCCGCAGGTAGGTTGAATATAACACTGTATGTCTTCAGCATCTATGAAGATGATACATAGATGCATGGTTTGTTATTTTTAGTTTCATTAATTGGGGAAATTAGAAATTATAGGAACTCTAAGACAGACGATAGTGCCTGCGATTGTCCAAAGCTTTCTTCAGAGCCTCCTCGTAATGATAACTGCCTCTTTCCCAAGACTGTGTCAGTGCTGTCCATGGGCCATTTCCTTTAATCCTGACCATAATCTTAAAAGGCAGTTGCCTTTATTTTCCTCACTGAATGAGAAAAAGGGGGCTCAGAGAGGTTAAGCAACGTGCCCAAGATCACATAGCTAGTGAGTAGCAATTTCAGGATTTGAACTCTAGCAGCTTCCCTGGTGGCTCAAATGGTAAAGAGTCTGCCTGTAATGTGGGAGACTGGGGTTCAATCCCTGGGTTGGGAAGCTCCTCTGGAGAAGGGAATGGCAACCCACTTCAGTATTCTTGCCTGGAGAATCCCATGGACAGAGGAGCCTGGAGAGCTGCAGTCCATGGAGTCGCAAAGAGTCAGACACTGCCAAAGCACATGCTCTTCAGTGTTACACTTGAGGAGATTTTTATATGATCAACAGTTGTTTTCCCACTAGTTATGGAGTGATAAATTCCTAGAGCCTCTTCATTTGGGTACCAGGATATCACTGGATTCAGGAAGCCAGCCACCAACTGGTTTTCCTGCGCGCTCTGTCTGAAACTTGCATGCAGGCCTTCCCTTAGGCTGGGCCTTTCGTGAGAAGAAGCTGCAGAGTTGAACCAGACTGCACAATGCTTCCGTGATATGGAAATATGCCAGCTAAAGAGGGGAAGGAATATTTTCTGTTTGGTTCCCTGCCAAACCAATTCAAGACATACATAAAATTTAAGTCTTTGATTCCCCTTATTTTTGTTTCCCCTCTGCATTTGGCTTTCCCATGAGTGGCCTCTCATTCCCTTACTATTATCTTTGATTGAATTATGAAACCGGAAGAATTTGCAGAACTAAGCCAGAGTAAATGGGTCTTGCTAATCCTGTGGTTAGAAGGTCAAATCAGCAAACACTTGGGTGTGAAGTGTCCAGGGCCAATTTCATTATGGCCCTGATTTGTAAAACCTGGGTGAGGAAAATTGTATTAATAACCAGAAAAGGATACCTTCAGTGCTTTTCCAGTTTCACTTATCCCAGCCTACTCTAGAGCATACTGCAGAAATTCAACTCCCTAGTAAGAAAGTCGTCTACCTTCCTGACCCAGCTTTCTCATCTGGAAACATTATCCTTTATTAAATCTCACAAATATTCTTGGGGTATTAGCAAGGCACAAGCTCTGCCTCCAAAGAACAAAGTTCCCAGGCCATATTCTATTTTGTTTTTACCTAGAAAGTCTATGGCTGCAAGACTTGGAATTATTGGATACATATGGCATTACTGGGCTTCCCATGTGATACTAGTGGCAAAGAACCCACCTGGCAATGCAGGAGACACAAGAGACATGGGTTCGATCCCTGGGTTGTAAAGATCCCCTGGAAAGGGCATGGCCACCCACTCCAGTATTCTTGCTGGGAGAATCTCATGGACAGAAGAGCCTGGTGGGCTACAGTCCATGGAGCTGCAAAGAGTTGGACACAACCGCAGTTGACTTAGCACAGCACAGCACATAAAGAGAAGAGTCAAAGAAAAGTCTCCATGGCAGATTGAAGAATTGTTTCCATTGTTTTTTTACCCCTCCCTGAATTTATGTCCTCCTTCTTCTGACTAGATGTGGAGGATATTTTCCTTCCTCAAATGATGTGTTTGGCCATGTGATTTGACTGGGCAGTGGGATTTTAGTGAACGTGGTACAAACAAAAAATCGAGATGTGTTTGCATGATTAGGTCTGTCCTCTTGTGCTTTGGTTGTCGCCATGAGAGTGTGTCCTACTTCCTGTTCATCCACAGAGAAGAGGAGACGTAAGGAGCAGACCCACCCCAAACCTGCAGCCTGGAGTCAGGTTCAGCACAGAGCCCACCCGCAGATGTGGGAGCCAGAGGAATATGGATGCTTACTGGTGAAGCCACTGGTGAAGCCACTGGTTTGGAGTACTTTGTTCGGCAACAATATTATTGCAAGCTAACACTTTGTATTAGTCAAGATTCTTGAGAGAAACAGAACTAGTAGGATACATACATAGAGAGATACCTAGGAGACTTGTTATGAGGGATTGATTCAGGTGATCACAGAGACAGATCTGCTACCATAATCTGCTCTCTGCAAGCTAAAGGCCCAGGAAAGGGGTCCAAATCCAAGGGCCTGAGAATCAGGAGAACCATGTCTGAAGGCAGGAGAAGAAGGATGTCCTAGCTCAGGCAGAGAGAAATTTCATCCTTCCTCTGCCTTTTTGCTCTGTGTGGGCCAATGAACTAAGTGGTGCCCACCCACACTGGTGAGGGCAGTGCTCTTTTCTCAGTCTACAGATTCAAGTGCTAATCTCTTCTGGAAACACACTCACAGACACACACAGAAATCAGGTTATTACCAACTGTCTGGGTATTTCTTAACCCAGTCAAGTTGACACATGAAATTAACCATCACACAGTCCATTGCTGTTGCTGCTAAGACACTTCAGTCGTGTCTGACTCTGTGTGACACCCTAGACGGCAGCCCACCAGGCTCCCTTGTCCCTGGGATTCTCCAGGCAAGAACACTGGAGTGGGTTGCCATTTCCTTCTCCAATGCATGAAAGTGAAAAGTCAAAGTGAAGTCGCTCCGTCATGTCCGACCCTCAGCGACCCCATGGACTGCAGCCCATCAGGCTTCTCCATCCATGGGATTTTCCAGGCAAGAATACTGGAGTGGGGTGCCGTTGCCTTCTCCATCACACAGTCCATTATAGACTAGTAAAATTCATATCCTTTATTCTGTTAACACAACTCAGGAAAGCATGGACGCCCACAACTCAGCTACCTCATGTGGCTTTGAGGAGTCTCTAGTTGATCAAGCAGACCTACAGTGGGGCTGTTCTTGTAGAAACTCAAATGATGAGATCTGATACTATATCACTTAAGGAAAACTTTTAAGGCTGAACAATGACCATCTAAGAAAGTTGGCCTGGCAGGGAGAGGAGGGAGTGAAATGTAGCGGTTATGAACAGGGCTGTGAAGTTTCCAGCTGAGGTAAAATCATGAAATAAACACTGAGAGAGAAAAGGAACATTGTATGTATATTCTCCAGGACTACATTTCTTCAAGGAGGTGAGTAAATGGGTTGAGTGTGTGTGTGTGCCAGGCTGTTTTTCTTGATTCTTTTCCTCTCTGGCTGCAGATTTATTAGAAAGTATCCCTCCTTTTGTAAACTGGTATTTGAATGACCTCCTGAAGCTGACACCTCCTTGTAGCTGACAATACATTTGGCCTCTGTGCCTGGGCCTCTATTTTCTCTTTCTGCATTCACTTTCTGGGTGATCCCATTCAGTCCCATGGCTATAGATCCCATCTTGATCCAGATAAATTAAAAATATATCTATCTCCAGCCAGTGCTCCCCCTGAACTCCAATCTCTTCTATACATCTGTCAACGGGAGGGCTTCACTGACCAAAGTTATCACCCCAAACATGTCCCACATTAAACTGATATTCACCCCTTAAGTAATCTCTGCCCATCCTTCCATCTTAGTGAATAGAAATTCCATCTTTCTGACTGCTCAAGCCAAAACCAAGGAGATCCAACCAGTCCATCCTAAAGGAAATCAGTCCTGAATATTCACTGGAAGGACTGATGCTGAAGCTGTAACTCTAATACTTTGGTCACCTGATGCAAAGAACTGACTCATTAGAAAAGACCTTGATGATGGCAAAGACTGAAGGCAGGAGAAGAAGGGGATGACAGAAGATGATATGGTTGGATGGCATCACCAACTCAATGGACATGAGTCTGAGCAAGGTCTGGGAGTTGGTGATGGACAGTTAGGCCTGGCATGCTGCAGTCCATGGGGTCACAAAGAGTCAGACATGACTGAGCGACTAAACTGAACTGCTCAAACAAAAACCAAGGAGTCATTTTGACATCCCCTAGTTTTTCATTCCCTGTTAGCAAAGCATGTGGCCTCTGGTTAATATGCGTCCAGAAAGTAACCGCTTCCCCTGCCACCAAGGCCACTTAACTGCCCCAGGCCACCACCTCTCCCTTGTATTTTTCGGTAGACTCCAAACTGATCTCGTCCTCCTAAGCCCTGGGCCTTTTCAGTTTGTTTTCAATATGGTGGCCAGATGATTCTGTTTGGATGTGAATATTCAGGACTGATTTCCTTTAGGATGGACTGGTTGGATCTCCTTGGTTTTGGCTTGAGCAGTCAGAGAGATGGAATTTCTATTCACTAAGATGGAAGGCCGGACAGAGATTATTTAAGGGGTGAATATCAGTTTAATGTGGGGCATGTTTGGGGTCTCATCTGTTCTCAAGAGCAGGATGAGAAGGGTCAACAAAGGATGAGATGGTTGGATGGCGTCATCAACTCAATGGACCTGAGTCTGAGCAAACTCTGGGAGACAGTGAGTGACAGGGAAGCCTGATGTGCTGTGGTCTCTGGAGTCACAAAGAGTCGGACACAACTGAGCAACTGAACAGTAAGTACATTACGCCTTCGCTTCCCATTTCACTCGCAGTAAAAGGCAAAGCCCCTGCTCTGAGAATGCAGGAGCCCACGTCCCCTCTGCCTTCTGCTCTTCTGCTTTGCTCCTTTCTCGTGTCAGTCTGCCTGCTGAGTGCCTCATTTTCCCTTGAGTATGTCAAGCTTGTTCCTGACTGAGTGTCTTCACGCTTGCTTTTCCTCCTGTCTGGACCACTCTTCCTTCCTTAAGACTCAACTTGCTTCCTTGTATTTTTCAAGTCTTTACTCAAAAATCCTAGTCTTGATTTAAAAGTGAGCAGAAGACCTGAATAGACATTTTCCTGAAGAAGACATGCAGATGGCCAAAGGGCACAAGAAAAGATGCTCAACACGATTGCTTACCAGAGAAATGCAAATCTACAACCAGCCCATTCTGAAGGAGATCAACCCTGGGATTTCTTTGGAAGGAATGATGCTAAAGCTGAAACTCCAGTACTTTGGCCACCTCATGCAAAGAGTTGACTCACTGGAAAAGACTCTGATGCTGGGAGGGATTGGGGGCAGGAGGAGAAGGGGACGACAGAGGATGAGATGGCTGGATGGCATCACAGACTCGATGGACGTGAGTCTGAGTGAACTCTGGGAGTTGGTGATGGACAGGGAGGCCTGGCGTGCTGCGATTCATGGGGTCGCAAAGAGTCGGACATGACTGAGCGAGTGAACTGAACTGAACTGAAGCTTCAATGAGGTATCACCTCACATCAACCAGAAGGGCCATTGTTAACAAGAACACAAACAACAAATTTTGGCTAGGGGTGGAGAAAAGGGAGCACTTGCTCACTTTTGGTGGAAAGGTAAATTGGTATAACCACTGTGGAAAATAGTATGGAGCTTCCTCAAAAGCCTAAAAAATAGAATTAGTGTATGACCCAGCAATCCCACTCCTGAGCATACATACAAAGAAAACAAAAGCACTAATTTGAAAAGATACATGCACCCCAATGTTCATAGCACCGTTATTTATAATAGCCAATATATAGAAGCAATCTGTGCCTAATAACAGATGAATGGATAAAGAAGGTGTTGTCAGTGGAATACTACTTAGCCATAAAAAAGAATTTAATTTTGCCATTTGCAACAACATGGATGGATCTGGAGGGATACTATGCTTAGTGAAATGTCAGACATAGAAAGACAAATACTATATGATGCCACTTATGTGTCAAATCTAAAACATAAAGCAAACTATTGAAAGTAACAAAGGAAAAACAGACTTACAGATAGAACAAACTGGTGGTTACTAGTGGCAAGAGGGAATGAGGATGGGGGCAAGGCAGGGGTGGAGGAGTAAGAAATACTAACTACTATGTACAAATGCTAGAAGGATATATTTGAAATACAGCCAATATTTTATAATAACTATAAATGGAGTGCATGCATGTGTGGGTCTCCCACATTGCAGGCAGATTCTTTACCATCTGAGCCACCAGGGTAGCCCATAAATGGAGAATAACCTTTAAAAATTGTGGATCACTCTGTTGTATACCTGAAATATATATTATTAAAAGTCGACTATACCTCCATAATAAATTAAAAAAAACAATCATACAGTGAGGAGGTGTTCAATAAACACTTCACGAACAAATGAATGAGTTGGGTTGCTCAGGGAAATGATATTCCAGTTGATGATGCCCTTGCTTGTCGCACTCTGCCCCAGGCATGAATCCAGCCAGCACACACCACCTTCATCAGCATCTCGTATGATACTGACACTCAACTGACCATGTGCCAGGTTGCACACCCTTCTGAGGCAACCTTCTGAATTCATCCAGGCTTGGAGAGTGTTTCCCTTGTACTCTGTCCCCAACTCAGAGGGACTTAGGGTTGTTCTGCTAATCCGACCCTCCAAGGCTCCTGGGCAATTTGAAGTCCCAGGACAACTGGGGAAGATGGGCCCAGGGCTGGAAGATGACACTAAGTGTCTGTAAGGGCCCAGCTCCCTTTGTGCTGACCGAATCAGTGAAGGACCACCTGGTGATGCCTCCCAGACACCGCCTGGCCTGGGAAGGGATACCAGAAAGTGAAATGAGTTAAAGAAATGAATATGTTTAGATTTTTTATAGCAACAATGTTTGGTCAGAGTTGGAGCAGAATAAAACTAGCCCAAACAACTGGAGGGTCGTGGGTGGTCTCTGAACTTTGAGGGATGTAACTACATGTAATGGGGTGAAATTGAGCAAAGGAAAATGCTTTCACAGGGAAACTGATTATATGGGTCCTAAGGAAGTGGTAAAACCCCTCCCTGAAGTCATGCTGGGCTACTTTGGGCGAAGCGCCCACCAGACACACGGTGGAGGGGGTGGGGGCTGCCTTGCCTGGCTGCATGGCTTCCTCCCCACAAAGTCCCTAGAAGGCTGCTGAGCCTTTTTCTTGAAAGATCCTCAGTTTTAGACCAGGGTTGGGAAGTTTGATCTGAAAATGCATTTTAAGGAGACCGTGTGGGAACTTTTTAGCATTTCCTGAGTTTATAATCAAGAAATGGAAATGTTTCTCTTCCCTAAGAACAATCTAGAAACATCTAGTGTAGCTGGGGAGACACTTACTGTGCTTAAAAACCAGCAAGGCGTCTGAAGAGCAGGAGATCTCCCAGAGTGCACCTCAGAACCTCAGGTGGAGTTTGTGTTTTGAATTCCTCTTACATGGACCTGAGTCTCATGAGGATCCTTGTTAGGGGTTTCTAGTTAGGTTTGGGGTAAGGACAGGCGACAGTGGGAAAGAAATGTGCCCTTTATCAACATGCATGTGGGGATATGTGGTGGAGGGGGTTTTTTCTTCTTCCCAACTTGTTCAAGAAAACAAAGTACTTGAAATGATAGCCCTCAGGCCCAATTCAGTCACAGCGTGTTTTGCTTGGCCAATATAGGCTTTTTACAAAACTCTGAGCCAATATTTTAAAATCGGGAGATTTCACATAAATATCTGAAATTTTAAAATATCCTACCAGTTCAGAAGGCCCAGGAGCTCCAGTCTGCACCCACACCCGACACGGCAGTTGGCGGTTGTGCTCCCCTCAGCGAGGTCACAGTTCTGCGCCTAACCTCAGACCTGCCAGGCGGGCCTCAGACTTTACCGTTTGCTGCCTTGTCTCAGGAGGGCTGGAATTTGCCACTCCTGAAATAAAGTAGTCTTTTATTTCAAGAAGTAAGCATGGGAATTTGAAAGTTAAAACAGTTGCCTCATAGCGCAAATAAATTGTCCAAAAGACCCGAGGCTATAAAACCTGAGAGTAATGCTTCAGTAGAGTCCATGTAGGGATTAAAGCAAATAATTCCCTGTCCTGGGTTGGGTGATTAGAGAAGGGGCTCAAGCCGGAGATTCCTGTGCAAGGGATCTGACGGGCCTTCGCTCTCAGAAGGAGTGTGAGGGAAGCAGGAGGGGGTGGGAAGGAGCTCTGAGGTTGGGGGTCTCAGCCAGACCCGTCTGGGGGCTCAGGAGCTTGTACTGTGCTGGTCCCACTGAGGCAGGGGGCACCCTTTCCCAGTCCCGTGTCAGTCAGTCATAGGGTGGCTGATGGTGGGGTAACACCCAGGGCTAGGGGCTCGCATGCAGGGTGGGAAGAGGAAGGCTGTGAGCTCTGAGCAGAGGAGGGCTGGGGTCTGTGTGGGACATTACCTCCCACCGACAGTTATAAAATAGTGAATTTTTTCTGTGAGAGAATTAGCAAACATAGGAAAATTTTCCCAGTGGAGCAGTGGTAAAGAATCTGCCTGCCAGTGCGGGAGACGCAGGCTCAATCCCTGGGTCGAGAAGATCCTCTGGAGTAATTCCAGTAATCCAGCTAGGATAACCCCATGGACAGAGAAGCCTGGCAGGCTACAATCCATAGGGTCTCAAAGAGTTGGATGTGACTGAGCGGCAGAGTACACACACAAGGAAAAATCACTGCTTAGGCTCCCCTGTGGCTGAAACGATAAAGAATCTGCCTGCAAAGCAGGAGACCCAGGTTTGATCCCTGGGTCGGGAAGATCCCCTGGAGAAGGGAATAACCCACTCCAGTATTCTTGCCTGGAGAATTCCATGGCCACAGGAGCCTGGCAGGCTACAGTCCATGGGGTCGCAAAGAGCTAGACACGACGGATCAACTACCACTACCACTACTGCTATCCCACAACTTAGAATAATTGATCACATTTATACAGTGAATATCCTTCCCTTTTCCTTTTAACTCTAAGTTAAAATAACTTAGACCCCTATCCCCCTAAATTGTGGGGAGTCCAGTGCCCTTCCAAGTATTTTCAAGCATTCTGCAGAGCAGGAAAGGGGGCATGTCATTGGCCAAAGGCCTCCTCTGCTGGGCTTGAAATCCATTACAGAGGTTGCCCTGAGGCCCCTTCCACCAGCCTCCACCCCTTCTCTTCTCTCTCCAGGCATTTCCCTAATGAAATCCAAGCCTATTTCATCCCATCTCAGCATCTGCCTCTCAGACCCGCACTTAATTCTCCTAGGGCTAACTGTTGCTCCTATGCTGTGTGTGGTTGCCTCTGGCCATCCTGGCCTCTGCCCCAGCATTCTGGGTGCAGGAGTGGCGCGGCCACAGGGAGAAAAGAAAGCAGAGAGAGGGCCCAAAGACTCATTTGGCCACTTGACAACTTTTCCCTGGTCTTCCTTTTTTAGGATCTTCGGTCCCCTTAGAAGCCCACCCAAGAGGCCAGAGAGGGGCAGGGCCAGGAAAGAAAGACTGTGTCCCAAACATCAGTCAGCCTGGGGGTGGGGGTGCTGCACCGTGTCCTGCCCTGACCCTGCTGATCTTCTCTCTCCTACTGTGTGCTATCTCCTTGTTCTGTATCTGGCGCTGCTAAGACGTGATGACGTGGCCACTTTCTATTATCTGTTTCCTGAAGAGAGCTCCTTACCCAGCTTTCTGGTTTTGACAGTGATGTTTTGATTTCTTCTTAGAAGAGATACTGTTTGGATCCCACCCACATCCCCTTGAGATGCACCTCCATGCTCTAAAAGTTGCTCACTGCAGACACCTGTGAGAGCTTTTTCTGGCAGTGGGAGATGCTTGGTCTGAGCTCAGGGCCAGTCAGAAGTGCTCTAAAGCTAATATTCTGGAAGCAGCTCTGACCAACAGTGGACAAGGAATGGGATAAATGCCCCAGCGTCTGGCCTTGTGGTTAGGATAACTCTGGGGGTGCTCTGCACTGCCTCTTGAGCTCCCCACAGGATTGCCCTCTGGGGTCACTGACTTAGAAACATACTCTTTATCATCTTGCTTTCTGTCTTCCCTCTCCCATACCAGAGTTTCCTGGACTTATCTCCCAAATAAAGCACTAGCACTGGAATCCTTATCTTGAGGTCTGTTTTAGGATACCAGAAAAAGCTATCTTCCCTTGCTCACTGGTGCTCTGGGCTAAATCTCTGGATATTGTCCTCAGGGTGGAAGAGGGGCTCTTGAGGACTGGTGCAGTCCTGTGGGTCATGGTGTCACTGCCGAGAACACTGAAGAAGAGACCCCTCCTCCCAAGCCCAAGGGGCAGGAGGCTCAGCCCAAGGGTCACATGCAGGGGTTGCAAAAAAGGACCCTTGAATTGGTTTTGGCCCATGAAATGACTTGGTTTGGCCTGCAAGCTTTCAAACTTGAACTAGTTGTCAAAATCAGAAGAATTCATATGAAATCTACATTTGTGTCTTGTCTGGAAGAACTGGGAGATGTTGCTGGCCAGCTCCCGCTTCTCATGCTAATGATGGCCTTAACTGAACAGCCGCCGCCCCCTTGAGACAGCGCATATGCATTCCAAGTCTCCACTGCCTCTACCCAGCTGGCTTGATGGGTTTCCTTAACTTACTGGGATCCTGCAGGCATCTGGGCCTGTGGTCCTGTACTAAGGTCAGTAGTACTAAGACCCTAGAACTGAAGCCAAGGCAAATGGCCCTGTGCTAACTCACCTGGAGGGAATGGTGATGGATGGGATATGAAGAGTGCTGGTGCCAAGCCCTGGGCTTGCTATCAGGTGACTGATGGACCATGCTTGTTTCAGGGGCCCGGTACTTTCTTCAGAAGACAAAGCCAAAAAGACCGACAAGACCCTGAATATGAAGCTTTCCAACCCAGTTATTCTCAGCCCCTGGTCTTACTTGTTAGAAATATCAGGACTTGGACCCCATCCTTGGGAATTCTTATTGACTGGTCTGGGGTTGGCCAAGGGTATTGGTATTTTTAAGAGTGCTAGTGTGGGCCAGAGCAAGTTTGTCCAGCTCAGGAGAGCCCATGGCCTCT
Source organism: Ovis aries (assembly GCF_016772045.2). Lineage (NCBI taxonomy): Eukaryota > Metazoa > Chordata > Mammalia > Artiodactyla > Bovidae > Ovis > Ovis aries. The sequence continues at coordinate 30,651,588 of NC_056055.1, read as the reverse complement.
CTATCTTGTTCAAAGCAACTACAGTGAGAATATTAACACCATGGTGACAGAGCTCACCCCATCCTTCCAGAGAGCCTCTTGTTAGACATTTCTCAGCACACTGTAGAAATGGGAACCACAACATGAGCTGTGGCTTTAGCAGGGATTAATAACCCTGATACGGGATCTGTTGCCAACTCTGAGGCAGATGTCTCCACACATGGAGAAAGTGAGTGGGTGCCATGTTGAAACTTCAGTTAAATTTTAGAGTTGGAATTTCTGGGCTGCTCTAACAGTGTGACCTTGGACAGTGCCCTCACGCTCTGGGCCTCCACTTGCCATCAAATGCACAGGAGGAGTGCTCTTTACCTCTCAGGAGAGTTGTGTGCAGGAAATGAGGTATGTAAACTGGTCATTTGCTAGTGTCTGCTATGGAGTCATCCTCTATAAGTGCCACTTGTCTTTCCCTTTGTCTGAAAGGGACACAGGTATACAAGGCAGTTTCCAGAGCCTCCTGTGAGGAGCTGTTTCATGAAAGGCCACTGACTGCTGTTCTGAGAGGGTGCTGGTAAAAGTCAACTTGGAGGCCAGCTGGGAAGAACCACAACTAACTGTGGCTCTTCAGTGGCTGGACCTGGGCCCCAGGGGTGACAGAGTTAATCTTTCTATTGGAAATGACTCTTCCAACTATGACTGCTTTCCTTGATACAAGAAAATCAGGGGCTGTTGTCCATTGAAAGAAAAAAAAGAGCGACATTAATTACAGTCTCACCCATGACAATTTTCTCTGACTAAAATCTTGCCACTCACCGTTTGTATGATCTCTTTTAACCTGAAAAGCAGCTCTTTTGCTCCCTTTCTAACCCAGACCCAGTATTTAGCAGGGTAATGGGATTTATGATTTTGTTTACATCAGTCTCCGTGGCGATCCACCATAAAAGATCTGTTGCTTGGCAACTTGGCATTGTGGCGCTGCAATGGAGGGGGAATTTTTGTTTCTCTGAAGCGAGGGCTTAAGGAATAATGAAAACTTCTGCTCATACTTCTCATGAATGCTTTTATTTTCAAGGTCAACCAAATGTTTTTTCAAGAAAGACTAATGCACTTTTCTTCAAGTGATGCACCGTAAAATGTTTCTCCAAGATTATCCTGTCTCTGAGCAGAGGACAACAGGCTCTAGATGTTTTTATTCTCTCCTTGCTGCTGTAAAATTAGGTTTGAGCAACTCTGGGTCCATCATAATGGAGTGGGTCTCACTCACTTACTAGCATTTTCCATGCTCATTAGCAAATGTCTTTTTTTTTTTTTTTTTTAATGAGCTGCTATATACTATGAATCACTTCTCATCTGAGAAACCAGTTTCAGGTTTGGTTTGTTGGCTTACCACGATCCCTTTGATGATGAGGTCGATGTCAGTAGAGGCCTGAAGGGCACAAAACAGGACCCCAATTTCCCTCTGTGGTTCCTACTGACTATAGGCATTTATACAAATGATCAAAGAGCCTGTTTTAGAACAGGCAAATGCACCTTCCTGACCTCTGTCTCAACGAAAGAGAGAAGACGTTGATTCATAGCGACCTGCACAGACGTAGCCCAGGCTGGAGATGTGGAAACCATGATGAGAATCAGGGTGAAGATGGCAGTGGATGGCCAAGCACTTGCCGCCTGCTTCACATGTAATAAATACCTTGCTTGATTCTTGCAGCAACACTTAGCCATGTATAATCAGGTGGGGGGCCAGTCACAGCTGCCCTAGCACTTGAGAGCCCCCCAATGATGTCTCTCCTTTGGTCCAACCCACCACCTCCCCGCCCACCACCAGTCCCTTCACTTTCTCTTCACTGTTGTTCTTTCAAGCTAAACTCAGAGCTCAGCTTCTCAAGACGAGTGACCCTCAACTGCCCCAATCACAGGCCCCCGGTCACCCAGAGTCTTTAAACCTAAAGACTTTTTGCATCTGTATGAGGTGTGCTTGATGGTGACTAAAGTCTTCTAGGCTGTGACACTATGATCTCGTGCTTCTCAAACTTGAAGATGTGTGAGAATCATTTGTGGGTCTTAAGGTTCTTGAGCCTCACACTTAGAGACTGTGATTTAGCAGGTCTGAAGGGAGGCCCAGGAATTTTTATTTCTAACAAACACCCAGAAGACTCTGCTGATCTCCCTAGGCCTTTCTTTGAGCAGTATTTTGTCTCGGTGTTTTAGACTAGTCCCTGCTCTGAAGTCTGTAAGCACTGAAGCATCTAGCCTGAGACTTCACATGGATTCAGTAAACATTTAAAAAGACACCTCATAAAACCCAATTTTCATCTCACTTCTTGCCAAGAAGTTGGCAAGTCTTACATTTGTGGACTGTTTAGAATTTATATGCATTATTTTGCATTTGTGGAGTGGCTTACAGTTCATATGCAATATGTTATTTGACTCAGTGGGTATGGTTTTGTCTATTTTACAAATTAGGAAATGGAGCCTGAGATGATGACTTATGCATGGTCAAAAAGGTAGTATATAGTTTAGAAGCTAAGTAGTGAAATCTGTTCTCTCCACCATAGCTGCCCACCTTTTTGGAGGAGATGTCTCAGTGCTATGAAGAATAGAGTGCATTCTCTCTGAGGAAGTCAGGAACCTAGGTAAAGAAAGGAATCCTTCAATAGAGGCTGAGAGATTGAGCCAGCACCCAATTCTCCATTTATTAAATGGAGTTAACCACCCCATAGTTGGTGCAGAGGGTTAAATGTGTGCAGTGGGGTTGTCCTAGAGTGAGCTGTAATTAGTATTCCCAGTGAAGAAGAGAAGATACTAGAAGTCCTGGGACAGCAGGTCTACTCCTCATGTTGATTCTAGATGCTTCATAGGCAAAGGCACATTCTTGAGATTTTTGGTTAGTTCTGAAATGCTTATACAATTTGCAGAACATCATTTTTGATGGAATTAAGTCTTGGTTCCAAGGCAGTCCTCATTTTGGAACATGGAAAACTATAGCTGTAGGTCATTTTGTTTCTTTTCTTCCTTTGACCCAAACTGTTTGCAAAGGAGTGTGTAAGAATCTGGTTATTTAGCCAACTCTTGGGTAAGCTAATGTTACTGAAGAATCTGGGATCACTAGAGAAACAAAACAATAATGCTTTTTATCAAATGCTTACTTTGTGCCAGTTATGGCTGTGGCCTGAGGAGCTGTGAGATATAATGAAACTGAGGCTAGGAGTGTGAGGTATCCTGCCCACGCTTGCATTCAGCTTCAGGTGGCTCTGCCTCCAAAGCCACCATTAACCACTCTGACACATCACCATGCCCCTCAATCAAACACCCAAATCTATAACTAAATTAAAAAAATAAAAATTTGGGAAGAGAGCCTTCTCCCTCCTCCAAGCCTGAGCTGTTTTCTAAACTGGCCAGTTCCAGTGCACGTCTCATTTCCTCTCAAGTTTCCCACCCCTCAACACCCAGTAGTTGTGAAACATTCAAAAACTAAGAGGGAAGAGAGAATGATGGGCAAAGGGATCCTTGAGGCAGAAAAAGGCACACGGCAAAGAGCCTGAGCCACTGAGGCTTCAAAAAAGTTATCAACCCTGTGGTCCCCGAGGCCAGCAACCACGGGGTGGCTGGTTGGGCAGCTGAGGGTGGTGTGTGCTGCATAGCCAACAAGCCTGGGCTGCCCTGGTGGTAGTCTGGGATTCTTGGGCTCCCCGCCCCCCCAAGTGCCAATTAAGTGAAATCTCCAGCCTGCTGTAACCTTGGAGGGTCTGCAGCCCTGCCTGCAAAATTCCCTCTGGCTCTGAAAACTTCCTGGGGTGACCCCTAAACTGAGTAACTTGAGCCTCCCTGCCGATGCATCAGCCCCTGACATCATCGTAAGAGCAGCTACTCGATTAGCATTCAGTGTAAGGGCACACACTGCAAGCGGGCTAGAATTAACTAGACGTGGAAACCAAAGCTTAAAGAGGTTCAGGAAGGTGCCCAGGAACATAGAGCTAATAAGGAAGTGGTCTGGGCGAAAGCATCCAGACCTAGTCCGCCAGCTCTGACATACATGTCCATCACTGCTCTGTGTTGCCTTTCCCAGGAAGGCCCACCCCTGGGAATCTTCTGTTTTAGGAATGGGCAGGTAGGAGAGAGGGCCCTGTGGAGTGGCTGTGTTCTCCCCGAGCCCACCTTCAGGCCAGACCACCTGACACAGAGCCTGGAGGTATTCCCAGGTGTGGGAGGGGGCTGGAGGATGCTCACTGGCCTCGGGCAAGTCCCTCACTTCCACCTCCATGCAGCACTTCCGCTAAGGCTCAGCATCGCTGATGGAGGAATGTAGACCCAGCCTGAGAGAGAAAAAGGGGCAGGAACAAGGTGAGTGGATGAGCTAATGCAGCTTAGTTTCAGTGGTGCTTGGCTCTGCCTCAAAAAGTCCAGGTGGAAGGTGTAAGTGGCTCTCAGTGTGGATGGATCCCCAAGACGCCTTCCTGAGTGAAAATAACAAATCATAGATGGATAGCATACCACTTATATAAACACACATATTCACGCAAAAACACTGCAGGCAGACCTTGGAGATACTGCAGGTTCAGCTCCAGACTGCAGCAAGAAAGCAAATATTGCAATAAAGCGAGCCACACATTTTTTTTTTTTTTTGGATTTCCCAGTGCATATAAAAGTTATGTTCACACTGTGGTGTCGTCTATTAAGTGGGCGATAGCATTATGCTGAAAAAATGCACATACCTTAATTTTAAAATATTTTATGGCTAAAAAATGCTAAGCATCATGTGAGCCTTCAGTGATTCATAATCCTTGTGCAATAGTAACACCAAAGATCACTGATCACAGATCAGCATAACAAATAAAATACTAACAAAAATTTTGAAATATTGGGAGAATTACCAATATGTGACGCAAAGACACAAAATGAACAAATTCTGTTGGAAAAAAGACACTGATAGACTTGTTTGATAAAGGGTTGCCACAAACCTTCAATTTGTAAATTAAAAAAGCAATAAAGAGAAGGGCAATGAAGTGAAGTGTGCCTGTATAGTTTCTGGGGGCACATAGGTGCACGCACTTGCATGCACGCATTTCTAGAAGGAGTAACTTCTAACTCTGGCTGCCTCAGAGGTAAGATTGGTGTGGTGATCAAGGACTTCAGCCTTATCCCAGTGTTTTACTTTTTAAAAGCAGAATACATTTGCGTATTAATTCTGCAATTAGATAGTAAATTTTAAATGATATTTAAAAAAGAGAAAGCACATTTGCTATGGCCATCCCCTGAAGGGTGCCTTTTCAGCAGCTCTGCATTGACCATTGCCTGAATGCCTGAGGCTGGGAGGCTTCTCGCTGCAGTCCCCCACTCATCTCGGTTTGAGTGGAGGCTCCGCCAGTTTCTCAGTGGCCTTCAGCTCAGGGGCAGGCAGCAGGCTTGACTGAGTGGGGAAGTCCTTCCCCCAGGGGTGGGAGTCCCTCATTTTCTCTTCAGCCTCTCACTTCTTTTATTCCTTCCCTCTGAAGTGTCTTTGATCCATTGCTTTTACCACATCCACTTTGTAGGTGGCGAAGACTTCAGCGGTCTTTCCCTCTGGACATACCTGAGTTTTTCTAGTAGATGAGGAGACGGTGTTCTAAGGGAGGACCTGCGGGGCCTGGAACACCAGCAACCAGGTGTGATGCCGGTGCTGCCACCCCTCGCCTGCACGTCTAGCTGTGCCTCGGGCCATGGGGAGGCAGGAGACGCGTGGTCTGCAAAGCAGACAGATTCTTTCTAACAAGGAATTCTTCTCAACTCATTAGCCACAGGATTAAACAGACACTGCTTTCCCCTCTTCACCTAATCTCTGCTAATCCTAGATAATCTTCCCACTGAAGAAGACGAAGTCCTCAATGGGGTTGACTCCTACATCCATCCCCCAGGCTTGGGTGGCCGAGTGCCTCTGAAAGCACAAACTCTCTCCCTCCAGTTCCAATTCCAGTGTCTGGACAGATCCTGGAGTTGGTGAGTCAACCTGGTGTCTGAGTACAATTCTCACCTCCCTTTTGACCATGATGAGAACTTCCTTCAGGCCTCATATTCCAAACCACACAGCCTAACAAAGGGTGTTGGAGCCTTTTCTTCCTTATTTCCCACTGGAATGTCAAGAGTGGTCAGACTTCCATGTTGAGTAATGAAGGCATACAATGTAGCAAAGCATTTGGTAATGAAAGGACCCAACTGGTTCAGTCTGAAGAGGATTTGAAAGGCCAAAGAAACAGTTTAATATAAAAAGTTCATTTTATTTTATTTTAAAAATTATATTTTATTTGCAAATATTATTCCCAAGCATGAACCCAGTCATGCCTGGGAAGAATATTTTCTGCTGCCAATTTGTGGCATACTTCCTCCCCTTGACAAGGCCACCTGGTGTAGGGATGAAAATGTGGCTTCTGGAAGCAGGAAGACCTGAATTTGAATCCCACTTCTGCACTTACGAATGGTGTGAACTTGGACACACCATTCTCTGAGTCTTAACTTCTTCACAGGAAAAGCAGTCTTTATAATGGCCATCTTCCATGGTTGAGAAGCTTAGAGATAAAATGTATTTAATCTGCCTGGCATACACTAAGTGCTCAGTAGATGGTAGCTACTATTGTCATATTATTATCTGTCATGAGTGATATAAACCTAAATACAATAGGACATAAGCAAAACCGGGATTTATTAGTTTATTTAACCCAAAAGTCTAGAATTTAGGCATGACTTAATCTAAGTCCTCACGCTGATTTATGAGAAATCAGTTTCTCTTTCTCTACCCCTTAGGCTGCTTCCCTCTCAGCTGGCTTTATTCAGGAGATGGCAAAAATAGTCACCAGTAGATTTACAGTTATATTCTTCCTATTCAGCAGCCCTAGGATAAAAAGGACATGTTTTGCAATTGTTTAAGCAAAGTCCCAGATTATCAAGTAGTCATCTTCCCATCCATATGCCTATTATTGAGTCTGGAAGACTGGAATATGTTGGTCATGCCTTGGTCGTGTACTTGATCTTGTGGGATAAACCCTGTATGAACCGGCAGGAGGGCAGAGGGGATAATCATAAGGAAAACTGGGATGGGTGCCATTATTGGAAGAAAGGATAATAGGCACTGGGCAGGCGCAAACAAAAGACCCCCACAACAAGGGTATGTTTTCAGTGAATTTTCTAACTGTGAGACTGACAACCTTGGAAGGTTACTCTTCAACAGGGAGTTGCCATTAATTTCCTTAGCTGTGTGTAAGTTTTCTGGTTCTGTATTTTTTCCAGAAATGAAAATGAGTGAGTGAATTAACATGTATTTTTTTAATATATTCAAATACAGAAATATAATCTGAAATAGCCCTTTGTTCTAAATTCTCATGGAGCAATCATGCTGGGGTTTTGGAAGTAATTTGAATGAACTTCTAGAAAATGCTCTGTAGATCTTACCATCATAATGGAGGGAACTTAGTAGACACCTAGGCCCTGCAAACTACTATTCTTATTGTATTAATTGGACACCTTTGCAAGGAAAAGTTCCTAAAATGCTAGAAGATTCTCTTGCCATTGAGAATTGTTATTGTTCAGTTGCTAACTTGTGTCTGACTCTTTGCGACCCCATTGACTGCAGCACACCAGCGTTCCCTGTCCTCCACTATATCCTAGAATTTGCTCAAGTTCATGTCCATTGAGTTGGTAATGTTATCTAACCATCTCATCCTCTGGCATCCTCTTCTCCTTTTGTCTCTAATCTTCGCCAGTATCGGGGTCTTATCCAATGAGTTGGCTCTTAGCAACAGGTTGCCAAAATATTGGAGTGTCAGCTTCAGCACCAATCCTTCCAACGAATATTCAGCCTTGATTTCCTTTGAGATTGCCTGGTTTGATCTCCCTGCAGTCCAAGTGACTCTTAAGAGTTTCTCAAGTGTCTTCAGCACCACCATTTGAAAGCATCAATTCTTCATCACTCAACCTTCTTTTGGGCTTCCCTTATAGCTCAGTTGGTGAAGACTTTGCCTGCAGTGCAGGAGACCTGGGTTCGATTCCTGGGTTGGGAAGATCCCCTGGAGAAGGAAATGGCAACCCACTCCAGTAATCTTGGCTGGAGAATCCCATGGACAGAGGAGCCTGGCAGGCTACAGTCCATGGGGTTGCAAGAGTCAGACATGACTTAGTGACTAACCTCCCGCCAACCTTCTTTTTGGTCCAACTCTCACATCCATACATGACTACTGGAAAAACCATAGCTTTGACTAGATGGATCTTTGTTGGCAAAGTGATGTCTTTGCTTTTTAGTACCTTGTATAGGTTTGTCATAGCTTTCCTCCCAAGGAGCAGGATCTTTTAATTCATGGCTGCCGTCACCATCTGCAGTCATTTTGAAGCCCAAGAAAATAAAGTCTGTCACTGCTTCTACTATTTCCCTTTCTATTTGCCATCAAGGATTCTTAGTTTTTCAAATATTGAGTCTTAAGCCAGCTTTTTCACTCTCCTTTTCCACCCTCATCAGGAGGCTTTTTAGGGTCTCTTTGCTTTCTAACATTAGAGTGGTGTCATCTGCAAATCTGAGGTTGTTGATATTTCTCCCAACAGTCTTGATTCCAGCTGTGATTTCACATGATGTACTCTGCATAGAAGTTAAATAAGCAGGATGACAATACACAGCCTTGTCATACTCCTTTCCCAATTTTAAGCCAATCAATTGTTCCACATAAAGTTCTAACTGTTGCTTCTTGACCTGCATACAGAATACTGGGTTCGAATTATTCTATTTCAACAATGACAGAGCAGCATACTTTGATGATGTAGAGGATAGACACAAATCCTAACCCAAAGTGCATAAGTGCACAAATAACTGATAGAAGATAGGAAAGTGAATGTTATTGAAAAGTATAAATGACTTGGGGGTGGAATTCAGAAAAGGATAATGAATGTTTGGGGAGCATAAAACCCCTTCATGAGGAGAGCAAGTTGAAATGGACTTTGAAAGGTGTGATCTTGTTGGTAGATCTTCTTGGCAGAATGAACCTGAACAGATGTCTTGAAGGACTGCTTGTGTAGAGCTCAGAGTGTCGTTAGTGATGCTAGAAGCTGGGAATCCCTGGGGATATTGACCTGGACCCATTCTACTTGTGACGTGTCCCTTCCCCCCAACATTTCCCTACCTGAGCCAGTGCTGCTGTTACACCAACCTGTGTGCTTCTTATTCAGATTGAAAGACACACTTCAACAACAACCATCAGGGAACTTCGAGAAAAGAGCTTATTACTCACAGTACTGGAGGGTACACAGCATGCCCAAGGGGGCACAGAGTGAGGCAGAGAGATCTGAGTTCTGCCTTTATTGGGGGGGGGGACGGGTACAGGGCCTCAAAGGTTCAATTTTTATTGGCATATTTAAAACATACCAACAGGAATTAGAGTGAGGGAAAGGAAAAGTGGGGTCATTCAACCAGTCAGTTAGCTAGATCACCCAGGGCTTTCCAAAAGGCAAACTTCATTGACTGGGGGAGGCCTGTCTTCTTATTTAGTTGTTTAGCTAGTAACTGTGTCCCACAGCTGGGACATGTTTACTTGAGATGAATGTCTTTGAATGGATGCTTTGGCAATCAAATACTTATTGTGTGGTACTTACAGTAGAAGGGTTCAAGCTTCCAGAGAAACTCTCCTTTCACAGTCCAAAATAACAAGAACTGGATTTCAAAGAGTGTTTTTGAGCTCGCAAAATGCTCTCACAAGCATTTTTTTATGGATCTGAGAACAAAGTCTCGCAACCAGTAGACAGAGTCTCTCTGACTGCCTGCTTTGGATTTGGGGTTGTGGTTCAGTGATGTGACCTGCCTTGGAATGAATGCATTTCTCTCCCATCCCCTGCTTTCCCCAAGACTGTGGTCTTCCTGCTTCCCAACCCTTCCTTGAGCTGTATTCATAGGATTTGCAGCTTGATCTGGGAGTTAGATCAGAGGCATTGCAGGTTTTATAACCTCACTACGGCTAACATCTTAATACTATATATAAGTTGATTAGACTTCATTAAGAAATTTCACTCAGTTGTGTCCGACTCCGTGACCCCATGAACTACAGAGTCCATGGAATTCTCCAGGCCAGAATACTGAAGGGATCTTCTCAACCCAGGGATCAAACCCAGGTCTCCTACATTGCAGGTGGATTCTTTACCAGCTAAGTCACAAGGGAAGCCAAAGAATACTGGAGTGGGTAGTCTATCCCTTCTCCAGCAGATCTTTCCTTTCCAACCCAGGACTTGAACCAGGGTCTCCTGCATTGCAGAGTCTTTACCAATTGAGCTATCAGGGAAGACTTCATTGGCAAAGGCAGAAAAGACTAGAGTGTCCCCTTTTCCAAGCTGATGGGTATCAGGTGTCCAACATGACTCTACCTGAGAGGTAACTCTCTCAGAGTCATGCAGGCAAGACTTTTCAGCAGTCACTTAGATTGCTTCCTTCACCCCATATGTTTTTATCATGGCTCATTAATTTATGCCATGGGAAGCCTTTTAAAATAAAAAACAAATTAAATTTTTTTTTCCTTGGCTCCTGTTCTGTGTTATAATTTGACTGAATGATCACCCAGAGAGCAGGCTATTCTGAAGGTCTGAGCTGGGCTGGGTGTCTGGCCTGCTTGCTGGGTTTCCATTTCTGCCACCCCTGGCCTTGGTCAGGTTACTTTTGCTCCCTTGGTGGCCACTTCTCCATGTCTGAAAAGAGACTCTATTCTGGAAATAAGCTTATTCATACAACAGGGATACTTTCCTGCATTCAACTTCGTCTTTCAAAGGCATTGAGCTTGATTCATGTCTCTGCAATGATGTCAAAGATGAACTTCAGAAGAGGAAAAAGAGAAATCCCCAGCAGGGCAGTGGGTCATCCAGGCTGCTCTGTGTCTCCCCTGGGGGTTGTGTTCTGACATCAGCCATTGCCAAGTCTCTCCTCTCCCCTCCGATTTGGCCAGGCCTTGGCTCTGAGAGGCACATCCCTCTCTGCTCAGCCAGTTAGTGTTTACTGAGGGGGGAGACACCCATGTGAAAGGGGAGGTGTTTATTGCTCCCCATCTAGATTTAATGGGAGGGGGGCAGTGGAGGCTTCTGGCAACTGGTGCAACGTCTGAATTCATGGACCCCATTGCCACCCAAAGGGGGAGAACTGGTTTCAGAATCAAAATTGTTGGCGTGCCATTTGTGACTGTGCCAATCTAAATACCTTTCATATAGAAACCCCAAACAGTCTACCCGTGAAAGCCACCAACCTCAATGAGAAGGCTTAGAGACCTCCTGATACTTGGATATGTTTAAAAAGAGAAAAAAGTGAAAGCAATGTGCTCAGTGGGTGTGGGACCCCCAAAGCTGTAGCCACAATAAGGTGCCAGGGTGAGAGGATTATGGCCAGGAAGAGGAAAATACCTGCACCCACAGCCCCGCTGGGAAGACTGTGGAAGGAAAAGAGGAAGCGCATGACTGGAGGGGTCTAGGCAAGTGGGGAGTCTGAAATCAATAGCCTGCCTGGCTGCTCTTTATTCCCTCTGTTGGCAGAGTTTGGGAGGGGGTGAGTGGGCTGGGCTGTGTGGGGAAGGGTGCTCAGCGACTCCCAAGGCAGCAAAGTCATTGCAGACTGGCCGGGCTTCCCTGGGAGATTTTCGCTTTGATCCACCAGAAAATTTCTGCAGCAGTTGTTAGAAGGATAGACTATCAGGAGGGAAATCAAGAATATGGAATGCCAGTTTCACTTGGCTTTCTGTGAAAGAGAGAGAAAGGGAGACTCCTCTTGAGCTTGTGAACAAACTGATGAGTTTCCCCACCTCACTCCCAGGGATACACACTGGAGCTGTGAAGAGTTGGGCGGGTCACTGAAGCCGAGGTGAGAGCCTGGGGGTAGCTGTACTCTGGAGGCAGAGTCGGAGGAAGCACATACTGTGGTCCAAAGGAGTGGAGCTTGGTTAGCACTGCATCGGTGGTGAGGAGCACAGTTCTATGCATTTTCATAGACTTTATTCCGTTTGATCCCACAATACCTCCCAGGATGGACAAAGCAGGTGTTCTCTCTCATTGATGGGGAGACTGGGGAGCAGAGTTTGGGTCTCTACCTAATGGTCTGCCTGTCCTTGGGCAGAAACCAGTTTTCAACTCCTCTGCAGCTTATGAACCCATGACATAACTTTTCCAGGAAATTGTCGTTGTTGTTCAGTCACCCAGTTGTGTCCGACTCTTTGTAACCCCATGGACGGCAGCATGTCAGGCTTCCCTGTCCTTCACCATCTCCCAGAGTTTGCTTAAACTTATGTCCATTGAGTCAGTGATGCCATCCAACCGTCTCATCCTCTGTTACCCCCTTCTTCTCCTGCCTTCAATCTTTCCCAGCATTAGGATCTTTTCTAATGAGCCAGCTCTTCGCATCAGGTGGCCAAAGTGTTGGAGTTTCAGCTTCAGCATCAGTCCTTCCAATGAATATTCAGGACTGATTTCCTTTAGGATTGACTAGTTTGATCTCCTTGCAGACCAAGCGACTCTCAAGAGTCCTCTCCAGCACCACAGTTTGAAAGCATCAATTCTTTGCTGCTCAGCTTTCTTTATGGTCCAACTCTCCCATCCATACATGACTACTAGAAAAACTATAGCTTTGACTCCACAGACCTTTGTCGGCAAAGTGATATCTCTGCTTTTTAATATGTGGTCTAGGTTTGTCATAGCTTTTCTTTCAAGAAGCAGGCATCTTTTAATTTCATGGCTGCAGTCACCATCTTCAGTGATTTTGGAGCCCAAGAAAATAAAGTCTGTCACTGTTTCCATTGTTTCCAGGAAACTGGGACTACTTGAAGGTGGGATCGCCTCTGGAGTAATAGCTGTGATTCCATGGGGCCCTTCCTGAAGGTGAGGAACTGACTTCCCCATCTCTCAAAGAAAGTAAACTCAGTAACACAGAGTGAAAGTGTGTTGCTTTAAGGGAACAGTCTCCAAACCCCAGGCCATGGGGAACATATTTCTCACTGGGTCAGGCAGCCCCTCTGAGCCCTCCTGGAATGTGACTACATCTTCACTCAGCCCCACTGTGTGCCAGGCAGCTCCCGGAACAGACAAAACTGCATCCTCCTGTGTTTGCATGTGAGTGGCAGAGGACCCAGGGTTGTCAAGTGAATGGGTACGCTGCTCCATAGTGGTAAGTGCTGTGGAGGAAAACAGCAAGGAAGAGGGACGAGGAGGAAGGTCGGGGAAAAGCAGGAGTTGCGGTTCTGAACAAAGTGGCTGGGAGGGGTTCCTGAGAGAGTGCCTGTGGTAAAGATGAAAAGTCAGGGAGAAGTGAGCCTCACAGGTACCCGCAGGAGAACACTGCAGGCAGAGGAGCTGCAAGCGGGTCACGTGGCTGGGTTGGCAGGGTGAGGGCTGAGAAGGGGAGCAGGGCAGCAATGCCAGGGCCCAGTGACCCACTGTGAGGGGTCTGACTTTTCCTCTCAGTGAAATGGGAAGCCTTTAAGGGTTTGAGCAGCAGTGTTAAGGTGTGGGGCTTCCCAGGTAGCTCAGCTTCCTTCCAGGTAAAGAATCTGTCTGTCAAAGCAGGAGATACAGGAAACTCAGGTTCAATCCTTGGTTCTGGAAGATCCCCTGGAGTGGGAAATGATCCACTCCAGCATTTTTAGAGTGGACAGAGGAGCCTGGCAAGCTACACTTCGTGGGGTCACAAAGAGTTGGAAACATCTGAGCAGGCATGTATGTTAAGGTGTTAGTAGCAGTGAGATTCTGAAACTTGCCATGCCTGATCTGGCTCCCAGATCAAGCTGCAAAATCTGTGAATACAGCTCAAGGAAGGGTTGGGAATGGGTTTGTCTAGAGAGAGAGAGCTACCATCTAAGTGTCTACTGAAAACTTTACATTTAATAATGCCTGGAGATGAGGTTGCTTTCAGCCTGGGCCTCTGCAGGTGACCCTGGCCTATGCCCCTTCACTCTCCTGGGGTAGCAGGGGCTGTGGCACTTTACAGCCTGAGAAGGCTGACATCTGAGCCCTGTGCCAAGCATTGTGAGCACCATCAGGCGAGACATGCAGCCAGGTGGGGCTTGGATTCTCTGCTCCTTCCTCACTCGGGCAACTTCTGGAACTCTCCAAGCTCAAGTTCCTCATCTACAAAGTCAAGATAATGACAGTATCTGGGTCACAGGATTATTTCACAGAGTCAATAGTAACATAAATTAAAAGCATTCAGCTGATGTCTGAACACAGTAAGCTCTGAATAAATGTTAGATATTGTTACTATTTAATACTTCCTTTCTTTAAGATACTTTGAGTTCAGTGGTAGAAACTACAGGAAAAAAGAAAAGAAACATTAAGTTCCAAGTGTCTGAGATAAATTTAAATTAGGACATACTTTGAACTCTTTTAAAAAATTTTAAATTTTTATTATTTTTTTTTAACACCAAAAACATTTTGTATTGGGGTATAGCCTGTAACAATGTTCTGGAAGTTTCAGGTGAACAGTAGAAGGACTCATCCATACATATACATCATATTTTACTAACTCTTAAAATAAAAACCCAAGCTTTTGAATGTTCATGTGAATAACCTATTTACTAAACCTGCACTTGAAAATACTCAGGTTAATGGGGGAAATTTTAGATGCTCCAATATGTCTCCATTTTTTACTTTAGTTAAATAAAGTTTCATTTGCTAATCAGCTGACAACTGTTACTTTGTCTAAAAGAACCTTGAAATTTCAAGAGTTAAAATGAAAAAATTGATATTTTCCTTTTGCAGTGTGATTGAGGCTAAGTCTGTCTTGGTCCTCACCCTCTCTGGTATTATTTGCTTTTTTGCACTTTCTTCACCTTTCCCTGCTTCTGTTACAAAACCTGAGAGCTCCTTGAAAGCAGGGACCAGGTGTGGCTTACCTAGGTACTCTCAGCATATAGCGAGTACTCAGGACATATTTGTTAAAAAAAAAAAAAGTTTCTGGTGACTGACTGATTCACTGAGGAAATGAATAAGTGAATAAAGTTCAGTCCTTCCCTTCAGAAGCTTCCCATGGGATGGAGAAGGCAGGTGTTCACAAAAATCAATCAAAATACAGCATGTGATTGTTAGGACAGACCACAAGCTATAGACAGGAGTTTTGAATTGGAGTGTGAATCCAAAGACTTCCCAGGGGGTACATAGATTGGGCAGGGTTTAAAGGAATAAGCTTCAGAGGCTAGAAGTCCACACTGAATGGAAAATGGCTGTGATGGGTCAGCCGGTCATCTTCCTCAGCTCCCCATTTACTTCACCAAAGAAAGGTGTGAACCTCTCACTCATTCTGTCTCACCATGAGGTCCTGCCCAGGAGTGCAAAAGTCTTTGGGGCAATAAAGAAACGATTCAATATATCGGTGTTGGCAAACTTTTGGTATCTGGACACTGCTGACCTGCAGAGAACCTAGCATCTTGCTGTTAAAGGCTGAGTGCTCCAGAAGCAGAAGCTGAGACAGAGTTTGAGGGTCAAGGGAGAGCACGAGAAGTAGGATTGGGCAAAAGAAGTCAAATCGAGATGCAGGCACACCTGGAGCACTCTGGGGGCAGCACTGCACGCTCGAGTGGCCCCCGCTGGGCAGAAGTGGCAGCTCAGGCTGGCCTCGCTGAGGCTGAGGCTGGCCCTGAAGGAGCTGATGGTTGGAGGCCATCTGCTGCCTCAGTCGCCAGGGCTGAGTGGACAGGCTTCTGGAAGGGGATCTTTACGGGGCATCTCCATGTCCACCACACGCTCCCTGTGTGGCATGCAGTTCTGTTAAGGATAAAATGTAGTTCTTCAAAAGGAAGTATTTTGGGCTGTTTTGAGTGTTCTGAATTCACTCAGTACTGTGAGGCAGGAGTGATGAGGGTTTCTAGTCCACAAGCTCTCCGCTTCCATTCCCTTAAGAATGCCAAAGAACTTATGCCTCCTAAAGAAAGATTTCCAAACATGAAGTAAAGAGGGCACCAACAAGCAATAGCAAAGGCCTAGTTCAAGGAAACAATTAATTCATGGTGTGGTGCAGTGCCTTCTCAACTTCTTAGACGGACAGCTGGTTTACCAGTTATTTCTATTTATTAATCTCTCATCTCAGAATTATAATTCAGAGGTAAGATGACTGTATAGGGGTGCATATTAATGCATTCATTTGAAACTGAAGTTGTTTTTCCCCTAACTGAAACTAAATCTGGTTTGGCTGCTAGGCTCAACAGTTTGAACTGCTTTGCCAAAACAGGTTGTATGGCAGACATTTTTATGAACCAAATGAACTAAATCTAAAAATCTAAGCTTTTGGTGAAAAAATATACATCTCATGTTATGAGATAAAAGAATTGCATTAAAAATGGTCTCAACTGGTTTTGGCTAATGGTGCGAGATTTCTCAATTGGAGTGATGAGAATGTTCTGGAATTAGTGGTGATGGCTGCATGACTTTGTGAAGATATTAAAACCTACTAAATTGTACACTTTAAAGGGGTGAGTTTCGTGATATGGGAATTATATTTCAATATTAAAAGCAAAAATAATATATTGGCAAACTTGTATTAAAATAACAAGTATTTTAATTTTCCCAACCTTTTCTGTTTAAACAAGGGCCTCTAAGTAAATGAGTAGCAGGTATAATTAGCAGTCATCTGAGAAGTTTTGGTACAGTCTCTTTGGTATATTTCCCAGAATTAGGAAAGTGAATGACTAACGACTGGGTAACAAATACGTTTTCAGATCTCTGGGTTTCAAACTTTCTTTCAACAAAGTTGAAGGAGGACCAGAGTGATTTGACAGCTGATAGGGCACTACAAACTTTCAATAAGAGATTCTTATGTCATTTCCAACCTCATGAAACTCTTTTCATTCATACCTTATTTTGAGGACAAGGAGGTTTCTCAGAGTCTTCTCTCTAAAAATGTGAAGTAGGAAGAGGAGAGATTCTGAACCCTATCTCATTTTAGTAATAAATAATTTCCATCTATGGATATGTCAGCTAACTGAAATAAATGTCATTTCAATTCTTTAAGAGGTGAATTTTTAATAAAATTTATCCTTAAATTTAATAATGATGCATAAAATTTCATAATATATTATCTAGATTAGTTGCATTCTGATGGTTATTGAAACTATAACTTGGTCTAGAAAAAACTGCTTAAAACTTATAGACTTACAGTGAAAACAAAATTAAATTTTCAACACATTTGTGAGTTTCTTTTTTTTGGTTGCAGAAAAGAATAATATAATGCTCATTTATGGAAAAACACTTTCAAGCTTAAAAACGTGTGACAATTATTAAAAAGTACCAAGAGGCTATAGGATGGAAATAAAAGTTCAAGGAGAAACTGGAACAATAAACTGGTGGAGAAGACTTGTCATATATTTTAAAAATTGATACTGGTGAGTATAGAATTGCTCCAATCCTTGGATTCCATTGACAACGTTTAAAAGAGTGATGTAATCGTTTTATTTTAAAATGCTAATATTTATAATACTAAGGAAATGACATCCTCTGCAACTATTTTAAATTAGAGTAACAGATTTTTTTTTTTAAATGTCATCTAAAAACTGTGTGAGAGGGTATATGAATTTTCAAACCACTTTTAGGGAACACACAAACCAAAAACTTTGGAGGCCTCTGTTCTTGGGGGCTAGAGAGGGGATAGCAAACTCTGCTCAGATAGGTGGAGTTTTATGGAGGCGGTGATGTGTGAGCTGGACCTTGACAGATGGAGAAAGGTGCCTGCCAGGCGGAGGAGGGCCCTTGGCAGCTGCCAGCCTGGGGAGGCTGATGTTTTAGGGGCACACTGCCAGCTCCTGGCACTCTCACTAGTATGCCCATTACCATAACCTTGAGCCTCATGACTGTGGCAACTAAAATCTTGGCCATTTTATTGAGACTTGAGTGAGAGAAGAAGCTAAGTGATGGGTCAGTAATTTAGCCTCAAGGTGACCAGGCCATTTACTGACTCCTTGGCAGAGGAGCCATTACTCTCTGCTGTATCTTCCCATTGGCCAAACTGTAATGCCTTTGTCGTTGTTCAGCCACATCCTGTGTTAGCTTGGCTTCAACCCCCACTCCCTTTTCTTGCCCCCAAGTGCAGTCTCAGAGCCCACCACGTGCCAGGAAGACAACCCCTTCATCCTCAAGCTGGCATCTTGCATCCCTGTGATCCAGGGGTCAGTACAATGAGACCGGATTTGGAAATAGGACAAGAATAAGCTCACAAAGAGCAGTAGCAATCTTTGACTTTTGCTGTCTTAGTGGGAAGGAAAGTCTTTAGAAAAGTTGGGGGGTGGGGACAGGTCCTGGGCTGGAGGGTTTCCAATTAACTCGAAATGAAACGCAGGCATTTTCACCCTCTGAGCTGAGTTCAGAAGTTTGTAGATGTCTTTGGGGGAAGGAAATTTGTGCTGTAGACCTCAAAATCGTGTTTGTGTTGAATGGGGAGCCACAAAGCAGGTATGAGATTCTAACGAGTTCTCACACTTCTTGAAAATGCTACAGCTGGAGCCTGTGCCGGGCAACTCTCTTTGGGTGAGGAGAGCGGCTTTGGGGTGGGGGTCCACCCAGAGAGGAACCTCAGAGGCCCTTCCCCCCTCCACCCTTGGCTTGGATTCTGCTTTTATGCGTATTTATTTTAAAGTGTGTATACAGATGTGTGGGTTTGCTGTAAGGGATCTGAGAGCAGGGAAGCAAATGTGCTGTGCAGAATGTTTTGAGCCGCAGCCATCGAGACCCAGAGGAAGCGCGTTTGCTTTTTCAAGCTTGCCCAGATGGGCTGTGCGTGTGGGTTGTTGGCTCTGGCACCGCTGCCGGGCTCTGTAAACACTGCGTGGCCTCTCCCCCAGGACACGTGTGGACTGTCATGCCTTACTGCCTGATCGGCTCTCGCCAACGAGCTTTAAGGCCGCTTCTTTCTGGCCTCTGTTGTCCTAGGGGGAGGCCTTGGGGATGGCGATTGGTGTCGAGTTACTTGGTTCTGTCCTTTAAAGTCCATTTGGTCATTTCCCAGTGGACCTAACCTAACAGCCAAGAGGGACTTGCCCTCTTTTCAGAAGATTTCACAGCATCTGACCTGTATGTCCTTTGGGAGGGAAGATCAAGTTTGATGAGCTGCTGTAAGTTAGGGCTTGGACAGGGCGAGGGGAGCACCTTACCCTCCAGCAATTTCCCCCATTCTCTTTCTTCACAGTCACTATTTTTTTGCTTCTTTCCAGGTTCTGTTTTTATTGCCCCCCGGATGAGTGCCTTTTCTTTCTGCTCCTTTCACTTCAACCTCCCAGATACGACTGTGTGTAGGGGCGTCGCACGTGCACTCTGGGTTAAGTCAGCATGGCCAGGCGCCAGGTGCCAGGCTCCACAACCAACAAATCACACCCTCTCCACAGCCCTACTCCAGCCCTTCTGAGACTTGTGTCTATAAACTGCGCCATGACAAGTCGCCTGGAAACTTCCTTTGCTGCTGGCAGCTCCACACCCATGCATTTCCTTTTTCCTGTAAAAAATCCATTCCCAGCTCCAACTCAAGACAGAAGGTCAGTTATATCGACACCGCCTGCACACAGACGCTGTATTTTCAGGAAAATATTTTCACCTTTGAAAATTTTCACCAGGAGTCCCTTCCCCTCCCCCATTTCCTACTGAACCCTCTCCCCACAATAGTCCTCCTAAAAGGTCTGTGCTATAGCTACACATCCCAGGGGGCTGTGTGCTTTGAGAAAATGTACCAGTGGTAGTGAGGAGCTCCCCAGAGGCACCCATGAATTCTCCTGTCAGCAGGGGAAGGTCATTGAGAGAGATGCGGGGGTCAGGAGATGGAATCTGGAAACAGAGTTCCTCGGCAGGATTCCTGCTTAGCCGATGATCTCCGGCAGCATTTCTTTCTTCCCCGCCTGCCTTTCCTCATTTGTGAAACAGGAGAGTAATAATTTCCCAGGAGGAAATGTTCATACAGGTACCTTGTAACTTTCCAGTGTTGGGATGTTTTATAAGATGGTGCTCTCTTCTTTATGATCAGGGCAAAGGACCCTTTTCTGCCTTTCCGTGGAAGTCAATCAGTTTTCAGAAGCCTTGGGTTAAAATCAAATATATTAGTATAGGGAGGAGGTGAAGTGGACATTTGTTGTTTTTTCTGCTCCCCATTCACGCTAATAGCACCCCATTTCCTTTCCAGGAAATTACCTCATCCCCATTCTGTGCATTCCAGGGAATTAACTCACTCATGCTGGTAGACTGTCAGTCAAGGAGCCCCCACTCTCCCCAGCCAGGTGGTGGGCTTGTTACCCACACCGGGCCGACTGGATTGCCCCTTTAAGGCATGGGATCTGGAGCAGTTGCAAGTGAGGCTATGGGCTGGAGCTGACATGAACATGGTGGTGTGCTCCCTAACCCAACAGCTGTGGCTCTTGCCTCGAGGACCCCGGGACAGTTCCCACTTCCTATTCATTCTGGCCTGGAAAAGTAGTGGCCCAAGCAACTCTGAGATTAATGTTTCCTACCAGCCTGGTCCTAAATTAGCAGGAAATAAATTCTTCTTTCTAACCTGAATTGGTGAACTGGAGAGCAAACCTTGGAATGTCTAACATCATGCTGAGGATAATGAGTTAATCTGCAAATACGGATGGAGAGTGTGGACTCTTAGCAAATAATGGAACCCCAGATTCCAACATCACCAAACATACATGTCTTTCTGCATTTATGTCAAATAAGGACGGCATCTCCTCTTTTTGCTCTTCTTCCTTTCGCTCCATTTCTCTTTTTGTGTTTTCCTTTTGGTGGGCAAAAATCACTAAAAGAAGTGAAGCCAGTTCAATCTCTATCTCTTACTGCATCTATTTAACTATGTTAAGGGTTGCTCTTTATATCTGGGTGAGCAAAGTTTCAGCTTCCACAGCTAAAATCTGCAAGCCAGATTGGTCCTTCTGGAGCTCCTCCTGAGCTGCGGCATCTCCAAAGCTATTGCTGAAACTGTGTCAAACCAGCTTAACAAAAGCTGTAGGACCAGTGTTCCTTTCTATTTCTTCTGTCACCTGTGGCAGAGACAGTATGGTTTTCTTGCAATCAGGCATGAATCTTCCTCTGTTCTCCTGAGTCTTTGGGGACACACTTTTTCTTTCAAGACAACCTTTCACTGCTGAAGCTCACAGGCAACTTGATGTGACTTGCACGCTCCTCAACAAAATTATCCAGGGCTTAAGTGTTAAAGTGCTAGCACTGAAAAGAAACCTTGGTAACCACATGAGTTCTTCAGTGGAAGGAGCCACGTTCCATGTGGACTCCAAGCACTTGGAAGTCTGGGTCACACAATCTGAGAGAAAGGGTGGACATTATCTCAGGACCCAGGAATGACAGTTATAGTTGGTCTTTCCCCTGTGAGGGCAGAATAGCTGTACCTTCCCTTTCCTAGAGCTCAGCCTAGTGGCTTCTAAAGGGTCTCTGGGTAAATTTTTACTAGTGTTTCCAAATTCTCTTTTGTATTAGTCATTGTAATTACTATAACAAGTGTCCCCCAAATTTCACTGATTTAATACAATCAGATTCATATGTCAATTATAACTCAATAAAATTGGAAAAATAAATGAGTTTATTTCTCGTTTATGCCAAGACCACTGAGAGTTGGGTGGCTCCCATGACAGCTCTCCTCTGAGAGCTCAGAGTGACTCAGGGATCACTGTGTGTGGCTTTACCACCCAAGCCAAATGCTTCAAGTCATGTGGACAGAAGACAGAGGGTAAAAGGAGCACCAGATACTTAATCACTTCAATCAGAATTGCTATTCCATTGGTCAGAACTAGTCATGTGGTCCACTTATCTGCAAGAGGGGTCTGGGGAATGTGGAGACACACCTGGATCTTGGTGAGCACTATCGTACTCTGCGATGTCTTAGGGTCTCAACCCCTAGTGAAACTTCTCCCTTGCAGAAGTGTATTTTAGGAGTAGACTGAAACCCTCTTGATACCAAGTAAATGAGTGACTTGTCTTCTTCCTCAGGAATGTGGTATTTAAAGCAGGCTAAACTTCTTAAACAGTGGAAGTGAGAAATAGGTTCAAGGGATTAGATCTGATAGAGGTTCCTGACATTGTACAGGAGGCAGAGATCAAGACCATCCCCAAGAAGAAGATATGCAAAAAAGAGAACTGGTTGTCTGAGGAAGGCTTACAAATAGCTGAGAAAAGAAGTAAAAAGCAAAGGAGAAAAGGAAAGATATAGCCATTTGAATGCAGAGTTCCAAAGAATAGCAAGGAGAGATAAGAAAGGCTTCCTCAGTGATCAATGAAAAAAAAAAAAAAAAGAGGAAAACAATAGAATGGGAAAGACTAGAGATCTCTTTAAGAAAATTAGAGATACCAAGGGAACATTTCATGCAAAGATGGGCACAATAAAGGACAAATGGCATGGACATAACAGAAGCGGGAGAGATTAAGAAGTGGCAAGAATACGCAGGAGAACTATACAAAAAAGATCTTCATGGCCCAGATAATCACGATGGTGTGATCACTCACCTAGAGCCAGACATCCTGGAATGTGAAGTCAAGTGGGCTTTAGAAAGCCTCACTACAAGCAAAGCTAGTGGAAGTGATAGAATTCCAGTTGACCTAATCCAAATCCTGAAAGATGATGCTGTGAAAGTGTTGCACTCAGTATGCCAGGAAATTTGGAAAACTCAGCAGTGGCCACAGGGCTGGAAAAGGTCAGTTTTCATTCCAATCCCAAAGAAAGGCAATGCCAAAGAATGCTCAAACTACTGCACAATTGTACTCATCTCACATGCTAGTAAAGTAGTGCTCAAAATTCTCCAAGCCAGGCTTCAATAGTACTGTGAACTTCCAGATATTCAAGCTGGATTTAGAAAATGCAGAGGAACCGGAGATCAAATTGCCAGCATCTATTAGATCACTGAAAAAGCAGGAGAGTTCCAAAAAAAATGTCTGCTTCTGCTTTATTGACTACGCCAAAGCCTTTGACTGTGTGGATCACAACAAACTTTGGAAAATTCTGAAAAAGATGGAAATACCAGACCACCTGACCTGCCTCCTGAGAAATCTGTATGCAGTTCAGAAAGCAACAGTTAGAACTGGACATGGAACAACAGACTGGTTCCAAATGAGGAAAGGAGTACGTCAAGGCTGTATATTGTCATCCTGCTTATTTAACTTCTATGCAGAGTACATAATGAGAAATGCTGGGCTGGAAGAAGCACAAGCTGGAATCAAGATTGCCAGGAGAAATATCAATGACCTCAGATATGCAGATGATACCACCCTTATGGCAGAAAGTGAAGAAGAACTAAAGAGCCTCTTGATGAAAGTGAAAGAAGAGAGTGAAAAAAGTTGGCTTAAACCTCAGCTTTCAGAAAACTAAGATCATGGCATTTGGTCCCATCACTTCATGGCAAATAGATGGGGAAACAATAGAAACAGTGAGAGACTTTATTTTGGGCAGCTCCAAAATCAATGCAGATGGTGACTGCAGCCATGAAATTAAAAGATGCTTGCTCCTTGGAAGAAAAGTTATGACCAACCTGGACAGCATATTAAAAAGCAGAGACATTACTTTGCCAACAAAGGTCCATCTAGTCAAGGCTATTGTTTTCCAGTAGTCATGTATGGATGTAAGAGTTGGACTATGAAGAAAGCTGAGTGCTGAAGCATTGATGCTTTTGAATTGCGGTGTTGGAGAAGACTCTTGAGAGTCCCTTGGACTGCAAGGAGATCCAACCAGTCCATCCTGAAGGAAATCAGTCCTAAATGTTCATTAGAAGGACTGATGCTGAAGCTGAGACTCCAATACTTTGCCACCTGATATGAAGAACTGACTCATTGGAAAAGACTTTGATGCTGGGAGGGATTGGGGGCAGGAGGAGAATGGGATGACAGAGGATTAGATGGTTAGATGACATCACCGACTCCATGGATATGAGTTTAAGCAAGCTCTAGGAGTTGGTGATGGACAGGGAAGCCTGGCATGCTGCAGTCCATGGGGTCACAAAGAGTCAGACACTAATGAGTGACTGAACTGAACTGAACTGAACTGAAACTTTTAACCTAAAGGAGGATAATGGAGAGGTCTTCGGCTGGCTTCAGCTATGTGACATTGGAGTTTTCCTGATTTTCAGACCCTGAAACTTAGGTGAATGTATATAAGGATGGACTTACTTTATAATGGCTCAACATTGCACATAGTCCCCCTTGCAATAGCTATCATTCTTAGAAGAAATAAAAGTGGAAGGAATTTCCACTTGTGATACTCATGTTAAGTGAGGAAAGAACTGTTAGCCCTTAGTTCCTTTTGGCCCAGTGCTTGTCTCATTTGCCTTTTAATTTTCTGGTCAGACTTATGCTTGGGGCTTTCCAGTTCACAAACAATAGGAATGATTTCCATTGGGTGGTTCTGTCATCTGGTGGGTCACCCTGGAACTTTATTCTTTGTGCTCTGATTTAGAACAGAAACAAGCTAAAGAAAGAAGAAGGGGAAAAAAAATCTTCTTGACTCACAATTATAATGTGAATCAGTAATGAAGCTCTAAGTTCAGTGTGTGGGAAAAAGCATTGCTTTCTGTCCATCCATCTCCTGGTTCTAATTTCCAAGAAACAAGAAAAGAGCTTGAGAGAAAAAAGGAGGAAATAATAAAATCATGGGAAACTTGGGAGACATAATCAAAGGGAAGTTGAACTCAGGATGAAACCATTAGGACTAGGTTGCAAATAGAAACCCCAGAGCCCAGCTCCAGTCCCTATATATATTTTGATTGGCTTGCTGGTCCATGCAGGATTAGATAGAAAATCTGAATTAGTAGTTAATATTTAACTACTTGGAGATTTCACATAAAATCCAGATTCATGTCTTCTCTGGAATTTGGGGCAGCACTATGCACATATCCCAGCAGAGCAATAGTTGGACTGAGCTAAGCAGTGGCTGCTCCATTCAGACAGGGTAGTGGCTGTCCACTTTCAGTTGAGTGTGGTTCCCCCTCCCCACTGTACCCCGAACTCTAAGCCCAAGTGTTACACCTCTTTATCTTCAACCCTCTTCTTCCTAGAGTCTCCTTCATTCACAGCAACTACCTGAGCACTGTAGGCATTTCAGTTTGCAAGACATGACCTAAAGGACCTCTACGCCTTCCGAGTTGTTGAAAGGCATTTAAGACAATGAAGTGGTGACTGAAATTTAAATACAGTGAAAGAAAAGGAGAATAAGGACTTTGAAGGCCACGAGAAGAAGCTCAGGGCATCCAATTGCTTCCCAGAATTAGTGCTTTTTCATAGCAATGTATCAGAAAGACAAAATGAACTCTTTCTGTCTCTTTTGCGATTGAAGGCCAAAGGCCCACAGATAGATGATACAGTAAGTGCCAGGTACCACCCAAGTTATACATGAGGGGTGGGGCCAAGTCTGTGCCAGACTCACAAACAGGCAGATGATCAGATGAGGGCAGGGGCAATGGAGATGGTGAGCAGAGAGTTTTGCTGAGAAGGGAAGCAGAGAGAAACGGGGCAATAGTTGGAAAAGGTGAGACCAAAGTTTGTTTTTTAAGTGAGAGATACCTCAGCATTTGTTCACTGATCGGAATGTTTCAATAGAAAGAGGAGATTGATGATGCTGTAAAAAGGGGGCCAGCTGCAGGTGTGAAGTCTTCAGGCCTGTGAGTGGGAATGGGATTGGGCCATGAAACAGAAGGGTGGATGATCCACACGTTAAAACAAGAAAGAAGAAGGCAGAACGTAAAGAACAGGTACACTGAAACTGTAGATTTAGGTGTTTAGGTGGGCGAATGTTCTTTAGTAATCTTAGCCCTAGTTTTCACCTTTTCAACTATTGATAATAAGCTTACTAAAATTTGATTAAATTTAATTTTTTGGGTCTTATTTTCATATAAGGTTGTATAAGTTGTTCACTGCCTAAAGGCACTGGCCAATGGGATGAAAGGAGACAAAAATCCAGCCTATACTCTCTGCTCACAAGCAGTGTGCTCTGGTGTGGGGTTAAATCCTCCTGAAGTGAGGGGCGTCCTTTTTTTAATTATTATTATTTTTCAGTTTGCACAGAGGACCTTACTGGTTAGAAGGGACTGTCCTTATTTTGTTTTCTAGTTGTGTGATGTGAGTTAATCTTGTCTCAGAAATGGGAGTGTGAGATACCTGAAAGAAAAGTCTGTCTCATATTGTTAGTACCAACAGCCAGAGTGTGATTTCCTCTAGCATAGTCCATGGAAAACTTCTATAATATATAAATAGATGTCTTGTTAAAAAAAATCTATGCAAAAATTAAAAAAAAAAAGAGAGAAAGAGAGCGGAATCCGAACTGTGAAACAGTCAGTCAGCATCATCGTACAACATCGGGGAAAGCATCGTGCACACTCTTTAATGATGTCTAATTGGGTGGCAAGATGCCCACTCACATTTGGATAGGAGGAATTCAGTCCACTGTGTTTATCCTGCTGAGTCTTCTGCATGAAAACTTCTCCTGGAGCTTCTTGTGATGCCTCAGACATGTAGGCCCACAGGGAAAAGATGTTTTGCTGGCTAATCTGAGTACTCCAAAAGGGTTTAGTTTATTTCCAAGAGTGAGGTTTAGGCCCTGGAGTGATCTGGCTCAGTATTTTCTTTTACCAGGAGCACAACACTTGTAAGATTTCTCCATCATTGTTGCTTCTTAGAATTATTCAGGAGTTCTTTCACTGGGTTTTATTTAGGCTTTAAACTCCTCCCAGGTGTCCCTCAAAATCATCCTAGCCCATTCATTTTTAATCTTTATTCCAAGACAGAGACAAACTGAAAAATATTAGACTACCATGTGGATAGAATGGTGGTGAATACCTCAAAAACTGGTATGAGGCCAATTCAGGTTCTAATTCTAAGTTGTGTGGTCTTGGACAAGTAACCTAACCTCTCTCTGGGCCTTAGATTCCTCATAAAAACAAAAATAGAGTTGATACTAGGATTATTGTAAGGGCAATTGAACTAAATATATATAAGGCACTTAGCGGATGGCCCACAGTAATTGCTCAGAAAACGGTGATGGCATCAACATTGTCATCACTGTCATCCTGATGCACTGATTATGTGCTTGGTACAAAATTGTAGCTGCAGCCAGGCTGCAATTGTGAATCCTGAAGGGTTCTTGTTTGACTCACTGAATTATTGGTATTGCTGCACAACCTTTCTATTTTTAATTTTTTTACCTGGTCCCTCCCTTTAAAGGCCAGATAATTTTAATCTCAAAGCTTTCTCTCGCATCATCTGACCCAGCTTTTCCATACAGACACCTTTCCCAGCAGATAGATCATGAGAGCTCATGAACAACCCATGCCAAAGATGGATTTGGATAGATAATATTTAGTGCCTAAGACATTCTTGAGTATCATTTGAGTCCACCTAAGTACGGGCTTTCCTGGTGGCTCAGTGATAAAGAATCCACCTGCCAATTCAGGAGACAGGGGTTTGATTCTTGGGTTGGGAAGTTCACTGGAGAAGGAAATGGCAACGCACTCCAGTATTCTTGCCTGGGAAATCCCATGGACAGGGGAGCTTGACGGGCTACAGTCCATGGGGTTGGCAAAAGAATTGGACATGACTTGTTCTAAACATATTCTAAGTATAAGCTTTCCTTTGTGCACCCTTACCTGCTATTCACACTCAAAGCCTTGTGGACACAAGAGGATTAATTAAGGACCCAAGTTTGAGAGCCTGTGGTGCATCCTGCTTCCTGGAGGCAAGAGGGCAGTCAGAGATTCTAGACACAGGCAGCTTTGTCTTGTTTGGAGACTCATGGTCAGCCTCATTCTGGTCATTTTTATAATTCCTCTCAGTCCTGGGTCGCCACACAGAGCTGCCAGCCTCAGTGAGAGTGCCCCAGGGAAGCAGAGGCTGACACTTGCCTTTGGAAAGAACCGCATTCTCTCTGCAGGCCTTTGAACTTCCTTGGAGCATTGCTCTGGCCTGTAGATCTTATCTGCAATGTTTTCTTCTAGAGGCCCTTTCCGCCACCCCAGGAGTGGTGTGACACAGGCCACTCTCTCATCTGGTTCCCAGCAGCTGGAAATGTGGATGTTTGCCTCCGGCCAGCATACACACAGACTGGGCCTGCCCCCCCACATGTTCTTGGAGAACTGGCACTCAGACCCCTTTCCTTGATGCTTTGTTAACACACACTTCAAATGAGTGGGCAGGGCCTGATCTTAATCAAATGTCTCGTTAATATCTGTCCTTGGTCCAGCTCCAAGTCCTGAGCGCTGTGTATGATATGCATTTGCATAACAGGCACGTACATGTGTGGCCGTACCACCCACTGTCATAACATGACGGCCCCAAGTTTGTGATGAGTCTATTTTTTCAGCAGAGATGGTTTAAATGAATGGATAAAATAAACACTTTTTTTCCCCCAGCAGTACATGCTCAAGGACACTCAACAAGAAGTAAATGGGATACAAGTTCTTGAGCTGACAGTTAAGTCCAAGGCAAGCACTATTCCTCACCTGTCTCTTTCTGTTGTTTCAACAGTCTGAGTGTAGATGCAACCAATGAGTGTTTGCTTGGGAAGTATCTAAGTATTTGGGCCTAGATTCCCACGTGAAGTTCTTCCTGTCCACTAACTAAGCTAGTATTAACAGAGATTCCCTGGTGGCTCACATGGTAAAGAATCTGCCTGCAATGCAGGAGACCCAGGTTCGACCCCTGGGTTGAGAAGATCCCCTGTCAGAGGGAATCAGAATTCTTGCC
Organism: Ovis aries; assembly: GCF_016772045.2. NCBI lineage: Eukaryota > Metazoa > Chordata > Mammalia > Artiodactyla > Bovidae > Ovis > Ovis aries. The sequence continues at coordinate 30,622,950 of NC_056055.1, read as the reverse complement.
TGGAGAATTTCATGGGCAGAGGAGCCTGGCAGGCTATACAGTCCATGGGGTCACAAAGAGGTGGACTCGACTGAGTGATTATCACTTTCACTTTCAGAACATACACCTTAGCTTTCTTTGGTGAATTTTCAAGACTACTGGCACCCAAATCACTGGGGAGTCAGTCAAAAGGCAGATTCCTGAGCCTCACTCCAGACCTCACAAATCAGAAGTCATAGTGCTGTGGAAGTTTCATTTTTACAGTGCATCCCAGGAGATTTCAAGCTACATGTAAATTTGAGAACCATCTATTCAAAAGTTCTTAACTAGAGGAGAACATCAGAATCACATTGAAAATCCTTATAAAACGTGGAGACAGAAGAAGATATCTCTGGTCTGTGCAGTGCTGATACTGATTCAGTACATTTAGGGATGGATCCCAACGTCCATATTTGGAAACAGTTCCACAGCGATTCTAATTAAGAAGCACTCACATGGGTCCCAATGTTTTTAACTTTGGCTGGTGTACATGGGGCGGGGAGGAGGAGAATGGAAGGGGTTCCTTTTAAAACGTAGGTTCCTGGACCTCACCTCCAGAGATCTCAATCCAGCACATCCAGGGTGAGGCCTGGGGGATGGCACTTTAAAAAAAAATTAATTTATTAATTTAGCTGTGCCGGGTCTTCATTGCATCGTGTGGGATCTTTAGTTGTGGCATGTGGGATCTTGTTCCTTGGCCAGGGATCAAACATGGGCCCCCTGCACTGGGAGTGCAGATTTTCAGCCACTGGACCACCCAGGGAAGTCCCAGGAGCTAGATAGCCTGCTCCTCAAATTCTAATGTGGATTGTTCCTGAAGATAGGAATTCCTCAAGGGTGCATGTGGGCTCTCCCTTCCCCCTTCCCTTGACTCCTACCATAGCACTTGCACACCTGGGGACTTTGCAGACACTTTGCCCTTCCTGCTTTTGGCAGCCGTGGCATAATCAGCCCTGAGGAGGGCCTGCCTGTCCACATGCGGACATGACCTATAGAGGTTTCCCCAGGAGGGTCTTCCAGAGCATCTCCCACTCTTCCTGTCCCTTTGAGTTTCATTTCTCTGGGACAATGATGAGAGTGCCAAAGAAATGTCTAGACTCTGAATTTAAACAAGTATGCCTTGAAGCACAACATTATTTTCTGCAGTTTAAAGCTCAGAGATTTTTGTTGTTGTTACTGCAAATCAAAACAGCTCCATAAAATCGGGTGTGGAAGGGGGAAGGAGGCAAACTCTCTGATTGGCTTTGTTGTTCCCGATCATTTAGGGTTTACCGGGTACTAGAAACAGATATGTGTTCATCAAGAACAGTTCATAATCCTGCCCCTGCGCTGCCCCCCATAAGCAAAATTTAATTGCCTCTTCTTTTAATAGAGTTTTTATTTTTAAAGAGTTTTCATTTTTTTCAAAGTAATATACACATATACTTTTGAAAGTGAAATAGTGTGTTTAAAGCTTATAACAAAAAGAGTAACTCTTCCTGGGAAATTTTTCTCATAGGATTTCCTTGTGAATTTCTTGTCAACTTCTCTTTCATTCCCTTGTTCTTGAACTCCTTTGCATATTGAATCTTCTGATTGATCCTCTGATCCTTTATCTTTTCTCTCCTATTGTTCATCTCTTTATCTTTACCTTGTCAGAGGGATTACTTTGTCTTTATCATCTAGCCTTCTATTGACTTTTTAACCTAGTTTTCATATTTTCTGATTTTCAAAATGTCTTCCTTTTTCATTTTTAGTGTTCTGGTATTACTGTATGAATGGAATATATTCTATTGGTTCTCTGAAACTTGTAATTTCTCAAGCTTTTATTTTGCCCTCTTTTTAAAATTTTTCTTCCAAGGTCCTGAGAAGAACCCAGTCTCCTGAGAGCAATTGTTTGTATTCTGATTTTTGAATGAGAGGAAACTAGAGGTTACACTGTTCAAAACACAGACGTTTATCTAAAACTCTTGTTTTCAATTCATCTCCAAACCCCTGACTCTTCCCTGTGCTTGCGTCTTTGTGTTCAGGGCCTCTTCCGTTTCATGGTTCTAGACCCATGTGGCCCAATACCATAACACCTCATCACTTGTGGCCATTGAGCACTTGTAGTATGCTATAAGTATAAAATACATATCAAAATTTGAAGATACTATGAAAAAAAAAAGATAAAATATCTCACTACTAATGAAAACAATTGATTATGTGTTGAAATGATAATATGTTGGATATATTGAATTAAGTAAACTATACTGTTAAAATTAACTTACCTCTCTTATTGTTGCTATCAGGAAATTTGAAACCACACCCATGACTTGCATTATATCCTATTTGACAATATTGCTCTTCTGTGGTTTTAGGGATGGGGATGCATAGCTACACTGCTCCTATTTCAGCCCCTCATGTCTGTGGAAGCCATTGCCTGTGGTCCCTGACCCCTCCTGGGACGACAGATTGCTTGCTTCTCACTCATGTCCTCTGCAAGTTCTTGATTTCAACTTGCTCTGTGTGGGTCAGTTATCACTTGCCCGCCCCCCTGCCCACTCATTTGCCATTTGCTTCACAAAGTAAATTGACATTTCTCCTCTTCTATTATCTTAGGATTTATGGGTTTAATATTTTCCTTTACTGTCATTTTAGTAGGGCTTTGAAAGGGGATGGTGATTAATGCACACAATCAATCTGTCATTTGTAAATTCTAATGGCCCCTTGAATCAAAATAAATTGTTAGCTTTAAGGCTTATGGAATTTCACATTTATGCCTAAAGTCTCTGGGCTAGTCAGCTCAGGCTGCCATAACAAAATCCCAGAGATTGGGTGGTTTAAACAGCAGGAATTTATTTCTTACAGTTCTGGAGGCTGGGAAATCCAAGATAGGAGCCGGCTGATATGTTTCCCTGATTCTCTTCCTGGCTTATAGAGAGCTGCCTTCTCACTGTCCTCATATGGCAGGGAAAGAGAGGAAGCAACTGGCTGGTGTCTCTTTTAAGGATACTAATCCCTTCCTGAGGCACCTACCCTGACCTCATGTAAACCTAATTATCTCCCAAAGGTCCCATCTACAAATTTCACACAGATGTCACTTGCTCCTCCCACCCCTGCCAAAGTGCTTGTCACTAGGATACTTACTTCAAAGTTTCCTTCATCCTTTTCACAGCATAGATTTTGTTACCTTTAATATATTTATTACAGAAATTGATAGGACATTTAAAATTTTATTTGGAAAAACAAAAGACCAAAAAGACCCTAAACAATCTTGAAAAAGAACAAAGTTGGTGGACTACTATTACTTGACTTCAACATTAGTGTGATTTATGGTTTTTCCAGTAGTCACCTATGGATATAAGAGTTGGACTATAAAGAAAACTGAGCACCAAAGATTCAGTGCTTTTGAACTGTGGTATTGGAGGAGACTCTTGAGAATTCCTTGGATTGCAAGGAGATTCAACCAGTCCATCCTAAAGGACATCATTTCTGAATATTCATTGGAAGGCTTGATGTTGAAGCTGAAACTCCAGTACTTTGGCCACCTGATGCGAATATCTGACTCATTTGAAAAGACCCTGATGCTGTGAAAGATTGAAGGTGGGAGGAGAAGGGGACAACAGAGGATGAGACGGTTGGATGGCATCACTGATGTGATGGACATGTGTTTGAGTAGGCTCCAGGAGTTGGTGATGGACAAGGAAGCCTGGTGTGCTGCAGTCCATGGGGTCACAAAGAATCGGACACGACTGAGTGACTGAACTGAACTGAATCAGATTAGTGTGGTATTGATGAAAGGCTAGATATGTAGACTGATGGGGCAAAACAGTGTCCAGAGATAAACTCATAATTGTATGGCTGAACAATTTTTGATGAGTGCTAAGGCAATGGGCTTTCCTGGTGGCCCACAGTAAAGAATCCACCTGTAATGCGGGAGACCTGGGTTTGATCCCTGGGTTGGGAAGATTCCCTTGGAGGGCATGGCAACCCACTTCAGTATTCTTGCCTGGAGAATCCTCATGGACAGAAGAGCCTGGCAGGTCACAGTCTATGAAGTCACAAAGAGTTGGACACGACTGAGTGACTAAGCACACACAAGGCAATTTAATAAGGAAAGGAAAATGTCTTCAATAAATAGCACTAGAACAATGAGCTATTCATATATTTATACACACACACTTATATATATACTTACATATATGTATGAAAATCCTCAACCCCTAATTCATACCATACAGAAAAATCGATTTGAGATAGATATGATATTTAAATGTAATATATAAAACAACAAAGATATAGGGAATTCTATGGTGGTTCAATGCTTAGGACTCTGTGCTTTCACTTTGGGGCCTGGATCCAATCCCTGATTGAGAAACTAAGATCCTACAAACTGTGCGGTATAGCCCAAACAAATCCCTCCATTTCCTTAAATAAATAAGTAAATATATAGAAGAAAACCTAGAGTGATATACTCATGACCTCAGCGTAGGCAAAAATGTATTGGAGGGGACACAGAAAGCATAAATCTTAAAAAAGTAAGTTGGACTTTATCAAAATTTAAAATTCCTGCTTCTAGAAAAACAAATCAAGAAAAATAAATGGACAAGTCAGACTGGGAAAGATAGTCACAACGCATAGATCTGACAAGGGATTTATATCAAGAATATGTAAATAACTCCTGCAAGTCAATAATAAAAAGACAAACAACTCCAAAATTTAAAAAGTGGACAAGAGATATATATAAGCACTTCAGCAAAAGAAGATGTGCAAATGGGCAATAATTACATCAAAGTGTGTTCAATATCATTTATCAATAATGAAATGCAAAATAAAACCATAACAAGAAACTATTAAATGCCCACTAGAGTGGCTGAAATGAAACAGATCAACACCATCAACTATCAGAGAGAAGGTGGAGCAACTGGAACCCTCACATGTTGCCGATGGGAGTGTGCAATATTATAATTAACTTGTCAGTTTCTTAGGAACTGAAACATACACCTACTCTAGGTTTCAGCAGTTCTTAGGTATGAAGCTGAAATTCCAATACTTTGGCCACCTAATGCAAAGTGACTCATTTGAAAAGACCCTGATGCTGGGAAAGATTGAAGGTGGGAGGAGAAGGGGATGACAGAGGATGAGACAGTTGGATAGCATCACTGACTCAATGGACATGAGTTTGAATAAAGTCTGGGAGTTGGTGATGGACAGGGAGGCCTGGAGTGCTGCAGTCCATGGGGTCGCAAAGAGTCAGACACGACTGAGTGACTGAACTGAACTGAACTGAACTGAGCTCTTAGTTATTAGTTCAGGAGAAATAAAAATACGCATTCACAAAAAAAACCTTGTACAATACAGTTCATAGCAGTTTTTTCATGAGAGCTTCAGCCAGAAAGCACATAGCTAGTCTTCGACAAGGAAATGGGTAAATAAGTGGTGACATAGCCATTTGATGGAATACTCCCAAAGAACCAAATGTAGCTACAACCAACAGCAGGCATGAATCTCAAAAATAGTAGGCTGAGAGGATGAAGTCTCTCACACACAAAAAGAATATACCGCATAATTCTGTATACATAAAAGCTAGAATACACAAATTTAAACAGTGATAACAGAAATAAGATCATTGGTTTCTTCATGTGATGTGAAGATGGACTGGAGAAGAGCATGAGGAAACATTTGGGATGTTCTGTGTGTTGATAAGCATTTTTCAAGTCTGATTGAATGGAACAAATAAGATCTGAACATTTACAGTGTGTAAATTATACTTTAACATTTTTAAATAATTAAAACAGAATGCTGCTTAAAATGTATTCAGTGGGATCCACTTTATCAGATGAACCTTAAGAAGTTCCCCATTTTACTTCATCTGCCTCCCTAATGTACACATTCTTCTAACTGATGTTAAGTTGAAACGTTTCTCAGTTTATATTTTATGAAATATATTTCTCCAAAGATGTATCTTTCTAGGTAAGATGCCTAACCTAACTGATTCGATGACCTGGAGCTAAAAACACGAAAAGGAATTCCTTATGACGGTCCCAGAAGATACTTGGAATGTTGAGAGAGCTGAGTTGCACACCTTTGCCTATGTTCCCCTTTATGGCTAAAATGCTCTTTCCAAAATTCATATCCCATTCCATCAGCTGAGAGTACACTTCGCCAGTTCTTAAAAGATACATTTTCATTTGTGTATCTGTAGGACTCAAGAGGGCTTTCAGCTATATAGTAGAAAATTCAACTTGAAATGGCTTATTCTTTTTTTTTTTCTTTTGAACTTTTTATTTTGTGTTGGCGTATAGGTGAGTTTGAGTGAACTCCAGGAGTTGGTGATGGACAGCGAGGCCTGGGGTGCTGCAATTCATGGGGTCGCGAAGAGTCGGACACGACTAAGCGATTGAACTGAACTGAACTGATAGCCAGTTAACAATGTAATCGTTTCAGATGAACAGGGAAGGACTCAGCCATACATATACATGTATCCATTCTGCCCCAAACGCCCCTCCCATTCAGGCTGGCACATAACATTGAGCAGAATCCCAGGTACTATAGGATAGATCTTTGTTGGTTATTCATTTTAAATATAGCAGTGTGTACATGACCTTCCCAAAGTCCCTGAATATCTCTTCCCCTTAGCAACCATAAGTTCATTTTCTAAGTCTATGAATCTCTTTCTGCTCTGTAAGTAAGTTCATTTGTATCATTTCTTTTTAGATTCCACATATAAGGTGTGTCATGCCTCATTCTCTGTCTGACTTATTTCACTCGGTATAACACTCTCTAGGTCCATCCATGCTGCTGCAAATGGCATTGTTTCATTCTTTTTAATGGTTGAGTAATATTCCACTGTGCCTATGTACCACATCATCTTTATCCATTCCTCTGTCAATAAACACTTAGGTTCTTCCATGTCTTGGCCATTGTAACCAGTACTGCAAAGAACTTTGGGGTGTATGTATCCTTTCAGATCATGCTTTTCTTTGGATATATGACCAGGAGTGGGACTGCAGGGTCATATGGTAGCTTTATTAAAATGGCTTATTCTTTAAGAAAAATTTATTGTATCCTGTTACTGGAAGTCTGGAGGTAAGACAGTTCTGGAGAGGGTTACATTAGCAACTTGATGGCTTCCTTAAGGTCTCAGATTCTTTAATCTTTCTTTTGCGCCATTCTCAGCACATTGGTTTTGTCCTCAGGCAATAAGTTTTCATGTTTATGATTGTACCTCATGGTTGCAAGAGGGCTGCTGCTGATCCAGATATCACATCACACAACACAAAAAAACCCTCTATAAGATGAAGATCTATTTCTTCCTGTGGTTTCTTTTTTTAAACAAGGGAATCTTTCTTAGAAGCCACTCAACAGACCTACATTATTGGCCAAACATGTAGAGGGAAATGGGACTGCCATTATTGAGTTAGACCTGTCAGATCCTTTCCCTAAAGATGATACTTGGGCAACTCTCCTTAAAGTCATGGGCACATACTGGAGAGTTTCTACTTGGCCACAATCAGTGCTAGGAGGTTGGAAATGGCTATGTTGATGGATGATGGGTTGACAATTAACAGTTTCTGCTACAGTATCCTTTGCATTTGTTGTTTTCCCCACAAACTTAATCTTGAGGATAGAGATTATTTTCCCCTTCCATATAAACATGGTAAATAGTATAAAGGTATGTGCCCAATAGGCCTTTCTTAGTATTGATTGATTGATACCCCAATCTCATTTCAGAAAGGAATTAATTCTGCTCAGAAGACAATCAACAAATGTTTCATGATTTCAGAATTTTCTAACTGATGGGACTATCATCATATATATAAAATGATATACAAAATAATATATTTTAAGAAGAAAGAGTAGATTTTATTTTATAACCAATTTGAGTAGCCTGGAGGGAGGATTTCCCTAGGTTCCTAGATTATCTCATCTATTTTAGTTTGCAATGTGACCATTCAAAAATAAGAAGGAGTCAGTAGAAGACTGACTTTTAAGGGCTCTCATTTATGGTTAATGTTCTCCCTTGAAAGATTTGTGGAGTGGGCTTGTTGCCTCCTTTTCTTGGTTTCCATTAGTGCTGTTACCTGTGGCAACCCACTCCAGTATTGTCACCTGAAGAATTCCATGGACAGAGAAGCCTGGTGGGCTACAGTCCATGGGGCCGCAAACAGCTGGACATGACTGAGGGACTAATACACACACACAGGATGGGTGAACTTGAAGGAACCTTCCATGATGGCTTCCCATGAGGCCAGATGTTATTTGAGTAGAGTCTGGTCGTTCTCTGTAGTTAGGAGGAGTGGGAGCTTTCAGAGATGCCCAGGATATCTGGGGCCCAGTTTCCATGGTGTTTTATGACGGCAGATGGAGACACAGTGAACAGGGGATTCCGGAGTGGTTCCATGTCAGCACCTCTGCAAGGGGTAGGGGTGGGGGGGTTGTTAGTTGACCTAAGAGATTCCATTCTAATGTGCTGAAGATGGATTTTAGGCCTGGACTTTGCTAAGGCTAAGAAAGATTCATTGCAAATTTCTATTTACTTGTCTGGCTTTCGTGGGATAGCCAGTGTTTTCCCTTGTCTTAGGTTATCTTTGGCTGGAGGGCAAGAAAAATAGTCAGTGATGTCTTGGAAATTTAAGGCTATACTATATGCCTCTTTTAAAAAATATTTGGTTATCCAGCAAGATATTTCTTGTGTTTCTACATCTAAAATTTCTCTGTGGTTTGGCAGTACCAAGGCTTTTCATGGCTGCCAGTCATATCTTAATTGGATCACCTTGTGGAAACTTCAGAGAGGTTTCCTAGAATTTGCTTCCAATTTCTGATGCCAACCCAGCTTTTATTATCTAAGGTGAGACAGACATGACAATCTCCTCATTTCCTTTCTCTTTAAAAGGACTTGCTGCATTTTCCAAAATACCTCCCAGAGAGTGCTTACTGTGGGGGACATTCTCCTTTCTTGGCAAAAAATGTTCTTGCTAGTTTTGTTACTCCTCAAATGATGATAAATTTTTTTCAAACGTGATTGAGAAAATAGTTAACAGAAATTTAAAGAAGGGTGAGAAAAACTCCCCATTTTGCTCATCCCTGAGACCATTGTATTACTCTTTATTAAAATCATTCTTATGTGAGTTGACCTTGTATCATGAATTACAAAATGTACTTGCCTTTTATTTTTTGGTACTAAATTATAAGCTTTTTGAGGGTAGGAAAGATACCTAATTCCTTTCTCGCCCTTTCAACATCAGTCGGATGTATAATAAGTGGGGGACATATTTATAGAATTAAAATGTTTGAAATACAGCTCTGGAAAACACATGAGAGGGTATTAAGACTGTTACCAAAAATAGTTAATGATATGACAAAAAAAGATTTTAATGAAAAAAGGAAGGCATAAACTTTGCATATAATAAGATTCATCTTTTGTTATAAATGGGCACAGATATGTGAACACAGAAGGAAATGTGACAAGATAGTAAAATGGTAATTATTTGAGAGTGGTGAGATTGAGGTTATTTTTATTTTTTGCAACTTCAGTTATATTCAAATAACCTATATTAAGCATTTTATAATAAAGAAGTTAAACTTTAAAATTCATGAATTATTTTTATTAAAAAATTTTTTTTTCAAAGAAAGTTAAGTGAGGATTTATTTAAACAAGAATATACGTTCAGAAAGAAAGTGGACAGACAGGTAGGTGGACATACAAGTGTTCAGCTATTTTTAAAAGATCATTTTCCTCTAACCTTTTAAGCCAAGACACTGCAATATTTATTTAAAATTACAGCAGCCATTTGTGTTTGGTCTGACTGTGGAGTGCTTCATACGATTATCTTTGTAGTTGTTACTTAAGACTGCTCCATGCGTCTTAATGTCTCCTTTTTATAGCTGAGGAAATTGATGGACAGCGAGGCTAAGGGGCAGCCAGGCAGGAGGCAAAGGGATCGGGATTAGGCCCCTTGGATGCTAAGGCACGGGCTGTAGCCACTGACCCCACTTGCTCCCAGTAGAGCCTACATGTAGATTCTTCAAACAGACCTGTGGAGCCTGTCAGCTTCACACTATTCCCTCTGCCCTTGGCTCATGTATCCATGAGTGTCACAACTGTTATCATTTTCATGAAGTATTTAGTCCTTTCTAAGGCAATGGCACCCCACTCCAGTACTCTTGCCTGGCAAATCCCACGGGTGGAGGACCCTGGTACGCTGCAGTCCATGGGGTCGCTAAGAGTCAGACACGACTGAGCGACTTCATTTTTACTTTTCACTTTCATGCATTGGAGAAGGAAATGGCAACCCACTCCAGTGTTCTTGGAGAATCCCAGAGGCAACGGAACCTGGTGGGCTGCCGTCTATGGGGTCGCACAGAGTCAGACACGACTGAAGCGACTTAGCTGCAGCAGCAGCAGCAATGCCTTAAATACTGATCACAGCAACTGTAATACGAAAGATTAGCATATTTTTGGATGAAAACAACAAATAGGGAACATGTCCCAAGCTCTTGATGATAGTGGTCAAGGAACATTTACTTGCTAGATAAGGTAGTTTTGTAATGCTTTAACTTTGAATAATGCACAACTATTATTTCTAGTCCAAAAGAATAATGAAAATATGAGAAAATCTAGAATTAATTCATAGGTAGAAGCAGAGTTAGCAAGCATTTCCTGTTAAGTGCCAGTTTATAAATAGCTTTGGCTTTGCAGGCCATGTGGCCTCTGTTACACTGTCCAACTCTGCTAGGGTAGCAAGAAAACAGTCATATAGATGTTGCATTAAGGGATGGATAGGTTCTGTTCTAATAAAATTTTATTTATAAAAACAAGCACTGGACTAGATTTGGTCCACAGGCCATAGTTTGCTAACACTTGTGAATTAGTCTTCTGCCACAACTGTAATTACCAAAAATCTGTGGCTCACAACAATACAAATTTATTTGTGAGAGAAGAGAGAGAACAGAAGTCTGAAATCACCATCACCAGGCTAAACTCAAGGTATTGGCGTGACTGAACTTGCTCTCTAAGCTTCAGGAGAGAATTGTTTCCTCCTCTCTTCTGGATTCTAAGGCTATAGTCATGGCTTGTGGCCACATCACCCCCATCTCTGCTTCTATCATCAGATTGCCTTTCTTTCTTCTGTAGTCAAACATCCCTCAGTGTATGTCTTTTAAGGACACTGTGATTGCATTTAGTGCCCACTTGGATAATTGATGATAATCTCATCTCAAGGTCTTTAACTCAATTACACCTGCAGAGTCCCTTTAGCCATATGAAGTGCATTTATAGGTTTTGGGGCTTACAATGTGAGTATATTAGCTTAAAGTAACAAAAAGATTGGGGACTGCTAAATAAAGAAAGTTGACTTAGGAACAAACTCACCTGAGTTGGGGGTCCCAGCTCCAGCAGTGACTGTATGGAATAAATGGCTTTTGGAGGGTCATTTTGCATTTCTGGTTTTTAGCTTTTCTCTCTTATGATGTGAGCAAACGAGACTATGTGATCCTGAAACCTCCTTCAGCTCTGTCATCTTTAAATTTTATGATTTTGATGAAGAGTATTTTTAACATCTGCCTTCTGTCATAATGACCTTTATCATAAATACAGTAAATCCAGTCTAAGCAGTTTTGTGTTAAGCTGTATCAGGGACAATTCAATATTTATAAGCAAAATAAAGGAAGAGATAAATTTAACTATTCCCAAGTTAGCATAAGCATGGAGGAATTATAGGCCAACTGTCTCATTAAGAAGGAAACTTTAAAAATTTTACATGCCACTCTGTACAGAAGAGCATTTGAAGAGTCCACAAAAGTACTTTCAGAACTTAACAGTTAAAGAATAATAAACTCAGGACCATGAGAGAGAGGGTTGAATTATTACATGCAACTAGATGAAGAGAATATACAGAAAGGCACATACTTATGCTTTATGCAATTTTAAGGGTGAATATAATTCTGTCAGTGAGTTTCCTGGTGGCAAAAGCAAAGAGAAAAAGGATCATATAAGAATAACATTGTTAAAATATTTTTTTTGATTGCTAGAAGTCCCTGTAACGTGAGTGATATTTCCCATGAGTCTACCCAAATGCGGGACACTAAAACTGTTCTTGAGAAATCTGTATGCAGGTCAGGAAGGGACAGTTAGAACTGGACATGGAACAACAGACTGGTTCCAAATAGGAAAAGGAGTAAGTCAAGGCTGTATATTATCACCCTGCTTATTTAACTTATATGCAGAGTACATCATGAGAAACACTGGACTGGAAGAAACACAAGATGGAATCAAGAATGCCAGGAGAAATATCAATAACCTCAGATATGCAGATGACACCACCCTTATGGCAGAAAGTGAAGAGGAGCTAAAAAGCCTCTTGATGAAACTGAAAGAGGAGAGTGAAAAAGTTGGCTTAAATCTCAACATTCAGAAAACAAAGATCATGGTATCCGGTTCCATCACTTCATGGGAAATAGATGGGAAACAGTAGAAACAGTGTCAGAATTTATTTTTCTGGGCTCCAAAATCACTGCAGATGGTGACTGCAGCCATGAAATTAAAAGACGCTTACTCCTTGAAAGAAAAGTTATGACCAACCTAGATAGTATATTCAAAAGCAGAGACATTACTTTGCTGACTAAGGTCCATCTAGTCAAGGCTATGGCTTTTCCTATGGTCATGTATGGATGTGAGAGTTGGACTGTGAAGAAGGCTGAGCGCTGAAGAATGGATGCTTTTGAACTGTGGTGTTGGAGAAGACTCTTGAGAGTCCCTTGGACTGCAAGGAGATCCAACCAGTCCATTCTGAAGGAGATCAACCCTGGGATTTCTTTGGAAGGAATGATGCTAAAGCTGAAGCTCCAGTACTTTGGCCACCTCCTGCAAAGAGTTGACTCATTGGAAAAGACTCTGATGCTGGGAGGGATTGAGGGCAGGATGAGAAGGGGACTACCGAGGATGAGATGGCTGGATGGCATCACGGACTTGATGGACGTGAGTCTGGGTGAACTCCGGGAGTTGGTGATGCACAGGGAGGCCTGGCGTGCTGCGATTCATGGGATCGCAAAGAGTCGGACACGACTGAGTGACTGAACTGAACTGAACTGAAAACTGTTCTAACATTACCATTTCATCCGTTCCACCTTCAACAGATATTCATTAATGGCTACTACCTATTTGGTGCTGTACTAGTCAATAGGGAATTAGATAATCATGAACCAAATGGAGAGATATAAGGTCTACCTTAGGGAGCCTTTATCTACAGACTAGTCAGGGAAGACTCTCTGGAGAAATGACATCCCAAGTGTCTGTGGGATAACAGTAATCAGCCAGGCCAAGAGTAGGGAAGGAAGTTTCTAGGCAAGGAAAAGAGAATGGCCTGTTTGAAAACCTGGAGGAAATTGATTGACATACAGTTTCCAGTATTGTCCAGTATCATTGGTGGGAAGAGAGAATGGAGCATAGGCTAGAGCTAGAGTGTGAAGAGTCACATTAAGGATTCTGCACTTTCTCCCATCAGGCTTCCCTGGTGGCTCAGAGATAAAGAATCCTCCTATAATGCAGGAGCTGCAGGAGACACGGGTTCAATCCCTGGGTCAGAAAGATACCCTGGAGGAGGGCATGGCAACTCCAGTATTCTTGCCTGGAGAATCCCATGGATAGAGGAGCCTGGCAGGCTTTAGTCGATAGGCTTGCAAGGAGACAGACATGATTAAAGAGACTTAGCACACACACACTTTCTCCCATAGTCAACGTAAAGTGTATTAGAGTAATATTAGCTGCTAAAACAAACAACTCCCATGGTTTCAGTGACTTAGTGTACACTGTTGCTTACTTCTGACTCTCGTATTAGTCTGATGCCATGTTCCTGGTGGATGGGCAACTTTACCTGAGGTAGCAATTCTACTGTGTCTCCTCCATCTCTATCTCCATCTCCTGCTGATAGTGGAGGAGGAAGAGAAGGTAAAGAGAGCGCAGGTATGTCTTAATTGCTTTGGCCTGAGTCACAGAGCCCCATCTAGATGCTAGGGGTATTGAAAAGGTAGTCCTGGACTGGGCAGCCACTTGGCAGCAGTATCTCCACTCTGGAAGTGAAGTGTGGATTTTGGAGGCTAGTTAACTGTTTCTGCCACAGGAAGCCCCTGGAGAGTTGTAAGCAGGATCATGATATGATCAACTTAGAATTTTTAAAAGATCATTTGGACTGCAGAATAGAGAATGGATTGGAGGGGACAAGACTGGACACAGAGAGACCAGTTATATTGTGTGAAAAGAAAATGAAAGTTGCTCAGTTGTGTCTGACTCTGCGACTATACAGTCTTTGGAATTCTCCAGGCCAGAATACTGGAGTGGGTAGCCTTTTCCTTCTCCAGGGGATCTTCCCAACCCAGGGATCACACCCAGGTATCCTGCATTGCAGGCAGATTCTTTACCAGATAAGCCACAAGGCAAGCCCAAGAATACTGGAGTGAGAAGCCTATCCCTTCTCCAGCGGATCTTCCTGACCCAGGAATCAAACTGGGGTCTCCTGCACTGCAGGCAGATTCTTTACCAACTTAGCCATCAGGGAAGCCCATATATTGTGTGATAAAGAATAACAGCTGTCACAGAAGAGTTTCTAAGGGTATCTCCCAATGACAGCAAAATACATGATGATGCTACTAAGGTGCATGTTTGTAAAAGTCAAGATATGTCCGTTAGAAATATGTGCAACTGACTACCGAAGGATTCATTTTCCTTTTTTAACCAGAAGTCTGTACGTAGGTAGCCCATTGGCTGATGCTAAATGTGATCAAATGCTGTTCCAAGGGCTTGCTTTCTTCTGTCTGCTGCTTCACTGTCTTTGATGTATAATTTTTATTCTCATGGTCATGGGCTTGTTGCACCTCCGGGCAGGAACAAGATGGGGCTGACAGATGAGCAAACGTCTTCTGTCTCCTCCTGACATTTTATTTAGGAAGAGAAGGGAAGCCCAGTTTGGGAGCCTTCACATGTATCTTATGAGTCACATGGCATCCAGGCTGCAAGGGAGTCTGGGAAGCTAAGTACTTTTAAATTACAAGCATGTGTATGTGCATAGAAGGGAACTTGACTGAGAATTCTGCAGGGCCCACTTAGGGAGCGAGGTGAGACTGGGAAAGTATAGACCACTCCCATAGGACTAGTCTCACAGCAGGGCATAGTATTCTCTGTTGATGACATTGTACCATCATGGCTAGTGACATCACAGCCCTTTATTCCTGTTCAGCCTCTCCAAATACCTGTGAGACAGTTTATAACATCTCTTCTTACTCAGTACAGTCGTGGCACCAAAATGAGGGACCTGACTGAACATCAGGGATTGGCAGTTGAGCCCTGTGATCTGAATGTCCAGGCCCTTTGCTAATACCTGTGCCAGAACCTGTCACTCAGGTCCAAGGCTAGGTCATGACCTTGAAGAATCAAGTATGTAGCTGCCTGAGTTTCCCAGAGGACATCACCAGAGATATGTGTGAAGATTAGTCTGGCTCTGGGTCACTCCTTCCTGAACCACCCCCTCTGCCGAGAGAGGAAGGAGCAAGAGAAGAGGCAAGCAGATTCAGGACAGTTAGGAGGCACCTGCTGGATGAGCTCTCCTCTCCATACGACCACCAGGGTTCATGCCCTATTCACCAGGTGCTCCAGCCAGACCCGCCTTCACCATGTAATATGTGCATTTCAGTGAACTTTAAGTCTTCTTATGGAGTGATCCGTCTTATAAGAAATTTCAGATGTTACTGAGTAAGTAGGATAACTATTTGGGGGAATGGACCCCTGAACTCCTGAAATGACTTTAGATGTGCAATGACAGACTGTTTGTTTGTTTGTTTGTTTGTTTGTTTTTGATACCATGGATTCCCCTTCACCTGCTGTTGTATCTGTCCTCAAGATGGCATTGAATCTCCAGGTCTCTTCACAAATATTGGAGTTTCAGCTTCAACATCAGTCCTTCCAGTGAACACCCAGGACTGATCTCCTTTAGGATGGACTGGTTGGATCTCCTTGCAGTCCAAGGGACTCTCAAGAGTCTTCTCCAACACCACAGTTCAAAACCATTAATTCTTCAGTGCTCAGCTTTCTTCACAGTCCAACTCTTACATCCATACATGACTACTGGAAAAAGCATAGCCTTGACTAGACAGACCTTTGTTGGCAAAGTAATGTCTCTGCTTTTTAATATGTTGTCTAGATTGGTCATAACTTTCCTTCTAAGGAGTAAGCGTCTTTTAATTTTATGGCTGCAATCACCATCTGCAGTGATTTTGAAGACCCCCAAAATAAAGTCAAAATTAAATATAAGAAGATAAATGTAAAACACAGAGATCTGTATGAACTGCACAAAATCTCCCTTGAGTGATTTTTCTCCCAAAGACTGCTTTCTTACATTTAAAGAATTGCTTTCCATTTGTCCTAGGATTCTAAGAGGTGTTGATAGTTGTGCTCCAAAAAGTTGTTTTGTGTTCAGACAAATTTGACCAGGGGTTGGCAAATCTTTTCTGCAAGTCAGACAAAAGTAAGTATCTTGGCTTTGAGAGGTAGTATGGTCTCTGTTGCTTTTCTCAACTCTACTCTTATAGCCAAGGACAACTTGTAAACACATGGGTGGGATGGTATTCCCCAAAAGGCTGACACTGAGCCAGATTTGGCCTGGGAATCATAGACTAGACCCCTGCTATAGCTTCTCATGAAGCTTCCCTTCTTATATGAGCATATTTAACCACACTTGAAGGTTTTGAGAAGTCCTGTGGAAATGAAATCTATCAGTTGAGCCTGATCCAGTGTTTCCCAATCTATTGGCCTGTGGAACCCTTTCTTTATGCAACCCTGTTAAGCCCCATGGAATAATGGCCTATGAATTATCCAATTGGGGAACAGTTTTATTTAAATGATCTCTTCTGTAAGGATTAAGAAAAAGAAAATATAGGTTTCTTTTAGCTTTTATGAATTACTGAAAATTGAAATGCATGGAATTCAGAGATTTAGAAATAAGTTATTCTTTTAAAAAAAAATGTTGTTTCCTATTATATAGTTATACAGTGAACAATGCATCCATATCTGGATAATTTGGAAGTGACTTACTAAATTGACTAAAGAGTTTTAAATTTCTAGCCTTGGCTCTGACTGTTCTTTTAGGGGGGGAAAATAAACCCCCAAACACTTGACAGTAAAAATAGTTATCAAAACCTGACTGTTAAGGGAAATGAATAATGTTTTTCATCTTCATCTTGTTATTTGGTTCAACTTGAGACAATTTGGATTTTTATATTCTGCCCAGCTTCCACAATTTTAATAAATACGTGATTTTTGTGTCTATTCATGTCATTTAAAAATGTTGAAGGAGACAATGCCTAGGTCTGAGTCATGTGACGCATCACTATCGAACTGAATGAATTTATGAATTCAACTTTACATCAATCCACCCCATCTCTGTCCCTAATCATGATCTTACCCCTATTTTAATTACGATTTTGTCAAATGTTTTTCTGATAACCACATTTTCAACGTCAATCATATTTCCCTGAGCTGCTAGTCTAACAACCATTTCAAAAAAGGAAATGAGGTTAATCTGAAATGGCTTGTTCTCAGTGAGCCTATCAAAGCTCATAGCAATCACTCTGGCCTTTAAATAATCCATTCATGTAACTTGCCTGAGATTGAAATCATATGGTTTTCAGAGTCTACCTGCTTCTTCTGTCTGGAAATCGAAATAACATTAGCCCATTTCTTATCTTTTGACCTTCCTTCTGGTCTCTGTTATCTTCCAACGTTGCTGATAGGGGTTGGTTCTACCATTAGCTTCAGGTATGATTTGTCCAGATCAAGAGATCAGAATTCGTTTTAGATTACTCCCTGTTTTCTTACACGCTATCTATATTAGGGTCCAACTCCCTTGGATAACTGTTCATTCTGCCTTTATTTAGCCTAAACAACAGTATCTTTGAAGAAAGATCTAAGTTCTGTGTTTGCTTTATGCCATATTTCAACATCACACTACAGATGTCAATGGCAGGTCTATCTCTTATGTGTTTTCCAAGTAAAGCTGGTATGGTCCATTCTATAGTTTAGAATGGCAAATTAAAAAAAAAAGTCATGGCTATTTTAAGAGTCAAATGAGTATTAAATTAGCAAGGCATCCTGTTCCTTTGAAACACTTATCCAACTCTCATGCCCCCTCCCTCGTACCACCTGTGCCATTTTCCAGGGTCCTTAGGGTCTTACAAAGTTCAACGGTGCTATTCTTGTTGGGCATAAACACTGGGAGAATCGGAATCACCCACTAGCTTCACTGGTTTCTGCATCATTTTATTACCCTTCTGCAATGCCACGCTGGTGCTTTTGCTAATCTAGCGCCTTTGTGATGGAGGGCAGCCCTTTGTTGTTGTTCAGCCGCACAGTCGTATCCGACTCTTTGTGAACCTAGGGACTGCAGTACGCCAGGCTTCCCTGTCCTTCACCAGCTTCCGGAGTTTTCTTGAACTCACGTCCATTGAGTCGGTGATGCCATTCAACCGTCTCATCCTCTGTTTTTCCCTTCTCCCCCTGCCTTCTATCTCTCCCAGCATCAGGGTCTTTTCCAGTGAGTCAGTTCTTCCCATCAGGTGACCAAAGTATTGGAGCTTCAGCTTCAGCATCAGTCCTTCCAATGAATATTCAGGGTTGATTTCCTTTAGGATTGACTGATTTGATCTCCTTGATGTTCAAGGGACTCTCAAAGGTGTTCTCCAGCACCACAATTCAAAAGCATCAATTCTTTGGGACTCAGCCTTCTTTATGGTCCAATTCTCACATCCATACATGACTACTGGGAAAAACCATGGATTTGACTAGATGGACCTTTGTCAGCAAAGTAATGTCTCTGCTTTTTAGTACACTAAGTTTGTCATAGCTTTTCTTTCAAGGAGCAAGCGTCTTTTAATTTCATGGCTGCAGCCACTGTCCACAGCGATTTTGAAGCCCAAGAAAATAAAGTCTTTCATTGTTATCTGCATATCTGAGGTTACTGATATTTCTCCCGGCAATTTTGATTACAGCTTATCCTTCATCTAGCCTGGCATTTCACATGATGTACTCTGCATATAAGTTAAATAAGCAGAGAGACAAAATACAGCCTTGATGTACTCCTTTCCCGATTTGGAACCAGTCTGTTGTTCCATGTCCGGTTCTAACTGTTGCTTCTTGACCTGCATACAGATTTCTCAGGAAGCAGGTCAGATGGTCTGGTATTCCCATTTCTTTAAGAATTTTCTACAGTTTGTTGTGATCCACACAGTCAAAGGCCTTAGTGTAGTCAGTAAAGTAGAAGTAGATATTTTTCTAGAACTCTCTTGCTTTTTCCATGATCCAGCAGATGTTGGCAATTTGATCTCTGGTTCCACTGCCTTTTCTAAAACCAGGTTGAACATCTGGAAGTTCACGGTTCACGTATTGTTGAAGCCTGTCTTGGGAAATTTTGAGCATTACTTTGCTAGCATGTGAGATGAGTGCAATTGTGCAGTACTTTGAACATTCCTTGGCATTGCTTTTCTTTGGGATTGGAATGAAAACTGACCTTTTCCAGTCCTGTGGCCAATGCTGATACTAAAAAGAAAAAGAGAAGCTAAAGGCAAAGAAGAGAAGGAAAGATATACCCATTTGAATGCAGAGTTTCAAAGAATAGCAAGGAGTGATAAGAAAGCCTTCCTCAGTGATCAATTCAAAGAAATAGAGGAAGACATAGACTGGGAAAGACTAGAGATCTCTTCAGGAAAATCAGAGATACCAAGGGAACATTTCATACAATAAAGGACAAATGGTATGGACCTAACAGAAGCAGAAGAGATTAAGAAGAGGTGGCAAGACTACACAGAAGAACTATACAAAAAGATCTTCACCACCCAGGTAATCACCATGGTGTGATAACTCACCTGGAGCCAGACATCCTGGAATGTGAAGTCCAAGTGGGCCTTAGGAAGCATCCCTACAGCAAAGCTAGTGGAGGTGATGGAATTCCAGTTGAGATAATTCAAATTCTAAAAGACGATGCTGTGAAAGAAAAGTGCTTCACTCAATATGCCAGCAAATTTGGAAAACTCAGCAGTGGCCGCAGGACTGGAAAAGTCAGTTTTCATTCCAATCCCAAAGATTCCACATATAAGTGATATCATGATATTTGTCTTTCTCTGTTCGACTTACTTCACTTAGTATGATGTTGATAATCTCTAGGTCCATCTATGTTGCTGCAAATGCCATTATTTCATTCTTTTTATGGCTGGGTAGTATTCCACTGTATGTATGTATATATATGGGGCTTTTCTGGTGGCTCAGATGGTAAAGAATCCACCTGCAGTGCAGAATATCTGGATTCAATCCCTGGATCAGGAAGATCCCCTGGAGAAGGGAATGGCTACCCACTCCAATGCTCTTTCCTGGCGAATTCCACAGACAGAGAAGCCTGGTGGGCTAGAGTCCATGGGGTCACAAAGAATCAGACACTACTGAGCAGCTAACACATATACACAGGCACATGCCCATTTGTATTATATATGTGTATTATATATATATTTTTATACAATTCATAAGGTTCTCATGGCAAGTATATTGGGACAGGGAAGCCTGGCATGTTGCAGTCCATTGGGTCAGAGAGAGTTGGACACGACTTGGTGTAAAGCAAATTTTATATATATATATATATATATATATATATATATATATATATACACATGTATTATATATATTAATATATATCTCACATTGTCTTTATCCATTCACCTATTGATGAACATTGAGCTTGTTTCCACATGTTAGCTGCTGAAATAGTGCTGCTATGAACATTGAGTTTCATGTATAAAGAGATGTTTAAATTGCCTTCAGTGTTTTTTACAAGCTTAACTCATTTGAAAATTTGGCCTTTTTCCATCTGATCTTTTAAGTCTCTGATAGTTTTATTAAGGTGGTTTTCAAACTACTAAATGGTATTCCATCATGGACTCCTAGGAGAAGAAAGCAAGGGACTGTATTTGTTTGGGGAGATTACACTGTGGTAACAATCATACCCAAACATGCAGTGGCAACAATTGCCCGAGTGATGGTCCTGGGCTGGCCAGCTAATCAGTGGGCTAGTCCTTCCTCACTCGGGTATTCTGGGCCCTGGCTGATGCAGCCTCAGTCATCCTCAACATGTGGCAATGTAAGAATGTATCTTACACTTTCCTCTTGTTTTTTCAGATTGTAAATGTTTATTTTGAATTAGCCTAAAACTCACAAAAAGTTGCAAAAAATAGTACAGAGAGTTCCTGTACTTCCTCTAGTGATAATATCCTACATAACCTTAGCATAACCAAGAGATAAGACATTAATACAATAGTATTAACCCAGGTATACCCCTTATTTGGCTTCCCCCAGATTTTGCGTACATTTTAAAACTCTGCCTTACTTTTAACCAGATGAAATGTTTATTGCGTGTGTATGTGTTTCAGGCACTGTGCTAAGCCCTGGGAACAGACTTCCAGTAACTGTGTCTGTGAATGGCCTCTGTTACTGATAAGCATTTCCTCCAGTTAGCTGGCAGATAATCACAGGGTCTTACTTCTTTTCCTCCCCTTCTATATCTTCATCCAGGTGCAATCTAGCTCATTCGAACTTTGACTCACCAGTGTCCAGAGGATATAAGTTTCTCAGTATCCAATCACTGCTTGGTTTAAAGACAGTTGAACCTGATGCAGAGTAAACGCTTTTTTCTTCCACCACAAGTCTGACACTGTTCAATTAGACATTAGTAAGTTTGTTTTCTCCAAAAAGTTTGGTTTAGTTCATCCTTCTCCTCCCTCTTATCCAATGGCCTGATAATCGTCAGAACAGGATTGGCTCCTCTCTAAGCCTCTGGTGGATAATGGCACCATTTTATTGGGTTTTAGTTTTCATTTTCAGCATAAAACAGCTATCTGGAGAAAATACTTCCATCTGTATTTGCAGCTCTATGGCACCTTCTTGCCATCCAAAACACTTTTCTTAAACTGCACAGAAGAGTTTAAACAATTGTGAAATTCTTGAAGCTGCCCACTTTGTTGCCAAGAAGTCTTCCTTTGGCTAGTGTCCAGAGTGGTGGCCTCACCTACCTTTCTGGAGCCTGGGTTCCGACATAGCGCTCTCTCATTCTTCTTAATAAATGGTTTGAACATCTAAAGTAGCCACAAGGATTCCTGGCATTTGTCAGAGGCGGAAATCCGCATGGCAGACTGAGAGAGTCATAAAATCTTTGTTTTAGTTTAGACTCGTTTAAAAACTGGAATGAAATTAAAAACGTTTTTTCTTATGTGGTCACAGAGGTTTCCTCTTAAGAGGCGGGAATTTTACCAGAATATGATATATAGGGAAACTGATGGTTGGAGTTTTGTTTCTATGTTTTTTTTCTGCTTATCCATGAAAGTATGAATCTTCTAACCTTCTTCCGAGTCCCTTACTGTAGTCAAAGCCCTGTGCCTGATGTATATTTTTATTGGTAAGTTTGAAATGACTTTACACCATGGTCTGCAAATGTGCTTTCAGAACGTGCCTTCTTTTGCATGCAAACGTCCATTCCCACATTCTCATGTTTGTGGATTCTCTTTGTCTTCCAGAAACACTAGTGTCTGTCCAAACCTTTCAGACCAAAAGGGTGTAACTTCTGGTTTGTGGTCTCATCTCTCAGAGTCTCTTGTTACAATAATATACAGAAGCTCAGAAAGGTCTGCTGAAAAAGGAATAAAATTTTCCTTGTCCCTGCTCCCTAAGAAGCTCTGTTTAGACACATTTGAAGGCACAAGAATAGAAGGTGTCTGGAGGTGGTGGTCCCCTAGTTGCTGGACAATAGTGATTGATGAGAGGCCTGGACACTATAAAACCATAGTGTCAGCTAGGAAATATGTTAGCTGATACAGCTTCAGGCCTTGAATAAAATCCGACCCAGACAGTTAAATAAGAGGTGATTCTTACAATCAAATAAATTCAGTTCTTTGAGCTTTAAAACAACCAAAGCCAGTTAAGAGCCATGATTAAAATTCTTTCATCGACCAAATGTTTCCTGAGTGTTTCCACTTTGAGCTGGGCTCATGTTTGGTTCCAAGGACATAGTCGTGGTGGCCAGCCCTCAAGAGGCTCCCCGTGCAAGGGTGACAGGCAAGAAGTCACCTAATAGAAGTCTGTGTACAGAGAACTGTGAACAGAGGTGCCCAGCAAGCAGGTCGGGGCCCAGGGAGGGCCTGCAGAGGAGATGGGGATGGACAAGAGGCGCTGGAAGCTGTGTTTTAAGATGAAATAGGCATGGCCTGAATCTTAAAGGTCAGGAGTTAGCCTTGTGGACACAAATAAGGACGGGCAGGTCAAGGGAGGGAGAGTGTGTGTAAAGCACTTGGATGTGTAGGAGACCCTCAGCGAGCTGAGTCTGTAAAGCTGGGAGGGGCCTCCTTCTGAACAGCCAGCCTAGGAGGTTCAACTTTTTCTTTTTTCTGTAACCAATGCAGAGCTACTGAAAAACACAGGTGTGATGTGGGTCAGTCTGTTAAGAATTATCTGCATGTGTATCATTCAAGGCAAAAAACACAGATAGTCCTTCAGTTCAGTTCAGTCGCTCAGTCATGTCCGACTCTTTGTGACCCCATGAACCGCAGCAAGCCAGGCCTCCCTGACCATCACCAACTCCCAGAGTTTACCCAAACTCATGTCCATTGAGTCGGTGATACCATCCAACCATCTCATCCTCTGTTGTCTCTTTCTCCTGCCCTCAATCTTTCCCAGCATCAGGGTCTTTTCAAACGAGTCAGCTCTTTGCATCAGGTGGCCGAAGTATTGGAGTTTCAGCTTCAACATCAGTCCTTCAGATGAAAAAATAAGAAGTCAGATAGGTCAACCTGGTCCCATCCATGAAAACGCATCAATCAAAGCAGTCCGACAATCTTAGTGGGCCATACTTTCAAAGAAGGAGTTACAAATTAAGACGCGTTTTCAGGAAAAGTTTTTTCTTTTTTTTTATGTTCTCATGTGCTACAGTGAAATTCACTCCACTAGCTCTCCACTTGCTGCTGCTGCTGCTAAGTTGCTTCAGTCGTGTCCAACTCTGTGCGACCCCATGGACGGCAGCCCACCAGGCTCCCCCATCCCTGGGATTCTCCAGGCAAGGACACTGGAGTGGGTTGCCATTTCCTTCTCCAATGCATGAAAGTGAAAAGTGAAACTGAAGTCATTGAGTTGTGTCCAACTCTCAGTGACCCCATGGACTGCAGCCTAGCAGGCTCCTCTGTCCATGGGATTTTCCAGGCAAGAGTACTGGAGTGGGGTGCCATTGCCTTCTCCGTCTCCACTTGCTACTGTCCCTTTTTCTACAGTGTAAGTAAAAACATATGTGTTGATTAACTTTTAGAAAGAACCTCACCTTCCAGTTTATCCTGGATTCTAAATTAGATCTATTCCTATTATCTTTGGGGACAGGATTGTCTCTTTCTTGGTATTATGGCCATTATAGCATGAGTTGCTTTCTGTAGTATTATTGGCTCAAATTTTGGGAAGAGAGAAATACAAGATGAAAATGAGAGTTCAAGTCACAGTATTCGTAGTTAATTATTGGGATCTGTTTTACAAAATACCAAAATCCTTAAAAGAATGCAATATCTCCTGGAATTAAAATTTGAATATAACAAAGGGAGTGATGTTATGCTAAGAGATCCATAGAAAGGGACAGTTTTGCTTATCTTCCCATTTCTAGGTAAAATGGGAGAGGACGTGTTTCTTTGCTCTACCTTCTGCCTTACGCAGGGAGGACACAATTCCTTCCAGTCTTGGTAGTCCCAGGTTAAGCCTGTTGTCCTGGGGTCCTATATGGATTAACCTTGGTTCCAGACATTCACTGTTTAATGGGGAAATGTTACTAATGCTTGTATTAAAATAAGCCGGGTTTGGTAGGCTTCTACCTCATCTTTCTGGCTTCTGCCAAAAATAGTAGTATGTGAGAAACATGGACAGTGAACAGAGGTCCTCCTCTGATACATAGTTATGTCTGAAAGATAACAAGAAGGCTCTGTTTCTCCAGTCCTTTCCAGACCATAAATAATCAACACCTTCCTTCCTTTCAGGGAAAGCATGCAGCACTCCCATTGATAATGCTTAAGGTGCTCTGGAACCAGGGGCTGATTCCTTCTGATTTCAAGAGCAAGCAGAGAGGCATTCGCTGCTGCTGCGCTGTCAGCTGCTCAAGTGCCATCCAGTTGTGTCATGGCTCAGCTGCAAGGTGCACGAAGCCACTGGGCTTCCAGTTGTTAGGGTCCATGGGAAATGAGGAAAACCATCAGTAGTATATTATGCATACGCAGGAAATAAAGATGGAGCAGTTCTGCCGAACCTGGAAGCAGTTGCTGTATTTATTGTCATTTGTCATATGGTATAAATTTATAACTATTTATTTTCTTGTTTGGTAACATTTAAAAATTTTATTTATAATCAACTTCTTCAGCAGGTTTTCTGCTAAAAAAAGGTTTGTGTTTAATGAAACATTAGGTATGAATTCCCTTGTGACTCAGCTGGTAAAGAATCGGCCAGCAATGTGGGAGACCTGTTTGATCCCTGGGTTGGGAAGATCCCCTGGAGAAGGGAAAGACTACCCAGCATTCCAGCCTGGACAATTCCATGGATGGTGTAGTCCATTAGAGTCGGACACAACTGACTGACTTTCCATTTCTCAAGAAAGTTAATAATGAATATGCAACTTCCGAAAACGTTTCTCAACATTTACTTGCCAGGAGAAATATCAATAACCTCAAATGCACAGATGATAATACCCTTATGGCAGAAAGTGAAGAGGAAATGAAGAGCCTCCTGATGAAATTGAAAGAAGAGAGTGAAAAACCTGGCTAGTTTTAAGTTTTGTTGAGTTTTACAACATTCAGAAAACTAAGATCATGGCATCCAGTCCCATCACTTCATGGCAAAAGATGGGGAAACAACAGAAATAGTGACAGACTTTATTTTCTTGGGCTCCAAAATCACTGCAGATGGTGACTGCAGCCATGAAATTAAAAGATGCTTGCTCCTTGGAAGAAAAGTTATGGCTAACCTAGACAGCATATCAAAAAGCAGAGACATTACTTTGCCAACAAAGGTCTGTCTAGTCAAAACTATGATTTTTCCAGTAGTCATATATGGATCTGAGAGTTGGACTATAAAGAAAGCTGAGTGCCGAAGAATCAGTGCTTTTGAACTGTGGTGTTGGAGAAGACTCTTGAGAGTCCCTTGGGTAGCAAGGAGATCCAACCAGTCCATCCTAAAGGAAATCAGTCCTGAATATTCATCAGAAGGACTGATGCTGAAGCTGAAACTCCAATACTTTGGCCAGCTAATGAGAAGAGCTGAATCATTTGAAAAGACCCTGAGGCTGGGAAAGATTTGAAGGCAGGAGGAGAAGGGGATGAAAGAGGATGAGATGGTTGGATGGCATCACCGACTCAATGGACTTGAGTTTGAGCAAGCTCTGGGAGTTGGTGGACAAAGAATCCTGGCGTGCTGCAGTCCATGGGTTCGCAAAGAGTTGGACACGACTGAACTGAACTGAACCTGTGGCTCAGCTGGTAAAGAATCCACTTGTAATGCAGGAGACCTGGGTTTGATCCCTCGGTTGGGAAGATCCCTTAGAGAAGCAAAAGGCTACCCACTCAAGTATTCTGGCATGGAGAATTCCATGGACTGTATAGTCCATGGGTATGCAAAGAGTCAGACATGACTGAGCGAATTTCACTTTCATGGAGACCATTGAGAGACTGAGAGAACATGCAACAACAGGAATGAATGTGTAATTCCAATCCCAAAGAAAGGCAATGCCAAAGAATGCTCAAACTACTGCACAGTTGCACTCATCTCACATGCTAGTAAAGTAATGCTCAAAATTCTCCAAGCCAGGCTTCAGTAATACGTGAACTGTGAACTTCCTGATGTTCAAGCTGGTTTTAGACAAGGCAGAGGAACCAGATATCAAATTGCCAACATCTGCTGGGTCATCAAAAAAGCAAGAGAGTTCCAGAAAAACATCTATTTCTACTTTATTGACTATGCCAAAGCCTTTGACTGTGTGGATCACAATAAACTGTGGCAAATTCTGAAGGAGATGGGAATACCAGACCACCTGACCTGGCTCTTGAGAAATCTGTATGCAGGTCAGGAAGCAACAGTTAGAACTGGACATGGAACAACAGACTGGTTCCAAATAGGAAAAGGAGTACATCAAGGCTGTATATTGTCACCCTGCTTATTTAACTTATATGCAGAGTACATCATGAGAAACATTGGACTGGAAGAAACACAAGATGGAATCAAAATTGCTGGGAGAAATATCAATAATCTCAGATATGCGGATGACACCACCCTTATGGCAGAAAGTGAAGAGGAACTAAAAGCCTCCTGATGAAAGTAAAAGAGGAGAGCGAAAAAGTTGGCTTAAAGCTCAACATTCAGAAAATGAAGATCATGGTATCCGGTCCCATCACTCCATGGGAAATAGATGGGGAAACAGTGGAAACAGTGTCAGACTTTATTTTTTTGGGCTCCAAAATCACTGCAGATGGTGACTGCAGCCATGAAATTAAAAGACGCTTACTCCTTGTAAGGAAAGTTATGACCAACCTAGACAGCATATTAAAAAGCAGAGACATCACTTTGCCGACTAAGGTCCATCTATTCAAGGCTATGGTTTTTCCAGTGGTCATGTATGGATGTGAGAGTTGGACTGTGAAGAAGGCTGAGCGCTGAAGAATGGATGCTTTTGAACTGTGGTGTTGGAGAAGACTCTTGAGAGTCCCTTGGAGTGCAAGGAGATCCAACCAGTCCATTCTGAAGGAGATCAACTCTGGGATTTCTTTGGAAGGAATGATGCTAAAGCTGAAGCTCCAATACTTTGGCCACCTCATGCGAAGAGTTGACTCACTGGAAAAGACTTTGATGCTGGGAGGGATTAGGGGCAGGAGGAGAAGGGGAAGACAAAGGATGAGATGGCCGGAGGGCATCACTGACTCGATGGACATGAGTCTGAGTGAACTCTGGGAGTTGGTGATGGACAGGGAGGCCTGGCGTGCTGCAATTCATGGGGTCGCAAAGAGTTGGACATGACTGAGTGACTGAAATGAACTGAACTGAACTGAAGCTGAAGAAACTAGTCATGAAACAGCACACTTTGTATGATTATGTTTAGATGAAGTTCAAGGACAGACAAAACTAAAGACTAATCTATGGTGATAGAAGCTCCAAAGAGTGTTGTTTTGCTGTGATTCTGTGTGTGTAGAAGGAACTCTCTGAAATAATGAAACTGTTCTGTATTTTTTTCTGGGTGTTGGTCACATAGGTGATTACATGTAAAAACATATGTAAGATTTATTTAGATTTATATATAATATTATAGCAGTTAGTTTGTTCACTTCAGTCACTCAGTCATGTCCAACTCTTTGCAATCCCATAAACTGCAGCATGCCAGGCTTCCCTGTCCATCACCAAATCCTGGAGTTTATTCCAACTCCTGTCCATTGAGTCGGTGATGCCATCCAACCATTTCATCCTCTGTCGTCTCTTTCTTCTCCTGCTTTCAATCTTTCCTCTCTTCAGGGTCTTTTCAAATGAGTCAGTTCTTTGCATCAGGTGGCCAAAGTATTGGAGTTTCAGCTTCAACATCAGTCCTTCCAATGATATTCAGGACCAATTTCCTTTAGGATGGACTGGTTGGATCTCCTTGCAGTCCAAGGGACTCTC
This sequence comes from Ovis aries, assembly GCF_016772045.2. Lineage (NCBI taxonomy): Eukaryota > Metazoa > Chordata > Mammalia > Artiodactyla > Bovidae > Ovis > Ovis aries. Next base: position 30,594,233 of record NC_056055.1, on the reverse strand, counting down.
AAGAGTCTCCTCCAACACCACAGTTCAAAAGCATCAATTCTTCAGCGCTCAGCTTTCTTTATAGTCCAATTCTTACATCCATATATAACTACTGAAAAAACCGTAGCTTTGACTAGATGGACCTTTGCTGACAAAGTAATGTCTCTGCTTTTTAATATGCGGTCTAGTTTGGTCAAAATTTTCTTCCAAGGAGCAAGTGTCTTTTAATATCATGGCTTCAGTCACCATCTGCAGTGATTTTGGAGCCCCCAAAAATAAAGTCTCTCACTGTTTCCGCTGTTTCCCCCTATTTGCCATGAAGTGATGGGACCAGATACCATGATCTTAGTTTTCTGAATGTTGAGTTTTAAGCCAACTTTTTCACTCTCCTGTTCACTTTCATCAAGATGTTCTTTAGTTCTTCACTTTCTGCCATAAGGATGGTGTCATCTGCATATCTGAGGTTATTGATATTTCTCCCAGCAATCTTGATTCTAGCTTGTTCTTCATCCAGTCCAGCATTGCTCATGATACTCTGCATATAAGTGAAATAAGCAGGGTGACAATATACAGCCTTGACATACTCCTTTTCGTATTTGGAACCAGTCTGTTGTTCCATGTCTCGTTCTAACTGAGCTTCTTGACTTGCATACAGATTTCTCAGGAGGCAAGTCAGGTGGTCTAGTCTTCCCATCTCTTTAAGAATTTTCCACAGTTTGTTGTAATCCACACAGTCAAAGGCTTTGGCATAGTCAATAAAGCAGAAATAGATGTTTTCTGGAACTCTCTTTCTTTTTCAATGATCCAACAGGTGTTGGCAATTTGATCTCTGGTTCCTCTGCTTTTTCTAAATCCAGCTTGAACATCTGGAAGTTCACGGTTCACATATTGTTGAAGCCTGGTTTGGAGAATTTTGAGCATTATTTTGCCAGTGAGAGAGATGTGGGATGAGTGTGTGAGATGAGTACAATTGTGTGGTAGTCTGAGCATTTTTGGCATTGCCTTTCTTTGGGATTAAAATGAAAACTGACCTTTTCCAGTCCTGTGGCCATTGCTGCATTTTCCAAATTTGCTGGCATATTGAGTGCAGCACTTTCACAGCATCATCTTTTAGAATTTTAAATAGCTCAGCTGGAATTCAATCACCTCCACTAGCTTTGTTGTAGGGATGCTTCCTAAGGCCTGCTTGATGTTGCACTGCAGGATGTCTGGCTCTAGGTCAGTGATCACACCATGGTGATTATAGACGCTTACTCCTTGGAAGGAAAGTTATGACCAACCAAGATAGTATATTCAAAAGCAGAAACATTATTTTGCCGACTAAGGTCCGTCTAGTCAAGGCTATGGTTTTTCCTGTGGTCATGTATGGATATGAGAGCTGGACTGTGAAGAAAGCTGAGCGCCGAATAATTGATGCTTTGAACTGTGATGTTGGAGAAGACTCTTGAGAGTCCCTTGGACTGCAAGGAGATCCAACCAGTCCATTCTGAAGGAGATCAACCCTGGGATTTCTTTGGAAGGAATGATGCTAAAGCTGAAACTCCAGTACTTTGGCCACCTCGTGTGAAGAGTTGACTCATTGGAAAAGACTCTGATGCTGGGAGGGATTGAGGGCAGGAGGAGAAGGGGATGACAGAGGATGAGATGGCTGGATGGCATCACGGATTCGATGGACGTGAGTCTGAGTGAACTCCGGGAGATGGTGATGGACAGGGAGGCCTGGCGTGCTGCGATTCATGGGGTCGCAAAGAGTCAGACACGACTGAGTGACTGAACTGAACTGAGCTGAACTGAAGATATTTTTTGTATAGTTCTTCTGTGTATTCTTGCCACCTCTTCTTAATCTCTTCTGCTTCTGTTAGGTCCATACCATTTCTGTCCTTTATTGAGCCCATCTTTGCATGAAATTTTCCCTTGATATCTCTAATTTTCCTCAAGAGACCTCTAGTCTTTCCCATTCTATTGTTTTCCTCTTTTTTTTTTTTTTTGCATTGAACACTGAGGAAGGTTTTTTTTTTTTTTTTTTAAATCTCTCCTTGCTATTCTTTGGAGTTCTGCATTCAAATGGGTATATATATCTTTCCTTTTCTCCTTTGCCTTTCACTTCTCTTCTTTTCATAGCTGTTTGTAAGCCCTCCTCAGACAATCGTTTTACCTTTTGGTATGTCTTTTTCTTGGGGATGATTGGATCACTGTCTCCTGTACAGTATCAGAAACCTCCATCCATAGTTCTTCAAGCAGTCTGTCTATCAGATCTAATCCCTTGAATCTATTTGTCACTTCCACTGTGTAATGGTAAGCGATTTGATTTAGGTCATACCTGTATGGTCTAGTGGTTTTCCCTACTTTCTTCAATTTAAGTCTGAATATGGCAAGAAGGAGTTCACTATCTGAGCCACAGTCAGCTCCCGGTCTTGTTTTTGCTGACTGTATAGAGCTTCTCCATCTTTGGCTGCAAAGAATATCATCAATCTGATTTTGGTGTTGACCATCTGGTGATGTCCATGTGTAGAGTCTTCTCTTGTGTGGTTGGAAGAGGGTGTTTGCTATGACCAGTGCGTTCTCTTGGCAGAACTCTGTTAGCCTTTGCCCTACTTTATTCTCTACCTGAAGGCCAATTTTGCCTGTTACTCCAGGTATCTCTTGACTTCCTACTTTTGCATCCCAATCCCCTATAATGAAAAGGACATCTTTTTTGGGTGTTAGTTCTAGAAAGTCTTGTAGGTCTTTATAAAACCGTTCAGCTTCAGCTTCTTCAGCATTACTGGTCAGGGCATAGACTTGGATTACCGTGATATTGAATGATTTGCCTTGGAAATGAACAGAGATCATACTGTCATTTTTGGGGCTGCTTCCAAGCACTGCATTTCGGACTTTTTTGTTGACTGTGATGGCTACTCCATTTCTCCTAAGGAATTTTTGCCCACAGTAGTTGAGATAATCATCATCTGAGTTAAATTCACCCATTGCAGTCCATTTTAGTTCACTGATTCCTAAAATGTCGATGTTCACTCTTGCCATCTCCTATTTGACCACTTCCAATTTGCCTTGATTCATGGACCTAACATTCCAGGTTCTTATGCAACATTGCTCTTTACAGCATCAGATTTTACTTCTATCACTAGTCACATCCACAACTGGGTGTTGTTTTTACTTCGTCTCCTTCTCTTTATTTTTTCTGGAGTTATTTCTGCACTCTTCTCCAGTAGCATATTGGGCACCTACTGACCTGGGGAGTTCATCTTTCAGTGTCCTATCTTTTTGCCTTTTCATACTGTTCATGGGGTTCTGAAGGGAAGAATACTGAAATGGATTGCCATTCCCTTCCCCAGTGAGCCACGTTTTGTCAGAACTCTCCACCATGTCCCTTCTGTCTTGGGTGGCCCTACACGGCATGGCTCATAGTTTCACTGAGTTAGAGAAGGCTGTGGTCCATGTGATCAGATTGGTTAGTGTTCTGTGATTGTGGTTTTCAGTCTGTCTGCTCTCTGATGGAGAAGGATTAGAGGCTTATGGAAACTTTCTGATGGGAGAGACTGACTGAGGGGAAAACTGGGTCTTGTTCTCAATGACGGGGCGTTCTCAGTAAATCTTTAATCTGATTTTCTGTTGAAGGGCGGGACTGTGTTCCCTCCCTGTTATTTGACCTGATGGCAAACTATGGTGGAGGTAATGAAGATAATTGCGACCTCCTTCAGAAGGTCCCATGCATGCACTGCTGCACTCAGTGCCCCTAACCCTGCAGCAGGCCACTGCTGACCCGTACTTCAGCGAGAGACTCCTGGACACTCATGGGCAAGTCTGGGTCAGTCTCTTGAGGGGGCCACTGCTCCTTTTTCCTGGATCCTGGTGTGCACAAGATTATGTTTGTGCTCTCCAAGAGTCTATTTCTCCAGTCCTGTGTAAGTTCTGGTGGATGTATGGTGAGTTAATGGTGACCTTTATATATAACATATATAATATTATATAAAATACCTCAATAAGAGAAATAAAATGAAGAAAAAGGACAATTGATTTTTTTCAAATTCTATTTATAGAAGAAAAGTAAAACTTTTGAAGTTCAGGCTAACAAAGATAAATCAAGAATTTACAAATGCTATTATAAATTCTGTTAAACATTTCCACAAAACAGTAAAATCATTGTTTTTTCAATAATAATACAAATACAAATTTTGATGATGATCAAAACAATGTTCTTACTAAAGGAAGATGTTAACGGTATAGAAAAGTACTAGAACTGGTTGTGATGCAGACATAATAACTACACTCAAACAAACTGCAATATCTACCCATCAAAATAAAAGAATTAATTCTCAAAATTTTGCAATTAAAAATGTATAAAAATGAAATTACAAAAGTGTTTATATAAAGTTTTATTAAATTTTTAAAAATAAGGATATCAGTCAATAAATTCTTTGAAAATATTCCTTTTCTGCCCACCATCAACTGAATTTTCGAAATTGTTGAGCCTTTGCAGAACTCCTTTGCAAATAAACTTAAATAAATGTATGTGCTTGGTAGTGTCTGACTCTTTGCAACCCTTTAGACTGTAGCCCACAAGGCTCCTCTGTCCATGGGATTTTTCAGGCAAGAAACCTGGAGTTGGTTGCCATTTCCTACTCCAGAGGATTTTCCTGACCCAGGGATTGGATCTGCATCTCCTGCTTTGCAGGCGAATTCTTTACACCATCGGGGAAGCCCTGCAAATAAACTTGTGTCTTAGAATAATCGCAGACGTCTTGTTAGCCCTTAAATTTGGCTGCACTTTACCCAAAATTAGTTTAAGTTTTGCAATCAATGTATTTAAAGAGCTGAAAATAAGAATTTTAACTATTACATATATTGAAATTACAAGTACTACAAGTTATTGACATTGAAAACAAAGTTGATAATGGGAAGAATCTATAATACATGTCTACAAAAGCAAGGAACTGAATAAATTAGCCAATGAAGGCTCAAATGATGAATAAGATTTAATTTGGAATTCATTAATTGCACTGTGGGAGGACTTTTGAAGGCATTTCTATATTTAATTAAATTTTTATTCTGAACCCTCATGAAATGACATTTTAAAATCTTGTATTTTGCCACATCGACATTTGGCCAGTTTGACAAGTTGGCCTTATAAAAAGTATTTTGAGTGGAGGTTAAAAAGACAGAAATTACAAACGTTTGAGTGTAAGTATTTACCAATATAAATTAGAATAATTAAAACTGAAAATATTCTCTACTAGTAGAGAATTACTATACCTCTGCATCTGTAGGGAAATTTTTTTCTCAACTAAAAATATTTTAGCCTATTGAGATGACTTAAAGATTTCAGTACCTTGAAAAGCATTAACTATAAAAAGTGACTTTGAAGAAGACTACAGGCAATTTTATAAAAAGATAAAAGGATAATAATAAGAACAAACTGAAGAAAGCGTATTTTTCAGGAAACAGTATTAGTACCATGACCTTCAAGATAGACATAGCTAAAAAGCTGCTCAAAGCAAATGAATGTGTACCAAGAATAATTCTACTTACATTAATTTTAGCATTCAGATAAGTATAAAGTTCTCCATTTTGATTTACACTATACAGGTACACATTAATTGTAGTTTAAGAAAGTTTATTTTTGAAAATAGTCTGAATTGAACTATTTTATACATCCATCAAAATAACAAAACCAGTTTGCTAAAATATAAAAAATAGCTTAAAAAGATAAAAGTTTCATTATTTTAATGCCTCATTTCTCTCCCAAAGTACCCCAGGTAGGGTGTTGGGTAAGTTGTTTCTCAAATATCTTTACCTTTTGTATTAGTTAGGTTTAAATTTACAAGTAACAGAGAACCCCAACAGCAGCAGCTTGAGCAAAGTTGATTTCTTTTCTTTTATTTGCAGAAAAGAAAGCATTTAATTGAGAAATTAGTATCAAAATGGGAAATTAATATTAAGATACTCTATGTGAAATCCCATGTATTTGGAAGTTGAATATCCACTTTTAAATGACAGGTATATCTAAGAAGTAATAACAAGGAAAATTAGAAAATACTCATAATAGAATAAAAATGAAAAGAGAAGTTACCAGAATTTGTTGCACGCAGCTGAAGCTGCTTAACACAGTTAAATACAAAGTAGAGTCTTGAATAAGGTACGAAAGCAAATAACAGACACTAGAAAAAAATTTTGTTAAATTTGAATAAAATCTGTGCTTTGGTTAATAATACTGTATCATTGTTAATTTCCTGTTTTGTTTTTTCACAACATAGTATTTCTTAATTTTCCCAGAACTGAATTAGAAGTTTCAAGCCTCATTCAAATTTTTTCAAAAATCACTAAAATAATAAATTTTCTAGACTTTTAGCAGCATTACTAGATCCCCAGATACATGGAATTATGTAAATGAGAAATCTAGCATTCTGTTCATACTAAGTCAAGCAAGTGGAATCAAAATGTCATTTTTTTAGCTAGGCAAAATTTTCTAAAATATATATTATATTATACATACTCTATACATACGTATACAGAAGCTTTTCTACTACTCTTAATGAAGGCTAACAACAACAAAGAGATGGAGAAATTGGAAAACATAAGCTAGATAAAATGGGAACACTGAATATGAAATTAAAATAGTGAAGCAAACTAGATAAAAGCAAAAGATTATCATGTAGTCCAGTTGTTTTTAAACATGGTTGCTCACTTGAAACGCATCTATAGCTTTGGAGAACAGTGACACCTGGGCATTTGTACTTTTCAAAAATTTCCAAGATAATTCTGTTATGCATCTGGATTTTTAAAAGTGATTATAAGTTTTTCTATTAAATGATGGTTATAGTGATAAGGGATTCTATTATTTTCTGTTGACTAGTCATGATACAATGGTATTAAGCAAATATTAGTTACATAATCACAATAGTAAAAGATGATTATCAGTTTTTGCAATCAATAGCCAGACCAAAAAAAAAAAAAAAATTACAATTGCAAGCCATAATGGAAACATGACTAGCTTAACAATATAAAATAATTACATACAATTTGGGAGGTTAAGAAGAGTGATGTGGTATGTGGAAGTGCATATATATACATGTTCTCATCCACCCAGCTAGTTTTTGTCTTTTGTTGGTGCATTTAATCCATTTACATTTAAGGTAATTATTGATATGTATGATCCTATTACCATTTTCTTAACTGTTTTGGTTTTCTTTTATGTAAGTCTTTTCCTTCTCTTGTGTTTCCTGCCTAGAGAAATTCCTTTAATATTTGTTGTAAAGCTGGTTTGATGGTGCTGAATTCTCTTAACTTTTGCTTGTCTGGAAAGCTTTTTGATCTCTCCATCAAATCTGAAGGAGAGTCTTGCTGGGTAGAATATTCTCAGTTCTTACCTTTCATCATTTTAAATATACCTTGCCTTGTAGAATTTCAGTTGAGAAATAAGCTGATAACCTTATGGAAGTTTCCATGTATGTTATTTGTCATTTCTCCCTTGTCGCTTTCACTATTTTATCTCTGTCTTTAATTTTTGTCAGTTTGATTACTATGGATCTTGGGGTGTGCCCCTTGGGTTTATCCTGTCTGGGACTCTCTGTGCTTCCTGAACTTGGTGGACTATTTTCTTTCCCATGTTAGGGAAGTTTTCAGCTATTATTTCTTCAAATATTTTCTCAGATCATTTCTCTCTCTCTTCTCCTTCTGGGACCCCTATAATGTGAATGCTGGTGCATTTAATGTTGTCCCAGAGGTCTCTTGGGATGTCTTCTTTTTTTTTTTTTTTTCCCATTCTTTTTTCTATATTCTGCTCTGTGGCAGTGATTTTCACCATTCTGTCCTTCACATCACTTCTCCATTCTTCTGCCTCAGTTATTCTGCTGTTGGTTCCTTCTAGTGGACTGTTCATCTCTGTTTGTTCTTTAGTTCTTCCAGGTTTTTGGTAAACATTTCTTGCATCTTCTCAATTTTTACCTCCATTCTTTTTTTGAGATCTTGGACTATCTTCACTATCGTTATTCTGAATTCTTTTTCTAGAAGGTTGCTTACCTCCACTTAGTTTGGTTGCTTTTCTAGAGTTTTATCTTTTCCCTTCATTTGGGACAAAACTCTCTGCTTTTTCATCCTGATTAACTTTCTGTGATGTGGTTTGGATTCTAGCCAAAATGGGATTGTGGTTCTTGCTTCTTCTGTCTGCCCTCTGCTGGATGAAGGTATAAGCTTCCTGGTAGGAGAAACTAGATCTTGCTCTGATGGGCAGGGCTGTGCTCAGTAAAGCTTTAATCCAATTATCCACTGATGGATGGGGTTGCACTCCCTCCCTTTTAGTTGTTTGGTCTGAGGTGACCCAGTTCTGAGGTCTATGAGCTCTAGGATAGGGTTAATGGAGAACTCCAAGAAGGCTTACACCAAGGGGCACTTTCCAGGGGGCTGCTACTAGTGTTCCCACCTCCACAGTGAACAACTGCCAAATCACACCTCCACAGGAGACCCTCCAACACTAGCAGGTAGGTCTGGTTCAATCTGCTGTGAGGTCACTACTCCTTCCCTCTGGATCTTGGCACACACAAGATTTTGCTTGTGCCCTCCAAGAGTGGAGTCTATTTCCCCCAGCCCTGTGGATGTCCTGTAATCAAATCCCACTGGTCTTCAAAGTCAGATTCCCTGGGGATTCCCAATTCCTTAGCCATATCCCCAGGCTGGGAAGCATGACATGAATCTCAGAATCTTCACAACAAGTGGGAGAACTTCTTTGGTATTATTGTGCTCTAGTTTGTGGGTTGCCCACCCAGTGGGTATGAGACTTGATTTTATCATGTTGCACCCCTCCTACTGTTTCATTGAGGCTTTTCTTTGACTTTGTACATAGGGCATCTTTTTTTGGTTGGTTCCTGCTGTCACGGTTGTTCAACATTTAGCTGCAATTTTGGTGCTCTTTGCAGGAGGAGATGAATGTATGTCCTACTACTCTGCCATCTTGAACCAGAAGATCAGAAAGGTCAGTTTCTGGTCCTCTTTTCTGTGGAAGTCTGTTGTTGCCTGTCCAGTTCTGCCCCTTCTGTTTTAATTCATCCAGTGTGTGGATGCAATCCCTCCCCATTGCTATACCTGGCTACTCCAACTTCAGCTGTCTTAGGAAACTGCAGTCATCAGGAAGGAAGCAAGAGGGAAAAGAAGGATGGGCACTAAAGGGACACACGCCAGTTGTCTTTTAAGAAATTTTGCAGAAATCATTTCCTCACCTTTCTACTTACATTACCATGGCCAGACTTAAGTAATAGGGTCACATTAGCTGCAAGGGAGGCTGGGAAATTCAGATTTGGTAATGGCTAATCAAGATTGCTGGGAGAAATATCAATAACCTCAGATATGCAGATGACACCACCCTCATGGCAGAAAGTGAAGAGGAAATAAGCCTCTTGATGAAAGTGACAGAGGAGAGTGAAAAAGTTGGCTTAAAGCTCAACATTCAGAAAACGAAGATCATGGCAACTGATCCCATCACTTCATGGGAAATAGATGGGGAAACAGTGGGAACAGTGTCAGACTTTATTTTTTTGGCCTCCAAAATCACTGCAGGTGGTGATTGCAGCCATGAAATTAAAAGACGCTTACTCCTTGTAAGGAAAGTTATGACCAACCTAGACAGCATATTAAAAAGCAGAGACATTACTTTGCCAACAAAGATCTGTCTTATCAAGGCTATGGTTTTTCCAGTGTCATGTATGAATGTGAGAGTTGGACTGTGAAGAAGGCTGAGCGCTGAAGAATTGATGCTTTTGAACTGTGGTGTTGGAGAAGACTCTTGAGAGTCCCTTGGACTGCAAGGACATCGAACCAGTCCATTCTGAAGGAGATCAGACCTGGGATTTCTTTGGAAGGACTGATGCTAAAGCTGAAACTCCAGTACTTTGGCCACCTCATGTGAAGAGTTGACTCATTGGAAAAAACTCTGATGCTGGGAGGGATTGGGGGCAGGAGGAGAAGGGGACGACAGAGGATGAGATGGTTGGATGGCATCACCGACTCAATGGATGCGAGTCTGAGTGAACTCCGGGACATGGTGATGGACAGGGAGGCCTGACGTGCTGTGATTCATGGGGTCGCAAAGAGTCGGACATGACTGAGTGACTGAACTGAACTGAACTGAATGATGTAGCAAGTTAAAATGAAGGATTTATGACCTGAAAGAAGAATAGTACAGAACAGCAGTCCCTGCCACACACTGTTCCTGCAAGTGCATGCCACCCACTGCCAGGCCACAGGTTGACTGGTTTAGTTAACGATGATTTTTTTTCCTGTGCTTTTAAAGTACTCCAAAGATGAGTCCTTTACGCCCTAGTACTGAATTAGCTTCTTGTAACGTTTTGTTCAATCTTTCCTTTCACTTGAAGATTCATACAAAGTTTGAAATTATTCTGTAATATTTCTATATCTGGTTTAAAAGATGAGTTATGTTAAAGTTAGTGTAGAAAAAAGATGTTCTAGGAAAATGCATCCATTTTGTCTGTGGTTATAAATAACTCTCATTTGAGGACAAAATGTTTCTCTAATTTTGGGTGACTCCACCATCCAAGGGCATTTACAGAACTCTCCAAATACTAAAGAATTACGTTTCTTCTGGTGGAATTCAGGTGACTGGGAATGCATTATTGATATGGTACACCCCAGTCTTCCACTCACACCACCTGGATAGATATCTCTTGGCCATGAATTCTGTCCAGGGCTGGTCCTGATTTTGGTATACAAGGAATTTACTTCTTTGTTTAAAAGAAAACACAGAAGCAAAATAAAGTTCTGAGGAGGCCTGGAAACCATGTGTTTTCTGGGTGTTGTTTGTGTCAATATTTAGAATTCCAATGTCAATTATTTGGAATTTCAATATTTGAGCCATACACCCCTTGTTTGCATATATCCACTAATGATTATCATACTTGACTACAGCAATGCATGGCCTTCCTAACAAGGAAACTTACAAGAAGACAACGTGAGAGTGTTAGGCACTTTTGAGAGGCCAATGTCAAATCTATACCTAAGACCACAGTTTGCATTAGAAACTAACAGATGCAGTGGAAAAATACCTAGTAGGAATTCTGAATGTAGGTGCGTGAGTGTGTGCTAAGTCGTTTCAGTCATGTCCAACTCTTTGTGACCCCCATGGACTCTCGCCTACCAGGCTTCCCTGTCCATGGGATTTTCCAGACAGGAATACTGGACTGAATGTAGGTTCAGTTCAGTTCAGTCACTCAGTTGTGTCTGACTCTTTGTGACCCCATAAATCACAGCACGCCAGGCCTCCCTGTCCATCACCAACTCCCAGAGTTCACTCAGACTCATGTCCATCGAGGCCATGATGCCATCCAGCCATCTCATCCTCTGTCATCCCCTTCTTCTCCTGCCCCCAATCCCTCCCAGCATCAGAGTCTTTTCCAATGAGTCAACTCTTCACATGAGGTGGCCAAAGTACTGGAATTTCAGCTTTAGCATCATTCCCTCCAAAGAAATCCCAGGGCTGATCTCCTTCAGAATGGACTGGTTGGATCTCCTTGCAGTCCAACGGACTCTCAAGAGTCTTCTCCAACACCACAGTTCAAAAGCACCAATTCTTCAGCACTCAGCCTTCTTCACAGTCCAACTCTCACATCCATACATGACCACAGGAAGAACCATAGCCTTGACTAGACGGACCTTAGTTGGCAAAGTAATGTCTCTGCTTTTGAATATGCTATCTAGGTTGGTCATAACTTTTCTTCCAAGAAGTAAGCGTCTTTTAATTTCATGGCTGCAATCACCATCTGCAGTGATTTTGGAGCCCCAAAAAATAAAGTCTGGGAACTATTTATTCATTCAAAGAATCTTTATTGGTGCCCAAATGTGACATTCCTGTGCAGGACACTGAGGATAGACTTATGACTCAGAGTGAGCATGGATGTCAGCCCAGTCATAGACTGGGCACTCACATGAAATTAGTTAAATAATTATAAGAAATTCTATGAAGGAAAAATATAGCCTGCTAAAACAACAACAACAACAAACAAACAAACAAACAAACAAAACCCCCTGCATAATAAAGATATCTAACCCAGTCTGAGGGCCGAGTAAGACTTTCCTAAGACAAGCCATATCCACAGGGTGGCAAAGTTGGGGAACAGTGTTTTCAGACCTTGAATTTTTAAGAACTGCACAGACGACACCTTAAGGAATTGTTCAAGGCTTTAAGCAGAGAAGTAATGCATTTAGATTTGCCTTGTAAAATGCCCTGGAGGTTGGTGACATTGGCTTGGGTAGGAGGCCATATGGGCTTAGATGGAGTGAAGGCTGGAAGTAGAGGTGAAAAGAGGTGGGTGGAGATGTAAAGATGTAGGATTGACAAAACTTGCAAGGGGATGTGGGGATGCCGCAAGGGAGAGGCTGAGAAAGGACAACATGCAAATTTTATAGGAAAGTAGGGGTGAGTGGTGGTGCCAAATATTGCAGTGGGGAGCCCAGGGAGAAGGAAGAAAGACAGACTTGAGGCATCACAATTCATTGAATTTAAGAGTCAATGAACCCAACACTTTGCTTTACAGTTACAGATACTTAGGCCCAGTAATAAACAGTAACCCTATCTGAGGCCTTGCTCCTTGAAGTATGGTCCAGAGACCAGAAACATAGGCTCAACTCGAAGCTTGTTAGAAATACAAAATATCAGATCCTCCCACACCTACTGAATTGAAGTCTATATTTAACAAGTGGGCTTCCCTGGTGACTCAGATGGTAAGAATCTGCCTGCAATGTGGGAGACCTGGGCTCAATCCCTGAGTCAGAAAGATTCCCTGGAGAAGGGAACAGCTACCCACTCCACTATTCTCGCCTAGAGAATTCCACGGACAAAGGAGCCTGACAAGCTACAGTTCATGGGGTTGCAAAGAGTCAGACATGACTGAGCAAGTAATACTTTTAAAAAGAATCCTTAAGTGATTTGTATAAATAAAATTTGAAAATCACTGTTTCTAAGGAACTCAGTATATTACAGAGCTAATAGTAAGTTAAATATATGCTTTGGAATAAGTTTTCTTGCTTGTATTAAATATGTTCTATATGTATGGGTTAGGAATATTGCCCAAGTTTAAAAGGTAGGATAATCAGTGCAGTGATTTAGGAATGCCTTATTCAGTGGACAAAGAGTTACTAATGTTTCACCTATAATACTACGGAAAGGAAGAGGAGAAAGAAGAGAAGCAAAGGAGGGAGGGAGGGATGAAGGAAGGAAGGGTGAAGGAAAGGAGAAAAAGAGAGAGGGCAGGAAAGAGAGAGAGAGCAAGCAGACCAGCTCTTCAAAGGCCATGTATGCGATGCATTATTCACAGCTTGTGAATATGAGATGAGAAAGAATTGGCCGAGTCCACTTGGCATTGCATATTGTGGACACATGCTTCAATATATTCTTAAAAAGGGAATCAAAACTCCCAAATTCCTTTCTTTCATTAGTTCCTTTTTAAGGAAGGAATATTGGTAATGATTATGAATTTCTAAGTGTTGCTCAAATAACCAGTGCTATAAAAACTTCTCAGTGCAAGACATTTCTTTTTGTTTTTGTATTTATTAAGCCCCACTGGGCAGGAATTCCAGCTAACACTGTACCGTGTGCCAAGATGTCTAGCATATTGTTGGTGCTGAGGCATCAAATCTCCGCACAGGTGTAGGATTGAGAAATGGTGCACTGTGTATATTATCCAGTGTTGTATAACCAAGCACTCCCAAATTTAATGGCTTAACACAACAAGTATTTCTTGTCTCATAGTTTCTATGGGTCAGGAATATGAGTTTGATTTAGCTAGGCACCACTGGTTCAAATCTCCTGTAAGGTTGCTATCAAGTTGTTGGCTGAGGCTGAGGTCTCATCTGAAGGCTCAGCGTGTGGAGGCCATCTGCTTCTAAGCTTACCCTTATGATCGCTGGTGGGCCTCAGGTCCTCCCCATGGTGCTGCTGCCTTGCGGCATGACCGCTGGCTTCTCCCAGGGTGAGCAAGCCAAGAGAAGAGGAAAGATGGTGCCTAAGGCAGGAATCAAAGTCTTTTAATTACCTAATCTCAGACTGGTCACTTGATCACTTCTGTCGTATTCTAACTTATAGAAGCAAGTCAGTAAGTACAGCCTACACTCAAGGGAGGGGGTGCATGAGGGTGTGATGCACAGAGGTGTTCTGAGGTCCATCTTAGAGGTTGCCTACCACACAGGGTTATTTTCTTCTCAGTTTCTGATCCATCAGAGTAATATGATATTTAAAGACATTTTTCCTATTTTCCAATTTTTCTGACCAGCCCAGGGCACTGTATTTTAGCTCACATGTTCAGAATAGAGATCTAGCTTACTATTTTTTATAGGGTGAAGGGGACAGAATCAGAAAGCTCATTGGGGAGATCTGAAAGGGCTGGGGCAGGGGATGCAGACAAGAAGGGAGGCATGTGCAACTATCTCCAGCTGCCACTCTACCATTAACTTCACACTGTAGGTCTTGCACGTGATAGAGAAAATCTCCTGTTCATTTCTCCCCTTCCCTCTGCCTTCATACTCGGGTAAGCCTTAGGCAGGCCTCTTCTTTGCTCATCTCATCCCTTGCAATTCTGAAGGCCCAGCTCACTCCCCTCTCTCCTGTGCTTCCCTGGCCCTTCACGACTCAGCCTGCACTGCACCCCCCTATGGACAGTGCTAAAGACACCACTGTAGGCAAAAGAGACCTGTTGTGTGTCCTCAAGGACTTCACAATCCACTTGGAGAGACAGGGAGTAATCAGACAATCACACCAAAAAATTGATACAAAAGAAGTGACCTAAAAATGGAGAAAGACCTAAACTCTCTGGGGTTTGCACAAGACTTCTGAAGGGACACTGATGTAGAATCTCGGGAAGGAAGCAGTATTCATCGGGTATGGCAGACGGAAGTCATGAGACAGAGGCAAGCCCAGACTGAGGAGGCTGTTTTGAGAAGGAAAAGAGGAGCTAGGAGCCTGGAAGGAGCATCTGGGCTGAGCTGAATGCCTGACACAGATTCAGGCACATTACTTCAGTGTGCACTGTGGAGTGACAACGTGAAGGACAGAGCTCAAGGGACTTGCTGGTAGAATATGGAATCCCCTGGGACCACAGCTGGGCTGGAAGGTGTTGGGTCATGGAGGTTGGGGCCCTGTAGGACTTTGCAGGCAAAACTAACAAGTGAAATGGCAGCAACCTCAGCATCTGAGTTCTCCTCACTCCCCCTGCCATTTCTCCCTAGTTCCAGGTCTTGTTCTCTGCTTTCTACACAGGCACCAACTCCCATATCACACTGTGCTGAAACTGAGTCCTGAGCTTCCCACGGAGCCTCATCCGTCAGTCCCTGGGTCTGCTGAGCCTTTTTGTAGCTTGCTCTGATCTGTGCCCTGCTTAGGAGGTTGTTGCCACTGTGGGCTTTCTTTTCTGTAAATACACTGAGCTTGTGTTAACTCAGGGCTTTGCACATGCAGTTCCCCCTGCCTGAATGGCTCCCTCCTCTGCTCCACATGCTTCTTCTCAGGGCAGGACCACAGATATAATTTTGCGTAAGGCTCTGTGTGAAAGGAAAATATGAGTTTCCTGGTTTTAAAGGCAGGAAAGAACCTTCCTCTTCCTTCTGCAGTCTCTCTCTTGACTGTCATGCTTTTTTGTTGTTGTTGTTATTTAACATCATGCTCCCTTGGGTGTGAAGATACTTGTAGCACAAACTATCATAGGTTCCTGGAATCATGCTCAACTCTGAGCTTTCCTGAGTTGCTGTCCCAGCCCAACTGTCCTGGGTGCATGCTCCATTGTCCCTTCACCCAACTCTTGCAAAACACAAAGCCAAAGATAAAATGATTAAGAATTTTGATACAGCAACTCCAGAGCATTAATCTTTGATTGTGGGTCTCTCTTTGAGGTACTGTCTCAGGGGTCAGCTTGGGTCCCATATCTAAAATAGCCCCATGCTGCACACACTGTGTGAGTCCCACTCCATCACATCACCCTGCTTTATATCCCTTATAGCAATATTATATTCTGAAATTATCCCTTTAATGTGTTTTCTCTTTTGTTAACTGCCTCCACCAAAGAATGTAAATTCCATGAAAGCTTGTCCTCATTATCTCCGTGCCTGGTGTAGGAGCTGGCACGTGTAGACTGTCAATAAACATTTGTTGATTGGAGGAATAAATGTAAAAGGGCGTTTATTGTGCATCAGTACAGTTCAGCTCAGTTGCTCAGTCGTGTCCGACTTTTTGCGACCCCATGAATCGCAGCACATCAGGCCTCCCTGTCCATCATCAACTCCCAGAGTTCACTCAGATTCACATCCATCGAGTCAGTAATGCCATCCAGCCATCTCATCCTCTGTCGTCCCCTTCTCCTCCTGCCCCCAATCCCTCCCAGCATCAGGGTCTTTTCCAATGAGTCAACTCTTTGCATGAGGTGGCCAAAGTATTGGAGTTTCAGCTTTAGTATCAGTCCTTCCAATGAACACTCAGGACTGATCTCCTTTAGAATGGACTGGTTGGATCTCCTTGCAGTCCAAGGGACTCTCAAGAGTCTTCTCCAACACCACAGTTCAAAAGCAGCAATTCTTCAGCGCTCAGCTTTCTTCACAGTCCAACTTTCACATCCATACATGACCACTGGAAAAACCATAGCCTTGGCTAGACATACCTTTGGTGACAAAGGAGTGTCTCTGCTTTTGAATATGCTATCTAGTTGGACATAACTTTTCTTCCAAGGAGTAAGTGTCTTTTAATTTCATGGCTGCAATCACCATCTACAGTGATTTTGGAGCCCCCAAAAATAAAGTCTGACACTGTTCCCACTGTTTCCCCATCTATTTCCCATGAAGTGGTGGGACCAGATGCCATGATCTTAGTTTTCTGAATGTTGAGCCTTAAGCCAACTTTTTCACTCTCCTCTTTTACTTTCATCAAGAGACTTTTAGTTCCTCTTCACTTTCTGCCATGAGGGTGGTGTCATCTGCATATCTGAGGTTATTGATATTTCTCCCAGCAATCTTGATTCCAGCTTGTGTTTCTTCCAGCCCAGCGTTTCTCATGATGTACTCTGCATATAAGTTAAATAAGCAGGGTGACAATATACAGCCTTGATGTACTCCTTTTCCTATTTGGAACCAATCTGTTGTTCCATGTCCAGTTCTAACTGTTGCTTCCTGACCTGCATACAGATTTCTCAAGAGGCAGGTCAGGTGGTCTGGTATTCCCATCTCTTGAAGAATTTTCCACAGTTTATCGTGATCCATACAATCAAAGGCTTTGGCATAGTCAATAAAGCAGAAGTAGCTGTTTTTCTGGAACTCTCTTGCTTTTTCGATGATCCAGTGGATGTTGGCAATTTGATATCTGGTTCCTCTGCTTTTTCTAAAACCAGCTTGAACATCTGGAAGTTCCTGGTTCACATATTGCTGAAGCTTGGCTAGGAGAATTTTAAGCATGTGAGATGAGTGCAATTGTGTGGTAGTTTGAGCATTCTTTGGCATTGCCTTTCTCTGGGATTAGAATGGAAACTAAACTTTTCCAGTCCTGTGGCCACTGCTGAGTTTTCAAATTTGCTGGCATATTGAGTGCAGCACTTTCACAGCATCATCTTTCAGGATTTGAAATAGCTCAACTGGAATTCTATCACCTCCACTAGCTTTGTTTGTAGTGATGCTTCCTAAGGCCCACTTGAGTTCACATTCCAGGATGTCTGGCTCTAGGTGAGTGATCACACCATCGTGATTATCTGGGTCATGAAGATTTTTTTTGTACAGTTCTTAGCTTTAAATAAACGTGCTGTTTCTCCTAGCTCATGCACACTGGCAAGGTGACCACACTTCCAGCTTATCACTTCCCAGGCCTCTGTTTGGAGCCACTAGTCCATGTCAAGTCCACCTTTGCCTTGAAACTTGCTGCAGAGTTCCTGCAGGCCCTGAGTATTTGCTCTTTCTGCTGCCTTCTCACGTGTGCACTGTGCGTGTTATCTGCACCTTAGAGCCACCAAGAGAAAGGAGCACAGTGATCCCCAGGGCTTTGGAGGGTCCCGTCACTCCACAGTTCAACAGCATCACAGCTGGCCTTCCTGGCCTTACCATCCCTCCTTCTCTTGATCTTTCTGCCCACAATCCAGGAGGATCTGCCCTCCTAGGGCACCCTCCAGTCACTATAATGAAAATCACTGCTCATGTTGCTGAATGATTACCACTTACTGGATTTTTGGAAAGCCCCTGGGGTATACCACTATCTCCAGTTCCCAGGGAGCAATATAGGCAGTGTCCCATTGGGTCGAATTCTAAGGAGCTTAAAACATTCTTGGTTTTCAAAGCTATACATATATGTATATATATATATATATATGTGTATATATAGTATACATTGTATATATATATAAAATACATATTATGACTAACATTCTATTAATGGAGGCTTGGAAGTTGTTTTAGGTATGCAAGAGTTTCATACTGAAAAATCATGCAGCATGAAAACTACACGAGGGTGGAGAGGGAAGTGTCTAAACTCTAGTTGCAAACAGCTCGATTATATAGATGCAATGATGAAATACAGAAATGAAATAATAGTCTTCCATTTTTAAATGCGACCATGGATCTCATCTGTTCTAATAAAAATTTAGCAGTATTTTTGGCAAATTCCCACATATTATGTGTATGCATGTGCGTTCCAATTTAAAGTACAGTTTATATCTTTTTCTGTGACTACTCCATTTGAGTAGACATATGAAGCCAAACTGTTCATTGCAAGCATAAATATTACCTTTTGCCACTTTTCAATGGAATAAGTATTAATGGCTTTTAATTTTCCTGAATCAACTTTTTTTCCAGGCAAACCATACGAGTGGACATATGCTCTATGTGTATTGAAGCTTTTCAAATTTCACTTCAAAATTCTTTCTCCTGTTTAAAGCGAGCATGAGAACTAGAGTGAATGTGCATACTTAGAATAGGAACAAATGTGAACAAAGCAGGTCCTACCTCTCTTGGAAAGATCTGTTTATATTGCAGTTACCAAAGTGGACAGGCCTCTTCTAAAATGTTTACTTCAGGACACGGTTTTAAAATATTTTCCCCTGAAATCAAGAGACGAATACAAGAAAAAAATGGTCATCTCTGTCTGTAATTTCAGTGCCTTTGAGAGGCAAGAGACATTGATGGGCTTCAGCATAGGCTGAAGCATAGGATCTGTCACTCTCACCCCATAATTAAATGTCTGTGTCATTCTCTCATCATGGTTTCCAGTTCTTTGACATTCCCACAGTCCCACAGCCTTGAATGCAGAAAAAAATCAAGAAATTCTACTTAATTGAATGATGAATAGAGAAGGAGCAGCAGGAAATCAGAAATGGTGGCATTGAGAAAGCACATTTATAAAAATAAACACCCCCTGTCAGATATAGCATTTTTAATGAAATTAATATATTGGAGGTTGCCCAGTCCCTCAAATAATCAATAACAAATACACAACTTCTATGAAAATAGAAAATCTTTATTAATACAGTCATTTGACTCTAAAATCAAGCCCCAAATTTTAACATGAACATAGTGAGAAGCTTTACTAATAAATTAAGAAGTAAACCACTGATCAGTATAAAGTATAAAAAAGGGCGGATTTGATGGGATGTGGAAGGGAGTGGAGAGCTAGCTTTCTGTTCTACAGGATGTCTGGTATATTTACACCTGTTGGTGGATTAAAGGAAATGCCTGCAAGACAGTTTCATCCTTGTGATTAAATTTAATCTTGTATGAAGAATGGTGTGCCAATCACATTTTTTATGGCTTTGTTTACCAGATTCCAGAAGAATGCATTGATTCAGGCAATTTAATTTTCAAATCAATCAGCGTCTTGTCACCAAAATAATCTGATGAAGAGTTGGATTATTCTATTATTAGTTAGTTATTTTGGGGTTGTGCTGTGCCTCACATATTATCTTTTACATAGTAGATGCTCGGTAAATACTTCTTGGATTTAATTGAATCCTTTTATATGACTGGAAGGGGAAACAAGGTAAAGTTCTGCTGTAATGAGTGCTCATTTTTTATCAGATTGACTTAGAATCAATAGCTAAAGAACTAAAGAATATTCTTTCTTTCTTCTATGCCAGCCACCTTACTGTTCCCGCTACACGTCAGCAACCTTTGTTGTTCCATTCAATCTGCTCATAACTTTGTCAGCTGTCCTTTTATTGAACTCTCTTGGGTAACCCCTTTGAGGGTGCTTTCTGTTTCTGGGACCCTAATAAGGCAGAGTTGGGGTTTTGCTAGCTGTTAGGTCCGGTTCTCTGGAATATTTGCAAACAAGAGGTGTTTGGGGGAGTACTCATATAAGCAAGTGAGGGAAGCAGAATGAGACAGAAGAAAAAGCTCTTTTGATGCAATTACAGATAAGTCATCAACTGATCTAACCAGACTCTAGAGCTGGGAGGGCTGTTTAAAGTTGTGTAGAATGTAGGTGAGGGGGCCGGGCTTTTATGCCCCCATCAGGGATGCAGGCTGCCCTTGGAGGCAAGGCATTAACTTTGGGTGGGACAACTTCTTTTTGACCAAGGCCATTCTCAGAGAGCAACTGAGCTGTGTATGAGTCTTCAACCAACGATGCTTCTGGCAGCTGGGATAGGAGTCTTCATTCTGGAGGGTGGCACATCACAGCACCCCTTGCCCCAGATGAGGACAGAGGAAGCAGTGGCAAGAGGATGAGGAGGGGCTCAGGGAGTGGCTACAGTGACAAATCCAGACGTAGGCTCTAAAGACAGTCATGAGTAAGAGACACGGTGAAGGTTAATCATTGATGGTAGGTCTACACGGAGTTCTAGTTAAGTAGGAGTGTTGCAGTTACCACTGAATCTTCCAGAAAGCAGAGCACCAGAAACAGAGATTGTAAGGGAGTTTCAGGGCTAGTTATAAAGGGTGCATTGGGCCTGAGAGCAAGGAAGCTGGCAGGGGCATCAGCATTGGAGGAGAGGTGGTGGAGAAGGATGTGCCATTTATGGTGACAGTAAACTCACCAAAAATTGTGCTTTGAAAAATGATTAAAATGCTTACAAAATAGATTCTAATGCTTTTTATTGTTCCTACTAGGTATTGGAAAAACAGTCATTTTAAAAGCTTATAGAGGAAGATAATGACTACATGTTTTGCTTAAAACAAGACCACCAGTTTAGGTCTTAAAGGAGATTCCTTAGACTAGAGCTCATTTCCATTTGAAGGCCATGGCCCTTTTCTTTTTGTGAGTGCTGCAGCTACTCAGAACTCTGCAGAGTTGTAAACCAGTCTGTCCAGATTCTCATCTCTGCCCCGTTCCACTGCCCTTCTCCTTGGGAGGTTCGTCGTAACCATCTGCACATGGCTCTGCCTTCTCCGTGGCCTACCTCAGGGCCAGCATGGCTGCCAGATGTCTGACCTCCTCTCTGGGAGAGAGCTGGGGATCACCTCTTCTGCCTGGAGGCTTTCAGCTTTGTGTGTCATTCTCAAAACCTGCTTTTGGCTTCCAGCTACCAAGAGAAAGCCAACTTTGATCATGCTTGGCTTAAGGAACACCATTAAAAGTTGGCAAGTGCTGTAAATTTTATTTTGGATAGAGCGTTTTAAAGGTTAAGGAATGAAACTGAATGCATAGAATTTTCTTCTTCTTCTTTTTTCATAGATTTCTGAAAATACATTCCACTCCTTTCTCAAACTTACGTTTAATGATCTAGATTCCCTGGTCCCCAGGCTGTTGGTATCTATTTCTGTCATTTTCATTTCTGGGTCCAACTCTTTAATATTTTTTTCTACTGTGTGTTTTTTTTTTTAATCCATGCAAAATAATTGCTATTTTGGATAATAAATAATCTTTTCTCCTTCTCTGCTTCTTATATCCTCATCTTCCTCCTTTTAGTATATACCCTTCTTTTTCTAATTTCCTTTCCTGAGAAATTCCCAACTTAGAAATAATTCCCTCTGTGGCACTTCATTAGTCTTTAGCTCCAAAGTTAAGACTTTCTTTTTAAAATTAGTCTTAGCATGTACTTGGCCTTCTCCAAAAGGTTCTGAAGTGGTTTTGTCACTGTGATTAGGGACCTAGAGGTGGTCAGAGGCCAGCTCCTGAGTTTTTAGTCCATTAAATTGGACCGTTTTTAAAAGTTTAAGTTCAACTTCTATGTAGAATTCATGCCACTGTCTGATTGTAATGGTTTCCCCATGACTCTAGGAACTTTAGGGGGGCAGTCATCCATCACATCTTCATCATCCTCATTGTTAATCACAAATATGCTGAGTTTCCTCAATGTGTGTGAAGAACAAGAGGATCTTTCTCAATAGAATGGATCATGCTCTCATAGACGCTATTGTCAAAACTTAGTATGAAAGCTGCTCAAGTACAGGAAATGAACTTTTGTTTCTGGAATTCTAGGGCTCCTATTGCAGGTAGAATTTTGAAGATATGTATTTTTATTAATTATAACCAATTAGTTATCATTATAGGTCCTCTGGAGAGGGAAATGGTAACCCACTCCAGGATTCTTGCCTGGAGAATCCTATGGACGGAGAAGCCTGGTAGGCTGCAGCCCATGGGGTCGCAAAGAGTCGGACACGACTGAGCGACTTCACTCACTCACTCATTCAGTTAATTAAAAAATTAAAGCATTTCTTTGATTATAAAGTGAATAAGTGTTAATTGCAGAAAAGTTAAATGATGGAAAGTATAAAAAAGAAATAGAATTTATCCATAATTGCATCGATTAGACAGAATCACTGTTGGCCATAGGACTATTGTTTCCTAGCTGTTTTTCTTCTGATATTACAAAAGTGGGACCAAACGATGTATTCAGTTTGTAAACTTCTATTCTTTTCACATTATGGATAGATTCTCATATATTTAAATGTAAAATAAGTTTTACATGATCAAATGGCTAGCCACAATTTATTTCAGCATTTCTCATTTGTCCTGTATATTGATTATTTTGAATATATTAGCATCATAAATAATGTTGCCATAAACACAGAACACCCAAGTAGAAATGGAGTTAATGAATCCTATTATAGTGCTTTATAATTTGACAGAAGCTTGAAAGTTGAAGGCAAAATTTCAAAACCAAATTTATGGAGATTTTACAACCTTAAAAGTTGTTTTACTATCCTTCTGGACATTGTGTGAAGACTCACATTTCTTCTTTTTTAATAGCTAATATAATTGTTGCAACGTTCTACATGTGGAATATTTATCCCAAATATTTTAAAGATGCCAAAGATCTGAGGGCAAAATGAGTATGGGCTGAGGAAGTTCTCTATATTCTGAGAAAGCTAACATCGCAGTCAGTGTGTCTCTATAGTCGTGTGCTTTACTGAAAGCAAAAGAAGACTGTCATCCTCAACTCTGTCTGGACTTGTATTGCCTGACCCCACAGTCCATAACCCTGTCATCCAAATCCCCAGCCATCGCCCTTCTCTCATGTCTATAAATCTATTTGTCACCACCATTTCTCAGCACTGCATTTGCTCTTGACTAGAACATAAAGACAGAGTTCCTCATTTCCTGTGGCCATTAAGATCCCTCTGCTTTTTACTCAAGGGATGACCCCAGGGTGATAATTTTTTATTTCCCTCTTTAATGCATCCTCATCCTTGTCCAACTCAGTTCATTTCTCCTATGACGCCATCTCTTCTTCCCGGAGTGAGCTGTCTTCTCTTTCCTTCTTTCTTTGCTCATGGTAAAGTATATTATCATGTTGTGCACTGATTATTAGTTTATCCGCCCATGCATCCCTTATCAAAGACTACCTATTTATCCCTGTATGCCCTCTATCTGCCTAGAACCTGCCAGAGTGTGTGTAATATTCAGTGCCCAAATGTTTGTTAAAAGTATGAGTCCTGAACTTTATTCAGTACTTGTTTGTCGTGTAATGACATGTTTGTTGTGTCGAACAACATGAGATGTTCAAGGGGAAAACAGATCATATGAATAGAAGACTATAATATGTGTGGTGATCTTAATCCATTTTTTTCCTCAGATAACTTAACTTCCTCTCACTAGTTTTCTCAAACTTTTCACATGTGGGCTCTTATATTTTTGTTGTTGTTGTTGTTCATGAAACTGGGGTTTATTTTCCAGCCTGGATGCATTCAAGACTGGACCATTCTGCCCTCGAATTCATGAGAATTGATGGGAACACTTAAAGTTGGGTTCCTTTCGTTTAGTTATGTCCTTGTGGCCTTTCCACTCTTTCTCTGCACTTCTCTTGATTTCTAACCTCAGTTATATGTGCAGTAGAGTCTAAATGTGTCTGTGGATAGAGTATGTATAGTCAGAACTCTCATGGTTTGAAAAAGACAAGCCAAGAACAGGCTCAAATAATCAGTATTAATCTTTTACATTATCTGGGACCTCAAAGTCCATGACAAAGATGCTGCTTCCCCTCCAGGTTAGAAAACTCTGTCCCCTTATAATGGCCTCTTCTGAATAGAATTTTATTGAAACCCTGTGTCTTTCAGATACTTTTTTAATAAATAAAAGAGTATATTTCAGACTCATTAAATCTTCTAGGGAGCAAATTAGCACATGGAACCATTTAAGGTAAATTATTGGTTTTCTAACTGAAGAAGGAGAATGATATAATATCATTCCATATTAGTCTATAACTAACTGATGAGTAGTTCTTAAAATATTTACTTTATTTTATAATATCCAATTCTCAAAATTAAAAAAAAATGCTTCTGGGGACATTTTAAACATGTGAGTATATTTTAATTAAATTGGCTAAATAAAAGTACATAGGAGTTTAAGGATTCATTTTTATATATTCATTACAGTCTGATTGGCAGTGCTATTGCCTTTTAAGATTTATTATATTGCTAAGCAAAAACACTTGGGTCATGCAGTTTAAAATGGCCTCTGCAATTTTGACCCAGTTAACCATATATCTGAGGATACACAAGAGTTAGTGAAATAAAACCTGCCAGCTGGCTCAGGCATGCTGCCACATGGGTTAGGTACAAAATTCTATATAGTGCTCAAAATCCACTAAAGAACCCTCATTTTTACATATAAAAAGATTATAAACAAATAAAGCATTAGGTGAAGTAAATCTTGTATTTCAGCTGGAGCCCAAAAATAGTATTCCTGAACTTTGAGGGTAGAGCTTTGTTTAGTTTTAATTTTTGAGAAATTCACTCTGTAAAAAAATTATTTTTGTAGAATTTTGATTATTAGCACAACAATTAGGCAGTTACCCACCTTTCTGTGGGTCTCAGTAAAAATTAACAGTTTTTTTGTTTGGCTTTTTGAGATAAAAATTGTGTGAGCTTTCTGGGTGATATATTCCCAGACTTAGGGAATATATGTGACTTAGGGAAAGAGGAAAAAGAGATGAGAAAATATCTTGTAATATTATTGCTCTTCCCATTCATTCAACATTCTGAATATCTAATGAGATTCCAAAAGGAAGCTTGGACTTTGGCTCAAGACCCTTTAGGAGCACTCACCTTGTTCATTTCCTGCACTCCTAGGAAAGCCGACACAGTGATGTGTTCTGTCTATAACTTCATATATATACTATGAATATAAGCTAGTGTAAAGCATCTGTGCACAAGACCACACTCTCTAACTCTTTCCAACCCTGCAGCCATGTCCATGTGTGGATGGGCACCTGTGTCCTCAAAGCTGGCTCCATGCACTCACCCTTGAGGACTGGCTAGTGGCCCTGTGCACAGCTGCCATGGTGGCCATGGGGCGCTTGTCCTTGTTTCATGACTGAGTGAGGCATGATCTGGGTGAAGCTAGGTAGTCGGGGTTGCCGCCACTCTATTTGAAAAGAAGGGTCATCACTGCCATTCTCTCTACAGCCTGCAATTTCAGCAATCAGTGACTATGGAGGCTGCTGGTGCACCCTCCAATGAGATGTCCCAAGTCATCTCCCTATGGGCTGATTAAGGCTTCATCAACCTGTGAAATGGGAGGGACCACCCATGGGTCATGACTGTTAGACTTTGGCCTGACGCAACTGTGGCTTGCCATCAAGGTTGCTTAGTGATAGAGCTGGATGCACCCCTGAACCTCTACAGACAGGTGGTTGCGATGGGAAGGGCTGAGCGTGATTGCTGCCTGTGATTTTACTGCTCTGTTTGCAGGCTTTCCATGCAGATACATTGTGTACACATGTCAGCTATATAGGGTATTTGCCCCCATCATATTTGGTTAAAAGTGGGCCTAACACATCTCGTTTTCTTCTCTTATATTAGAGCATGTATATTTGATTTAACAAATACTTGAGGACTTGCTATCATAGACACTGAATAGCTGCATCATGATTTTTCTCCCCAACTTATGAGAAATGGCTACTGAGTTTTAGCAAATGCCTGTTTAGGAGGCTGACATTGTAATATGCTTTTCCTCCTGTAATTTCCTTGTTTAATATATTAAGTTGAGAGAGTTTCTTACATTGAATCATTCTTGAATTCTCCAAATATACCCTAAGGAATCATGGTATGTAATGATTTTATATACTGCTGGATTCTATTTGCTAATATTTTACTTAGAATCACTGCATTTATATTAATTCAATAATATTCTATTCAGAATTTATTTTCATAAGTGAAATTAGTCGGTAGTATTCTTTTGCCTTTATTAGATTTTGGTGTTAAGACTGTCTTAGATTTGAAATTAAACTGAGAAGCCCTTTATCTTTTCTACAGGCCTGGGATAGCAGAACAATGATCTGTTTTTACAAATCATTTTCTGAGCCTTTGCCTCTGTATATTGAAAATCACCTCTACAGATGAGAATCAGTTTATATTTCTGCTTTCCAGAATTGCTGCAAAGGTCAAATGTATGTGAAAATATTTTACAAATGCTAATATGCTACACAAATGTTAATTATGATTTTTCTATATCCATAAGTTGAATTTCTCTGCACATTTTGTACTGCCTTCAAAATCTTTTCTTCATTCTTTCTCTTTTATGTAGGTTTTGTCTAGTTAAAATTCAGCATGATTAAGAACTCATTTCGTCTTTGTTTCTGTCGTATATTAAATTTGTGAACTTTCTTCTAACCACTGAATATTTTAAGTCTCAGTTTCTTTATCTGTGAAATGGGGACAATAGAATTTACCTCCTGGGGCTGCTGTGAATGTGAAGCTAATTTGACCATTCTTTAAAATACACTTAGAAGAAGCATGGCTTGGTCCTTGTCACAAAGGAAGCCTGAAATAAAATGTTAGTTATTATTACTATTATTACTACTAATACTTTTGGAGATTGACTTCTTTGGGAGACCTAAGATGGGTATATTAGATAGCTTGACTTACTGAGAAGCTCACTGATATTCTGCCTTTGGTAAGTAAAAAGGATTTCAGTTCAAGCATTTCCTCCAGATGGCATTTTGATATATACTAAATATTTCTTCTTCTTCTTTTTTTAAGTAAATCTGTAGTTAGCTACTGCAGATTTGTGTGACTCCTTAAATATTTTGGCAAAGAACTGGGTGATTTTTAGCACTTTAATGCTCTAGGATTTGAAATGCAAAGGCACGCATTTGGAACTGTCTGGACAATAAACTGTATGCATCTTTGCTGAAAGAAGGGGAAAAGTCTTGAAAAGTGTTTTCCCCAACTATGCATCCTTTCTGTCAGTCTTGGCTAACTTGTATTTATGATGGAGACCTCTCCACAGCAGGTCCCAACAGGAGAAGAGGAAGCAATCTGAGGGAACTTGCTTTTTTCCAGAGATCAGCCCTACCCCTGAGTCCAGTACACAAGATTTGGATTATGCCATGAAAATTTGGTGTTCCAGAGAAACTCAAATGAGGAATTTATTCTTATCCAAAAATGAACCTGAAGACATGTCATACCCTTTGGTGTGCTGCCTGAGTAGCTGACTGCAAAGAGCAAACCTAAACCTTTAAGATGTTTTTTTTTCCCTTAGTGAGTTTTACCTTAGTCTAAGCCATTGTAGTTATTTCCTCGTTCATAACAAGTCACCAGTGTTCTGAGTTTTAACATCAACTGTGAAACTTGTTTTTGTTCGTTCACCAGAGTGGAAAATCATAGGGTTCATGTAATTAGCAGTCTAGAAAAATATCAACAAACAGATGTTTCTTCTGTGGCCAGAAAATGTTGAGCCTAGGAGACCACCCTGAGGAGTAAGTGACATCTCCGGGGACATGTGTGCAGAAATGCTTGACTGCAGCAGTTCATGGGGACAGAGGGGGGTTGTGGCTACATAATTGCTGTTTTTCTCCAACATTTTATTTACAGTGAGAAAGGCTATTTTAATGTGGCTATATGACCAACCACATGATGAATCTGCATGGTTTCCATCAAAACTAGCTAAAAATATCTATATTTTTGACCAAGTAATAAAGCCATCTCTTATAACTGCCCCACTCGCCAACCCAACCTTCATGTCTACCTTAATTTGTTAAGTTTGGGGGGATTTTTCTAGTTACTTTGGTGGCATAATTTTTCTAGTTACTTTTTAAAGCACTTCCCTGGTGGCTCAGACGACGCGTCTACTTACAATGTGGGAGACCCGGGTTCGATCCCTGGGTGAGGAAGATCGCCTGGAGAAGGAAATGGCAATCCACTCCAGTACTCTTGCCTGGAAATTCCCATGGACAGAGAAGCCTGGTGGGCTATAGTCCATGGGGTCGCAAAGAGTCGGACACGACTGAGCGACTTCACTGGGTGGCATAAGTAAAATATTAACTTTACAAAAACCTTTATGCATATCACTTATTACCAGTGCTGTGCTGGAGCCAGCTTGTTATATGTGGGTACCATTCATACTGAGGACTGCCTTTGTGCATCTCATCCTAAACCCATGGTCAATGGCACTATGTTGGCAGCTTGAAATTGGCCATGGTGGGAGTATTTACACCATGGAAATCAGTAGATGCTACATATCATCTCCCCAGAGAGGTGGTTGTCAGACACTTGCTGGCACTCTGCGTGCTACCACTATTCTCTTACCATTTGATCAATTGAGGCAGGACTGCTTTAAGACACATACTTAATGGACTGTATAATCCATGCAAACATCTTCTTTGACATGCCCTTCCTTAGAAAAAATGTTTTGTTCTAAAGTGGATATTTGGCTTCCTGCCACCATTTATCCTTCCTTTGGATAATTATACCCCAGCTTCCATCTTCTGTTTGTGTGTAATTTATTGTTCACCATCAGCCCAGGGCTTTGGGCAGAGCCAATCCTTGCTCAGAGTTGAAGCATGTTCCTTAGGCCATAGCCCACCAGAACATTGCCTTCCTCTGGCCAGAGAAATTGGTTTAGGCATGGGCACATGATCCATTTGGCAATGATGAAGTATGAGAGAATTTTGCTGAGACTTTCTGCTTTTTGTGCTGGAACTGAACTATAGAGATGTCATATCTGGAGTTACTGCTACCATCTTGCAGAGCACAGATGATGAGAGGTACAGCAGCCCAGAAGAAATGAAACTGAGGCATGGAGAACACAATTGGGTCGTAGTGGCATTTTTCTCTCCCTTGTTGTCTTGCCTGAAACCTGCTCTTCCCATTGATTTTTTAACTGTGTGAGCCAATATATTTTTTTAATCTAAGTCAATCAGGGCTGGATTTTCTATCACTACAACTCGAATAAATTTCACTGATATAACTGGGAGTTTCTCAAGTACTTTCTTCCTGATATCATAAAAAGTATTATATTAACCCTGCAACTAGTTTAAGAAAATCACCTTTAGATCTCCATAACCTGGTATGATATAGTCTACTTTATTCACTCTATACGAGGTTAAAGGCAATGCTTAGATAATATCATTTATTCATGAATATCTATTTCTCCTAATTTGAACACAAATGAAAAAGAGCCTGGAGAATCTTAAATTATGAATTCTCCATTTAATTTGCTGCCTGAGTCTTTAGAAACAGGATGTGGTTCCAAGCAAGAAAGAACATTTGGACAATCTTACAATTCATCACTGGTGGATACTCATGACAAGCACTGTTTTGATATTTGAACAGATCCCTCTAAGCCAAGGAAGAACATAGCCTTTCTGCCATTGCCCAATCCATGTGTTATTCAGCCTCATGGGGAAAATGCCCTTCTTTGATCTACAGAGGATACTGTGTAAGTAACCACATTGTAATTCCCTATATTCTTATTATTGGGCAAGAAACATGAAGCTAATCCCTTTGGAGTAATACCTTTTCCCAAATCTCAGATTTGCCAGCATGAAGTGTGGCCTTGAGCAGTGACTATGGAATATGGTAGGTTTGAAATAAATAGTTTGAATAGATGACGGACAGTGGTCCTACTGAACAAGTAGATTGTACCATATAGTGGGGCATCCAGGATGCAAAATAATACATTTATATCAGCCAGCCTACATACGTGTGGGTTCTGAAATATTATTAAATACTTGCTTCAGTTTTAAAAGTTACTAGAATACAGATTCTTTCTTCAATTGAAAATTTTATTTGTGTATTGGTTAAAAAGATTGAATGCATCAGGTACTTTTATTAGTCAACTATTTTATTGAAGTTACAATTTTGCCTATTTTCATTTTTATGGGAAAAAAGATACTGTTCTTAACTGCCTGTTGCTGAAATAAATGAATGTAGCATCTCCTTTTTCTCCCCCAACCTCAATCTGGACTCTCTCCTGGAGCTAACGATGCTCACTCATGACTCAATCAGGCAGTGTAATTGCACAGCAGAGGTAACTTTAAGGAAGAGTTGGCGGCTTTATCTGGTTGAAATCACAGTAATCACAGTGATCACAGTGCCAGTGAGGTCAGGGTAGTAAGTTTAAACCTGAAGGAGGCAAGTAGTTTCATGTAAAGAAAAATAAGGAAAAAATTCAATGTATTGTAAATCAGTCACATAAGGCAAAGGCAACCTCAAACCTGGCCGCCCATCTGGCAAGTTTGTTCAGTTGGTTCCAAATTGGTAGAGTAAGATAAGCTAATCCATCGTCATGTCTTCCTAATAAAGCTCATGAATGGCATCTGAATCTGTAGAATGGGCACATTTTATGTTGCAAAACACGTCCTTTAATTAAATGTATTTTAGTTACACAAGGATTGGAGAAGGAAATAGCAACCCACTCCAGTGTTCTTGTCTGGAGAATCCCAGGGACAGGGGAGCCTGGTGGGCTGCCATCTACAGGGCTGCAGAGTCGGAAATGACTGAAGCGACTTAGCAGCAGCAACAGCAGCAGTTACGCAAGGAGTTTCTGCTGTTAGGCCTTTTTGTTTCTATCTTTATACTGGAAGATACACAAAGTTCTCAGAACCCAACACAGTCTGTGCTCTTGTTGTTCCATCACTCAGTTGTGTCCACCTCTTTGTGACCCTATGGACTGCAGCACACCAGGCTTCCCTGTAATTCACTATCTCCTGGAGATTGCTCAAACTCATGCCCATTGAGTTGGTGATGCCAACCAACCATCTTGTCCTCTGTCATCTCCTTCTCCTCCTACCTTCAATCTTTTCCAGCATCAGGGTCTTTTCTAAAGAGTCGGCTCTCCGCATCAGGTGGCCAAAGTACTGGAGCTTCAGCTTCATATCAGTCCTTCCAGTGAACAGTCAGGGTTGATTTCCTTTGGGATTGACTGATTGATTCCATGGTCTACAGCTATAAAAAGAGCAACATCACTATCAAGTCAATGACATTGGAGATCAGAGTTTCCCAAACTTTCTCAGTTCACAGCTCCCTTCATATCAGTTCAGTTCAGTCTCTCAGTCGTGTCTGACTCTTTGCAACCCCATGAACCACAGCACATCAGGTTTCCCTGTCCATCACCAACTCCCAGAGTCCACCCAAACCCATGTCCATTGAGTCAGTGATGGCATTCAACCATCTCATCCTCTGTTGTCCCCTTCTCCTCCTGCCCTCAATCTTCCCTAGTATCAGGGTCTTTTCAAATAAGTCAGCTCTTCGCATCAGATGGCCAAATATTGGAGTTTCAGCTTCAATATCACTCCTTCCAATGAACATACAGGACTGATCTCCTTTAGGGTGGACTGGTTGGATCTCCTTGCATTCCAAGGGACTCTCAAGAGTCTTCTCCAACACCACAGTTCAAAAGCATCAATTCTTTGGTGCTCAGCTTTCTTTATAGTTCAACTCTCACATCCATACATGACCACTGGAAAAACCATAGCCTTGACTAGACGGACCTTTGTTGACAAAGGAATGTCTCTGCTTTTTAATATGCTATCTAGATTGGTCATAACTTTCCTTCCAAGGAGTAAGCATCTTTTAATTTCATGGCTGCAATCACCATCTGCAATGATTTTGGAGCCCCAAAAAATAAAGGTCAGCCACTGTTTCCCCACCTATTTGCCATGAAGTGATGGGACCAGATGCCATGATCTTAGTTTTCTAAATGTTGAGCTTTAAGCCAACTTTTTCACTCTCCTCTTACACGTTCATCAAGAGGCCCTTTAGTTCTTCACTTTCTGCCATAAGGGTGGTGTCATCTGCGTATCTGAGGTTATTGATATTTCTCCTGGCAATCTTGATTCCAGCCTGTGCTTCTTCCAGCCCAGAATTTCTCATGATGTACTCTGCATATAAGTTAAATAAGCAGGGTGACAATATACATCCTTGACATACTCCTTTCCCGATTTGGAACCAGTCTGTTGTTCCATGTCCAGTTCTAACTGTTACTTCCTGACCTGCAGATAGGTTTCTCAAGAGGCAGGTCAGGTGGTCTGGTATTCCCATCTCTTTCAGAATTTTCCACAGTTTATTGTGATCCACACAGTCAAAGGCTTTGGCATAGTCAGTAAAGCAGAAGTAGATGTTTTTCTGGAACTCTCTTGCTTTTTTGATGATCCAGCAGATGTTGGCAATTTGATCTCTGGTTCCTCTACCTTTTCTAAAACAAACCAGTTTAAACATCTGGAAGTTCATGGTTCACATATTGCTGAAGCCTGGCTTGGAGCATTTTGAGCATTATTTTACTAGTGTGTGAGATGAGTGCAATTGTGCGATAGTTTGAGCATTCTTGGGCATTGCCTTTCTCTGGGTTTGGAATGAAAACTGACCTTTTCCAGTCCTGTGGCCACTGCTGAATTTTCCAAATTTGCTGGCATATTGAGTGCAGCACTTGCACAGCATCATCTTTCAGGATTTGAAACAGCTCAACTGGAATTCCATCACCTCCACTAGCTTTGTTCATAGTGATGCTGTCTAAGGCCCACTTGACTTCACATTCCAGGATGTCTGGCTCTAGGTGAGTGTGAGTGATCATACCATCATAATTATCTGGGTCGTGAAGATATTTTTTATATAGTTCTTCTGTGTATTCTTGCCACCTCTTCTTAATATCTTCTGCTTCTGTTACCTGAAAAAATAAAAGAAATATATAGAAAGAAAAAACAATTTTGTTTCGTTCTTTAATAGTCAAAATCACTACTGGGATATGTGTTCCTGGTGGAACTGCATAACTTCTCAGATCCTGGAATTAGACTGGCCACCACTTGCGCATTCCCTTGCCCACTTTAGTTTTTGTGCAATATTGGTTTCATGGAAACCACTGAAAACCCAGTCTTGCAAATATATGGCATCATCAAGAAGAATATAGCACAATTTGATGTTGAAACTGTGAGCTCCTTTAAGCTAGCAGTTCATTCTGTGTCTGAGAGGTGTCAAGTAGCTTGGCATTGCCCTCAAAAATCTAAAGTACTCTATAGTGATTTGAAGTGTTCACTGTAGCACCCCTGGGTGCCTTGACACACAGTTTGAGAACCATGGGAGTAAGTAATATTAATAAATACCCTCAATTCATCATTAACAGTGACAATTTTTGTCATCTACATATAGCTATTTTTAGAACTTTAAAATATGATTTATCATGATTTTCTTTGAAGTCTAAATG
Organism: Ovis aries; assembly: GCF_016772045.2. Lineage (NCBI taxonomy): Eukaryota > Metazoa > Chordata > Mammalia > Artiodactyla > Bovidae > Ovis > Ovis aries. The sequence continues at coordinate 30,560,437 of NC_056055.1, read as the reverse complement.
TTTTGACATTCTGTAATACTTGCTTGGAAAGGATTTCCAACCTATAGTAACTAAGGTCAAGACAAGTAATCATCTGTCTGCTATACTTTTAAGGACACCACACGTATTTAAGTGGGTCAACTTTTGTCATTAATTTTCATGCTTTTATAAAATACTGAATTGTGTCGAACTGGTAATGGAACTAGTTCATATAGAACTTGAGTAGATGGAGAATGAGAGCAGTTACATGTGAGAGTTGACCTTTCAACGGAAAACTGGGAGTCTTCATTTATTCTTAAGACTCAACTCATGACTAATCTTCCCTGAGATGCTTCCTGACTTCCTCTCACTAAAAGGAACTACTCTGTGTTGACTTGTATCATAAGTTTATCACACTGCTAGCTCACCCACTGGCCCCACCCACCCCAGAAGGAAGTCCTTAGAAGTTTCATCTTTTGTCTTTGTTATCCAAGAACCAAGCACAATACCGGATCATGAAAGCAGATGAATCACAATATCAATAACAAGAGCTGTAAGAGTTGAAAAACCAAGTGTTGGTAGAAAACTAATGCTAAATGAATTACAGAGGGTATTGGAAGGGAAGTAATGTTCAAGCTGAGTCTTCAAGGAAACCTACAAATTCACCAGAAAGCAAGGGAGGCATTCCAGGTAGTCTGAACAGTAAGTGAATTCCAGGAGATGATGACAGAAATTGAATGCTTGAAAATGTGTGAGAAGTTCTGTGGGCAGGAGAGGAGAATGAGTGTTTGGAAGTGGCAGGATTTGTGAATGCAGAAGCAGGTTTGGGCTAGATTATTAAGGGCCAGTAGGCTGTTAACAAAGGATGAAGATTTAATCCACCAGGAAATCCATCCCGGAAGCTGATGCAGGGCTCCAAATGGGGCAATGGGATAATCAGATCTGTATTACAAATGGACCATTCAGGCTGCAGAGTTGGGGAGTGAATGGAGATGTGGAGATGAGGGAAATGACTTTTAGAATAGACCAGAAGGTAGATGAGATAGATGTCATTCATGGGGCCTGGGTTTCTTACTCCATGACCTTTGTAAGATATGCAGGTGACATGTGTTCATAGAACATGTCAGGGACTTTAAACTTTTCATTTTGAAATAATTGTAGACATACAGGAAAGTTATACAAACAGTAGAATGTTCCCATATATATCTACCCTAAACATCTTCAGATGCATAGCGCAGCTACCAACACCAGGAAATTAATGCTGATGAAACACCAGTAACTAACCTACATACCTCATCTGACTTTGTTTTCTCCTATTAATATCTTTTTTTCTGATCCTAGATGGACCCCACCTTGCATTTAGATGTTGTGTCTCCTTATCTCCTCCAGTCTGGGCCAGTTCCTCAGTCTTCCCCTATTCTTTCATGATCTAGACACTTTTGAGGGCCATTGGCCAACTATTTTGTTAAATGTCTTTTTATTTGGGTTTATGTATTATTTTTCTCCTGATTAGAGTGATGTTATAGATTTTTGGCATGAATACAAGGTGATAGGGTGCCTTCTCAGTGCATCATATCAGGATGTGTAGCTTTCTGACATGTCTTAACAAAAAGGAAATTTTAGGAAATCTTATATTTTAATCTCTATTCTTTTTCCTCTATTGATTTAGGTCCTTTACTGCTCTTACCCTTTCTTCTTTCAGGAAGAGATTCCCTGAATTCTTCAGTATAAGTTGGTCTCTTCCTTCTCCTATAGCAGTGATGGAGCCTGCGGATTCTTCTCAGTATGCATTCTCTTTGAATTCTTTTTAGTAATGTTACACCTCAAGGTGAAGCCGAGTTCATGACTGCCAACTAAAAATTACAGATTCTCTTGAATCTGAAATAATAGACCAAGTTGGGGCCAATGGAATGTTAGTCGAGATGATCTCTGCTCATTAGAGACATTTCTTCCTAGACTTTCTCTGGGAGCTATCCTCAGCCATGAAGATAAGGGCAACTGGAGCAGCTACCTTGTCCATGACCAAGCTTCACAACAAGGATGGCAGAGCTATTATTGGGCTGTTTCATAAAAGAGAAATAATAATGCTACTATATTTGAGATCTTAACTTATTCTCTATCACAAGTCATAGAGTTAAGACATCACAACCAAGATGATGTATATGTTTTCTTCTTTACATGTGTTCCCTTATTAACATAGCTATATTTCTATTTAGGGGGTAGACACTGAAATTGCATAACATATTTCTTGCTATTCCCTAGGAGCATATGCCATGGTTTATATATGTGAGTTTTCCAGGCCACTCCATTATTTTTTGGATGGGAAATAATAAGCTGGTAAATAACTTTTCTGTTTTAGCTAGGAATAGGTTCAGTTCAGTTCAGTCACTCAGTCGTGTCCGACTCTTTGCGACCCCATGAATTGCAGCACGCCAGGCCTCCCTGTCCATCACCAACTCCCAGAGTTCACTCAGACTCAAGTCTATCGAGTCAGTGATGCCATCCAACCATCTCATCCTCTGTCGTCCCCTTCTCCTCCTGCCTCCAATCCCTCCCAGCACCAGGGTCTTTTCCAATGAGTCAGCTCTTTGCATGAGGTGGCCAAAGTACTGGAGTTTCAACTTTAGCATCATTCCTTCCAAAGAAATCCCAGGGCTGATCTCCTTCAGAATGGACTGGTTGGATCTCCTTGCAGTCCAAGGGACTCTCAAGAGTCTTCTCCAACGCCACAGTTCAAAAGCAACAATTCTTAAGCGCTCAGCTTTCTTCACAGTCCAACTCTCACATCCATACATGACCACTGGAAAAACCATAGCCTTGACTAGATGGACCTTCGTTGGTAAAGTAATGTCTCTGCTTTTGAATATGCTATTTAGGTTGGTCATAACTTTTCTTCCAAGGAATAGGTTAGCAAATGAAAACTTTTTTTTTTTTTTTTAAGAATTCCTCTTTCCTAAACACAAGATAGATACTACTAATGGATCGCATCATTCCATTCCCAAGTTGGGATGCAGTATCATAATCTTTCTCAAATAAAATGCCAAGCAGTCACTACTTATCTATTAGAGTTGATTCAAAAGGTGGCTCCTGGGGGCTTCCCTGGTGGCTCAGTGGTACAGAATCCACCTGCTAATGCACAAGACATGGGTTTGATCTCTGGTCTGGGAGGATCCCACATGCTGCGGAGCAACTAAGCCCATACACCACAACTACTGAACCAGTGCTCTAGAACTGAGGAACCACAAGTACTGAGCTGATGCGGCCTAGAGCCCACGCTGTGCTGCAAGAGAAGCCACCACTGTGAGAAACCCAGACACCGCAACTACAGAGTAGCCCCTGCTCACAGCAAATAGAGGCAGCCTGTGAGCAGCAAGGAGGACCTAGCACAGCCAAAAATAAAAATTGTTCTTAAAATGTTTAAAAAAAGGATGACTCCCTTTCGCTATCCAGTAGAATTTTTGCAGAAATACTTAAGTATATCAAGTAGACTATCAAGATTTCCACTAGCATGTGAACAACTCCATCACTTCACTATAAATAGCGAAGACCATAGTTAAGTATAGATCAGATCAGACTGTAAGGAAATATGTAAGAGAGGTTTTTCTCATCTTTTCCCTTCATATTTTACAGGAAAGAAGCATCTCTTACCACTTTTCTTTGTTTTTGAGTTCCCCTGAGGTTGGGTTTACCATTCCAGTGTGGCTATCTGCTACCTCATAATTGTTTTCCCGGCTCTCTTTCTCCCCTGGGGTAGGAGTTTCTGGCAAGAGGGCATACTTTCCAACCACCATCTTGCCTAGCATCATGCTGCTTACATCGTGGACAGCTGTCAGTACGCAGACGCCCTTTACACTAGAATAACAAACAACTCCCAGATCCTGTGACCTAATGCAACAAGTTTATTTCTTACTGAGAGGATCTCTTCCTGGAATGAATCCAGTTATGGAGGTGCCATCTTGCTGCTGACCTCCACGGTGTGGCTGTGGATGGGTAGGGAAGGGAATACAGTGGGTACCACACAAGCTCTCTGAGTCTCACATTTCACTGGCCAAAGCAAGTCACGTGGCCACATGTTACTTCACAGAGGCTTCAAACTTGCAGTGATCCCAGAAGGAGAAGCAAACCAGGAGATTTGTGGAGAATCCTAAAGATTACTGCAGTACCCAGGAAGTATTTGTGAATGAATGCAGTCGTATCTCTTTTTACTTAACAATTGGGATGAAAACCTCAAAGAAAACCATACTTCCCTCCTCCCCAAAGCTTGAAAAAATCCAGAACAGAGAGACAGTTATACCAGAGAATACATTTTCATGCCAACAATGTGAATTCTCATTGCATGTCCCGAATCAGAAGGAAATAGCTTTCTTTCTTCTAAAGAAGGATTCCAAACCTTGAAAAGTCTTGAAATTTGCACAAGGGCTTACATGTATTCATAACACACTTAAGCAATACGTCTCCCACAATTATTTCAGATTAATTTGTTCATTGAACAATGTTCCTTTCCTCTTATAACACACTAAATGAACTGGAACTTTACTTTTCAGAACATATTTACAATGAGTATAATAAAGTTTTATCCAGTAAATTTTAAACATTAAGTATTAACTAAAGAGACAATTTACTTTGCTCACATGCTATGGCACCAAATCTTAAGTATATAGGGGTTCAATAAAATTTGTTGTTGGATTAGTGTTTCCCTCTTTAAATTTCTCCAATAAACTATCTTCCAGAGCAATCTAAATATCTTCTTGTAACAGGGGGGAGTCAATTTTGACTCTTCCATGCTAGATCTGTTTCTTTGGTGCTTTTGTTATTGTAATCACACGTAACAGCCAGCCTCTAAGAATCCTGCCTCTCTGCCCAATTGTCAAGCTAAAGTGCCTTTGTTCGGAATCCTGTCCACCTGTAGATGGCAGGAAGGAAGAAATTAATACATCCCCCCTGCCTGAGGCTTTCCATTCTAGGAGATACTTGCAAGATTAAACAGCCTTTTTACTTTATTTCCTACTTCCTCCCATGTCTGACCCATAAAAGAGTCTGGCATCCAGACCCCAACAAGATGGTTATTTTCAGGCGTTAGTCTGCCATCTTCTTTGTCAGCTAGCTTTCTGAATAAAGTCATGTTTGTTGCCTCAACACCTCGTCTTTCATATTCACTGGCCTATCATACAGTAAGCAGAGTGAGCTTGAACTCTAACATTTTGAGCTTAAGAGAAGGAAAAGTTTTCCAGAATCCTGAGAGAAATTTGGTCAGGTCTTTAGAATTAATTATAAATTTCATCTTTATTTCTTTCTCTATTGGCCAGGAAAACATTCTGAGACTTTTGAGACTTCACTTAATCCTTATGGGACTTTTAAAAGATTCACTAAAACTTTTGCATGTTGCATTTCAATGTTAAGTGTAATAATGATGGAAATGCTTGTTTTAATTTTGGCTTATTTTCACTAGTATTAATTCATTGTTCTTATGGCTTGGTTTGGGGAAAAAAAAGATGAAACTATTTGTCATACTTCTGGGATTTCTAGAACAGGAAATGCTGTTGCTTTGTTGTACATCCTATTTTCTGTCACCATGAGCATGGGCCACTTTAGAACCTGAGGGGGATGTGATGCCTCTCTATCACAGGCCTGTTCCATAGCATAATGTGGCAATAATGAACTGGGAATAGGCTCTGGGTAAGCACCAACTTCCATGGCATGATACATAGGACCTTCCATGATCTGGTCTCTACGTACCTTTCCAGCCTTGCTTCCCACAACTGTCTCTTTTATAGAATGAAAGTGAAAGAAAGTGAAAGTCACTCAGTCATGTCTGACACTTTGTGATCCCATGGACTATAAGGTCCATGGAATTCCCCAGGCCAGAATACTGGAGTAGGTAGCCTTTTCCCTTCTCTAGGGGATCTTCCCAAACCAGGAATCAAACCTAGGTCTCCCGCATTGCAGGCAGATTCATTACCAGCTGAGCCACAAGAGAAGCCTAAGAATACTGGAGTGGGTAGCCTATCCCTCCTCTGGGGGATCTGCCCAAACCAGGAATCGAAACAGGGTCTCCTGTATTGCAGGTGGATTCCTCACCAACTGAGCTATAAGGGAAATCCTTTCTTATAGATGGGGCAATAAATTTCCCAAGGGCAGGGATTGTGCCTCTCCCAGTCAACACAGAGTCCCTAATACTGATGGCAGTTTAGTGCTTAATGAATACCTGTTGAATGAGGGAAACTGCCACAGTCTGGGCATATGACTAGCTCTCTCCTGCATCTATGCCTTCCTACAGCTATTCCCCAATTTGGAAAATTTGCACTTCTCTTTAAAGTCCAGACTCAGCCATCACTGCCCCTGTGCTCTTTCTCTAACCTCTCAGACAAAGCTGATTGCCTGTTTACTTCTGTGATGCTATAGTCATGCCCCAAGTATATACTATGGTTTTACATTTGTCTGTCTCACTCACAGACAATATACAGCTCCTTAATGGTAGGACATTGTACTCTTCATCTCCTTATTCCAGAAGCTGGTTAAAGTGCCTGGCATAGAGCCTGCATATTGAGAGCTTTGGGTTATAGCAGCTTATCCTATATCCTCATTACTTCAAGTTAGAATCACGCAATCCAGAGTCATGTTGATGGCAGACATCTAATAAATGCTGCTGACATGAAATGAGAAGCAAGCACAAGATCTGATGGATCTGTATTTTAGGTCTTAAGACCAACAGGGTTGCTGCAGCTCTGAGTTGCTAGGGGCAAAGGCCTGTGCCCATCTTGCAAGGCAGTCATCAGTTTCACCAACTGGAGGAGCTTCTCCTTCTCTGTTCTTACTGTTTTCCTCCATGTAGAGGGAGGTCGGTTGTATATACTCCTGGTCTCTCCTGCCTTTTTGTTTACTCCATTCAGGAATGTGGTGGGACTTAGCTTTTGGATACATTTGGGAGAAATATGCTGGGCTTGCTCATCATTTTAGATGTCCACAGGAAGCATGTATTTTCATGTACTTCTCCACATCATAGGTTTTCTCCACACTGTGAGTCCCACCATCATGCAATATCTGAGGTGACTAGGTAATAAATTCTGCCTAATTCTGAGGTTCAGAGAGTAAGCCCATGAGGCTACAAAATAAAATGATGCATCCTCCATCATCAACTTTATCAGAATAAACATGAAGTTCCAGGCCCTAGTTCTCATACATTAAGGGGATTTTTTTTTCCTCAATTTATTTATGGCTTGGCTAGGGAAGATGACTGTTTACCATTTTGCCTCAAAAGACCCCAAACAGCCTCCATAGGGTTGTCAGGGACTTTCAGTAGACAGGACTGAATCCATGATCCATCTTGAATCTGCTCAGAGACCACCCTGCTGCCAGTTCAGGGTGGTCCTAACACAGGGGTGAGGTGAAGGTGGGAGGTCCTTACTCTTGGGCCTGCTTCATTTTTCTGCTGATTGCTGGCTCCTACCACACAAGAACACCCTGCCTCAGGCAATAACTCAGGCCTCAAAACTATTTCTCACTTCTCCCTGCCCTTGGAGAACCAAGGCTCCTATTCTTCCCAAAATGCCTAAGGAAAAAAAAAATATTCTGACCCACTAATTTGCACTCAGAAATTAGAGTCTGAAGAAGTCAATTAGATGTATTATCCCAGGGATACTTACAGCCTCACACAACACTTAGAAGGCAGAAATACATTTATCCGAAGATTCAAACCAAAGAAATAACCTGCTAGGAGTTTAACTCCGCTCACTGGTCTCCAGGCCTCTCCATGTGGTCTCTCCATGTGGCCTGCCCAGCACGGTGACTTCAGGGTGACTCGACATGGCAGTTCAGGGCTCAAAGAGCAAAAGCCTCAGGCTTCGTGTGCATCCCAAATTAGTACGGGCCCTGCCCATCACAGGGACTCGATGGGAGCTATAAGACTTAACCTCAGAAGCCCCAGAACACAACTTCTGCCATATTCTGTTGGTCAAGCAGTTTACTAAAACCAGCTCAGATTCAAAGGGAAGATAATTAGAGTCCACTCCTCTGTGCAATAATCAAGTGCCTAGTTACGATGATTAAAGCCTTGGAAAATAATCTTATAGAAATTAAAACATATACAAAATTAAATGTAGCTGAATTAGATTTCTAATTCTTAAAAATATAATTTTGAATGATTATCATTTTTTATGAAGTCAGTCATGGGGGTAATATCACATTGTCTTGTTTCACTTAAACTAGATGTAGGCATGGGACTTGCTTTGGCCACAAAAATGCAAGCACAAGAGATTTATGTCATTTCTAGACAGAAGTTTTAAGAACCAGTGCATGGTTCACCATCATCCCCCTTTTCCTATCCGCAGCTATCTTTCTAAAGCACACATCTTCTTTAAGGTTTTAATCTTCTACAGGCAGACCCTGAAGATATTGTAGGTTTGGTTCCGGACCACCACAATAAAGCAGATATTGCAATAAAACAAGTCACACAAATTTTTTAGTTTCCTAGTGCATATAAAAGTTATGTGTACACTATACTGTGACTTATTAAGTGTGCAACAGCACCATCTTAAAATATATATATACATACCTTAATTTAAAAATACTTTATTGCAAAATATTGCTAACCATCATCTGAACCTTCATTGAGTCATAGTAGTATATTGTTGGGGAAAAGGTGTTAATAGACTTGCTCAATGCAGGGCAGCCACGAATCTTCAATTTGTAAAACAAACAAACAAACAAACAAACAAAACAACAACCCAGTATCTATGAAGTGTAATAAAATGAGGTATATGCCTATATTCATGAAGCCATCTCAAACTTCCATACGGTTCACATTTTCCTTAGTATCTTCTAGACAATTCAGTTTGTTTATAATGACCATAGCTTAAAAAAAAAAAAATCTTAAATTCAAAGGGCAACAAACAGCTTACTCACGTAATCCAAATGAGAAGAGCTTTCTTCCATTTCTCCTGCTGTATGTCAATGAGTTGAACATAGCTACCCCTTAAGGCACTTTTGTTGCAAGTAAATGAGAATTATTTGATCTATATTTAACCTGTCTGCCTACAATGCCTACCATGTGGGAGACCCGGGTTCAATCCCTGGGTCGGGAAGATCTCCTCGAGAAGGAAATGGCAACCCACTCCAGGATTCTTGCCTGGAAAATCCCATGGATGGTGGAACCTGGTAGGCTACAGTCCATGGGGTCGCAGAGTCGGACACAACTGAGCAACTTCCCTTCCCTTGGAGAACTTGAGAGATACAGAGAGCCACAGAGAACAAGTTCCCACCAGCTCTTCCAATTGCTATTTTATTGGTATGTGTGTGCCTGGAGGTTTCTTCTCCTTTGACAACATACCAACTTTAATAATACAATAGACAGTTACTTTTTTACCAGCAAACAAAAATTTATTCAGGAATAGTCAGAGGAATTGCTATTTAAGATATTCAAACTATGGCGGACCATAGGCAAACCAGAGAAAAAGGAAGGAAAATTTGCTTTTAAAGGGAAAGAGGGAGTTGGAAGGAGCTATAATAATCAAAAAGACTATTGCAGGAAAATGCATCCGATATATAAGTGTTAGTCACTCAGTCACGTCCGACTCTTTACAATCCCATGGACTGTAGCCGGCCAGCTTCCTCTGTCCATGGAATTTTCCAGGCAAAAATACTGAAGTGGGATGCCATTCCCCTCTCCAGGGGATATTCCCAACCTAGGAATCGAACTTGAGTCTCCTGCATTGCAGGCTGATTCTTTCCCACCAGAGCTGCTAGGATCAGTTCAGTTCAGTTCAGTTCAGTCACTCAGTCGTGTCCGACTCTTTGCGACCCCATGAATCGCAGCATGCCAGGCCTCCCTGTCCATCACCAACTCCCAGAGTTCACTCAGACTCACGTCCATCGAGGCCATGATGCCATCCAGCCATCTCATCCTCTGTCGTCCCCTTCTCCTCCTGCCCCCAATCCCTCCCAGCATCAGAGTCTTTTCCAATGAGTCAGCTCTTCAAATGAGGTGTCCAAAGTACTGGAGTTTCAGCTTTAGCATCATTCCTTCCAAAGAAATCCCAGGCCTGATCTCCTTCAGAATGCACTAGTTGGATCTCCTTGCAGTCCAAGGGACTCTCAAGAGTCTTCTCCAACACCACAGTTCAAAAGCATCAATTCTTTGGCGCTAAGCCTTCTTCACAATCCAGCTTTCACATCCATACATGACTACTGGAAAAACCATAGCCATGACTAGACGGACCTTAGTCGGCAAAGTAATGACTCTGCTTTTGAATATGCTATCTAGGTTGGTCATAACTTTTCTTCCAAGGAGTAAGCGTCTTTTAATTTCATGGCTACAGTCACCATCTGCAGTGATTTTGGAGCCCCCCAAAATTAAGTCTGACACTGTTTCCACTGTTTCCCCATCTATTTCCCATGGAGTGATGGGACCAGATGCCATGATCTTCGTTTTCTGAATGTTGAGCTTTAGGCCAACTTTTTCACTCTCCTCTTTCACTTTCATCAAGAGGCATTTTAGTTCTTCTTCACTTTCTTCCATAAGGGTGGTGTTATCTGCATATCTGAGGTTATTGATATTTCTCCTGGCAATTTTGATTCCAGCTTGTGTTTCTTCCAGTCCAGCGTTTCTCATGATGTACTCTGCCTAGAAATTAAATAAGCAGGGTGACAATATACAGCCTTGACGTACTCCTTTTCCTATTTGGAACCAGTCTGTTGTTCCATGTCCAGTTCTAACTGTTGCTTCCTGACCTGCATACAGATTTCTCAAGAGGCAGGTCAGGTGGTCTGGTATTCCCATCTCTTTCAGAATTTTCCACAGTTTATTATGATCCACACAGTCAAAGGCTTTGACATAGTCAATAAAGCAGAAATAGATGTTTTTCTGGAACTCTCTTGCTTTTTCCATGATCCAACAGATGTTGGCAATTTGATCTCTGGTTCCTCTGCCTTTTCTAAAACCAGCTTGAACATCAGGAAGTTCATGGTTCACATATTGCTGAAGCCTGGCTTGGAGAATTTTGAGCATTACTGTACTAGCATGTGAGATGAGTGCAATTGTGTGGTAGTTTGAGCATTCTTTGGCATTGCCTTTCTTTGGAATTGGAATGAAAACTGACCTTTTCCAGTCCTGTGGCCACTGCTGAGTTTTCAAATTTGCTGGCATATTGAGTGTAGCACTTTCACAGCGTCATCTTTCACAATTTGAAACAGCTCCACTGGAATTCCATCACCTCCACTAGCTTTGTTCATAGTGATGCTTTCTAAGGCCCACTTGACTTCACATTCCAGGATGTCTGGCTCTAGATGAGTAATCACACCATCATAATTATCTGGGTGGTGAAGACCTTTTTTGTATAGTTCTTCTATGTATTCTTGTCACCTCTTCTTAATATCTTCTGCTTCTGTTAGGTCCAGACCATTTCTGTCCTTTATCGAGCCCATCTTTGCATGAAATGTTCCCTTGGTATCTCTAATGTTCTTGAAGAGATCTCTAGTCTTTCCCATTCTATTGTTTTCCTCTATTTCTTTGCATTGATCGCTGAAGAAGGCTTTCTTATCTCTTCTTGCTATTCTCTGGAACTCTGCATTCAGATGCTTATATCTTTCCTTTTCTCGTTTGTTTTTCACCTCTCTTCTTTTCACAGCTATTTATAAGGCCTCCCCAGACAGCCATTTTGCTTTTTTGCATTTCTTTTCCATGGGGATGGTCTTGATCCCTGTCTCCTGTACAATGTCACGAACCTCCCTCCATAGTTCATCAGGCACTCTATCTATCAGATCTAGGCCCTTAAATCTATTTCTCACTTCCACTGTATAATCATAAGGGATTTGATTTAGGTCATACCTGAATGGTCTAGCGGTTTTCCCTACTTTCTTCAATTTGAGTCTGAATTTGGTAATAAGGAGTTCATGATCTGAGCCACAGTCAGCTCCTGGTCTTGCTTTTGTTGACTGTATAGAGTTTCTCTATCTTTGGCTGCAAAGAATATAATCAATCTGATTTTGGTGTTGACCATCTGGTGATGTCCATGTGTAGAGTCTTCTCTTGTGTTGTTGGAAGAGGGTGTTTGCTATGACCAGTGCATTTTCTTGGCAAAACTCTTATTAGTCTTTGCCCTGCTTCATTCCGCATTCTAAGGCCAAATTTGCCTGTTACTTCAGGTGTTTCTTGACTTCCTACTTTTGCATTCCAGTCCCCTATAATGAAAAGGACATCTTTTTTGGGTATTCATTCTAAAAGGTCTTATAGGTCTTCATAGAACCGTTCAACTTCAGCTTCTTCAACATTACTGGTTGGGGCATAGACTTGGATAACTGTGAAAGCGAATGGTTTGCCTTGGAGATGAACAGAGATCATTCTGTCGTTTTTGAGACTGCATCCAAGTACTGCATTTTGGACTCTTTTGTTGACCATGATGGCTACTCCATTTCTTCTGAGGGATTCCTGCCTTCAGTAGTAGATATAATGGTCATCTGAGTTAAATTCACCCATTCCAGTCCACTTTAGTTTGCTGATTCCTAGAATGTCGATGTTCACTCTTGTTTGACCACTTCCAATTTGCCTTGATTCATGGACCTGACATTCCAGGTTCCTATGCAATATTGTTCTTTACAGCATCTGCTTCTATCACCAGTCACATCGACACTGGGTATTGTTTTTCCTTTGGCTCCATCCCTTCATTCTTTCTGGAGTTATTTCTCCACTGATCTCCAGTAGAATGTTGGGCACTTACTGACCTGGTGAGGTCCTCTTTCAGTATCCTATCATTTTGCCTCTTCATACTGTTCCTGGGGTTCTCAAGGCAAGAATACTGAAGTGGCTTGTCATTCCCTTCTCCAGTGGACCACATTCTGTCAGACCTCTCTACCATGACCCGCCCGTCTTCGGTTGCCCCACAGGCATGGCTTGGTTTCATTGAGTTAGACAAGGCTGTGGTCCTAGTGTGATTAGATTGACTAGTTTTCTGTGAGTATGGTTTCAGTGTGTCTGCCTCTGATGCCCTCTTGCAACACCTACCATCTTACTTGGGGTTCTCTTAATTTGGGTGTGGGGTATCTCTTCACGGCTGCTCCAGCAAAGCACAGCCGCTGCTCCTTACCTTGGACGAGGGTATCTCTTTACCGCTGCCCTCATGTGGGATAGCTTCTCTAGGCCCTCCTATGCCGGCGCAGCCACCGCTCCTCGGGTCGCTCCTCCAGTCCACCATCCCTGGCCTCGAGCGCCGCCCCTGGCCTCCAGCGCGGGGTGGCTCTTCCCTGCCGCCTCTGACCTTGGACGTGGGGTAGCTCCTCTCGGCCGCCTCCCCTGGCCTCGGACGCAGTGTAGCTCCGCTTGGCTGTTCCTGAGCCGTCGCAGTCTGGCACTCTTGGCCTCTGCACCTGACCTCGGACATGGGGTAACTCCTCTCGGCCGCGCTTTTAGTGCGCCGGGTCGCAGCCGCCTGCGCTGAGCTACTAGGATAGAGGCTTTTTATTGTTGGGGCTGCAAGAGTCTCTGATTGGCTGGGCTGTCCTGAGGCAAAGAGAGGTTTTCTTCCTTCTTCCTGATTGTAGAGTAGGGACACCTTCCCGTCAGAGATGCAAGCGTATGTCCGTTCCTGTTTGGAGTAGTCGCCAGCTCCAATTTTAGCTGAGGTTTTTTAAAGTTAATTCCAAAGAGTACAAGTTATAACTGGGTAATCTGGACCAGGGCAGGCTTGGGGTTTGCTTCTACAATCCTTTTTATGTATATCAGTAGGTTTACCCATTTGAAATACTCTTGATTTCTGCACTTTTTTTCAAGATCACATCTGTAACACTTGTTCATGGGTGCACTCCCCATTAGAATGCAAACTCTGTAACAACAAAGACAGTTCTTGCCTTGCTCAGTGCTATATCCATCCCAGTTAGCGCAGTGCCTGGCCCAGAACATGGACATATTATATTGTTGTCAAATGAATAACTGAAACCAGTATTCTTTTAGCAACAAGATCTTGTGAAACCTGGCAGAGATTCAGGAGGTCACAGTGAATCCAGAAAACCATGGACTGGGAACAGGTTTTTTTTTTTTTTTCGGCTTTTTTTTTTTTAAATTTTAAAATCTTTAATTCTTACATGCGTTCCCAAACATGAACCCCCCTCCCACCTCCCTCCCCATAACATCTCTCTGGGTCATCCCCATGCACCAGCCCCAAGCATGCTGCATCCTGCGTCAGACATAGACTGGCGATTCAATTCTTACATGATAGTATACATGTTAGAATGTCATTCTCCCAAATCATCCCACCCTCTCCCTCTCCCTCTGAGTCCAAAAGTCCGTTATACACATCTGTGTCTCTTTCCCTGTCTTGCATACAGGGTCATCATTGCCATCTTCCTAAATTCCATGTATATGTGTTAGTATACTGTATTGGTGTTTTTCTTTCTGGCTTACTTCACTCTGTATAATCGGCTCCAGTTTCATCCACCTCATCAGAACTGATTCAAATGAATTCTTTTTAACGGCTGAGTAATACTCCATTGTGTATATGTACCACCGCTTTCTTATCCATTCATCTGCTGATGGACATCTAGGTTGTTTCCATGTCCTGGCTATTATAAACAGTGCTGCGATGAACATTGGGGTACATGTGTCTCTTTCAATTCTGGTTTCCTCGGTGTGTATGCCCAGAAGTGGGATTGCTGGGTCATAAGGGAGTTCTATTTGCAATTTTTTAAGGAATCTCCACACTGTTCTCCATAGTGGCTGTACCAGTTTGCATTCCCACCAACAGTGTAGGAGGGTTCCCTTTTCTCCACACCCTCTCCAGCATTTATTGCTTGCAGATTCTTGGATCGCAGCCATTCTGACTGGTGTGAAGTGGTACCTCATTGTGGTTTTGATTTGCATTTCTCTAATAATGAGTGATGTTGAGCATCTTTTCATGTGTTTGTTAGCCATCCGTATGTCTTCTTTGGAGAAATGTCTATTTAGTTCTTTGGCCCATTTTTTGATTGGGTCGTTTATTTTTCTGGAATTGAGCTGCATAAGTTCCTTGTATATTTTTGAGATTAGTTGTTTGTCAGTTGCTTCATTTGCTATTATTTTCTCCCATTCAGAAGGCTGTCTTTTCACCTTGCTTATATTTTCCTTTGTTGTGCAGAAACTTTTAATTTTAATTAGACCCCATTTGTTTATTTTTGCTTTTATTTCCAGCATTCTGGGAGGTGGATCATAGAGGATCCTGCTGTGATTTATGTCTGAGAGTGTTTTGCCTATGTTCTCCTCTAGGAGTTTTATAGTTTCTGATCTAACATTTAGATCTTTAATCCATTTTGAGTTTATTTTTGTGTGCGGTGTTAGGAAGTGATCTAGTTTCATTCTTTTACAAGTGGTTGACCAGTTTTCCCAGCACCACTTGTTAAAGAGATTGTCTTTACTCCATTGTATATTCTTGCCTCCTTTGTCAAAGATAAGGTGTCCATATGTGTGTGGATTTATCTCTGGGCTTTCTATTTTGTTCCATTGATCTATATGTCTGTCTTTGTGCCAGTACCATACTGTCTTGATGACTGTGGCTTTGTAGTAGAGCCTGAAGTCAGGCAAGTTGATTCCTCCAGTTCCATTCTTCTTTCTCAAGATTGCTTTGGCTATTCGAGGTTTTTTGTATTTCCATACAAATCTTGAAATTATTTGTTCTAGTTCTGTGAAAAATGTGGCTGATAGCTTGATAGGGATTGCATTGAATTTGTAAATTGCCTTGGGTAGTATACTCATTTTCACTATGTTGATTCTTCCGATCCATGAACATGGTATATTTCTCCATCTATTAGTGTCCTCTTTGATTTCTTTCATCAGTGTTTTATAGTTTTCTATATATAGGTCTTTAGTTTCTTTAGGTAGATATATTCCTAAGTATTTTATTCTTTTCGTTGCAATGGTGAATGGAATTGTTTCCTTAATTTCTTTTTCTACTTTCTCATTATTCGTGTATAGGAATGCAAGGGATTTCTGTGTGTTGATTTTATATCCTGCAACTTTACTATATTCATTGATTAGCTCTAGTAATTTTCTGGTGGAGTCTTTAGGGTTTTCCATGTAGAGGATCATGTCATCTGCAAACAGTGAGAGTTTTACTTCTTCTTTTCCAATTTGGATTCCTTTTATTTCTTTTTCTGCTCTGATTGCTGTGGCCAAAACTTCCAGAACTATGTTGAATAGTAGCGGTGAAAGTGGACACCCTTGTCTTGTTCCTGACTTTAGGGGAAATGCTTTCAATTTTTCACCATTGAGGATAATGTTTGCTGTGGGTTTGTCATAGATAGCTTTTATTATGTTGAGGTATGTTTAGTTAAAAATTACTATATATGTTGTTAAATATGCAAAATGTTTTTACTTAGTGGAGTCTTTAAGTTGATTTCTTTACTGTTCCTTTATTGTTTGGTGTATGTACATTTAAAGCATTTTTGTAACATAGAGAAAATTATATGGACATTCATTTATTCTCTTATTTTGACCTTATGTTCATTGTTTTTTTCCTAAAAAATATTGAGGAGAACTGCCTATGCTCTTCCTAGTCCCTACCCTGAACTTTACATGTGAATGAATATAGGGTGGGCTTTGGGCTTACCTTGTGGCTCCGCTTGTATATAATCTGCCTGCAATGTGGGAGATCTGGGTTCAATCCCTGGGTTGGGAAGATACCCTGGAGAAGGGAAAGGCTATCCACTCCAGTATTCTGGCCTGGAGAATTCCATGGATTACAGTCCATGGGATCGCAAAGAGTCAGACACAACTGAGTGACTTTAATTTAGGCTACAGGATTTTCAATCTCTATTTCTTCCTTAGCCCAGGGAGCTTCTCTTTCTCTTGCTGGGGGTGGGGGAAGAGGCATCCTATCAGCAAACAAATTGCTTTATAATAGTCCATTTGCCAGGCCTGTCTACTTCACCGTGTTTAATGTCTGTGTGATCCCTGTGGGTTGGTAGCTATGACAGACATCTAATATCTTGTTTTATTCAACTCATTTTCCCTTTCTTCATAGAAGAGCTGCTTTCGCCTCTCCAGTCTTATGGTTCAAGTGAGGACCACCAGGTTTTTACTCAACCCTACCTGTCCCAGAGTCCACTGACAGAGAAAGTCCCCTGACTAGCATGGAAGCAATCATAGCACCCCTCCCACACGCATCTGGCCATGGCTGATTGGTTTAGGGATGAGCACCTGACCTGATCCTGGCCAATCAGTGTGCTTCCCTGGGATATTTTTTTTTCCAAGTGTAACTAGAGTAAAAAATTTAATTTCTCTGTGATGGTGACACTGAGAGATTAGAGAAACCCAACCTTTCTAAAGTTGAAATATAGAAAGAAGCAGAAAAGGGAGAAATAGAGCAAAAATCTTGGCAGGGTTCTAGATTTTTGAGCTCCAGCTGCTTCTCTGTTCTGTCTATGGGCTAGTAATTCAATTCTCCTGTAGAGTCTATGAGATAAATTCCCCCATTTTTCCTGAACTATCTTGATTCCTGTGGCTTAAAACCAAAAGACCCAATCAATCCAGTGTCCCCTTTCCCCTCCCCATCCCACCACCAACTTCTTTTATCTGGAGATATGATCAAGAGTATCTAAGAATTTCCTGGTTTTGAAATAAAATTTTGTTTCCCACAGGGACTGAGTGTAAAGGGAGTGTAATCATTGTGAAAAGGGTCTCAGTCGTGGTGAGTGAATCAGTTCTCCTCTCTCCCTCACTCCCTCCCTTTGTTGCCCATATAATTTGAGGTTACCTAAAACACTCTTCTCTTAAAGGGGAGGAAATTCTCTCAAACTCATGACTCCACTATATCCATATATTTATAATGTGTACATGTCTGGTGTCCAAGGATTTGGGATACTGGGCTCCCCTCCTCTAATTTGTCATTTTTCTTTTTAGTTGCTAAGTCATGTCTGACCTTTCACGACCCCATGGACTATAACCTGTCAGCTCCTCTGTTGGTGAGATTTCTTTGGCAATAATACTGGAGTGGGTTGCCATTTTCTTCTCCAAGGGCTCTTCTCAACCCAGGAATCAAACTCACATCTCCTGAGTCTCCTGCATTGGCAAGCAGATGCTTTACTGCTGAGACACCAGGGAAGTACCACCCTTCTCTAATAAATAGCTCCTTTTTTTAGGTTTGAGAACATTAAAAAGAAAATACCAGTTTAGAAACATCTATAGTTCCTAGGATAATGCTGCAAGCACTGTGTTTACCTCCGGGTATCTGTCTGCCCTGGAGGAGGGCACAGGAACTCACTCCAATATTCTTGCCTAGAGAATCCCCATGGACAGAGGAGCCTGGTGGGCTACAGTCCATGGGATAAGAAAGAGTCAGACACGGCCGAGTGATTAAGCACCATTTGTCTGCTCATCAGATAATTAAGGAATTTTTAGAAAATTCTTGCTAAACACATCTATTCATTCTTTTCTAAGGTGAACTTGACAGAGGACTGAGATGGAGATCAGGGCTCTTGTCCTGCCACCATACTCACTGGCCTGTGCAAGGCTTATGGTGACTCAGATTGGGCTTCAAACCAATCAGCAGCAGGACTGAGAGAAAACTGGCTGCCCCCTCATTTGGGCAGGTTTTGGTGGGAATTAGTCATGAGGGTGAACTTCAGTTTGCACCATGGGACCACCATGCCTCAGTGTTTTGGGAATGAGATGTGGTTAACTACAGGTAGGGGCACTCTGTTTCATGTAGCTAGGTCAAGTTTGACCTGCATAATGGTTTCTGGGCCTAAGAAGTTGCCAACCCTACTCATAAGAACTTGACTTCTGCCTCCCAGAATGTGAATGATTATGTCCCCACCCTTTTTCTCTCTTTTGTTTCTCTTTTGTTCCTATTTTCATGCCGTTATGTTGGAGGTTTTATGTTCTTATGTGATGATTTATATCCTTTTTGGAACAAGGCAAGTATAAATACATACATACATATGTGAGAGGGGCTTCCCAGGTAGTGCTAGTGGTAAAGAACCCACCTGCCAATGCAGGAGACATAAGAGATGCAGGTTCAACCCCTGGGTTGGATGATCCCTTGGAGGAGGGCATGGCAATCCACTCCAGTATTCTTGCCTAGAGAATCCTATGGACAGAGGAGCCTGGTGGGCTATAGTCTTTGGGGTCGCAAAGAGTTGAAGATGACTGAAGTGACTTAGCACAGCACATATGTGAGAGATTTTATTAAGCAAATGCTAATCAATATTCCTTGAAGTCTTCAGGACTGAAGAAAAGGGAGAAGGTTGAAATTAAAGCCCGAGAGGATCTGATGGAACACAAGAAAAAATTTGCTGCTCTTTGAGCGATTAAGCTCATGAGAAACTTTAAGAATGCTGTTGTCCCAAATGGTTGGTAATACTTGTGTGGAACACACTGTGTGATTGCCCAAAGTCATGTGTGCTTCTCAGTTTTTTGAGATGTGGCCATTCATATCCTTTCTAACCAAATCCATGTGCTAAGAATATAGAAAGAAAGACACGGTCCTGGCTTCAAAGAGTTCCTGATCTAAACAGATACCTAATCAGATCATTACAAGAAAGTACAATGTGTATAGTTATAGCGATAGACAAAGAATTATGGGATCATAGAAGATGCTGAGAGAAGTACTGAAAGGCTACATGATAAGTGGAGAGGGCTTATGCTTAGGTTCAAAGCTCATTGGTTTAATCAGGATACTATTGAGTCATCTGTCTTCAGGGTAAGTAACTGTCATCTTGAACACTGCAAGTTCTGGCCATAAACCTAGTGTCCAAAACATAGGGCAAAGATGCAACCATCCAAGGGAGGGTAGGATATACGGCAAATACACACTCCTCTCAGAGCACAAGGCCTCAAAACAGAGAGGATAACGAAGAAGAAACCCAAGTGATAAAGAATTTGGAGAAAGGGGAGATGGGAGAGGAGAGTAAAAGCACAGATGAAAGAGGTGCTACATCCATCTCTTAGAAGAGTGTTGCAGCTGATGCCCAGCAGGTGGCCATGTGCAGTGGCGCAGGTTGTTGACTGCATCAGTGCACTCTGCCAATAGGGAAGTGAGGCTGAACTGAGACTGCATTCAGCTTTTTGAGGCATATGCCTTGGTATGGGGCTGACTCTGCTGGCAGGAAAGAAAGACTGTTTTCTAAATTATATAGAAACATTATTAAGCAGTGGCCTTGAGTACAACCTTCTCTACTTACACATTTCTGCCTTTAAATAATCTCTAGCCTTGGCTTTCATCACTATTTTTTTATAATTGCATACTATGCTTTTTTAAAACATTGTCTGTTACATGACTATAACATCATGAAAGCAATGCATAAATCTTCCAAGTGTAAGGTAGTAGAAAGAGCATAGGTTTTTTGGAGTTGAACAGGCATTACTTCAGATCTTGGTTTTCTCATTTACTAATTTGTCATCTTGGACAAATTAGCTAATCTCTCTGTACCACTTTTTTTTTTTTTTACCTGTGAAGTAGAAACAAAACTTCACTTGCCTTCTGTCTTGGGAATGAGGGATAATAAACACAAAGAGTCTTCCTTTGTGCCTGGCATACCCATACTCAATAAACAGGAGCTATTATAACATAAAATCTGGAAATCATTGAAAGAAGATGAAGGAGCAAAGATTGTGCTTAATCTTTCCATCTAGTCATAATCAATTTTAATGTTTTAGGGTATTTTCTTTTTAGTCTTTTCTCTGCACATTTTTGTTGTGCTTAGTCGCTCAGCCATATCTGACTGCAACCCCATGGACTATAGCCTGCCAGGTTCCTCTGTCCATGGGGATTCTCCAGGCAAGAATACTGGAGTGCATTGCCATGCCTTCCTCCAGGGGATCTTCCCAACTCAGGGATTGAACCCAGGTCTCCCACATTACAGGTGGATGCTTTACCATTTGAGCCACCAGGGAAGCCCATGAATACTGGAGTGGGTCCCTTATCCGGGGGATCTTTCTGACCCATGAACCGAACCGGGGTCTCCTGCATGGCAGGCGGACTCTTTACCAGCTGAGCTACCAGGGAAGTGTTGTTTATATATAATTGAGACCACAGTGTGTGTGTGTGTGTGTGTATACTGTTTTGTCACAGAACAAGTCATAGCATTTTCTTATATCCTTAGAAACACTTCACAAATGTCGTTTTTAATTGCTGCATAGCAGGCATCCTGTGGCTATATGGAGTTTACTTAACCAACCCCCTATTGTTGGCCCTTTGAGTTGTTTCCAGATTTTTTCGCAATTATAAATCCCATGCCTACTTTTAACTGCTTACAGGTTGCCAATTCTGTAGCATGCTGTTGTGTGGAAGGAATGCAGGATAATTTGTAATCCAAGCACCAGACCAATGTTTAGATTAAGAATTTACCCAAAAAAGGCAGAGAATAAATGGTCAAAAGAGACCCCAATCATCCTCATAGCGGTTGACCCAGAAGATGAAATCTTCTAGGTGATAGAACAAAGAACCAAGTCAGTGAGGCAGATAGAAATGAGAAGCAGAAATAGGACATTCAGTGCAAACTCTTTAGTGCAATTAATGCGGTGCCAGCAGAGCTCAGCCTGGTTGCTGAACAGACTCTTAACGCAAATTAAGCAGTCACATGAAGTGAGCACAGACCAAGGGAACAGCTCCCATTAGCACCCTTACAGAAGATGGCATTCAAAACAGCATGAGCATAGCTACCCAAGAGCTGGTCAGGCCTCTAGGCCCGATCTCATCACAGCTACTGCCCCTGCAGTGCCTGTGTGTCCAGTGTGTCACAGGAGGCTTCTGTATTCCTCCCGCAGCTCCACAAGCTTTTATGATAGTTTACATATAAGAACACTGAGGCTTAAAGAGGTCAAACAACACACCCAAAAACTAAGTGTCTACTAGGTAACAGGGCTGGGCCTTAACCAATCCAAAGCACCTGCTGCTCCCAGTCTAGCCCTTTTTTCCCAACCCCAGGCCAAGGAGTTCATGCTAGTAGCATGATGTTGGCCATAATCAGAGGAGAATGTGAATGTAAATACAAAAAACTCTAGATCTCCAAAAACTGTTAGCAGTGGTGATCTCTGAGTGGTGGTATTTTGGTGCTATTTTCTTTTTAAAAGAAGTTCTGTGTTTTCCAAGTTTTCTGAATTATAATTGGAGAAAAGTCTGATGTTGACCACAGAGGGGATATAACATCATGGGAGGAGGTGCTTCAGGTCAGGGCTTTTGCTGTTGAGAATTGGCTATTCACTACTGCACTCCTGCCATACTACTCATCTGATCTCCATCTGGTCTCCATCATATCAACATACTCTTTTTCTTTAGCAAGGAAAAGGAATAAGACAGAAATGAAGGCTTTGTCTATCTAATGGCAGGACACCAACCTGATTACATCATATCAAACAACTGATAAACTCAATTCTGAACCATTACGAACATTGTCGGGTTGATTTCACCATCTAGGTCAATGGTTCTCAAAGAATGGCCTTCAGACCAGTAGCGTCACCTTCACCATCACCTGGGAATTACCTATGCTGATAAATTATTGATTTTTAAATGTAAATATAGTATCAGGTTAACTGGCTAAATAGTGGGAAATTTGGTTAACCAATTTGGCATCTTCCACAGTGGTAAAGAATCTGCCTGCCAATGCAGGAGACACAAGAGACTCCTGTTTGACCTCTGGGTTGGGAAGAGCCTCTGCAGAAGGACATGGCAACCCAATCCAGTATTCTTGCCTGGGAAATCCCATGGACAGAGGAGCCTGGTGGGTTGCAGTCCAGGGGTCACAAAGAGTCAGACACAACTGAGCAAGTGAGGACACATGCTGAATTACTGGTTCCAGACATTGTGTGGCTAAACTGAAGCGCTGGTGCAGCCAAAACTGGGGCTGGGGGGAGGGCTGGAAGGGACAGAACTGCTGGTATCTTCAGATACACTGGTGTGTGTGAAGTCCTGGAAAACAATAAAGCAGTTAAAATCTATTCAACCACTCCATCAGCAGGCACCTGCTTTATGAGCCTCAGGACGTTGTCCTGAGCGCTGAGGATCCAAAGTTGGCACATCACATCTTGAAGCTTCAGGAACTGAGGGCTGCATGGCACAGGCAGCCATGTTAGAACACAAGCTGCAGTTGTAGGATGCGTACAGAACTCTGGGAGCAGAGAAGGAGGCAATTAACTCAGCCTGCATGCAACTGGTGTTGGATGGTGGAATATTGTATAAATATCACAGAAACCTGCCGTGGTCTCCTGTATCTCTACATATCTCTCTGTGGATCACAAATACCTGTCATCAACTACTAATCAGGCTGATAGACAGTACACTGTTTTATTCCACTCTTGGAAACATTGAAACACACCCCGCAGTACCTCTATTAAAACAGAGACTTCATATGCAAGATAATGGAGGCAGAGCTGGAGCCACTGGTGTTTTTCTTGGAAAAAGCCCTCATTTGGATGGCAGGTGGGGGAGGTGGAATTTCAGAAGACACACTTTCCAAAGCTAATGTCAATGTCAGGGAAGGGGAGACTGTGTTTCCTTTGTCTTCACATTGTCATTTTAGGGTGGCAAACCCAAAATATATCAGTGAACATAACACACATGGTCTCTCCACAGAGTACATCACTGCCTTGCTTTTCTCACTCAAGCTCTTACAAAAGCCTGGAGCTGATGGCAAACCCTTGGTGTAGAAGTAATCAATCTAAGGAATACTAGAACAGTATTCCCATGGTTGGGCAAAGTGTACATATACACACAGCATACATACAATTATGTCATATAGATTGCCTGCATTAGTGCTCCATTTGAGAAAGAATGTAGGGGAAATAACTCCTCTCAGGTTCCCTTTGTGGAAAGAAAATGGTTAAACTTCATCTACAGCAGAACGTGCTATTCCTCTTGAGCATGTACCATGGAGACAGCAAATGTTCATGAACCATTCCCAGAAAAAAGGCCAGAAAAGTAATATAGAGCTTCCCCTTAGTTTTTTACAGTTATTTATAAAATATTTTATAAAGTTTATAAAGCTAGAGAGTGTATCTAACTAATTTGCAGAACCATGGAAACAGGATATGCAAATTGTAGTAATACATCAGGGTAGAGCAAAGACTAGAGTCTATTTATCAAAAATGGTATGGACACAATTAGTGTCTTTGTGTTTCGCAGTCTGATCAGCATCTCAAAAGATTAACTCCCTGAGTGATTCTTCTGTCGCAATGGCTTACTAAGCACACAAATCAAAACTTTTGCTGCTACTGCAGTTACTCTCAAGGAATATCACAGTCATGGAATTATGACTCTCTCCATCATATGTGTGCACACACATATGCACGTGCACACACACACACACACACAAACATACAAACTGCTTGTCTTTTTCCACCAGTAAATTCTTGGTGATGAAGTAAATGACAAAAGAAACAGATGACTTTCCAAAGCCACACTGAGCTTGCAACTCATAAACATGAAAATTTGAACCAGAAATTACAAAGGGAAAGATAGATGGAAAGTCCTACATGATCCCTTTTTCAGAATTTCTTCATTTCCCTACCTCTGGTCTCCTAAAGCTGACAATTACTCTTCCAAATCTTTCTGAAGTTGACCTTCCATGGGGGTAAATGTGTCCCAGTGTGTGGGCTCTGGGCTTGTGTTTTCACTCATCCATGGTTCCAAGGCGCTTGTGTATAGACCTCAGGCTTTAAAAGCAGACGGTCCTCAGTTTTAAGTCAGGGTGAGTATAGGTCTGTGCCTAGAATCCTTGTGTGCCCTTGCACTTGATCATTCTTGTTGAGGGAGCTGATTTGTCCAGAAGTCTGATTGATGCCCACCCAGCTTTATTTTTATATTTTTCCATTAGATAATTGCAAGCTATTTATAACATATTCTTCTTGCTCAATCTTTGCATGAAACCATAAGGATGAACAACACAAAGCCTCCCATAGACATGTTTCACATTACAAAGTGATTTAAGACTCTACAAAGGATGTAAAATATGCAAAGCAGCCCCCTGCTCCTTGGGAGGAAAAGAACTATTATTAGATATTCCATATTGTCATGAAGTATGATAATTGTGCCCAAAGGGAGCCATAGCCCCAAAGAAGTTGACTACCTCCAGTTGAGTTGTCCATGCCTCAAGCACAGAGAATGTGCCACCACCAGTAACCACCGTGGCTTCCTGTACCCCACCACACCCAGGCAACTGGGTGACATTTGAAGCCTCCCTCTGTACCAATTCCTTCAAGAGTATCGGCTATTTAATCACTCCAGGCTTCTGTCAGCTCCTTGGAAGCAGAGGGTCTCAAGGAGGAAACTGCTTCCTTTTATGGAACATCTTTTATGTGATGCCTCAGGGGTTGGTACTTTGCATCATTTAAACACCCTAACAGCTCTGTAAACTGGATATGATCATTTTACAAAAGAAAGAAGTAGCTCAAAGCGGTAAAATTTAGTAGCTAGTAAAGAAGAGGAGGAGGGCTTCCCAGATGGCACTAGTGAAAAGAAACTTCCTGCCAGTGGAGGAAATGTAAGAGACATAGGTTCAATGATTGGGCCAGAAAGATCCCCTGGAGGAGGGCATGCCAACCCACTTCAGTATTCTTGTCTGGAGAATTCCATGGGCAGAGGAGCCTGTTGGGCTACAGTCTGTGGTGTCGCAAAGAGTCAGAACTGACTGAGTGATTGAGCAAGGAAGAGGAGGAACCAGGATTCTAACCCAGATCTGCCTGATTCCAAAGGCCCTGCTTGTCTCCTACACATTGAAGACCCTCATCTTTGTCATGCTCCTTCCCATATCTCTTGCTCCTAAACCTGATACGTGGATGTGTGCTCAGTCACTTCCATTTTGTCCGACTCTTGAGACCTTAAGGACTGTAGCCCGCAAGCCTCCTCTGTCCCTGGGATTCTCCAGGCAAGCATACTGGAGTGGGTTGCTGTGCCCTCCTCCATGGGAATCTTCCCGATCTGGGGATTGAACCCATTTCTCTTATGTCTCCTGCATTTGCAGGCGGGTTCTTTACCACTAGGGCCACCTGGGAAGCCAAACCTGATACATAGTAGATCCTTAATAAGTAATTTTAGAACAAAACCTGTTAAAAATCAGAAATGAGTAAGCTAAGTGAGATAGAATCATGAACTCAGATTAGAACTATAAATCATCTTTAGCCAAAAGATATAAATACCAGTGAACTTTCAGTGAATTTTTAAGTTCTATGAAGGCTTCTAGATCAAACTTTTCTGGTTTCCTGGTTGGATTAAATATTTTAAAAGCCAATTTAAGTGCTTACTTCCTTAGGCTAAGTTAGATCAATCTGCAAACTAAAAGCTGGGCTGCCACAAATAGGTAACAATACCCACTAGGAATCATACCCTATCACATCCTCAAAGACTGGTCACTGTCTGTCTGAAATTACCCTGTCTATTTGTTTGATTACTTGTTTATTGTCTCACTCCCAAATGTCATCTGCACTCAGGGCCTCATACGGTGCCGGACACATTATCATTCTATTGTAGACAGTGATTGAGATTGTACCTGATACAGTAACAAATGAGAAGATGGGCATCTCCATGCTCAGAGAAGGCATAACCCACCACACTTAAGCTATGAAGCTAAACCTTTGCTCACCCCAGAGGAATGCCATCGTCATTCAAAAGGATCAAACCTGTACCCTTTTGGAAAGAATCTTAACATCATACCTCTCCTTGTTGGCCATTTGCATTGCCAATGCAGACAGCAAAAAGCAGGCAAAGCCCCGTAACTCTGTCCTATCCTATCTTCTGCTCTCCGTGTCTTCTCAACGGTGGCTAATAAAGGAAAGAAATCATGTTTATGGGTTGGAAAATAAATCTGTCTCTACTTTTCACTCAGCATATTTATTATGTACCTACTGTATGACAGGCACTGTTTTAGGTACTAGGAATACTGCTGCTGCTGCTAAGTCGCTTCAGTCGTGTCCGACTCTGTGTGACCCCATAGACGGCAATCCCCTGACCCTGGGATTCTCCAGGCAAGAACACTGGAGTGGGTTGCCATTTCCTTCTCTAATTCATGAAAGTGAAAAGTCAAAGTGAAGTCGCTCAGTTGTGTCCAACTCTTAGCGACCTCATGGACTGCAGCCCACCAGGCTCCTCCGTCCATGGAATTTTCCAGGCAAGAGTACTGGAGTGGGGTGCCATTGCCTTCTCAGCATTCAGCAAATCAGGACTTCTGCTCACGATGCTTACATTCCAGTTGACAGGAGATAGATCATAAACAGAAAATTAAGATATGACAACGTAGGATCTGAACAAGACCCTATAGGGACAGACCCTCCCATCAGATCCTCTGCTTTAATTCCTCTCTGAAGTGCTTAAATGATAGTATCTGATGCACATTTCCTGAATTGTTTTGCAGATGCTAAAACTCCCCACCAAAGGGAAAATGTTAACTACTTGATAACCATGAGTATGTAGCCCCAGACCTATTAGATCCTAATTATATCCCTATTAAAGTGGAAGTGAAGTTGCTCCGTCATGTCCGACTCTTTGCAACCCCATGGACTGTAGCCTACCAGGCTCCTCTGTCCATGGGATTTTCCAGGCAAGAATACTTGAGTGGGTTGCCATTTTCTTCTCCGGGGGATCTTCCCAACCCAGGGATCAAACCCGGGTCTCCTACATTACAGGTAGATGCTCTACCATCTGAGCCACCAGGGAAGATCCCTATTAGACTTTATTAGAACCATATTATGATTGATAATGTGACACTACCCTGTTACCTCACCATCAACCAATCGGAAAATTTTTTGCAAACTGATCACAAACCCTGTGACTCCCCCCCTCACCTGGCCCTTAAAACTGCCTCTCTAAGGGACTTCCTCGGTGGTCCACTGGCTAAGAATCTGCCTGCCAGTACAGGGAACATGTGTTTGATCCCTGGGCTGGGAAGATTCCACGTGCTGTGGGGCAACTAAGTCTATGCACCACAACTACTGAAGCCTGGGCACCGAGAGCCTGTGTTCCACAAGAGAAGCCACCTCAATGGGAAGCCCGCACCCCACAGCTGGAAAGTAGCCCCAGCTCACTGCAACTCGAGGACAGCCAGTAGCAACAAAGACCCAGGGCAGCCAAAAATAAATACATAAAATTTTAAGAAATTAAAAAATAAAAATGCCTCCCTGAAACCCACTGGCGCATTTGCATTTTTTTGAGCACTAGCTGCCCCAGACGCCTGGTCTGGCCCCTTACAATAAACCCCGCATTTTTCTTTACCATGACCCAGGGTTGGCGCATTGGTTTTACTGCATTTAGGTGAGTGGACTCAAGTTTGGTTCAGTAACAACAGGAAGTAGCAAGAAGAAAATCATACAGAGGAAAGGAACCTAGAAGGGACTGAGAGGGATCAGGGAACACTATTTTATCTGGAGTGGCCAGGAAGACTCAGGATCCAGACCATTTTGAGGGACTAGGGGCACCTAAGGAAACTCTCATGACAAGAAAGAGTTGAGGGCCCAGGTGTGGCTCAAGGTCAAGTGGGCCAGTAGAAAGGAGGGTGGCTCTGAGCATGCATCACTATGTCAACCACTTGACTCATCCCAGCCTCAGGGACTATTTCTGGGCCCTGGGAGGAGAGGCTGTGGTGGTCCCCCTAAGCTCAGAGCTAGACACCACTGCATATGTGTGTGTGGCGGGGGGGGGGGGGGTGGTGGTGGTGGCGGGGGGTGGTGACTGTAGGGCGGGGGTGATGACAGACCTTTTCCCGGGGTCCCTGTTACAGCCACATGTGACCAGCATGCCTGAGGCGTCATGGCATGGGTAAGATAGTCTCTGGGGAACTTGGGTGGCCTAGGCTTCAGGTCCCACCAGGGAGAAGTAGAGCATCAGAGAGGAAAGATGGCTAATGTCAGTCAGGTAGCACCTGAAAAGGTCACTTGTAAGGGATTCCTTCCAGGAAGCCCCTGGCAAACTGGGTTCCCGAGTTCCTTTGGTGGGGAGGAGGGCCAGAGTAACACTATGATGTTACTTTTACCCCCAGGCTGTTGTGTCCTGGGAAACAAGGCCAAAGCCAGTGATAACTTTAATTCTGAGGCTGCCTAGCGTTGCTGGGGCTCAAAGTGTGGGCAAGATTTGCAGCCCCTGGTGTCCTTGACAAAGGACTCCCCGCACAGCAGGCAGTAGGTCTGATCTAAACTGCCTGCTGTGTTAACAATGCCATCATAGGGTGAAAGATTAGGACCTGGGAATTTGCATTTAATAGGTAGTAAAACGATCATGAGGAATGCAGTTGAAAAAGTGTTAATAAAAATATGCGGCTGGAAGAAACTAATACCACATGGTAAGTGGGCCTCTTTCATACTTGCAAAATCCTCACACCCAACCTGTGGACAAAATCTTTAGGCTAAACTATGACTCACGTGGACCTACTGGTCATAACTAACCTACCAGGCTTCAAATTCATCAGGCATCTTTTAAAAGGGAGAGCTCGAACCTCATGACATGGAGGAGTCGGTGACTTTTTATGACTCTCAGGCCAACCCCCATCTTGCTGTTTATGCATCGACCCTGTCGTTGTGCCAGCTGAAGTCCTTGAAACAAAACTTCTCAAAATTGCTGGGTGGGTGCTGGGAAGACATTGTGTGAAATGCAAAAGTAAAATGTTACCACTCACCTGGCGCAAAAGCCAGGAGCATCTCAAGCTCAGACGACTGACAGAGGCAGGCAGGAGCTCCAGGTGAGGAGGGCCAGGGACTTGCAGCCACTCAGCACCTGCTGACATTCGTCCTGTGAGCAAGTGGGCCCATGATTCCATGTCTTTTCAGTCTCCTCAAGAGGAGCAGGAAAGCCATCTTAAATATAATGTCTCCCAAGTTTTAAAAGTTTGCAATTACTTCTTTTTGGAAGCACAGTGTGAAACAAACAAGATAAAAATATCTGTAGGCAGGATTTTCCTCTGCAGACCACTAGTCTGAGGCCTCTGGTTGAAAGGACGATTGAGACATCTTTAGAGAACACTGTGATCTTTCTGTATTCTTTCCTGGGGCCCTAAGCATCTCCATTAGTAATTCTTCGAAGATGAAGCAGGAACTCTTTTGACCAGGTTCTACCTTGGGCCACCATAGTACTTGATCTCCATCTGTGCCCTGAATCAGTACAGTCAGGTCAAATTGCAGAACAAGTGGACCTTGACTGCAGCTCTTATTCTATGTCCTTCAGACTGTGGAGAGCTCCATGTTCACCTTTGAAAAGAAAGTGTGAGGTAAACATGACTCTGGGAAAAACAGGGAGTGATGCGACGCCAGCAACTTGCTCAGAACGGTAATGTCCACCTTTCCTCCAATAAGCAACCTGGAGTATTGGAGGAGTAGCTCAGTCAGAATGGATGATCTGAATTTGGATGCTAGCTCTGTGATCTGGACCCCCAGTCATCCCTGGGAAGCCCCTAGTTGTCACAGAGCAAAGATGAATTCTTCCTGCCAAACTCTGCCCAAATTGCAGATTCATAAGCAAAATAAATGACATGCTATAAGATGTTTTGGAGTGATTTGTTACGCAGCAGTAGAGAGCCAAAATAGTCATTTTGACTTGGACAGGGAAAGATTTAGGAGCTCTGAGAAGCCAGGCACTCACAGCCCCGGAAGCAGGAGGCTTCTCCCCAGTTTCTCTGCTCCTGTCTCATGTGGTTCCTATGTGGCTGGGGTCCCACAGGGCTGAGATTCTGCCCTCTGGATCCTCTCTTTCTGGGTGACCTCACGTCTTGCTCTCTTCTAACAGCATGGCTTTCCTTATGTCACCAATTCAAATCCGCCAAAAAGAGGGCCTCTGATTGGCTCAGTTCATTGTTCTGTGCAAGGCTGTCGATTGTTGGCTTGTCTACAGATCGACTGTTGTCATATCTCCTGGAAAGTGGTTTGCAATTGACTGGTATGATCCATGTGTCAAGAATGGAAGTGAAGCAAAGAACAAATAACAGTAGAACTTTGCGCAATGGACAGCAGGTTTCAAATTGGGTACACATATTTTCTGAAGGGCATACTAGCTCTGTGACTTGTGATACAGACCTGGACATTTTCAAAGAACCAACTTGCAATTGTACTCTTTCTAAAATTGATCAAGAGGTGTTATGATGGTTTCCTTTCTCATCTTTACTTTTACTGATAAAATTGGCCTTCTCTCACTTCACAGATATCCTTACCCTTCCTGAATATTCTCTAGTGAACTGCTTCAAGATATGAAAAATTTCCAGAGTGCCTAACAAGGTCATTATTCAAATATTGGTGTTTGTTGTTGTTCAATCACTAAGTTGTGTCTGACTCTGTGACCCCATGGACTGTAGCCCACAAAGCTCCTTTGTCCATGGGATTTCCCAGGCAAGAATGCTTGGGTAGGTTACCATTTCCTTCTCCAGAGGACCTTCCTGACCCAGGGATAGAACCTGCATCTCCTGCATTGGCAGACGGATTCTTGACCACTGAGCCACCAGGGATTAGTATCCTCTGATGTTGATCCTTCATTCTAGGGATCATAAATAGCCTTTAATCACAGTAAGAGATTTATTTCCATTAAAATGACCTTTTTCTTTTTAAAAATGATCAAAATCAGTATGAATAATACTTTTAACCAGTTCTAATAACAATGAAATGGCACCTCAATCCAGAATATATTTTTAATTGCTTGAAACCTTATGGTACCATGGAATGTTTAAATTAAATTTAGATTTATATTTTTGCCACAGAGGAATATGAAAACCGTTTTACTTTGAAACTGCAGGTTGGGTCTCTGGGAAGGGGGTTGTGACATGAAGCCTGGGGTGCAGAATGTTCACCGGGGGTGCCTCTGGAAGGACTCCTGTGGGAAGAAGAGAGGGGAGGCAGGAGTTGCAGACTGATGCAGCCCATGGAGGATCCGGCAACCCCGTGGGAGCTCTGCCAGGAGAAGGGCCTGTCAGGGCGCCCGCCCTGCCCTGTGGGACGTGGGCTGCCTGAGAAAAGACATGACCTAGGGCGAGGCGGGTCTGCAACTGAGGCAGATCTGAGAGGGCTACAGCCAGGGCCTGGCAGTATTCCAGCAGCAGGCAGCTGAGAGGCAACCAGTCTTTCCTCAGAGGAGGGTCTTGGTGGTGAATCATCTCCACCATTACAAATATTGACATTTTTGTTATGCCAGAAATTATATTCTCTCACAACTCTTTACACTTATGAAAAAATTCAGGTATAAACTTTAAAAAACAAGGGAGGAGGCAATCTGTGGGCTTCTCTGGTGGCTCAGATGGTAGAGAATCTGCCTGCAGTGCAGGAGACCTGCTTGGGTTCGATTCCTGGGTTGGGAAGATTCCCTGGAGAAGGGAATGTCTACCCGCTCCAGTATTCTTGCCAGGAGAATTCCACGGACAGAGGAGCCTGGTAGAGGGACACGGCACAGACTTCTGGAGACCATGGCAATAGGCCTCTGGACCCCGCTCACAGCTGGGAAGGTTTGCTGGGAACATTTCATGGTCACAAAGAAACAATGGCTTATTAACAATATCCATATAGTTGATTCTGCTTCCGTGGTGGCTCAGACAGTAAAGAATCAACCTGCAAGGCGGCTTCAATACCTGGGTTAGGAGGATCCCCGGGAGAAGGGAATGGCTACGCACTTCCAGTATTCTGGAGAATTCCATGGACAGAGGAGCCTGGTGGGTTACAGTTCACAGGGTTTCAAAGTGTCAGACACAACTGAGCGACTTTCACTTCACTTCATAGCAGATTTTGGTGAGTGTAGCTTGTGTTAGGGATATGGATCAGTCAAGGTTGAGTTCAACTCTAAAGAGAAACCTAATGACTGAGGCTTAAATAATGTGAGGGGTTATACTCTCAGGTAACAGGCTAGGAAGTTATATGATCCAAGGCTTTATTAGCTCCATGGTGACATGGAGCTAAAAGCATATGACTGCTAGCTCTCCATTCAGGCCTTCTTAGGATGGCCCTCCTTCATGCGCATGGCTACAGCTGTCATGTTTTCATGCTGGGCAGAAGGAAGGAGGAAAAGTGGCGTGAACATGGGCATGAGCTGGCTCTGGTAGATGCTAGGATGCTCCAGCCACGTTCCCTCAGGCTCTTCACTTCAGCCAGCCTCACACACAGTTCCAGGCACAATTAAGAGCATTATCACACATGTAGCATCTCTTTGCTTTGCTGGAGTCACAGAAGACCATCAACTACACACAAGAATAACAAGTCAGCACACAGGCATTAACAGTCCCAGGATGATTCCAGCCAATAGGGAACAGAAGGCCCAACCTGCCTGTTCTCCAGTGAGACCATCATCATGAGGCAGGTCCTACACAGCTCCTTAGAGGGTCCTCAGTGCACTGAGGACTCTACCGTAACGGGCCTGTTACTGCCTCCTCTTATCCTTTTCACCCTTCCTCGTCTCACTCGCCCCTCCATTTCTGTTTCCTGTAATCACTTCCAGAGGAAATCTCCCACCCCCAAGTCCTGTCTCAAGATCTTTTTAAATCATCTAACTCTGTCCTCATTTAAGGGACTTTCCTAAGGGACCCCTTTTAACAAACTCCAGCTAATCCCATTGCTCAGCGTTAGGTCACATGCTCATTCTAAGCTGAAAAAGAGATTGGGAAATATACATTTTTTAGATGAGCACTTTGGTACGCCCAACAAAGTCAAGATTCTGTTCATATGGAGGAGGAGGATGCACATTTGATGGGCAGCTAGCCAGTCCTGCCACAGACCCAGGCTCTGTAAAAGTGAAGGTGACTGTTTTGATGTTTGGGTGATTTTCAAGCACTAAGTTTGTGAAGAGAAAAATTGGGGAAATGACATACATAAAAGTAGAAAAGATATAAACAGTATAGAAAATACAAAACTAGGAACTTCAGAGCTCAATCTCTGGTTGTTTAGGATCCATTTAACCTGGGAATGTCCTATGTGGTAAGAAAAAATGTACTGTGTTTCAAACAAACCATTCTCCACAATGGCCTCTTTGATGCACCGTTGGGATGGTGTTAGCCTTTGACTTGGCTTTGATTAAATGTGTTGAAATAGAAACACATTACTTTTCTCTTCCATATTTACTGATTGCCTCTTTTTCCACAGAAAATTTGAGGTGAGTTACAGCAGAACACAGTCAACAAAGCAATAACAAAATGGAAACCAGATTAGAGAGAACAGGAAGACAATAGGTGTCTCCGGGACCATGCCCCATGACAGCCGTGCGTCAAAGGTGGATCAGTGCTTCCTGGTACCCAAACCTAAGTGGAAGGGAGCATGCTTTACATTATTTCTGTTACTGGAAGAAGACAGATCCCAATTTCCCTAGAGCAAGTGAATCAATCCCAGCATGGAAATCTAAAAACAGCAAATAAAAAAATATTAGGGGTTACTTTTGAGAGTAAGGAGCAGTGCATGTAAACTGTTTTTAAGAACATTTTTACAGCAAAGCCCAAGAATGGGTTTCATGGGCTTGGGTTCTGCTGTGTAAGTGATTCCATAAATGTTTAAGCTGCAACACTAATGTTCAACTAAGTGACAGTGATTCTGCAAATGGCAAAAATGCTTCCAGTGATGCAGCAAGTTTCAAGGATAGATCTCAAATTTTCTAGAGTATTGGATAGACTGCTTGGCTCTCTTAGAAACTATATAGGATATTAGGAACAGACACCCTGAGGCAGTCCTCAGATGAGGCCAGGACATTCTGCCAATTGGCTTACTTGTTGAGATAGTCACTCACTGTTTGGCTAATGCAATGCCTATTCCCAACTTCACTTCTCTTGCCTGTCTCTTTCTCTGAATGCCTCTTCTCCCTTGTTCCTACTTTTGAACATAGATGTGATGTCTGGTGCAATGGCAGCTACCATGAGGCTAAAAGCATGATACTGAAAAGCCAATTGGTTGAGGACAGTCTTGAGAAAAGAGATAGAGTGCCTGGGTCTTAGCTGACACTGAACTCTGAGTCCAAACTTGAGACAGTCTACCTACAGATTCTTAAGTAAACAATAACATAATAGCAATTGTATATGAATAATAAATACTAAATATGGTGGAGTTTTCTAGTTCTTGGTGTTGAAACCTTTCACTTTGGGAAGAGATAGTCTGTGTACTTTAAAAAATAGAGAAGCAGTTGATGAAATTGGTACAAGATATGAAAATAAAGAGTCACATCAGGGATACCACTTCATATGCAAACAAGGGTGAGACCTACACAGAGTCAGAATTTTGCTCAAGAAATAACTTTGGGCCAAATACAGCATGGGAATAACTGCTTAGTTGAGTTCTCAATGTATGATGCCCTAAAATATGGTAAAGGTAGTTTTTAAAAATTTAAAAACAGAAATAAATAGTTACCCATTAGAACCATATAAACCCTCATTATAACTATCCTGGATCAACTGATTTGAAAAAAAAAAACACTGCCTCTCAGTGAGCCTACTGGGATAATTGAGCTGGAAATTATGTTCCTGGATTATTGAATTAATTCATCTGCAGCTTGAAGTTAGTCAATATAAATAGATTTAATCCTGGAAACTGTTAAAAATAATGGTTTTAGCTTCCAAACAGTTAATATAATTCTAAAGTCATTATTTCTGAAAAACAGAAA
Source organism: Ovis aries (assembly GCF_016772045.2). Lineage (NCBI taxonomy): Eukaryota > Metazoa > Chordata > Mammalia > Artiodactyla > Bovidae > Ovis > Ovis aries. The sequence goes on along the minus strand of NC_056055.1, from coordinate 30,524,999 downwards.
TCAGTGCTGCTTTTTAACAATAAAAGTATCTGTCTCATTGCTAGGTGACATGCATGTAATTTCTTTCAAAGTAGTTTTAAGTAATTGAAAAATAATTCAAAAGAAAGGGAGGATGTAGACATCATAAGCCTGTTTAAAACCAATTAGAGAGAGTTATTCTTTGATGTCCTGAAGTCCTATGAGTATTTTCATACTGATCTCGCCTTTTATGATGATTTTGTGTGAACTTCAGTGACTAGAAGTTCATGTCATTGTGCAATTTGGCCACACATTGGCTATTATTACTGACTGGGGTGTGGAAAGCATTTCCAGCCCTGCTTTCTTCTTTTATATGAACTTCCAGACTAAGTTAATACTTCAATAGAACACCTTGGAATGCACTGGTGTGTGCATATCTAGAAATGCTATTGTTCTTGCTTCATTTGTCTCAATAATATGATATTAGTCATTTGTTAAAACTGAAATAACAATGAAATGAGAGGAAAAGGTATAGTTACATTCCCCATGTAAAATTAAGCCATAAATATGCATTTTGAGAAGACAAAGTGCTTTCTCCAAATGTTTCCAATTATAAGAGGAAAATGAAGTGTTTTTACTCTTCATGGGTCTTTTTTTGTTTCAAATACATTGTTTTTTGAAAATGTGGGAGACAGACATGCAAATAGATGTTTTCTTTACAGTCATCCGTTGTAAAACTCCAAGTTTCTCTTTTGTTTTTGTTGGGTATAATTTATCATTTCTTACGTTGTGTCAAAAATCATTTCTGTGAAACACATGGTGGAATGTCTCCTACAGTAAATGAAATAGTAATTCAACTTGTCGTTGTTTAGGTCATGGCGTGTTGCAAGAGACCACTTTTTCTGGATCACCAGCAACATAAACAAAGGGTTTATCACAAAATAAATAAATGTAATCTACAGTTTTCCATTTAACTGTATCAGAAAACATTTGGAGGACATAGCCACATGCTTGTTCAATTTAGTCTCAATAACGTTATTGGCATGACAAGGCCAACAAGTATTGCCAAAGTCAATACAGTAGGCTGAGATGTGCTGGGCGGGTTTCACGAGGGTGGTGAGATTTTATGTCAAGAGCCTCAACATTCATCCAGATGAGGTCTGGTTTTGGGGCCTCCCAAATAAGGGATCCCCTGTTTCCAAATTAGATAAGGCTTTGGGGACATTTGAAAGACTGATAGGTTTGGGGGAACTAGGAGAGAAGAAATGGCTAAAGTGAGCGATACACTGATCGTACATGTGTGCAAATTTATGGTTAAAGAATCAAAGAAATATCAACAAAGCTCAGTCCAGATTTGACTCGTATTAATTTGTTTTCATATACTACACCAAAAAACTCCACTAACTTTTTAAACACCTTTTAGACTTGCATTTCTTTATTTCTGGAATAGCTAATGCATGATAATGGCACAAAGTTAAAAGTTTTAAAATGTCTATTTATTTATTTATTTATCATTATTATTTTTTACTATGTCTGATCTTGACCATTTTATTATAATACAGCAGTTCACACCTCCATTCCTCACATCCTTCACCTTTTCTTTTTTATTTATTTTTCTTTTCAGTTTTTTATTTTTTTAATTTTAAAATCCTTAATTCTTACATGTGTTCCCAAACATGAACCCCCCTCCCACCTCCCTAATGAAGCATAAGTCTCCTTCCTACCCCTGCCCTTCAGACACACATCTCCCCTTCCCAAAGCAACCACTACTTTGAGAAACAACCTATGCATAAATGAATATACACAGACATAGCAGAAATGTTTTCACTTAATGATATGGCAATCCTTGAGATCATTCCTTATCAATATATACAAATCCACCTCAATCTTTTTAATGGCTACAGTGTATTCCATGGCTTGCAATATTCATGCATTATTAATCAGTTTCTTATCATTGGACATTTACATTGTTTCAGTAGTTCTTTATTAAGTAAGATGGTATAGTAACACTGAACATAGATATTTCATGAATGTGCAGACATATAGAGAGAATGTATCTCTGAGAGTTGAATTATGGGGTCAAAAGGTATGTGAATTTTACAGTATTTAAAGCTTTTGCCAAATTGTCCTCCAAAGAGCTTTACCAGTTCCCTCTGGAAGCGTAGAGGAATGACTCCCCACAACTCAACACAGTATGTTGTCAAACTCAGTCCAAAATCTGAATGGCCTCTTTTATTCAGACATTAACAGTAAGTCAGAGTCACACTATTTTAACAGCTTCTTTTGCTTTTAGGGACTATAACAGACCAAACAGCCATCTATTCATCCATGTAACAAATAGGCATTGAGCTCTTATTAATTCATTCAAGAACACCTTCTATGTACCAGGCATTTTGCCAGGGCTGGTGATACAATGATCCCGGATTTTATTGACAATGAGAGAGACAGACATAATCACATACAAGAGCTTGGAAGGAAAAGCACGGAGTCTGTGAGAGTGTAAAACAGGACAGTCTGTTCTGGTCTGGAGTGGCTACAAAAGCTTTCTTGAGAAATGCTGTCTGAACTGAAGGATGAGCAGGAAACCATGGAGGGTATGACGTATATGTGTGCACACAGGCACACACAGAATTTTTCCAGCTAGTAGCGAAAAAGCATGTCACCTTCTTCAAAGATCCAGCAGAAGGACAGGATGTGGAAGGAGGGAGGGGCAGAGAGCGTGAGGACACCAGCACGGAGGGCACTATGGGGCGAGTCCCTCAGCCTCCAGGGAGGAGTGAAAGGTGCCCAGCCTCAGGTGAGTCTGGTAAAGAACTGGGTGACACGGGCCATCACAGGGGTCAAGTACAGAGGACCTGAAGAGTGAATCCCCATGGTTTCAGTTCCATTGGCTGCTTGTGTGCGTGATTTGTTTATTTAGATTATTTGGCTTTGATAAAATAAATACTGTCATACTCTTTAAGGCTTTGGTCTACTTTGGCTTCCCTCATAGCTCAGTTGGTAAGGAATCTGCTTGCAATGCAGGAAACCCTGGTTTGATTCCTGAGGGGAGAAGATCCACTGAAGAAGGGATAAGCTGCCCACTCCAATATTCTTGGGCTTCCCTTGTGGCTCAGCTGGTAAAGAATCCGCCCTGCCATGTGGGAGACATGGGTCCTCTTCTTACCATTTTATCCTAAAGGAAGGGCCAAGAGATATAAAAATTTCAAACTCCAGGAGTTTCTACATGTTCTCATCAGTGTGGTGAAAGCTGAGCCAAGACTGATGGCACAGTCCGCCTCAGGTGGGTGTCTTATCTCTCCAGGTATGTGTTATAGTGCTTGGGATATTGACTAGGTAGTAAGACAGACTAGGCAGTAAGACATTTCCGTGTTTGAGAATAAATGCAAAAGAGAGGTTAAAACTAAGCAGCTGCCCTTTTAAATTATTTTTAAATGAGTTGGAACCTCAAACTTGGTTTATAGTAACATGATATACATGCCATAAAGGAAATATAAATGAGTAAATGACTATCTCTTTGGCTGTTGATATACCATACTTTTCAAAAAAGCTTAAAACGTGACTCATATAAATATAAATTATATACACAAGAAAAAGTGTATAACTCATTAATTGATGAGTAAAATGTTAAGACTGGTTCAGTGGAGATTTTAAAGAACAAATTTATATAGTCAGACAATCAAAGGGATGCTGAGATAACTTGCTAGTAGATGAAAAACTGTTTAATATTCTACAAAGTAATAAGCTGCAATGTCTGGGGATGTTTGGGGCTATCTTTTCCATCAGATGGAAACCAAATCCATCTCTGTCAGATAAAATTATGTTGTAATGAGTAGGAATAGTTTGTTTTATTTTCAAATTAGAATCATTTCTCATTGCGATCAGTTTTCTACAAGTTAACCTTATCCCTGCAGAGCTGTAAATAGTTTAGTCAATAGGAAATCAACAAGACCTGCCCAGAAGTACCACACTGACAGAACATCCTGTAATCCCTTCTGCTTTTAAAAACATTGTATTACAGGGCATTAACTGCAATGAACTCAGAGCACTGAGTTATTCCCGAGGATTTTATGACCACATTATCATCCCCAAAATGATGTTTAGAAACTAGTATCCTGTTATTGCACCAAGATTGAAAGAAGTGTTCATAACATCACATATTATTAAGAGCTAAAAATTAGCACCTGAAGCAAGCTAAACTGCAGCCTATAATTAATTATTCTCATACTCCTAGCTAGAAAGATCACCGCTCTTTGAACCACATTTTACATCTCTATCTCTGTCTAGTACAAACCCCTGACTTTAAGCTCTCAGTCGCAGAAAGCAAAACTTCTAAAATGCCTTTCAATTCTTTAGTAACATGAATATAATGTTCAATCACCAGCTTTCTTTTTGACTAGAGACCTTTGTCAAACACTATATGAAGGTGATAAGCAGAGTAAATTTTGTGGTAGAAAGCAGTATCCAAAGATGCCACTTCCAGAATAGGATGTCCAGTGCAAAAGTGAAGGATGAGCAGAAACACCATCTGATCCATGAAAGAAAAACAGAATCAGGTGCAACCAGAATCTGACATTAGGACATCCCAATAGGAAACATCAAAATCTAGCAGAAGAACAAAAGAACCAGAGTTTAGAAGTGTATCAGTCAGGGCTCAGAGAAGCTGAGCCATGATCAATATTATGGAATGAAGAATTTCATACAATGATTGCGGGCAGAGATGGGGGAAGGAAGGATCTGAAAACGGGAGCTGAAGATTTGGCGAAAAGCCCTGGTTTTGGCGTATGAGTCAGAGTTCGCAGGAAATCTTGAAGGGACACTCACCCAGCTCCAGCTTTGGGTGGGAGACAGAGGGAAGGTCATTGGCTCATCACGGCCACCACTTATGTGTCTCCACAGCAGTGCACTAAGAGGCGGGCCCAGTGTTGCCACTGAGCAGAAGGGCTGGCCGTTGGGAAGGACAGGAATGCACAGTGGAGAGACAGTTCTCATCCCCTCACTCTAGGATGACCTTTAGGACCTTTCGCTTCTATCTTCCCCAAGTCTTGTTGAGTGTCATTTTCAATCAGCTCTAACTTGGAACCAGATAAGGAAGGGGATTCACGGACATGCAGCTGACAGTGAACCAGGCCAGCATACAGTGGGCAAGTCTGAAATCATCTTGTGGTAATGAATTCAAATAAAAGGCATAAAATGCCAGATGACATGACACTTTTAATCTCTAAGATTCTCTCGGAGAATACTTATGACAGACAGACTTCCTTTGAAGAATGCAGACCCCACCACTAAAGACAGGCCAAAAGTACTGAAGGACCAAGCAGCAACATGTATGGCTGTGTCTATAGCCGCCTTGTAAATAGACGAAATGGATGTTTTGTGTTCGGCAGTCTGAGGGAGGAATTTGGATTACTTGAACCGTGCCCTAGTGGTCTGCTGTGAATCCTCATCATGACCAATTCACAGTGACTCCTTCCTTGAGAAGGAAAGCATCTAAGAAATGCTGGTCTCCATTTGGTTGATTGACTTCTAAGCTCCTACTTCCAATTTGATACAAAGTTTTCATTTCACTGTCTCCTCTTTTTCCTCTCCTTTGGTTTTTTTTTTTTTTTCTCTTTTATTCTTGCTTTCTTTTCTCCTTCACGGGTCTGCATTTATTTATAGAGCACAAAATGATAGATGGATTGATGGATAAGGTCAGAATTGATAATAATGGGAAAGAGAAATGGATTGAGAATCAGGAGGCCTGGGTACTTCTGTAAGTATGGTGACTAAGGATGAAATTCTTAACAACTCTGAGGCCCCACAAAGTAGATTTCCGCAAGATTAAAACAAAAAGTACATGTGTTCTACTAGAAATTTGCTTTTGATATCTACAAGGCATTTTAATTTAATAAAAACTCAGAGAACTCCTACAGTAAAGCACTCTTTCCACCTTTGCTCAATCCAGTGTTTCCCACATTAATTTCACTCTGGAACCCTTTTCCCCATAATTTCTATTAATATTCTGCAGATGAAATACACTTTGGGAAAATTCTAGATGATGTGTAGGGTAGTTCTTTTACCTCTACGAAAGCGTGAACTATTCCATTTTTCTCTTAAAACTCAAACCACTATATAAATTTTAGTTACTAATTGAATGTTGATCTGCCTGGAAAGGGACACTTTTTTTTTGAATAAAGATTTCACTGAGGGCTAGTTCAAATGGCAATTTATACGATGTAGGTGCCAATGCGGAAGATAAAGGTTTGATCCCTAATCCAGGAGGATCCCACATGCCTCAGAGCAACTAGACCCATGTGCCACAACTATTGAGTCCATGCTCTAGATCCCGGGAGATGCAACCACTGAAGCCCCTTGAAGACTGTGCTCTGTAACAAGAGAAGCCACTGCAATGAGAAGGCTGTGCACCGCAGTAGATAGGAGTCCCCTCCTCCGCTTGCCGCAACCAGAGGAAGGCCTGTGCAGCAATGAAGACCTCACACAGCCAAAAATAAATAAATAAATACAATCATATTCTAAAAAGATGTAACATAAAGTGAAAAATGAATTTTCTGACTGTGTCTCCAGTCAAGAGACCAAAAGTGAGTTGTCAGTGTTTTTCAAACACTCACAGAGAATAATCTCATTCAAAAATGTTGGTTTTGAATTCCAACAGCAGTGATATGCAGAAAAATATTACCCTCCCAGTTTGTATTGGACTACATCAGATCTTCTAAATCAGGATGGCCAGCTAGAGTTCTGATCTTCCAAGTACTTGAGATAGATCAATTGGTGGAGGGTTGGACAGCTGTTGGTTCTCAGTGGAAATGAAAAGTTCAGTCATCCTGTTATGTAGATCTTTTGGGTTTACCACTAGGGGTCACTAAAGAGAGATGGGAGATAGTCAGTCTTTTGTAAGTAATTCCAGAATAGCCATGGGCTTTGGACAAGATTTAATTTGCATGTGGATAACCTGGGGATTTTGTGCAGATTTTGATTCAGGTTGGGGTGGGATGGGGGTGGGGGCTGAGATTTCTCTATTGCCATCATTTCCCAGGTGATGTCCATGCTGTTGGGTCTAGAACAGGCTGTTGGGAAAAGCTCACACTCAAGATGAAACATAGCCTCAATCCAGCTCTCTTGAAGGAAATGGAGATTATGTCTCATCCAGGCTGGGTCCATGGTTCTTCTCAACCTCTCCTCCTCTCTCTGCTTCCTCCTTCCCCATCCTCCATACCCACCTGATTCCCTCCACCTCCTCTTCCCTTTTCTGCCAGCTGTAGTTTGAGCTCAATCATCTTGAAGGACACCTTCCCAAATATTTGTTATAGCTTTTCCTAACGAAATCTAGCTTGGTGGCGTTGATATCTATTTGTGAAATACTCATTAAAGAAACAGAAGCACAGCAAACAGTTGAATACTTATTTCTTCTGAAAATTTTCTCTTTTGTGTATGTTACATTTTATATAAATGAGTTAAACTAGTCTGATTCTGGTTCAGCTAGACCAGAATAGACTGGTACATCATATGTCTTTGGTGTTGAAGGCTATTTGATTTTATTCTTCAGTACACGCATGCTAAGTCTCTTTAGTCATGCCCAACTCTTTGAAACTCTGTGGACTGTAGCCTGCCAGGCTCCTCTGCCCATGGGATACTCTAGGCAAGAATACTGGAGTGGGTTGCCATGCCCTTCTTCAGGGGATCTTCTCTACCCAGGGATCGAACCCACGTCTCCTGTGTCTCCTGCATTGACAGGCAGGTTCTTTACCACTAGCACCTTCTGGGAAGCCCCGAAATATTCTTCAGTCCCAGCTATAAAGTTATTTTAACCAATAAGAAACCTATTTTGTTTTTTTTCAGAGCTGAGAAAAAAAGACAATTGCTTACATAAAATCCAGAGTTTCATCTTCCACTCAATTCAGTAACTCAAAGGGAGTAAAAGTCTCTTTTGGTGTGAGAAATTTGTGAATGGATCTTTATGTAGACAAAGATTTAAAAAAATGTTGTAGATAGTTTTTTCCAGTTATAATTCAGAAAACTTGGAAAACACAGAACTTTATTTTAAAAAATAGTACTAAAATACCACCACTCAGGGATAACCACTATTAACAATTTTTGGAGATATTCCAGGGATTTTAAAAATATTTACATGCACATTCTCCTATGATTATGGAATACTGTTTTATAATCTGATGCTTTCACTTCATGATGTAAATATTATCCCTTTTCCATAACTACTTTTTACTCTAAAGTTGCTAATGGCTTTGCTGTAATCTATCATAAATATTCCACAATTTATTTAATTAAGTTGGACATCTAGGTTGGACATCTACTGTTGGACATCTAGGTTGTTCCTAACTTTTCAGACTAATAAAAATGTTTACAAACATTACTATACAGACATATTTGCCTTTACATTTCATTATTTGGTTTGGAAAATTTCCAAGGAATAGAACTTCCAGGTCAAAAGCTTTTGAAGTGTGCTACTAAAGAACTATTTGGGAAAGATGCTCAACTATTTGCTGGCAGCAGGAGGTGGTTAGGGGACTCTGAAGGCAAGAACAGTGCAAGGGGTTACACATGAAATCTACAGTCAGACTGCTCATATTTGAGTCAATCTTGGAAAGTTGTTTAATCTCAATGCTTCTGTAAAGTAGAGATGATACTAGCTCTTACACCATGAAGTTGTTTTGCAGGCCAAGTGATGGAATATACATAAAGCTGGACATGGTAAGCAATTAACAAATGGCATCTGCTTTATTACTGTTGTTATTTTCCTTCATGCTCAGTAGTGATCCCAGAGTCTTTAAATGCCAACTGGTCTATAAACTTGGCTTCTGCATTTCTGCCAGGGGCATCTGTTGAGGTCAAGGAGACTGGTTAATGACTGGGGAAAAAAACCCGTGAAGAGTGGACTTCAGAAGAAGGAGGTATAATAAGGCTGTTCTCCCCTGAAACCTGGGAAGGCTCACTGCAAACCTTTCCCAGAAATGAAGGCTCAAAAGAAATGCACCAAATGGAAACTTTCAGGGGTACCAGTGCTACCCTTTCACTTCATACAGCAGCCTCTTCATCCAACAAAAGACAAAGAGTAGTTTCTGCGGAAGGACAAACTCAAGCTACCTTAAAGAAGAGGGAGGAGGCAGGAGGGACCTGGGAGATGTAAAGCTTCCTCTGGTTTCCAGTTACGGTGGGGACACTTAGGGGTGTGTCTCAGGACAGGAAGGAGAAAATATTTCCTTAGGATATGAAGGTGCTACTTGAAAGATGTGCTGAAGAGAGAAATACAAGTATCTTATTAACACTAATTTGTAATGGTGTGCGGGGTGGACACACTTAAAAGGAAATCAAACTTCATGGTGATGAGGTGTGTCTGATTCAGACACTTTAGGAGATGAATGGCTGCAAGCTGCGTTGGAACTCTCCCCACCCCACACCCCAGCCTCAGGCGCTGGGGCCAGAGCTCACCCCGCTTCCCTGAAGAGGGAACAGGAAGGAGGACACGAGCTGTGGGAAGAGTTCACAGGAAGTGTGTGTTGAGAATGGGGAGATGGAAGGCCATGGGAAAGAAGAGGGTCCACAGGAACCTCCCCCAGCCTGGGGTGCTGGCATTTGGGGTCCCTACAGGGAAGAGAGGAGCCTTGTGGCTGCAGAGGGCCTCTGTCCCTGAGGGCACCCTCCGGGGGTTCACGCAACTTGAAAGGGAAAGTGTTTAGTCACTCAGTCGTGTCCCATGGACTCTAGCCGGCCAGGCTCCTCTGTCCTTGGGATTCTCCAGGCAGGAATCCTGGAGTGGGTTGCCATTTCCTTCTCCAGGGGATCTTCCCGATCCAGGGCTTGACCTCGGTACTCCTGCATTTCAGGCAGATTCTTTACCATCTGAGCCACCACGCCTCAGCAAAGAACTTCCACCTTCATTGGGAGCTGGTGGGAAGGAGTGACATGGTCCTAAGGAGACATGGGGAGAAGCCCCTCACTGTGGAATGTTTATGGTGAGCACCCAGCCTCAGAAATGCTGAAACCAACTTGCCTATGTCTTTGCACAGAGGCGCTAGAGAGGCACCACAAACAGCAAAAGCAGAGGCCCCCACAGAGCAGAGCTCAAAAATCCAAAAGTGCCAAAGATGGGCTGGTAGGACCTCAGAAGCTCATTTGGGAAAATGAGCTGGACTTCCTAGAGAACATTCTAGTTTTTCACAATTAGAGCAATTTTTAAAAAGTGGCTGAGAAAGATGTGTCCCTATCACATAAACTAGAGGTCAGCAAAGTTTTCCTGTGACAGGCCAGGTAGCAATGGTTTTGGCTTTGTGGGCCATGTGGTCTCTGCTGCAGTTCTTTGTATTAAAGTCTGAAAGAAGCCACAGATAATACATGAGCGAGTGGGTGTGACTGTGTTCCAAAAAAATTTCTTTACCCATATAGGGAGCTGCCTGGGTTTGGTCCACAGGTCATAAAGGTCACACTTTGCTAACCGGTGATGTATGTAAACATCTAGAACATTAGATCTTTTTTTTTTTTTCTTTCAGAAATTAATTTAAGAAGCCTGTGTGTGGCACTCTGTTATACTGACTTCAGATTTACCTTAAGCATTTGTTTCTGAGCCAACATGAGCTTATGGATTCCAGTCTCCTCACTGGGCTGTGAGGATCTTATCGAGATGCGTGATCTACAGGGCACATCAAACGTGAGGTGTTCTGTTTGCAAATTCACTTCTTCATGTGGTGAAGCTATAGTTGAAGCATACTCACATATAACATAGATGTGAGAATCTTAATTCATGTGAATTTTTAAAAGCTGGCTCTTTAAATTTTGTGACCTAGTTTGCAAGCAGGATTCAGTTCAGTTCAGTTCAGTTCAGTTCAGTCACTCAGTCGTGTCTGACTTTTTGTTACCCCATGGACTGCAGCACACCAGGCTTCCCTGTCCATCACCACTCCCAGAGTTTACTCAAATTCATGTGCATTGAGTCGGTGATGCCATCCAGCCATCTCATCCTTTGTCGTCCCCCTTCTCCTCCTGCCTTCAATCTTTGAAAAGATTGAAGAGAAAATCAAAGAGGAGAAACCGTTACAAAGATCTGTGAAACTATGAAGAGATGATAAACAGATTCAAAATTCATGCCACGTGAAAGACACAAAACTGAAGACCTGCACCTTGCCTGTACTCTCCCTCCTTTCCCCAAAGAAGATATAAGATAGACTCACTCTTCTCTTCTTTAAAGTAAGCTGCATTCATTTTTCTGTAAATAGTCATTCAATACAGCTCAATAACAAGAAAACTAGCTTAAACAAAATGGAAGTTTATTCTATCAAATTGAAGGAGATTGAAATTTGACAAGTCCAGGCTGGTATGGAAGTCATTTTGGTATCCTCAGGGACCCAGGCTCCTTTCTTTCTGTTGCAACTTCCTAAGCCTGGTCATGGTCCAAGGTTGCTACCCAAGCTTCAGTCATCATATCTGCATTTTGATCAGCAAAAAGGAGGATAGAAGGAGAAGGGTACATGTCATTGGCCAGATCTTAGTTACCCACCCGTATCTAGCTACATCAGAGAGTGGGAAATGTAGACTATTTAGGTGGGTAACAGTATAGATAGAAGAGCCTGGTGGGCTACAGTCCAGGAGATTACAAAAGAGTCAGACATAACTTAGTGACTAGACAACAACAATAACAAAGAGCCCAGATTAAAGTTGGGGTTCTTTTTTTTAATTAGAGGGTGGTAGATATTGAGAAGCATCTACCCATAGAGGGTGTGCGCAGTTGCTCAGTTGTGCCTGACTCTTTATAACCCCATGGACTGTAGCCCACCAGGCTCCTTAGTCCATGGGATTTTTGAGACAAGAATACTGGAGTGGGGTGCCATTTCCTTCTCCAGGGGACTCATAGGGAGAGACAGATATTAATCTAACAATGATTCAAAAGTATAAGTGATTAGCTGTGAGAAGTATTATGAAAAAGACAAAAAAAAAAAAAACCCTACTGGAGTCAATAAAAATCTATTTGAAAGAGCAGGGAGTGTTTAAAAAATACTACTCTTGAAAAGGGACTCTCGGCTGGAACTTGATTGATGGGTAGGTGTCATCCAAGCATAGAAATAGTAGGAAGAGCCTTCCTAGCAGAGAGCACAGTGTATGCAAATCCAGGCATCCTGGAGAGCTGGGCTCTGCTATGGTCCAGCAGCTGAATACAGGTCATCATTGTAGACCTGGCGTGCAGTCAAGGGAGAGAGGCCTGTGGCTGAGCTGGGAAGCTGGGGAGGACTCAGAATATCTCAAGTCATGTTGAAATTTTTGAAGTCATGGGGAGGACTGGGGAGGACTCAGAATATCTCAAGTCATGTTGAAAATTTTGTTTTAGGCACAACAGGAAGTCATTCAAAGATTCTAATTGGAGGGCTGGCTCCATCTGATTTATGTTTCATAAGGGCCCTTCTGGCTGCCTGCTGCATGGGGTTGGCTGGCTATAGGGTGGGAGGGAGAGGAGGTTCCCAGTGCAGGAGGCAGACAGTGGATGGGGACAGACAGTCGGGATAGAACAGAGGGGTCTTGGTAAGGACTGGCTGTGGGGGATGGGCACAGGGGTGCTTTCTGGGTACAATGGTTAATGCTGAGCACCACTGGCCAAGAGACTCTGTTCTTGGGGGCGTTATTAACTCTCAAAGTCTCAGTCCTTAGGGAACAAGGGGTGCTGGCTGCTAATGAGGCTTCAGTCTTCCTGTCTGGGATCAAAGTGAAAAATCACAAAACAATAAGATGGGCTTCCCCAGCCAGGTTTTTCTAGCATCTGTCCCTTGTTGCTGCTGCCTTAACCACCTTAAAAAGTCTTTCCTGTAGCTCAAATGGTAAAGAATCTGCCTGTGATGCAGGAGACCAGAGTTTGATCCCTGGGTCGGGAAGATCCTCTGATGAAGGGAATGGCAGTCCACTCCAGGATCACTTGATCAGCATCTGGTTGGCTTAGAGCCCCCAGGGCAAGACTGGAAATGACAGGGTAGGGAATAGAATTGTTAAGACATGAAGGGAGGAGATTCATTCTTTAGGTTCACACCCATTTAGGTGGTGTGCTATCTTGGTGCTCAGGTGACTGATGGATTTATTCCAAACTATAATCAACCCTGGCAGTCTCCGAACTGTAAGGTTAGGCCCATCAAACCTGCCTGCCTTACTGTTTGGAAACGAAGCTGTTTCTCTGAGTCCCTGACCCACCACTGATCGCAAGAAGTTGGCCTGTGTCTTGAGGTCATTCCTGGACTTGGGTTAAAATTATAAGCTTAAGACAGAAACAAACTGTCACTTCCTTGTAAATCAAACAACACTGATGGAGCAAAGCACAAGCTCAAAGGTCAGCACTGACATTGCTAAAATGTTTTCTTTGCTTTATATTTTAATCATGCAAGTATAACTGGAGATGAATAATAAACATAGTGTACTTGAGAGTTTTGTTTTCAGAGAGTCTGGACCTATGAAATGAGCAACCCCACCACATTCACTGTGAGCCTTGTCAAGAATTGCAGTTTGAGGCAAAAGTGCTAAAAAACATGAACTGAAGTAAACGGTACAGATGGAACATGTAAAGAGTCCAGATTTGTTATCAATATCCTCTTGTCACCCCTGGTCAATGTGCCCAACTAGATTTATCTTCTTGCAACAGACATACAAAAATATCACATTCCTTTATCATCAAAATATTGCAACAGCATTATCAGAACTCCTTGGGGGCCTGATTTTCTTGGTAGAGGAATTACTGACACCCAGCTCAGCGCTCAAGGCTGAAAAATGTAATTATCCCATGATCACCAGGAGTACTTTGTTCCCTGGATGTCTCTCATCTACAGTGCATTTTCTGGATGCCTTCCTCTTCCATTAAAGCATTTATGTCTATAGAAGTTCTTTAGAAGTCACTGGGGCTCTAAAAAATGAAAGGGAATGAATTTTAAAACCACAGTTATTTTACCTACTTCTTGGAAACAAAAAATAAAGGCTGACATCTGGTAAGTAAGAAACTTCCCCTGGAACCCAAGTAACTAACTTTTATTTTCTCATCATGAAAGGGGCGGATCTCCATTGGTGGCCTTTCTTATTTACACCACACACATGGCGATGGCTCCGACATCCAGTTCCTTTAGTATAAACAGAAAGGATGGCCTTTTTCTGTGGAAGTTAATGAATTGAAAAACAAAGCTGTTCTGTATACCCACTTCTTCCAAACGAATAAAAGAACTACAGTGTTCTGAGACTTGGGCAAAATAGTTGCATTCAAATTAATTTTGCCCCTTTTACTCTCCCCCTCCCCACTTCCCACCACTCCCCCCGACTCGCTTTTTCAGGAGAAAAAAGAACCATTTAATCACCTTATAAGGGCAGAGAGCATTAAGGGAATAGAGCGAGAGTCATGAGGCCCAGATCTTATTCTTGGCTCAGACGGGGCCTCACTGGGCGATCCTGGGCCATCCCTTAACCGCGAGCCTCTGTTGATGCAGCTGTAATATGGGGACGCAGATGTGTGTGTGTGGTACCGATGTGGGACCTCGGGGAGAGGTCCAAAGCTGAATGTGGGGTCCATTTTGCTGGTTGTATGCTGTTTCCAATTTGAAAAGGCTGTCTGCAACTTAGGAATTACAAAGTGACCTGGTACGTCTTAGATAGATAACTGGTGTATGCTGCTAAGTCACTTCAGTTGTGTCTGACTCTGTGCGACCCCATAGACAGCAGCCCACCAGGCTCCCCCATCCCTGGGATTCTCCAGGCAATAACACTGGAGTGGGTTGCCATTTCCTCCTCCAGTGCATGAAAGTGAAAAGTAAAAGTGAAGTTGCTCAGTCGTGTCCGACCCTCAGAGACCCCATGGACTGCAGCCTACCAGGCTCCTCCATCCATGGGATTTTCCAGGCAAGAGTACTGGAGTGGGGTGCCATTGCCTTCTCCGAATTGGTGTATAGATGCATGAAAAAGAAAAAAAAAAAATGTCCTAAGGGCCTCCAGGCCTCTTGAAATTAGATTGCCAGGGCAATAAGAGCTGCTAGTATCTGATTTTATAAATAGCTCATTGCAAAAGTAAAGTATGGTTCATGGTTTTGTTTTGTTTTTTTTTTCTAAAAAAATTCATGTGGTGTTTCCTACAGAGTATTTGAAGAATAAAGGAAGAAAAAAAAAGGAGTGGGCATGTCCAAGTTCCTCTAGGCAGCACCTGGGAGCCCTTCTTATGGTAGAAACCCAGTCAAACTCTGTACCCGGGCAGGGGCCCGAGGGATGTTACCCCTTCCTCTGGAATTTGATTGTGTTCACCGACCAGAGTCACTTGATGCTAACTGCAGGTCCCTTTTGCAGGGTTCCTCATAAACCCAAGCAGAGGGAACAGAAGCTGGCTGAGACCACCTTCTACCAACAAACATGCCGCTCCATGCTTCTTCTGACTTTGTGGAAGCCCAGCAGACCTGCCTTCTCTTGGCTTGCTTTCCTTTCTGCCCCAGAGCTCCCCCGCCCTGCCGCCATGGCTGCCCAGACCTCAGCTCACCCATCAATGCATAAGAAAGGGTCTTAACAGGGACAGTAAAAGAAGATTCATGTCCAGTAGCCGAAAGCCTGAAGTTGAGAAAGGAGACCCAAGAGTTTGTCTTACTGCTGTTGTGGTGGGTGTCTTCGAACTTGGATTGGGTTAATCATCACCTGCTTGCAGGTTGCTTGGAAATCACAAGCGGTAATGGTGATTCTGACCCAAGAAAGGCTGTAGAATGAAGGCTTCAACCCACCCTTCTCTCTCTCCCTCCTGCAAACACTTCCCTTAACTCTACCTGTCCAAAGAGGATTCTTAGTCACAAGAGACACAGAGCTCACATTTGACTGGCTTCCAAACATGCCTTTAAAAAGTTCTGTGCTTCTCTACATATGTACTTCAGGTGTGCTAGGACTGGGTCTTTTTGCACACCTTACCTACTTTACTTCCCCAATGGCTCAGTGGTAAAGAATCCAGCTGCAATGCAGGAGTCAAAGGAGATGTGGGTTCAATCCCTGAGTCAGTTCCCTGGAGAAGGAAATGGCAACCCACTCCAGCATTCTTGCCTGGGGAATCCCATGGACAGAGGAGCCTGGCTGGCTACCGTCCAAAGGGTCGCAAAGAACTGGACACAACTGAGCGTGTGGTAACCATATATACCTACTTTTCTTACCTTCCCCTCCTGCTTCAGTCACTGCCAAAGTGAAACAGTGGCCATGTTTTCCTTAAAAGCTGATACCCACCCTCCCCACCTCCACTGCTTGCAGATGGAGGCCAAATTTCTTTGCAGTGCCTACAAGACCCTTCCCCACCTGGCTCTGACCCAACTTCATCTCCTCTCCCCCCCAATTCTGTCTCTGCCCCTACCTCTTTCCAAACAGCTTCAGGTCTGGGAACACATCATTCCTACTCCTGTAGTGCGTTACCTACCTTTCCACTCTCTTATTCTCCCTGCTGAATTCCCATGCATCCTTCAAGACCCAATTCAAATGTGATATATTAAAGCCTGGGGCTGCTTCCGTCTCTGTCTGTGGGCAGAGTTAATTGCTCTTTCCTCTGAAGTATCACTGCCCCTCTGAGAGTTTCTCTTCCAGAGGAAGCATCACATTGTAGGGGACCTACTGCTCACATGCCCATTTCTCTCCCTAAACTATACGTTCCTTATGGTCAGGGGTAAGATCTTATTCATCTCTATGATGCTAGTTCCTAGATCAAGGCCAATAGATGTTCAATAAGCTGGCCAAAAATACATGTATTCAACTCTAGGTTCTAATCAATATATTCCTTTGCTTTAGAGTTTGAAAATATCTAGAAATTGTAATTAACAATATCTTAGATAAGTTTTCTGAATTTTGGAGGATAGGTATAAGTGTAAGCTCACCATTAGAACCAGTGCAAAGATGAAGATTCATTTTTAGACTACAGAAAGAAAAGTGTTAGTCATTCAGTTGTGTCTGACTCTTTGCAACCCTGTGGACTATTGTCTGCTAGGCTTCTCTATCCATGGAATTCTCCAGGCAAGAATATTGGAGTAGGTTGCCATTCCCTTCTCCAGGGAATCTCCAGTTCAATCTCCCGACCCAGGGATTGAACCAGGGTCTTCTGCAATGCAAGCAGATTCTTTACCACCTGCGCCACCAGGGAAGCCCTAGAGTATTTCACCTAGAGTACGGAGCTTTACCTAGAGCACAGAGCTCTAGGTAAATGAAAAAGTCCTGTTTTAGATCAACTGCATTAGGAAAGAAGTTCACATACACTAACCTGAGTAGTAATAACACTTCAGTTTTCCTCAGTGTTTACTGCGATCGGACACTGCTCAGTCCTGCCTATGCATGTACAATGGGCCCCTGCAACAACTTTTCAAGGTGGGTATTAGGATTCCAGTTTCACAGGTGGGTAAACTGGAAATGTGGTAAGTTTCAGAGTCACGTAGCTGGTAAAGGAGGTATGAACCTGGAGGGCTGATGCTGGAGCCTCTTTGTTCTACCACCACCCATTGCACCCCCACCTCCCCCACCACCACACACACAGTGCCATCTGATGAGCAAAAGGAGTCTGGTCAGTTGTGAAAGAAACATGAATAACAATTTTAGGAAACACCATGTGTCAACTACTGTTCTACCTATTAACTCATTTAACACTGGCAATGACCTTGTGAGAAGGGTACAATTATTATCCTCATTTTACAGATGAGAAAACAGAGACAGAGAAGTTAGCCGTTTGCCCAGAGGCCACGTAGCTAATAGGTGGCAAATTTGGGATAGAAACCAGACAGGCTGGCTCCAGAGACCTTGCTCTTAACGACCCTGCTCGGCAATCTCCCAGGAACCCTGGGATGAGGATAGATGTTCAGACAGGATCCAAAGCTGTGGGAGCATGAAGAATTGGAGGTTCTCAGGGACCATCCCCAAGGCCCACCAGAAAGCCCATCAGCTCCTCTCAAGCTCCTCTATAGACGCATAGCCTCTAGGTAAAAACAATACTCTTACAAGGCAAACTCAGGCTTCACGAGACGCAGTCCAGAGGACCACCCCTGCTTCTTCTAAAAAACATTCTGGGACTCTCAGAAGGCTCTGTTCTCAAGGGTCCTGCTGTTGCCTGGATCGGTGCAATCGCTGTTTCCTCCAAATTCCCCCATAAGCATCATCTTCTTCTAGTATACGTAGCTTCCCTCTCCCTTCTAGCATCTGTTTATCACAGCCCCAACTTTCCTTATAACCCCCACTTGGCAGGACCCCTGGTGGCCTCCTTTACCTGTCAACTTGATTCTGTCTGATGACTTTGCATTCAATTCTCCACTTCATGCACAGCTCCTAATCATTTTATTCCTTTAACTTTTCCTGACTCACATTTTTTGGAAGGAAGGCACTGGTAAGTCTCATTCATCTGTTCAAATAAGATGGCACAGGTTGCTGGCCAACCTATAAACTTACTGTCCTTGGCCCAGGTATGAGGACTTTGAGCTTCGGGGAGACAGATGGGGACAAGAGGGTAGTGGGCAGGGCAAAGACACATGGGGAAAGACATGGCCATCTAAGGTTGCCTCTTCATCAAGGACTGAGGGCAAGGTGGTCCCTTTTGAAAAAGCTACATATGGAAGCCACAGTGATGGATGTGGTGGGTAAAATACTGTAGAGTGTGAACAGTCTCTCTATTGCACATATAACCAACTCACTCCAGATCCAAGAAATCTTACTCTATAACTAGAGGCAGAAGGGTGTTCCTACTGGTTAATATCTGAAAAACTAACTGATTCAGTCAGGTCCCAGCAGAAAACAGATGGCAAAGGCAGGCAGGATAAGCAGAGAGAGTTCAGTGAAGGAACTATTTACGAAGTAGTGAGTGGGCAGGGTATAGGGAAGCCAACAAAAGATGGTGATGCATTGGGGGGCTATGCCCATCTCTGGGCCTAAAGGGCAAGGTAGGGAGTGGTTACTGGAGCCCAGAGACAGCGGTACCATTACTGTGTCTGTGTCTTCAGGAGATGGCCACCCAACAGCCCCATGGCTCTAGGGAAAGGAACAGAGTCTCTGCTCACCTGTGACTCAGAAGGAAAGGAGCCAGGAAATGCAACACCCCCTCCCTCCTCCTCCTGCTCTTTGATCTACGGCCAGGGCCTCGCTCCAGCTGCACCACGCTGGAGTCAGAGGGCAGAGAGGACCACATGAAGACTCTGTAGAGTCTCCCAGGGCACACAGAGCATGTGGAGAAGGTGGAAGGGGTGCGGGAGGGGCAGGAGAAGACACTCAGCACAGTGATTTCCTTGTCCTAAGGCCCTTGTTGTCCCGAGGTAACCGCACTGACGTGGTGCCTAAGAAAGTAGTGTATTCCTTGCTTATTACATTTCACATATTTTCAAGGAAATCAGACTGTTAGCATACCACATCCTGGAGCTTCAAGTATGTTTTCCTGGGATCTCATGAGAATTTCCACTTCAGTGGAGAGTAGTTGAATATTCCCATAACACCAAAAAGGAACAGATGTGGGAGAGAACGGGATACAACAGACCTCCAAGGATTCATCGTTCAGCTGACGGCATGTGGTAGGGCTGGCAGTGAGACCTGTGAACCAGGGGCAGGTGGGCATGTCCACACCTCAGGGGATGGCAGGATATGACCACCTTGGTAAATGTCAGGCGTCCAGAATATAAGGTGCAATCTAGGAGAGAAATGGGAGACAGAAAATGCTCAAAGGGATTTATTCTGAATTTATTAAGGTTTAACTTCTGCCATGTTGTACAATGGGGATTTCAAAAAGAAATAACCCTTAATGTAAAAAAAAAAATTTTTTTTTCACACTTACCCCTGGGAGTGGCATATTCTCTCCCCACAGCAAATGCTATGGTTGCTGTTTTGAGTGGAGAATAGCATTTAAGCCCAGAACGACAGCACAACTACCATATCTGCATTTTCTTTAGGATAGAACTGTTCCCAGAGGAGGAGTTTGTCCTGAGTTAAAAGGTGTTAATTGATGTAAGTGTTCAAGTCTATAAAAAGTCGATGATAGAATAAGATATGGCACTCAGTGAAAGTTGCTTCATTATTTCATCTTTGAAGGCCCAAATGAAGGCATGTTTAGATAAAAAAAACCTCCCAGGGAGTTAAAAATGTACTGGCCTCAAGTATATCTCTTTCCCATCACTCATGCACGTTCACACAAAGAGGAAACCACTAAGGGAGGCTTGATGTTTAGTTGTTCTAGAAGTTGGTGGGAGGCAGGAAGGTTGAAGGTCCTGGCATGTGCCTCTAATTTATTTCCTTCTACTTTCCCAAGAGTGGGAGAAAAAATATTTGTGATTCATATTATTAAAAAGTTCGTGCTGTCTGCTTAGCGCTTACCTATAAGCCTTTCAATTCTCTAGGCCAAGAATGAGCTTCGATCTCCAGATTAATTCACTTAGTAGACTCTGATTTTGTGTAGTTTCCCAAAAGGTAAGTATGAGTATTTTTTTTTTTTCCCAAAAAGTCTCTTTGAACATTCTGCTGTGTTTTTTACGTCTTCTTCCTGCAGCATTAGCCATTCCACACATGATTGTCCGAAGGCAAAGGCACATTTTGAAATAGCCTTTCTACTTTTCAAGCACACACTTGCATGCTCACTCTCTCCATTTTAATCTCTTTGTCTCTTCCCAACACACAATTAATACTTAAGAGGTGATGGCTGGTGTTTCCCGAACAAAATTGAGGACTCCAAGCCTTCATCACCTACTTAAGATGAATGACGGGACACATGACAATCCTCCTGGGTAAAAACCTCACTTTTGGCATCTGAGCATTCCTCTCCTAAAGAAATTACGATACTCTCCTTTCTTCCCTGTAGCTCAAATGGTAAGGAGTCTGCCTGTAATGCAGGAGACCTGGGTTCAATCCCTGGGTGGGAAAGATCCTCTGGAGGAGGGAATGGCAATCCACTCCAGTATTCTTGCCTGGAGAACCCCATGGACAGAAAAGCCTGGAGGGCTATAGTTTGTGGGGTTGCAAAGAATCGGACACAACTGAACGACTTAACACTTCACTTCGCTTCCTTTCTTCAGCTATCCTTGGGCAGTGATTTTCATACTGCAGGTCCTAAAATCAATGCAATGGCTCATGACTAGCATTAAACAAACAAACAAAAACCGGTGAAGTATAATTTAAAATATCAAAATATGCTGCATACATTAAAACAAATACAAGAGTGTTGTTTAGTCATGCCTACTTGTATACGCTTGTGTTGGCTTACAGTGTAAAATATATTTCTTATTATGGATCACCTTAAAATTCTGAAGTCATTGAGCTTAAGTTGGTTATTGAGAGGCAAATTCTTCAGTTCACAGCCACATTTTGAAGGCTTGGACTTGTGGTCTGGTTGACCAGGTCCTCTGCTGTCTTGAAGGTCCTTACCTATCCATGTTTCCAATTTCTTAAAAACATTTCCATTCCTAATTCAGTGCTCCCAACTGCTGCTCTCCTCCCACCGGGTAATCCTTCTTCCAAGTGACATTCCAGGGCTCAGAAAGGGATTACCTAGAGAGCCATTCTAGAGAGCCTAGCTGTTACCTAGAGAGCCTAGACTTTGGATTCTGCTATCTAGGAGTCTGTTCAGGGGTGAACCTGGGACTGGTCTCATAGAAAGACTTCTGTTCTTTCCTTTCCCTTCTGGCATACCCTCTCATACCTCCACTTCTAGACCCACCAAGCCATGGCTAGGGACTCTTGGAAATGGCAGCTGTGAAGGGATTATTGTTACAGTCCCAGGGCAGAGACCTCTCCAGAGGATTTTTCTAATCTTGTCCTTTCTGTCTACTGAATTTTTGAAAAGTGCATGACATCCCATCATTTCAAGCCCAAGAAATAATTTAAACTTAAAAGCATCAGTGATTCAACAAAATTCCACCAAATAATCAAACATTCTCTCAACATTTCTTGAGCAACAGTTTTCTGTGTCAGACACTGCAGCAGGAGGCAGGCGCTTAGGCTGGATATACCATAGGAAAGAAAACACAACTTCAGAACCTCAACTCTATGGCAAAAGACCACTATCCTGAGAAATCATTATGATACTTGTTTTCATAGACATGGGAATAAAATGCTGTAATTTCTCAGAGCAAGGAAGTGTCACTTGATCTGGGGAAAGAGGGGAAAGGTTTTACAAAGGAGGAGATGCTTGAACTGAGTCTTGAGGACCTGGGGGCATGGAGCTGGCTTCCGAGGAGACTCCAAAGTAGAGTGCCTGCATGCTCAGTCACTCAGTTGTGTCCAACTGTTCGCAACGTCCTGGACTGTAGCCCACCAGGCTCCTCTGTTGATGGGATTTCCCAAGCAAGAACACTGGAGTGGGTTGCCATTTCCTTCTGCAGGGGATCTTCCCGACACAGGGACCGAACCCCCATCTTCTTCATCTCCTGCACTGGCCAGATTCTTTACCACTTCACCAGGGAAGCCCTAGGGCTGGGTTGTAAAGAGCTTCACATGCCATATTTAAGAGGATGTATTATCCCAAGGGCAACAGGGAGCCAATAATAGTGTTAAAGCATGTGATTCATATGATTTAATTTATAAACAAAAGTATTTAATCCAACTCTGTTTGAAATAACAAACATTAGGAAAAATCAATTGTTTGTAATTACAGGCCATGTTCAGTAAATCATTGACTATCTATACAATAAAATAACATATGCCTCCTGTCCCACAAAAAATATGATGATGATTTTGACATTGTACAGAAGACAATGATCAAGACCATCCCCATGGAAAAGAAATGCAAAAAAGAAAATGGCTGTCTGGGGAGGCCTTACAAATAGCTGTGAAAAGAAGAGAGGTGAAAAGCAAAGGAGAAAAGGAAGGCTATAAGCATCTGAATGCAGAGTTCCAAAGAATAGCAAGAAGAGATAAGACAGCCTTCTTCAGCGATCAATGCAAAGAAATAGAGGAAAACAACAGAATGGGAAAGATCTCTTCAAGAAAATTAGAGACACCAAGGGAACATTTCATGCAAAGATGGGCTCGACAAAGGACAGAAATGGTCTGGACCTAACAGAAACAGAAGATATTAAGAAGAGATGGCAAGAATACATGGAAGAACTGTACAAAAAAGATCTTCACGATCCAGATAATCATGATGATGTGATCACTAATCTAGAGTCAGACATCTTGGAGTGTGAAGTCAAGTGGGCCTTGGAAAGCATCACTATGAACAAAGCTAGTGGAGGTGATGGAATTCCAGTTAAGCTGTTTCAAATCATGAAAGATGATGCTGTGAAAGTGCCAGCAAATTTGGAAAACTCAGCAGTGGCCACAGGACTGGAAAATGTCCATTTTCATTCCAATTCCAAAGAAAGGCAATGCCAAAGAATGCTCAAACTACCACACAATTGCACTCATCTCACATGCTAGTAAAGTAATGCTCAGAATTCTCCAAGCCAGGCTTCAGCAACATGTGAACTGTGAACTCCCTGATGTTCAAGCTGGTTTTAGAAAAGGCAGAGGAACCAGAGATCAAATTGCCAAACTCCACTGGATCACCGAAAAAGCAAGAGAGTTCCAGAAAAACATCTATTTCTGCTTTATTGACTATGCCAAAGCCTTTGACTGTGTGGATCACAATAAACTGTGGACAATTGTGAAAGAGATGGGAATACCAGACCACCTGACCTGCCTCTTGAGAAATCTGTATGCAGGTCAGGAAGCAACAGTTAGACCGGGACATGAAACAACAGACTGGTTCCAAATAGGAAAAGGAGTACATCAAGGCTGTATATTGTCACCCTGCTTATTTAACTTCTATGCAGAGTACATCATGAGAAACGCTGGACTGGAAGAAGCACAAGCTGGAATCAAGATTGCCGGGAGAAATATCAATAACCTCAGATATGCAGATGACACCACCCTTATGGCAGAAAGTGAAGAGGAACTCAAAAGCCTCTTGATGAAAGTGAAAGAGGAGAGCGAAAAGTTGACTTAAAGCTCAACATTCAGAAAACGAAGAGCATGGCATCCGGTCCCATCACTTCATGGGAAATAGATGCGGAAACAGTGGAAACAGTGTCGGACTCTTTTTTTGGGGGGGGGGCTCCAAAATCATTGCAGATGGTGACTGCAGCCATGAAATTAAAAGACACTTACTCCTTGAAAGGAAAGTTATGACCAACCTAGATAGTATATTCAAAAACAGAGACATTACTTTGCCGACTAATGTCCGTCTAGTCAAGGCTATGGTTTTTCCAGTGGTCATGTATGGATGTGAGAGTTGGACTGTGAAGAAGGCTGAGCGCCGAAGAATGGATGCTTTTGAACTGTGGTGTTGGAGAAGACTCTTGAGAGTCCCTTGGACTGCAAGGTGATCCAACCAATCCATTCTGAAGGAGATCAACCCTGGGATTTCTTTGGAGGGAATGATGCTGAAGCTGAAACTCCAGCACTTTGGCCACCTCATGTAAAGAGTTGACTCATTGGAAAAGATCTGATGCTGGGAGGGATTGGGGGCAGGAAGAGAAGGGGATGACCGAGGATGAGATGGCTGGATGGCATCACTGACTCGATGGACGTGAGTCTGAGTGAACTCTGGGAGATGGTGATGGACAGGGAGGCCTGGTGTGCTGCAATTCATGGGGTCGCAAAGAGTCGGACACGACTAAGCAACTGAACTGAACTGAACTTTTGATATTCATTAGCATGAAAAGAGTGCTTGTTGCAATTTTATTGAACTTTTTTAACATTTACTACTATAATACTTTTTCTTAAACTCAGATTTTAAATTGACTGAATATTTTCAAAAATTGCCTAATAAAAGTCCCGTGCAAAATGAGAGTCTAAAATAAAAGAAATAATAGGAAACACCAGATTCAAATATTCTAAGTCCATCAGTTCAGTTCAGTCACTCAGTCGTGTCCGACTCTTTGCGACCCCATGAACTGCAGCACGCCAGGCCTCCCTGTCCATCACCAACTCCCAGAGTTCACCCAAACTCATGTCCATCGAATCAGTGATGCCATCCAATCATCTCATCCTCAGTCATCCCCTTCTCCTCCTGCCCCCAATCCCTCCCAGCATCAGGGTCTTTTCCAATGAGTCAACTCTTTGCATGAGGTGGCCAAAGTACTGGAGTTTCAGCTTTAGCACCATTCCTTCCAAAGAACACCCAGGACTGATCTCCTTGCAGTCCAAGGGACTCTCAAGAGTCCTCTCCAACACTACAGTTCAAAAGCAGCAATTCTTCGGTGCTCAGCTTTCTTCACAGTCCAACTCTCACATCCATACATGCCTACTGGGAAAACCACAACCTTGACTAGACAGACCTTTGTTGGCAAAGTAATGTCTCTGCTTTTGAATATGCTATCTAGGTTGGTTATAACTTCCCTTCCAAGGAGTATGCGTTTTTAAATTTCATGGCTGCAGTCACCATCTACAGTGATTTTGGAGCCCCAAAAATAAAGTCAGCCACTGTTTCCACTGTTTCCCATCTATTTCCCATGAAGTGATGGGACCGGATGCCATGATCTTCATTTTCTGAATGTTGAGCTTTAAGCCAACTTTTTCACTCTCCTCTTTCACTTTCATCAAGAGGCTTTTGAGTTCCTCTTCACTTTCTGCCATAAGGGTGGTGTCATCTGCATATCTGAGGTTATTGATATTTCTCCCGGCAATCTTGATTCCAGCTTGTGCTTCTTCCAGCCCAGCATCTCTCATGATGTACTCTGCATAGAAGTTGAGTAAGCTGGGAGATAATGTACAGGCTTGACCTACTCCTTTTCCTATTTGGAACCAGTCTGTTGTTCCATGTCTGGTTCTATCTGTTGCCCCCTGACCTGCATACAGGCTTCTCTCCATACGAAGAGTCATTCTTTGAGTCTTATATTGATGGTAATAAAAAGATACAACTTTTCCTTCCTTGTCATGAATTTCAGCCCCAGGTGATTTCCCTGAGATCTGTGTCTGTATTGCCATCCCATCGTCATTCCTTTGCTTTTCAGTGTTCAGTATTCTGCCCCTTGCTTGCAGAAACCCTGACTCCCACCCTAGATGCTTATAGGAGGCCTGGTGGAGCTGACAGCCAGGCATCTCTGTCACCACAGCAACTACTGTTCTATTCAGATGAACATGGTAACAAGGAAGAAAAACCTCCTCTACTCTTGCCTGGCAAACCAGCTTTTTCCAGTTATGAATTTCGTCATTTTTCTAGGGGTTAGATTCTATCATATTCTAGATTATTTATCATTCACGATGGACATACTCTCTTCACAGGTTGGACTAGAGAAACTTAAAAAATGATGAGAATTTCTGTATTATTCCAAGTGATAAGAACCAGTACAAAGATAGAACAGAATATAAACCTCAGAATGAGATTCTAGAATATTTAAGAATTTGATACCCCCTAGGAAAAATATGTATATAAATAATGTATCTACAAATGAAGTACCATCCCAAAGGTTATGCAAATATATATCCCATGCTGAACATTTAATAAAATTTGCAGAATGATACAAATTTTACTATAGATTTTCTTAAAGAGCTTCATCTTTAGAAAACTTCCCAAAGATCTTCTCTAGAAGTATTTCCCCTTCCCAAAGTTCAATGCTCATGCTGCTGCTGCTATGTCACTTCAGTCGTGTCCGACTCTGTGCCACCCCATAGAAGGCAGCCCACCAGGCTCCCCCGTCCCTGGGATTCTCCAGGCAAGAACACTGGAGTGGGTTGCCATTTCCTTCTCCAAGGCGTGAAAGTGAAGTTGCTCAGTCACGCCTGACTCTTAGCGACCCCATGGACTGCAGCCTACCAGGCTCCTCCATCCATGGGATTTTCCAGGCAAGACTACTGGAGTGGGGTGCCATTGCCTTCTCCATCAATGTTCATAGTAGTTACCAAATATCTTTCCTTTCTGTCAGCCACACAGATTCCTCAATGCGTCCATGCTTTCTCCTTCAGCATCTCTCTTCCCTTCTACCCTGTACCGTAATGGATTACATCAGTGGTCACTAGGACTTCTCACCTGCCCTCCAACCTAGACCTCTCTGAGATGGCCACAGCAGCTAGAATTTCTACCCTTTCTTATCATCCCTTGCTCCCCATGGACAAAACACATTGCAATTCTTTGGAAATGGAGGCTTTTTCTCAGATCAATGAAAAAATTCATGGGCATTTGGGGAAATAAAATTCTCTACCTTGTTGACAAATCAGTAAGGATGGATTATTCAGTAATTGATGGCTGACACTGCTGAAGCTGAAGTGCCAATACTTCGGCCACCTTATGTGAAGAGCTGACTCATTGGAAAAGACCCTGATGCTGGGAAAGATTGAAGGCAGGAGGAGAAGTGAATGACAGAGGATGAGATGGTTGGATGGTATTGCCGACTCAATGGACATGAGTTTGAGCAAACTCTGGGAGATGATGAAGGACAAGGAAGCCTGGTGTGCTGCAGTCCATGGGGTCACAAAGAGTCAGACACGACTGAACCACTGAACAGCAACAACTAGTACTAGCTAACTAGCTGTGGGAAACTGTTAAATTTTCTACCTCACCCCAAAATACATTCCAGATTGTGTGAAGAGGTAAATTTGTAAAATAAAAACCTAAATGAACTAGAAAAATACAGGTGGATATTCAACTGGTCCCATACAAATAGTAACACTAAAGACGTTGGCTACCACTTCATAAAAATACAAAATTCTGCATGTCATAAAATGCTACAGAAATGTTTAGAAAATGAAAAGCTAAAAGAATATTTACAACAGTTATGACAGATCAGTGTTTCTTCTTGCTAACTTCTTAAAAAAAAACAAACCAACCCTTTACAAATCAACATAAAGAAACAAGCATGTCATCAGGAAATTGACAAAAAATTGTAAGCAGACTTAGACAATTCACAAATATCTGGATAGCCAATAAATACTGAAAAAAAAGATGTCCAGCCTTCATGAAGCTAACATCCCTTTGAAGGGATGGCCTTGCTCTGGGAGAAGGGGAGGACCAAGAGGTCAGGAAAACTGTGGCTTATGGCCAGTGAGCTGGGTGATAGCAAAATCTGTCCTGCTGACACTGGGTGCCGACTTGGACCTGAGATGTGAGGACAGGATTTGAGAGGTGTAGCCTTGCAGGATTTTTTCTTGTGAGGCTTTGAAAGTTGAGTATGTGGTAGAAAGATCACCTCAACCATTACAACTGCTGCAAAACGCCTCTGCTTGCTCGCTCCAAGCAGCTCCTCCAAACCTCCCTGACTCAAGCCTTTAGGAGTTGCCTCGTCAGCACAGGCATCTCCTCCCCCCTCTATCCCACAGCTTCTGTAGGACAAAGTCTGCTGTGGCCTCATGTCTCAGCTCTCTTGTCCTCAGACAAGCGCTGGCACAGGACTCCTGGCCTGCCCCATGGCCAGCAGCTGCCCACCTTTGCAGCCTCTTGGTTCTGCTGGAGCCCCTTTAATTGTGCCTGAGTAACAGCAGTCCACCCCCGCCCCCCCCCCGACCCCTGCCCCCTGCCAAAAATCACCACTCTTGATAGAAACAAAGCAATGGGATACCCGTCAGGGCTCTGACCTGTATTAGCTCCCTGGACATGCCTTGGGGGCCTGCTGTGCCCATCCAGTGCCCTTCCCTGCACTGACCGCCTTTTCCCACACAACCTCCTACATGTAAATTGAGGGGACCTGGAGAATGGCTCTGGTCTTGGATCTCCAGCCACTCCCAGCAGTCAGGATGCTCCAGCTTTCAAGGTGATGGGTGACATTAGTTGAACCTCAAACACTCCAGAGATTTCCCCCACAAGATATTATCTTGTTGTCTCAATTAATAAGGAACTGAAATTGGCATCATATGTGGCATTCAGAGCCATTTGGTTCTTGTAAAGGAAAAGCTCTACTGTTTTCCTTTATACTACGCATAATACTCTGAAGACTTCTATATTCTAAATGTGTGTGGTTTTACCCTACAGTAAGCAATTCTTCAATATTACCTGGGTGTCCTACAATTTAATTCCATTCTGACCCACTCTACCTGGAGAGAACATCAGACCACACAGGTTAAGGACTCAGTTCCACCAGCCTGACCCCGTCCCCTTCAGATGCTAATCCCAAGGCCAGGCAGTCATCTGTGCTTCTGACTGACCGGCTATCAAGGTCAGAGGTTCCAATGACCCTCTTCTTGGGTTTCATTAATTTGCTAGAGCAGCTCACAGAACTCGGGAAAATATTAGCTAGATTATTAGTATGTTATAGGCAGCTATAACTCAGGAACAGTCAGATGCAAGAGAGGCATAAAGATGTGGGAAAGGATACAAAGCTTCCTTGCCCTCTCTGGGGTACCACTCTCCAGAATTTCTGTGTGTTCACCAACACAGAAGTTCCTTGAATTTGGGAGTTTTTTAATGGAGGCATCTGTAAATGGGCATGATTGGTTAAAACATTGGTTACTGGTGGTTGAATTCAACCTCTAGCCCTCTCCCTACCCTGGAGGTAGAAATCCTCTAATGACTGTTGCTTCCCCTGGCAGCCAGACCCCATCCTTAGGTCACCCAGGGCCTTTGCAGAAGTCACCTCATCAACAAAATTGGATGTGGTTGAGAGGGTCTATGAGTAACTGGACGTCCCTTTCACCATTACTATTTTGAAGCAACTTCAGGAACTGAGGACAGAAGTTCAAATATTGAAGCAAAAGATGCTCCAATTGCTCAATCTCTTAGGAAATTCTAAGAGTTTTAGGAACCATGAGCTAGGAGTGGGACAAAGATCAAATATATATTTCTTAGTATAAATCACAGTATCACAGTTCTGTGAATGAACTTCTGTGTGTGTATGTGCGAGTTTGTGTGTGTTTGTTTCCTAATAACTAATATGATGCTGAAGTTCATGTTTATTTGTTCAACCTTCTATGTAGACTGTTTTTTTTTTCCCCTTATAGCTAGCTATAGATGGATTTAAGCAGTTTCTAGAATGATAAGGAAGTGTGAATTCATGGAATTTGTTCAGTCTTTCAGACATCTACAAATTAAAGTCAAATGTCAGACTTGCTACCCATGAAAGTTGCTTCTACATCAACAGGTATTTTTCGCCTGCTAAATCCTCTTATGGCAATTCAGCTCTATCCACTATGCTGCATTTTAATCCTTATATTGCTATTAGCACAAATGGTAGTCATTCTAGCATTGGGTCCATATCCTAGAAGATTTTTGCTATTGTCCACAGCAAATGAAGTGATGCTTTCCCCTTTCATTAGCCATGAAAAGAAAATATATGTTATTTCTAATAAAACAGATGTTGAAGCTATATAAATTGAAAATGCTTATAGCAATTTAGGATAAAACCATTTTAGCTCTAGTTACAAAATGATCTTGAATTGAGTCTATAAAGGCCAAATATGGCAACAATTTCTTTGGGTTTTTTCTTTGAAAATTCCCTCTGGTTTTGAGAAATCTCCTTGGCTGTAGGTTGGAACTGGCCTTTGGGTGAACCAAACCTTCCCAAAGGCTAGAGGTACCCCAAGAGGTGCTCATTTCAGGCTCTTATGTTACTGTGACTATGAGGTTTGACCTGATGCTCTTGGTGTCTCACTGGTAACTCACATTCCCTTTGCACTGTTTCTCCACTGCACCCATGACACCTGTGGCTCTGCCTGTGAGCTTTCTCAGCTGCAAGACAGTGCTCTTTGTGTACTGCAACCCATGTGATCTCTCTTAGGTTAACCTAAATTTCTTGGTCTATCAAATATACAGGTGACTTTCAGTTCCATGTGAGTGTGCAGGAAGATTTCATAATTGTAGCTAGTTTTCGATCCTTGCAACTAACAGAGCTGAATTAGGTAAACATGAAGAAAACACCTGTTGTCACCACCAAGGCAGGACTCTGACACGACCTCCTGAACTCTTGCCTCCTCCCCCACAAAAATCTCTGCTCCCTACCTCCCCTCCCTGAGCGTCCCCATCTCAGTAAAGAGCAATTTACTCAATGCTCATAGCACAAGCTTAATCATCTCCCAAGATTCTTTCTTTCCTTCACATGCTCTGTGGGATTTATCAATGAGTCCTGCAGCCTCCACCATCGAAATACGTCAGCAGTCCAACCACTTCTCATCACTGTCTCTGCTGAACTCTGGTTGAAGTCACCATCATCTCTACCTGGATCATTGGAAGAGCCTCCTACTGACCTCCCTGCTTGCACCCTCAGCCCTCTGCGGTCTAAGCCAGGCATCGGCAAACTTTCTTCTGTAAAGAGCCAGATAACAGATATTTTAGGATTTACCAGTCATACAGTTCCAATCACAATTACAGGACCAGAACTGGCCCACAGGTTGGTTGACCTGCTGTGATCTAATCATGTAACTACGTCCTTCCTCAGTAACTAGGCTTCCTTGTCCTTCTCACCTCCCTGTCACTGGCACAAGACCATCAGACCCTACTCCTTCCCCAGCACCCTTCCTTGTCTCTTCCCCACCTGTCACTTCTCTCCAACCGTGTGGGCACCCTCTCAGTTCTCAGGCACCCTGAGAATGCTCTGACCTCAGAGTTGAGCACTTTCAGGTTGGCCTCTGAATTCCCTTTCCCGAAGATCTCATGTATCCCCACCTCCACTCCCTTGAGCCTCTGCCCAGGTGTCACCCCTGCCCCTGTCCCAGCCACTGTATTTAAACAAGCACATGCATGCTAAGTCGCTTCAGTCGCGACCAACTCTTTGCAACCCCATGGACTATAATGCTCAAGGCTCCTCTGTCCATGGGATTCTCCAGGTAAGAATACTGGAGTGGGTTGCCATGCCTTCCTCCAGAGGATCTTCCCGGCTTAGGGATCAAACCTGTGTTTCCGGTGTCTCCTGCTTTGCAAGCAGATTCTTTACCCACTGAGCCATCAGGGAAGCCCCTTAAACAAACACACCAGCTCCTATTCCAGGTGGCATCCTTGTCCCCTTTCTTGTTATGCTTGTCCCCATGGCACTTGTCACCTTTTGACCTGCTGTGTATTTTTCCTGTTTCTTAATTGTCTGATTCCCTGCACCACCACCCCCCCGCCGAAAACTAGAATGGAAGTTCTATGAGGCTAGAGATTTTATGCCCCCTCCTAACTTCCAGAAAAGTATCCAATATGGAGACACTTCATATGTTAAATGAGTGAATAAGTGAATGAATGAGTGAACTGATCCCCATCTTCTGTTATCCTTTGACTGGAAATGAGTACATGCTCTGTGGAATGTCTCAGTAGGAACAGCGTGGAAATGTTCAGTTTGGCCACTTAACTCCACTGGGGTTCAGAATCATCTGAGACCTGAAGGAGCACACTGGCCGTTTCCCATAATCTGTTCTTCCAGGTGTGAACTTAGTCATGGCAATCAAGAGAAATAAACATCGTCTCACCATCAGTGGTGTCTTTGTCTTTAGGAGCAGGCCCAGTTATTGAATAATCTCCTCTGCACAGTAATATCATTTTCTACAGGAATAATCATTCATAATCCAGGTTTTCTTAATTTATCCTTTAGTTCTAAAACAATTATTTTTTAAAAAATCTATTTCAGGTTCAAGGTATGATTCATATTCAGTAAACTATTTCATGTATGAAGTAAAATCTACAGTTAATGAAGACATTACTCCTCACAGTTTGCACAAGGAATTTGAACTTTGAAACACAAAAACTCCAAGGGATCCCCTGGAGTAACATAGTTAAAGTACAAGTCTGTCTCTTCATCTTTATAATCACGGAGCTACCACTGTTTGCTCCACGTCTGCTGCTTATATACAGGAATATGGAATAATGTGGGGGCCACAAATGTGGGGTCCTCTGGACAGGATCCTGCCCAAAGGAACATGAAGGAAAGCTGAGGGTTGAGCCCACACGTGTTGGAGGTCTGCTGTGTAACTGGGAGCCTTTCAAAGCGACCTCATGTACAATATAATGTTATCAAAGGATAAGTGCTAAAAGTGTGCTGATTTGAAGCTTTCATCTATATTATTAAAGTTCAGTGGAATTCACAGCAATTGCTTAGAAAGACCTTCAAGTTCCTCCCTCTCCCCACTATCCCAGGAGGAGTATTTTATCACTGGTGATGTTTGGAATGCTAGCACATGGTGAAAATAAAAAGCGGACCAGATCTGTGGTGGGTTTCCTGGTTGTTTTTAACTTCTCTCAAACAATCTATCCCATTGTGTGCTAGACTGGACCACTCCCACCATCCCACCCATGATATGCTACCACTTATCATTTCTCCCCATTTGGGAAAAAAGTCTCTAATCCTCGGTAGTCACAAACAGCTGCCAAATGCACACAGCGTGTTCCTTCATGCCTCAGCTTCAAACTGCAGAACCGATTCATTTAGTAAGTTAGAACTGAAAAGGATTGTGAGAGTCTACTTAAAACCTCTCATTTTATAATAAAAGAAACGTATTTAGGTGATCTTTAAAAATTTTTTCCAAATGCCTTCACTTATTTTGTTTCTCAGTGAAACCTTTCAAGTGGGCAGGATAAGCATTATTGCCTACTTGGAAGAGGGACATTTGGGACCCCAGAAGTTAAACGACAAGCCCAAGGTTACACAATCTAGTAAATCACAAAGCTTAGTCTTAAACCCTCAAGGGCTTGTAAGGCCTGTATTTGCTTATCATAATTATGTTGAATTCAAGGCCACTTATTTACACAATGAGGATTAGAAATATTACTTTTAGGGAACTCTGAGCTACAGTTTCAAAATCTACAGCACAGCTGAGGAAATTGCAGATTTTTGCAGTGAGCAGCTAGGTTTGATTCATCTTTGTCTTTCTGGGGCACTGGATACATGTTTGTTTCATGGAGGAATGAAATGTTAAGAAAGCCTCAATATCCAGTGCTAACCAGTCCACATTGAACCCTAGTAGGGTTGGTGGTCATGATGGAATGACTCCAAGATCATGTCAACAAAAAGAAGTTTAAAGACCTTTTAAAGAAAAAAACCCTGAAAATAGCCTCTAAAGATAACCATAATAGTAATAATTGCCATTTTTGAGTACCTCCCACAGACAGGCAGTTTCTCTACCACACTGTGGAAAACTCTGCCAAGTTCTGATCAACGTGTACAAACGTGTTCTATCTACAACTGAGGTTTTGTGTGCATAGCTACGACAATGTCCAGAGGTCAGGATGCTAAGCTAAAAGGGTTGGTCAGTTAAGGGAAGCATGGGGGATACTGACCATGTGCATTACAGGATGAAGTGCAGGGTGAAGCTGTGTCAAGGAAGGCACTGTGTTTACTGACACTCATCAAGAGGATGAGTGTATAAAACAATGCTAGCAGGCTAGTGAGCAGCTCTACTCGGATGCCAACACAATAGGGTGGGCTGCCAAGGGAAGAATATATTAATTATGAAAAGTTATTTTTCCAGCTTTCCAAATTATGTCCTTTTTAAAAATGCTGCCAACCTGTTAATCCTTTTGGATGTGCCAAAAATATTACAGTCTTCCCAGATGTGCTGCAAATAAAGACAGGTTGAGAATGATCATGCTGGGTATTTCACACACACAATTTGTAACTCTTACAATGATTCTACAGATAAGAACTCTCATGGGGTTTAAGAGCTCACCCCAGTTCACGATGTGGGTGGGTGGGTGGGAGTTGTATTCAGTTTAGGTAAGTTTGTAAAACCCATGTGCTTCCCTCCTTGCCTGCTCCCTCACACCTGTGGGAAAGGCCGTCTTGGGAAGAAGAAAGTGGGAGCATTTTGAATGGCAAAGCTTGAACTGGGGTGGAGCTTCAGGGAAGCAATCTACAGACAAACCTAAGGAAAGAATGTCCTGACAAGCAGAGCTGCCCATGAGTGACCTGGGCAACCAAGGATGGTCGCAAGATCCTGAGTGGGAGAATCCAAGCAGAGGCCTGGAATCCTGCTTGGTCAGGATCTCCCAAAAGAGGGTATGCAGAGAATCTGTCAGCCTGCCTTGGGATGGACAGCCCAGACCTTACACAGAGATGGGCCAGGCCACTACCACGGTCAGGCCACAAGCCACATGCTGCTCACACGTGGGCTAAGTCAGCTGTCCCTAAGGGGAATTCCAGGCAAACAGT
This sequence comes from Ovis aries, assembly GCF_016772045.2. NCBI lineage: Eukaryota > Metazoa > Chordata > Mammalia > Artiodactyla > Bovidae > Ovis > Ovis aries. The sequence continues at coordinate 30,490,089 of NC_056055.1, read as the reverse complement.
ATGGGGGCCCAGTGAGTACCAGGCCAATGACATGGACCACTAGATGGGGACTCCTTATTGGCCTACCTGGTGACGCAAGTCATGAAATAGAAAAGCGAGTGGAGGGAATGTTGGACAATGAGGACAAGGCAGAAGACAGCCATGGGAACTGTGGGGGGAGGGGTGTGGAGTCAGAGAGACCGCAGGTCACCTTGGGCTGAGATGATGACAGCCTCACCAGCCTGTCCACTGCGGAAGGCTGGAGCAGTATTTTGGCACTTGGCAGTTGGAGTAGAAGCATCCACATCAAAAAGGCTGGGTTGAAAACTGGCTCTACTGTGGAACCCCCAGCAAGTCCTTTAACCTCTCAGTTTCCTTGTGCATGGAAAGTGTTCTGCCTCCTTCAGGACGATCAAGAGGGACTGTGTGCGACATGCTGAACACAGCATCTGCCTCCTACTGAGCAATCGCTAAATGATAGCTGTTACTATTTTCATTATTGCTGTTTCGAGTTTAGGACTTTCAAAAGCCTATTCTAAAAATCCCATTATCCAAATACTTTCCAACTCTTCAACTCATTTTTGGAATCAGGGAATGGCAAAGGATTTGTAGTCCGAGTTCTGGAAAGTTCTTTGGGAAATAGTCTTCCTTGTTCAGGCTGCAATCCTCCATTTGTGAAAACTGGCATGATAATATATTTTAACACAGTTTTTCTGTCCCAAAGAAAAATCCTCAAAAATGTTAGTGATTATCTTCACTGTTTTAACTAATCACATCATTATCATAGCTCCTGTTTGAATTTTGGAGTGTGAAGTTAGCTTTGTTTTGTTTTTCAAACTTATTATCAACAATTGCCTGGTTTCTGGCTTGCTCACTGATTACCATTTTTCCTGATGAGAAAATCTAATCAGAACTTGGTAGCTTTATTAATAAATATTTCTGAGGGTCTATTTGACACTGGATTAGTATTGTTAAAGCTCTCCTGTGCTATTATGGCAGTTCATGCTTGGCTCTTCAGTCTTTTTACATTTATTATAAACTTGAACACAGTGGGTCTTCACTGGGAATGGTTTTGCTCCCAAGCCATATCTGGAGGCAGTTCTGTTTGTTACAACTGAAGTTGGGATTGTTACTGGCATCTCATGGGTAAAGGTCAGGGATCCTGTTAAATATCCTAAAAGACACAGGATAGCCCCCCACAACAGAAATATCCAGCTCCAAATGTCAATTGTGCTGAGGCTGAGAAACCGGGTGTGCTATCTATCTTTCCTGCCGTCTTTCCTGCCGTCTGTGCTTGAGAAATACCAAGAGGACAGGGGGCACGTGACTCTGTAGTCCATTGCATGAGGCACTGTCTTTGAGAAAAATTGTGTGGACTCGCACAGCTTTTTTTTCTTTCAAAGAGCAAGATCACTTAAAGCAAGGCACTAAGAGCATGTCCTCTTGCTGGCTGGGTGTCCCTCTTGGTTTCTGTGCCCTGGGCATGGTGTGAGCATCGCTTCAGCCAGAGCCATGTTTTCAGAGCAAATCAAACCTCCTAAGGAATTCACGGAACATGAGCACTCTGGACTGTTTGCCCAAGACTAAAAGAGGGAAGGGATTGTGTTTGGGGGGCTGATGATGCTGAACTTTCAACCCTCCTTAGCAATGTTTGCTGGCCAAAAAGCAAAGCCAGCTGTATTTGGACAGCACTTTACACAAACAGACAACACAGACTGTTATCTCCTAAATTGGAGGCTTTCTACAATGTCTTCTCGTGTGGGCACTGGACTCCGGCAGGAAGACCACCCACAGGCAAGCACACAGCACCTCCCAGGGAGGCCCTCTAATCACCCACCGTTTCTCGCCACCTGTTCTGGGCTGTGCTATCAGATGTGAAGGAGCCAGCTAATAACCCTTTATAAGCTATAAATGGAAGTGGCCATGGCAGGGAGTTGATAAACATTTGGGGGGCAAATTATTTGTATAGCTGACTGTCATTTGCACCCCTCTCAACTTCTTGAAAGGACATGTTTCAAGTTACAGGATGTCCAAATGGCTGTTTGCACAGAGGGTGCCTATTGCCGTGCAGTGTCTGTGGTCTCATTTCAGGCTGCAGTTAATGACCAGTGCCCTGGATATTTTCAGCCTTCCTAGGCACCAGATCTTTTTCCTTAATCCTGTTTGGGGGTGAAAAGGAAATCCCAAAGCTAGAACTCCCTAAGGTATCTCATGTGCTTTGAAATCTCGAATCTCAGTTTGGGGTTGAAAAGAGCGGACAGAGTTGTTTAAGAAGTGAGCTTTTACACGCTTCATTAGTTTGGGTTAGGTTTTATTTTGTTTGTACTAAAAGAACGTGAGGATGGGAATGCTGCGTATAAACGGACATCTGACTGTCTGAGGCAATTATAGCTCCTGGATTGCGTAGGTTGGGCTTAGCATAAAAGAAGTGTTTCGCTGATGCAATTCAGTCACAGCTGAGCCATGCCTTGGATTGATGCCTTGGTGGCTGTTGGGTTAAAGACTGAAGGGGGAGTTTGGGAAATGAAAATGGCATGAGGAACAGGGAAGAAGGGCCCTGGACATTTAAATTAAAAAGTGACACTTGTTTTTTCACCCGAGGAATGGGAGAGTGGGCAGAGCTTCCTGTCCAAGCCCAGTTTCTGCATTTGTCTTCCCAGGGAAGCCAGAGTTGTGCACAGACCAGAGTGTGCATATGAGCAGCTTCCAGAGGCTCTGCGCCACTTGAGCAGGGCCTGGGGATGACTCATGCTGTGCTCATTTCATGAAGGGCGCCAGGTGGGTGCCGGAAGAGCTAGGTTCCAGACCCCTCAGCTCTTGGGGGACTGGGGATCTCACCTTCTCCACATCCCTGTCTTTATCTGCCACAAAGAATGCGTATGGCTGAAGGTGCTGCTGGAAGCTACAGAAGTCTGACTCAAAACTATCATCTAGAATCCATAATTCTATCATCATGGAATCCATACTGGGTTGGAGAGAAGACCTCTCACCGATAAGATCGTCAACAGTCCAAGACCGTAGAGATCTGGCAGCAGTGTCCAAGGAAAAAGAGAGCAGGGAGAATCTAAGGAGGTCTGGCCATTCACTGGCCTCCACGGTGGTCGGGTTTGGGCGAGGACCCAGGGACGGAATGCCAGGGTCAGCAGCGGGCACTGCACTATCCTTCAATGGACCCCAAAGGAACAGAAAGGAGCCTTGCAGGTTGGCATTAGAGAAGCAGGTTAGGGCCACGTTGTGAAGGCAGAGGTGAGTCTTTTCCTGGGAACACCAGCACAGGAAGGGCTAGAAAGCAGTGATCTGAGGTGCTTGGGTCTGGTGAAAAGGTAAAACGCTGAGAGGAAGAGAGTGCCAGCCCAGCATCAGGGCTGGGTGGCTCACCGCCTGCTGGAATAGAAAGAGCCCAGGGAAAGAGCCTAGAGACTCAAGGGGAGAATCAGCAAGCCCCTGCTGGGGGTGAGTCCCTGCCGGAGTCATGAAGAGAGTGAAATACCTTCCACAGAAACTGGCATGTCCTGAAGACTGAAAGAGAGCTTTGTTTCCTACAGTTTGAATCTGGGGGCAAAGCATCCAAGCAGAAACACCCCACAGGTAGTTGGAAATACAGAACTGGGGTTGGAAAGGATGCCCTGGCTTCTTTAGACCCTAACTTGATTTATTTTTTATCACTCCAAGGTCAGCAGTGCCATCCCAGGACAGTAGACGTTATATTGAGCAACAACTATGTACTAAATTACTAGCTGAAGACATGCTCTCGTCAGGTCACAGCCCTACCAAAGCAGGATTATGACTATTGCTATAGTCAGAAACTAAGTTGAGAGAAGTTAAGAAATTCATCCAAGATCACATAGCTTGCAAGTGGCTGGACTGTGATTCAGACTCAGGTCTGGCTGATGGAAATGGCCACACTCTCCCCCATTCTCACTCATGACACCCTTGACTTCTTAATGTAGGAATTCTTTCAGGTGAAACTTCTGTTTCTCTACAACTAACGCAATACCGTGAGTGCAATGGTTAGTTTTTCAATATGTGTTAAATATTTATCCTTCCTTCTGTTACCACATTCCTTACAAATAAATATCAAATTTTTATTAGTCTGCTATTTTGAAAAAATAAAACAAAGACAAGAACAAATAATCCTGTCCTCTTTCTGTTAAAAGCATCCAGTTTAGAGACAGCAAATCAATTATAGTTATTTGCTGAGTCAGAAATTATATTTCCTTTTTTGCAAGGCAAAGGAAACAATATAAGTTTATTCCTTATCTTTATTACAGAGAATTTGTCTAGAAGATTTTGTTAATAGAATTCTTTGACAAAATTTTTATAATTTTCTAAAAGTAAAACTTACATGCATCTCTTCCATGTAGTTCTCAAGCCAAATTCATCCATATCCATGCTAAAATATCATTTTATATTTAGGGAGGAAAGTACGTAGATTGTGCAAGATCTCACAGTAACTAGAAGTAAAAATTTAAGATTTGTATTTACCACTTCTACTCTTAAAGTCATGCCAGAGTCAGGCTACCTCCCATATAGTTTCAAGGGAAAAAGAAATCAGAAACCTAGCTATGGTGATTTTTACTGCGTTGAAGTTTTTGCCAAATTTGAGTTCTTAAAGGAATTTCTCTCCAGGGTGTTTTGGCAGAGACCTTGCATTTTTTTTTTTTCCAACTTTCACCTGGAGCAGTTAGCTGGGATCCTCTACTGCACAATCAGTTTGCCCCAACTCTTTCTGCCTTCTTCTTTAATTTAAATCAGAGTAAACAGTATATGAGAATATGCTACAATATATCTTTGCTGCTGACTACAAGTTACTTCTTCCATAACCCACTGGCAGGCAGGAAATGGACAGTCTTTATTAATTTCCTGGAGAACTACCATTTTCTGTCAAGTAGCATCGCTATTTTACCCAAGGGATTTCTGCGCATTAGAGAGAAACCTTAGGAAAAGTGGCTCATGGGTGGCTTAGTGAAACCATTGTTTCTGTATTAATGATAGTATAATTCCATGAACCCAATCATAAAAATCAGTATGTCCCTAGAGATCTAAAGCAAATTAAGTTAAACTGTAGAGATATGGAAAGACATTACTTTTTTATTTCATTTTTTATTTAATTTTTAAATCAAAATTATTATACTTTAATATGGTTGTTACAGACAAGGCTTTATGCCTTTGTGGGCCAGGAAGGAAAAAAGGACAAGAAAAAAAAAAAAAAAAACAGGAAAAAATGTTGGTTTGGATAATACAAATTTTGCAACTCAGGGAGAAAGTTGCAGGGCTTCATTTTATTTTTCAGCCTGTATATTAATATTAAGCTACAGGAGCCCATTGCAGAAGCAATATGCACTTTTCCTTAGACAAAGAAAAATTAATAACTGATTTTAATGCTGAAATCTGCTTTGCAATCCTCAATCCAGGAATGGTAGCAAAACCAAAAAAACTGAGCATGTGCAGGCCAACATCCCCACACTGCCCTCTGGTGGTAACCCACCCCTTGGCATCTTTGCATTGATACTAGGGGTCAGGCAGCTGGGAGCCTTGTGGACAGCTGAGGTTTGACTGCCTCGAAGGAAAGCATCGCACATAGTTTTATCCTTTTAAACGCACCTCACCTTTATCGCATGTCCTGGTTTTCAGTCACCTCCTGCTCACCTCCCCAGTGGCCTGATAGCTACTTGGGGACAGGACCCTATCATCTGCATCTTGTACACCTGCTTAATAGAAGCCAGTGCCTGTTGGATGCATGTCAGATGTGTGAAGAAAGGGATGCCTCAGTAAACTAGAATGTCACTGAATGATTGTCCCCACCTCCCCCCATAAGGGGATTGTGTGGTTCTTAAGTTGTATGTATCATGTGCCCACAGAACTGAGCTTAAGTGAGTGCACCTGATTATTGGGGACATGGCATGTGGGCACCTGCATCTTGGGGCCCACTTTAGATTCAGCTTCAGCCTCTGGTCTGGCTATGTGGCTGACAATTCTTTCCATCACTGATACAGCTGATGTGATTGAGCCATCAGGGCTCAGACACAATATTTGGGAAAGCTTTTGAACTCCAATTTTCGCTTCTCATTTCAAATCCAGGGACGCCAAGTTGCAAATGTGGAAAACACATAACAACTGTTAGCAACAGTTTGGACCTCCATAGCCTATTCACAGTGTTGCCAACCTCTTAGCAATAATACTTCCTGATGAAATAACTTAGCGCATTTTTTTTTCTTTCAGAGTTCTTCTTGCCCAAGGCCAAGTCATTTCAAAGGGCCTCATCTCTGAAATTAGAGCATTGATTACCAAGACTTTTCCAGCTCAGATATTTCTTGACCTTAAATCTAGTCTTGTGTAAATTATTTGTATTTTATTTGAATTCACTTAAATTTTAAAAGTAATAACTTAGACATGTTCATCTCCTTGTAGAGAGCCCCCTACTCTGTACTGCTGGTCTCTTTTCCCCAGCAGAGTCTCTAACCAGTCCATCTTTGACACTTGCCTTCACTCAAGATGGCCTTTGTAAAGATGGACTTCTGCTTTTTAGACCTTTCAAAGAAAGCTCATGTGTATGACAATGTTCATAGTAGCGTTGTTCATAGTCGCCCAAAGCTGGAACCAACCTGGATGTTATTAATAACTGTAGTATGGTCCTATTCTGAAATACTATATGGCCATGAAAATGAGTAGGCCACACAGAAGCAGATGAATGTGGTGTGATGACATGCCTGCTCAAACACCCAGGAGTGGGGGATTAAACAAAACATATGACAACAAGAAAACAGGGCAAATACTTTACGTTTTAGATTTCCACTTTTTCTTGAATGGGAAATTTTATGGAAACACACATGAGAGGATCCTGAATTGATATCTCAGGGCAGAGCTTTTCACAGTATGGTTGCAAAGCCCATCAGGATCATCCAAGGAGCTTGTGAAAGCCGAAGCTACCTGGGTCCATACTGGCTCCCCTGCGTCAGAATCTTCAGGTGGGAGAGGAAAATCATAATAGAGCCCCCAGATGACGCTTATGCATTATAAACTATGAAAACTTGTTCTAAAGCTTGGTTAAATCTAAAGGAGGATGGTTCTTTGTTAACCACCTAGGTTTCTTATTGTCTCAAACATCATTGATGTCCCCTGATGGTCCAAGGTAAGGACCACACCCTGTCACATTCAAAACTGAAGGGGACATATGCCTCCCCCATTTTCATGGGCTGTTTAAGAATCAGATTTATGGAGACCAGTTGGCCAAAGAGAGAATGCCAAGCAGCTAAAGACCCCTGAGCAGATTTTAGCCAAGATTTTTTTGGGTCAGAGAGAGAGGCCAAGAATGCCACTCTTAAAGAAAAAGCCAGTAAGCCAGGGAATGCGGCTGCATATTTGTGAAGAGCTTAATACATGATGAGCAAAAGACAAATAACAATAATCAAGCTAAGCTGTAGTGCTTTTTTCCCCCTCTCTTTAAAGACATTTAAGCTCAACCCAAAAGCTGACCTCCAAGTTCCTATTTTATTATTCTAAGCCATATCGTTAGCTACAGGAAATAATCCTGTTGGTTGGAGGAAATACTTAAGAAGCAGTTTTCTTTAGTCTTTGCCAAGTTTACAATGTGGTGCGGAAACTGAATG